>NC_143487.1:29337511-30537511 GCF_027475165.1 Benincasa hispida
TATAAGTATCATCATGGATGCTAATTTATCAACGCAAAGGTAGGCAAGCAGACAAAAGAGAATTTCAGAAGGATAATGCATAAAAGATAACAAGAAAAGAACCTTCGAGTAGAATAACACTTGCGACCATACTTTAGAATTCATGTGGTCATAGCCATGCATTGAATGATGGAGAGGATTCTTCCGTTGAAACTGCGCATCGAGGAGAATTATTATCGCACCTTAAGAAGCGAATGCACTTAACATCCAAGAAAGCAGCCGCAAATCCAAAATGAATATAATCAAATAAATAAACTAAACTAGGAAAGCAAGGTAAAGATAGAGTAGAAGACGCCCCTGGAGAAATTGGAGTGAAGCCATTGTAAGGAGTCTTCCATGCAGGAGATTGATCTCAACTGCTTAGGTCAAGAGACTCGTCCTGACCATCGAAGCTTCCAGCAATTGTTGGTTGACACGTGCCTAAGACTGCTTTCAGCTCGTGCGACAGATAGCCTTTCTATCTCGGGGTCAATATTGGCTTTCAGCACATCGCCTAACTTCAAATATTGTTTGCAACTTGGTCGCACAAGCTACAATATGCCCATGATAAAAAAAAAGGTGCCTGCAAAAATGAAAAACATAACAAACTATTAGCTGCCAAGTCTCCGGCAACGGCGCCAAAAACTTGATGCATGGAAAATGGAGAGTAAATATGTGTGCATCTTATGATATGCATTGATCTCCATGCGTCGATGGTCATGCGTTGGACTAAAAAATATGCAAGATGCGTTTAAGAATATATGCAATGACCATGCGTTCCTGCCACAAGTTTTCTTGCTCTCTCGCCAAGTATAATGAGATCGCAAATTTCTCAGGGTGATACGAGGTCGAACTCAGGGACTTGTAACTAAATGTTGCGAAGTAATGTGTTTGCGACGATGAATAAAAGAATGATGAAGTTAAAAGACTATGCGCTACTCGTCCCAGGTTCTACTCGATTAATAGCACCAGTGAGAGTTCTCTTAAGACTACTAATAGTCTTCTAAAAAATCACACTATTCCAATCATGATTGCAAAAAATCTCCCAATCATCTACAATGCCAAGGATGTTATACTTGCTTCTCCTTACTCCCCATCATGACTAACTTTATGAAATATGCAAGTGCCACTTTCATCACATCCTCGTCACTCCTAACGTCCATGGCAAAAAAATGCTCCTTGGCTTCAAACTGTTTCAATCTAGGCCTATCGTTGAAGTATAAGTTTCTAGTAGGGTTAGGATTATTTCGCACTACTTGCGTTTGTACCTTAAACCCAGTGCTGAGGTTAAGCTCATCCTTACCAATTGATACCCTAGACCCAAATATATTAAAAGAAATTACGTTTGGTATATCATCCATAACCTCCCTCAAAAGTAGAAGATGTATCAGTTGTCCATTGAGTGAGAGAGTAAAATCTAAGATGGGTCTGAATATGGTCTATTTAAACATGTCTAACTGAACCCTCGTTAACTTCATTTGGATCACCATACAGGTCTTAGCCAGATGAGAACACAAAGATAACGAAGTCTTAAAGTATCCTACTGGCTCGATCCTCGGCTTCATAATAATTACCTATATGTGCCACAAAACATGGTACAATGTTAAAATCCTTAGTGAAAGAAAAATACCCTTAAAAAGACAAACTTCACGAGAAAGAAGCTAGAGAGTCATCACCAAAAGACAAATCTCGTGAAGTTTGTAAAATAGCTTGAATTGTACTCTCTGTGGTTTTTCTCGTGAAATTGAGTTGATTTATGTCTTTTGTCTTGTGAAGTACTCATGAAATTACTTCACAAGACAAACTTACAACATTATGAGACAAACGACAGAGAGCTTTCGAGCTATTTTACAAACTTCCCACTGTTGCGAATACTTCACGAGACAAATATTCGCAACAATTTCACGAGATTTTTGTCTCGTGAAGTTCAATACACCCAAAAATGAGAAATCAAACCCAGACAAACATATAGCCCTTACCCATATATTTTATATTTTCTTTTAAGTTCGTTAAAGTTCAAAGGATAATAAAAAAGAATTTTGGGTTTTCACTACACATTCCTACCAGAAATCATACGAACTCCCCTCTATAAACAACAGAATCGATATATTTAGAAAGAAAGAAAGTGGAAAAGGTGCATTTTGTCAAAATCCGAATCGGGTGAAGGGGTAACGGAAGACGAAAGTTGGGTCTTTTTTTACAAAGGTAAAGGAATCTTTGCGACAAGAGAACTCAACAATGGTGAATAAAACTCAACGAGAAGAAGAAGAAGAATAGAAAATCCTAACTTCCACAGGAAGATGAAGAGATTTCCACGGGAAGATGAAAAGATTTGATTTAACTTTTTGAAATAACCATTTATTGTGGGACAAAATTGTCTTTTTATGTGGTGGATCCCTCCACTTAAAGTTTGAAACATTGGAAAAATGGTTAAAAAAAAATAGATTTTAAAGATGAGGTTACTTTTGAATGGAGAAAATGATTTTGGGTCAAAACCGACAATTTCCTATTATTAGTCAAAATTTTGACTTTTTAATTTGTCTATGAATTTTTTTCAAAAAATATATATATCGTGAAAAGTACATTATTTATTTTCTCCATTAATTTCTGTTATTATTGTTCTTAAGGTCCAATTAAAAAATAAATTTTTCTTAAAAAAAAAAACTTTGACTTAACCAACATCGTGGCATCTTCACGTGGCCTCAAATATTGGAAAAAAATTATTTACGAGGCCTCTCATTCAAGGCAAAATATATATATTTCAATTTTCTATGATACGACAATAAAATTTAGAAAATGAAAGCTCAATCTTCAATGTAGTAGGACATTAAATTAAATATAAAACCATTCACGTTTTAAGTTGTATAAATATCTTAGTAATTTTGTGATTGATATGTACTAAAAAAATTGAGAGATTAAGTCAAGTAGCCTAATTATCCACGTGGTATATTTAATTAATTTATTTTTTTAATTTTAAAGATGACAAAATAAAATGTAATTATTTATTAATAGAGTAGCACGTTTTTTTTTATTTTGTACTATTTTAGTACAAACTACAATATGGAGATTGAACTGCTAATTTCTAAGGACAGAAATCATGTCAATATCAATAAACTAAACTTACTTTTAACTGTAACAATCTTATTAAATGATGTCTATTTGTAATATTATATATATGATTTTTATATGGAAAAAATCAAGCACGAGGTAATTATTTAATATGTAACAAAATGCATTGGAATCTTTGAAATAAAAAAAATTAATGTTATAAAAAAAATAAAAAGTGTTTTTAAAATACTCAAAACTACTATTTTATTAAAAAAATTCAAATTTCAAATTCAGTTAATAAATTTTTTATTGGTTATGTTTCGAAATTTTAAAAATTCATAACAAGTTTTTCTAAATTCAAGTTTGTGTTTCAATACATTTTTAACAATATAGATCCTTATCTTTCAAACATAGTCCAACTGATATAAAGTTTATAATATCGATTTTGAGATCAGATGTTTAATTTTGTCACCCTACATACTATCAAAAAAGAAAGGAAAAAAATCGATTTTGTGTCCAAAATTTTGTTAATTTTATAAAATGTCAAATGAGTCAAAAATTTACTACACGCATAATTGTAATTCAAAATACTTATTAAATACGTAATCGACCTTTAAGAATTTATTAGAAACTTTTTGAAATTGAGGAACCTATTATCGACATAAAATTGAAGTTCAAAGACTCATTAGACATTTTTTAAAGTTAATAAACCTATTTGATACAAACTTAAAAGTCCAAGAACTGAACTGGAAACTAACATTCTCTTTTATTAATTACTATACATATTATAAATTCAAGTTGATTTATGAAAAGTATAGGACACAATTGGACATTTAAAAGTATATGAACATGTTATAAGTTTAAATCAATACAATAAATCCAAAAATATTGAACTAAAAGAGGAAGTCAAATCAAAGCCAAGACTCAACCTCATCCTCGGGCTCATTCTTGCCTTCAAAACCGAGAAGCCCTATCATCATATAGGGTAGATTTAATACGTCCCAACCTATCGATTATAAGATAACTTAATAGGATAAGATAAAGTTATGAATACATTAATTTTAGATAGGTGCATTTCTTCTATTCAAATTTTGATATTAAAAGACTAAAATGGAACGAGTTCTCAAATATAAGAACCAAAATTGCATATATTTTTTTAAGAAGGGAAAAGAGAGTCAAGAAGTATATGTTTTAGAAGAAATTATTTTAATGTTTAAAAACTAATAATAAAAGAAAATATTTTAAGGAAAGAAAAATTGACCGAAGAAAATAGAAATAAATAAAAAAAGAATGAAGATTTGAACAGATCCCGTCGCTGCCGGTGCATCAAAACGGAGAGTTTTGACCGGCGATTCAACAAGTCGTCCTCTGCTTCATTTTTGCTTCTTAAAAAAATATAGTTAATTGGAATCCATTGATTAACGCAACACTTTAATAAGTATATTATACCATTTGTTTGAATTTTTCAAATTTTTGACTTTTTTTTTCTAATAATTTCCGGTTCCTTTCTATTTAAATAAAGTTTTTTTCTTTTTTCTGGCACCTTCACTGATTTTACATTTCTTAGTCCATCCACGTACAATGAAGTTTCGTCATGTCTTTTGTTTTTGCTTATTAGAGAAGAAAATTACAACAAATCCTTGTTTGATAATTATTTAGGTCTCTTTTAGTAATCATTTCGTTTTTTATTTTGGTTTTTTTTTATTAAATTTTCATTTCTTATAATAATTTGCATCCTTCACAAGTATAATGATTGAATTCTTAGTCAAATTTCAAAAACAAAAACAAGCTTTTAAAAGCTACTTTTTTTAGTTTTCAAATTTTAACTTAATTTTTTAAATCGTTGGTAAAAGTACATAAGAAATAAAGAAATTTGGAGGTAGAAGTAATATTCATAGGTTTAATTTTCAAAAACAAAAAACCAAAGATCAAATGGTTACCAAACGGGGCTTAGTTATTGCTTTTCTAAAAACAAAAAAATTAAAAATATGTTTGATAATTGTTTTTTGTTTTATTATTTTTAAAAATATAAAAACAAAAAAAAAAATGTGTTTGTTAATTTGGGCAACATTTGGTAGCTATTTGGTTTTTTGTTTTTGTTTTTGTTTTTGAAAATTAAGCATATTTCTTCTCAATTTCTTATCATGATTTTCATTTTTCTTAAGTCAAAGAGTTGAATTTTTAGCTAAATTTCAAAAACAAAAACAATGTTTTAAGAACTACCTTTTTTTTAGTTTTCAAAACTTGACATGGTTTTTTAAAATATTGGAAAAAGTTAGATAACAAAACAAAAAAATTAGAGATAGAAAAAGTGTGTATAGACTTACTTTTTAAAAACCAAATGTTACCGAACAATATCTCAATTTTTATTTTCGGTTTTAAAATTTCACAAGAAGTTTTATGACTCTTTTAGTTTTATATTTTCTATAAAAATAAAATTACATTATTTTTACAATAATGTTTCATCTAATATAATTATAAATTATATCTTTATTTTAATTTTTTTTAAAAAATCCATATTGATAAAACAATATATTGATTATTCACAAACCAAATGAGAAAAAATTATTAAAAAATATATATATTGAAAATACAAGAAAATAGTTTCATTTTTCTAAAACAAATAACAAGGGGATAAGGAAACAGTGAAAACAAATAATCAACTAAGTTAATTCACATAATTTTGTTTCTTTATAGTCCTCAAGTTCCATGGACCATTAAAAAAAACACTTAAATCATTTGGTTTTATTTTGGTCACTAAGTTTTCAAGTTTTCAAATATGATATGATATTTTAGTTCATGCACTTGAACTTTCAATTTTCTGTTGCAGTAGCTAATAGCCTAACAAAAAGCTAATTAAAAGTCTTCTTTTATTATTTTTTTGAAATATTTTGTGCCATTAATTAAATAATTTTAGATTGAATTATAAATTGGGTTCTTTTTAAATATAAAAAAATATTTACATTTTATAACAAAAAATTCTAAAAGTACAAACACTTTTAGAACTTTTTACTATAAAATGTAAAATTATTGAGATTTTTTTATTTATAAGAATTTACCTTATAAATTTAGTTCGTATAATTTGAAATTTTGGAGTATATAGTTTACATTTGGATTCTTATGAATTAAAAATTTGAAAAAAAAAATTGTTTTAAAGAAACTTAAAATATTCTTATTGAAATAAAAAATAATAATTGATATGAAATTGAAGAGTAAAACAAGAAAATATTTTTTTCCCCATATTTGACATTCAAATTCATACAAATAAGTTGAAATATTTCAATCCTCAGAGCACATTGTCAACTTTTCACTAGATTATATAGCTCATACCTTAGTTGTTTAAATCGAAATTTTTTAATGTGTTAAAAATTAAATAAACATTTTTGTTTCTAATGACGAAATAAAATAATTTATTAAAAAAATTATAACAAATAAACTTCAGGGTTAAATTGATACTTTTATGGATGGATCTTTATCCTAATCCTTATCGAACTTAAATATTTGATATTGTATGCATAATTATATATTTTTTCCATATTATTTTCCTCTCTTAGAAAGAAAAATAATTAATATTTGAACAACCAAGAATCATTGACATTTTATATTTATTGATTAAAATATAAATTTATATTTTGAACCGCGTACTTAAACTTTAAAAGTGTCCAAATATACTTTTAAATTTTTAATTCATGTCTTCTCCAAATTTTAAATGTGTCTAATTAAAATTTTATAAAGTTATCCTAATAGATTTGTGATTTACTTGATTTCTCTTATGACTTTTAATTTTACGATTAATAAGTTTGTATTATAAAAAAATTAATAATAAGCTTTTGAAAATTTAAAATTATCTAATAGGTTGGAGATATAACATATACAAAATTAAAAATTTGAATATTTAATTAAATACAAAATTAAAAGTAAGTTTATTAGACTTTTTGTTTTTCTAATTGTCACTTCCAGATAACAATCTTGAAAGTATATGAATTCAACTTGTGGCTTACTTATTTTTTTGTTCTAAAACAAAATCTATTATTTGCTGTTAGTCAAATTTGTGAAACTTCCAAAGTCTACTAAAATTCCATAATGTTGTAAACTAATATTATATGTATTATATTGAGACCAGCACACCTTGTGTTATTATATCCTTTAATAATAAAGTTTAAATAACCTTAAAATATTTAGACTAATGTGTGCATTCAAATCATTTATTATTATTATTAGTAGTAGTAGAACCTTATAGAGGATACTTGAACCTCTAATCTCTATAAATGAATTATATGTTGTCAAGTTATTTATTAATAGCACATATATATGGACGGTTTTTATATATAATACTTAATTTTTAGAAATGACTTATTTTTAAATTTAAATATTTGAAAAATTAATCAAATATATTTTAAATCATTACAAGTTGTAATGTAGGACTAAGATAAGTAAGAGCTTTTAAAAAAAATTAAAAGGATATTTTGATAATGGTTAGTGAATGATGATGTAAGTAAAAAGACAAAATTTGTTAATTTTCAAAAAGCAGGATAAAATCTATTTTAGATTTTCTAGATACAATTATCTCCAAAAATATGATACAAGAATAGATATAATCTTGATCAAATTCAAACTCAAAAGACTCTCAATGCATAAAACTTTTTTTTTATATATTTTTTATTAATAAATATGGATATAATAATTTTTTGAAGTGTACTTATTAGACACAAAATTAAAAGCTCATTAACGGCAATTGATACTCCTCTTAAATTAAATGTTGAAATCTACCTACCTTACATTTTTGTAATAAAAAAAAACGTAATTACGATTGGTAACATTTTTAAAAATAATAAACAAGTGTATAACATCATTTAAAAAAAAATTGTAAATATAGTCAAGTCTATAGCGATAGACTTCTATCGTTGATAGACTCCTACCAGTTATATGGTCTACTACCAATAGACTCCTACCAATGATATGGTCTATCACTGATAGACTATTTAAATTTGATCATATTTATAATTTTTTTTATATTATATTATATCTGCTAATACTTTGGGCATAATGTCTATATTTGTAACTGTCCCTAAAAAGAATGTCTTATATGTTTCATGGACAATTAATAGGTAAATATACCAAATAATTTATAGCATATTTTATAGGTTATATATATATATATATATATATATATATATATATACTACTTCTACTATACAACCTTAACAGTCTTCTTGTACATAATCATTTAGTTTTTTATTTTTTTTTTTTGAAAATTAAGTCTATAGTTATTATTTCCACTTCCAAACTCCAAATTCTTTCCTTCGTTATCTACTTTTACTAATAGTTTAAAAAACCAAACCAAATTTTAAAATTAGAAAAAGTAACTTTTAAAATTTTGTTATTCTTTCCGAAATTTGGTTAAAAATTCAACCATTGAACTAAAAAAAAAAAAAAAAATTCTAAAATCAAAATAAAAAATAAAATGGAATCTAAAATATTAAATATGTTATTGGATTCAAAATCTCTCACTTCCAATTACTTTCTTAAAAGGGAACAATAAAAAGAAGAAGACAAACACAAGAGGGAAAGAGGGATTTAATTAAGAATAACCAAATCTTGAAGACGTCAAATAAATAAAATAAAATGATATATAATTAAGGATAATGTTGGTTTAATTAATTATGATTTACTTACTTAAAGAAGCATACATGATTTTTCCAAATCCAAGTTAACAAGAGAATTGCTGGCATTAATACACGTCCTTAAAGTCTATTTTCTATTTTTTAATTTCTAATATTTTATGTTTATCTTGTAATTAGGGCTACCCTAAATCACTTGTACTCATGAACATAATTTTACTGGTCCAATATTAATAATTTTCTTAATAGTAAGTTTGAAATATTTTTAGTCACAACTATTTAAATTTACACTTTAAAAAGAAGACTTGTTTACCCACAAATATCTTTATGTGTTAAATTTTAAAAATTATACTTTTACTTCTACTTTTCTATTCCCCCAAATTGACTTTGCTTTTCATTACATTCAGGTTATTATTTTATAGGATAAAAATACTAAAAATATTTTCAAATATAGCAAAATATAACTATTTATTAGTGATAAGTCGCGATAGATTTCTATCATTGATAAATAGTGACATTTTGTTATATTTATAAATAAGTTGACTCATTTTCCTTTATCTAAAAATATCCCTTAAAATTGTTTTTAAATTCGTTATATTTAACCAAACTTTATTAAAAATATATATATATATATGCTCAACCTGTAATGATTTAGATTTTGAAAATATTTTTGAAGAGGATAATGAATGTTTATAATTTTTTCTTTTTTTTTTAAGAAAAGAAAAACAAGGAAAATTTCAATTTAATTACACTCCTAACTTTGAGGTTGTCGTATCAATTTAAACTCTAAACTAGTACCAATTTAAATCCAAACTTTTATAAGTATATTGATTTTTATACCCTCCTTCAAATTTAGTTTGAAGATATCATGTGTGACATAACTTTTTCAATTAAACTTCCAAATTGTTATAAGTGAACCAATTTAGAATCTATATTAGAATTATATTTGAAAATTATCAATGCATCAAGTTCTTATAAATGTGTAGATTTCTTCAAATATCAATTTAATAAAATGAACAATTTTCAAAGAAATCTGAATTCAGACTCTAAATTGATTCGCTTATGAAAATTTAGGAGTTTAATTAATAAAATTATAAATCTCATATGATATTTATCCAAATAGAACGTAATAGATTTATGGAAACATAGGGTATAAATTTAATCAAACCTACCAATATTTTTAAATTTTAAATTTATGGTTTGAATTTAGAGTAAATTATGACGCAAATAAATTAATAGTAAATTAGCAATGCCCGGCATAATGATTATCAAAATGACTCTTAAAAATTCAAAGACGAAAGTTGAGGTTAAAAAATTTGCACTTGGGCCACAATTAGCTTGACTTAATAACAATTAACAAAATATTTAAACCAAGGTTTTCTTTCTTCAGTGTTGCATTAATTTGAAGTCAATGAAAAGTTAAATATAAGATTTGATTGACTGATCTTATAAATTTAATTACAAAATATAAATGGAAAAATTATGACATTTTTTTAAGCAAAGAAAATTGTGACATTAATTTGACCATATATTGATAGATTTTTAAGCTATGATGTAAAAACAATCTATATTTGCAAGTAATGTGTTCAACACTATTTACACGCCTCAAAACTAGCTTAAACATAGGTACAAATAAATTAATGGCGTAAATAGATATGATTTGATAGCAATGCAAATATATTAATACAACTATGTCATAATATATAATATGTGTATCTTAACATATACATAATTAATCATTTCTTACAAATTAAAATGCCAACTTTGCAACTTGACCAAATTCTTTATATGAACTATTTGATGTTTGAAACTTTGCATTATATATAATCATATTATTCCTTGTATATAAGTTAAAGATGACCCATATGCCAAAGTTGTAATATATTTTCTTAAGCTATGACGGTTATGATCCTCTAAATGATGCACACAAAATGGAAAAAGAGAATATCATTATCGTTTAGTCCTTCCATCTTCAATTATTCTTTTTTATTCTATTTAGACTGCTATTTTAAAAGAAAGAAAATATTTGGAACCATACATTTTTACATACCATCAATTGTCTAATTAAAATTTGTCATACAATAATAAATTTTGATTTTTCTCATGTAATAATTGAAGGGTTGTAGGAAGATAAGTGTTGATCATTGCTAGAATATTCAAGAAGAAACCAAATTAGTTTTTACTTGTTTTTTTTTTTATTTTGAAAACAAAATTCGTTTTTACTAAGTTGTAGATAAATTATAAGGTGGCTTTAAACTATATATATAGAGATAGAGGGTTTACATCTCTAAATATTTCATTCACTATCTAATTGTAACGAATAATAATGTTAAAAAATAAACAAATAAATAAATACCTCCAAGAACTTGGAGGACTTTGGACTTGATTGATAATGATTCCGTTTTTTAGTCTTTTTATTTGAAGTTTATATTTTTTTTCTCTCAAATTAAGTACTACTTTGTTCATCTTTTTTAAAGGAACCTTGAGTTCTTAGACAAAATCTGAAAACTAAAACAAGTTGTTTTTGAAAATTACTTTCTTTAATTTTCTCAAAATTTGGTTCAATTTTTTAAAACATTGGTAGAAAGAGGGATACTAAGAAAGGTCAGTTACAGAAAACCAATTTTGAAGTTACTACCACGCAGTTAGCGTTGCAATGCTACTCTTCATTTAACCCAATTTTTTGAAGAACACCTCGAAACGTTGCAACACTACTTACAACTCTGTGCTTCATCCATTCCAAAAACGCGCGCATGCAACTCGGACGGTTCGAGGGTGGACCGATTCAATCGGTTCGGTTCATGGAGGACTGGTTTGGCATTGTGTTGACTGGTTCAGCCCATTTTGGAGCCTTGGAGATATGGTTTGGGTGGTTCGGTTTGGGTCGATTCGTGCGGTCCAAAGGTTGTTTGAAACTGTTTTAAATTATTATTGTAATAATTTAGGTTGATTGCTTGCTTAGGATGCCAAAACTAGTCCATATCAATGTGTTTAATTATTTATATAAATCTTGTATGTGCATATAGTATGTCATGTAGATTTAAAATCCCACCATAGGAAGCATGTAACATGCATTGAAAGTATGTTATAAATGGTTATAATATATAGTATGCATATGTAGGTTGCATGTTTTAATATAAAATGTTATATTAAATCCTGAAATGCTTGATGAATGTTATGGATGAAAAGCATGTCTATAGTTTTATAAGTTGTTATAAAATGGATTAGACATTTAAAGTCCATAACAAAGATAAGATACATGCTCACCTAGGGTTAACAAATAACAACATGTTTTAATAGTTAAAATAGGTCGTTATCTTGTAAAACTTTGGTTAGTATCTCAATCGGTCTATAATCATGTCTAAGACTGGAGGTATTTAAGTTGATGGTTTACGGAACATCTCCTATTTGGGGATTATAGCTGAATAATTGAGTGTTGTTAACCCGATTTTATGAGCATGCATGAGAGATGTGAGGTTTTAAAATTGGTTTATCACGTAGACATCGTAGGTTGAATCCAAATATAAACATTATACTTGAAAAATCACCTAGACTTAAGTTGTTTTATAGCTAGATTATACTTAAGTAAATATTTACCCAAAACAAACAGAATACTTCAGTGGAAGATTAATAACATATACAATATGTTGTTTTTAGCTCTCACATTCCTAAGAGTTCACACCTGAGATTCATGCTCGATTTCGTGTCACCCTGAGAGTGACCTTCATTTGGAAAGTGTTTGCATGGGTCAACAACAAGGTGAATAAAGGAAGTAGTTCATAGTAAGTGGGTGAAGGATGTATGTCAACATGTCCTGCAGTCTCTTCCATTAGTTTGAACTGTGAGATTTCTATGTTGCACATGCTTATCATTTTTAGGCGACATAAGCTAATCATTTTATTGCGGCTATCCTCACGGAGGGTTGTAACATGGGATTTGGAACAACTCAAACTCTAGAAATGAATAGGATTTCTTAGATCCATTCCTAACCTTGACTCTCCAATTTGATAGCATCATTGGGATCGATCTCTGAGGTCTGAAAATAGAGGGTCACACTTACGAAAATTACTAATTATTAGTAAGTTCTTGACCAAAAACGGTAACTAAATGACTATAGGAATAAGAGTTATTCTGGAATTAGTATTTAGTCAAGAATGTCTTGCTTCAGTGAAGGAGTATTTGGCTGCCCCTCGGTAACATCTATTCTGATTCACTAAAGTATCTTTGTAAATAAAGTAATGAAATTTGGATACATTATTAATTTGCTAAAATTTGATTGGATCTAAAAGTTGTTCCGTAGTAGAATTTGTTTATACTTTCAACATGACTACCTCATTAATACAGTTATTGCCTTTTGAGAAATTTAACGAGGACAATTACGCTACATGGAAATCAGACCTGAATACAATACTGGTAATCGATGATCTGAGGTTCATTTTAACTGAGGAATGTCCTCCAAACCCTGGCTCAAATGCAAACCAAATTGTTTGAAAAGCATATGACAAATGGACAAGAGCAAATGAAAAAGCCCAAGCCTATATTCTTGTCAGCATAATTGATGTTTTGGCTAAGAAACATGATCGCATGCGTGCCACTAAAGAGATTATAGAATCTCTGTGGGGGATGTTTGGACAATCGTCCTTCTCCCTTAGACATGATGCCATCAAGTACATTTGTAACTGTTGTATGAAACAAGGGACCTCTGTTATAGAACATGTCCTAGACATAATGGTCCATTTCAATGTGACAGAAGTAAACGGAGCTGTCATAGACGAGAAAAGTTAAGTCAGTTTTATTCTAGAGTCTCTTCTGAAGAGTTTTTTTTTTTACAATTTTGCACAAACGCGATGATAAACAAGATAGAATATAACTTGACCACTCTTCTCAATAAGCTTTACACTCAGTCCCTCTTAAAAACCTGGACAGGAAGCAGAGGTAAATGTTACCACCGCAGATTGAGGATCGTCCTCTAAAATAAAATCTAACACTTCTTCTTCTTCTAAGAACAAAAATGTTCATATGAAAAAGAGTAAGAGGGAAAAGGAAGGTACCTACTGACCGCAAAGGCAAGGCTAAAGTTGCAAAAAAAAAAAGGAAATTGTTTCTACTACAATGAAGAGGGCACTGGAAAAGAACTGCCCAAAGTATCTTGCAGAAAAGAAAGTGGAAAAAGAAAAATAAGGAAAATAGTTTATGAAGAATGCTTATAGAATAAGAGATAACTCTCAGGGTTGTGAACAGGGGAGGTTGTCTCAGAAAAATCAATGGGAGTTTCTGATGTTGTTATCAAGAGATGGATACATTATATTAGATAATGTACTTCTTGTCTATGAAATGAAAAGTCTTATATTTATCTTTTGTAAGAACAATTGTATAAAAGTATCTTTTGACATAAATGAAGTATTCATTAGCAAAAGAAGTATTTTTTTTATTTGTTCTACTAGAAAACAACTTATAAGTTAAAACCAACCAAAGCAAAGGCCATTTTAAAATATCAAGATATTTAAAAATGACTGAAACAAAAAACAAAAGGCAAAAAGTTTTCTTCAAGTACATATTTTTGGCACTTAAGATTTGGTCATATAAATTTTAATAGGATTGAGAGATTGGTTAAAAGTGGTTATCTAAATCAGATAGAAGACAACTTTTTAACATTATGTGAATCTCGTCTTGAAGATAAGATATCCAAAAGATATTTTTATAAGAAAAGGTCTTAGAGCCAAATAACCCTTAAAGCTCGCACATTTAGACCTCTATGGTCCAATGAATGTCAAAGAACGAGAAGGGTATGACTATTTCATCAGCTTTATTAATGATTATTCAAAGTATGGTTATATTTACCTAAATTCATCGTAAGTATAAAACACTTGAAAAGTTCAAGGTGTATAAAGTTGAAGTTAAGAACTTGTTAGGCAAAACAATTAAGACACTTTAATCAGATCGAGGTGGAAAGTACATAAATCTGAGACTTCTAGGATTTTTTGATAGAACATGGAATTTAATCACAACTCTCTACACCTGTTGCCCCAGCAAAACGGTGTATTTGGAAGAAAAATAGAACCCTGTTAGATATGGTTCGATTGTAAAATGAGCTATGCTCAGTTGCCTAAATTATTTTGGGGATATGCAGTAGTGACTATTATATACTTTTTGAACAAAATTCCATTAAAAATATTTATGAAACTCCATATGAGTTATGAAGAAGTCGTAAAAGTTGTTTACGACATGTAAAGGTTGTTTACGTTATTTCAAAATTTGGGAATTGTCACGCCCCTTCCCAGATTAACCTTTTAACCTAGAAGAGAATGTGATGGAAGCAGTTACCAACCCTTTTGTGGCACTTACTGCCTAATTAACTTGTTTAACCTACTTAGGAAACCCTGAAATAACATATTTAGCATTCAAGAGCTAGCAGAACTTAAAACATTTCAAACAACCTCAAGTTCTAGTCATAGAAAACTCATAACATATAAACAGAAATAAGGTTCATCGGGTCCCACACTCATTACTAGTCCCTAATATGCAACATATGTGTACTGTTATTTACAGAATAGACACCTAGACTTCCTCTTTGAACTGAGTTTTTTAAGTGGCAGAGCAACATTGCAGTTATCCTCTGGGGAGATAACCACTACCTGGAAGAAGGAAAACATTTAAATGAGTGAGCTACTAGCCCAGTGAGTGACTAATAAATCATAAATAACATGCTTTAAAACTAAAAGTTTCCAAGCAAACTAATAATTAAAACTTTTCATCATAGCATAGCTTAAAACATAGCTTTACATAATCTTTAAGCTGAGAGAGAACTCTTTTGCTCAATCCCTCAATTTTAAACCTTAATTGGTGTGGAGTGCTCTCAACACAACCAACATCGAATCTACCAACATGCACGTGGTTATCACTAAGTACCATCATACCTTAGGTACTACTGCCCAGATACCTTCACATCATCCTTCAGTATCGGGTTCTAACAATCATCATAAAACTCATACTTTGAAGTACATCATACTTTGAAAGCATAGAATCATAAACCATATGCTTAAACATTTTTGCTAATAAGCATCACTTCTAACGCATGCTTCTTAAAATATAAGTATTAAAATACTTAAGTCATGCTCATAAACTTATTTAATACTAGCATATGTTAATGGCTTTAAGAAATATAGTTTGCTTGGAAATCAGTTTAAACATTCATATAGACAAGCATGAGTCTAAATATTGAAGTAAAGTATGTGTTACTAAAACATTTGGAAAAAAAACATCAAATTAGTCACTCACAGCCTTTGGGCGTTCCTCCTAGGGTTGATAAACCCTTCCTATTGGTGTTAACCCTGTGGACTTATGAGACTAACTCACCTAAATGAATTCAACAATCAGCTTAAAACATCAATTTTCCTTCCAACACATACCTTCCTATATGTCCAATACTTAGAAAAAATTTGAGTAGTTAAGCCTTGGTCATGCGGCCAACATCCCAACCCATGCGCCCATCGTATGTCCTATGCGCTCGTCCAACATGCCAACACACGACCAACCCAGCACTTCTGCCCGCATAGCCTAGCGCCCATTGTGCCCTCTTGCACCCATGGCTTCATCACACACCGCATAGCACAACGCATTCTTTCACACACAACTTCAGCACATACCTTGCGCTCAACCAGCCCCTCATGCATGCCTGCAACCTACCTGGGTTGAGTAGCCTACTTGCTCAACGATTGCAGTTGCTTGCTTGTTTAACCAAAACTCAGTTTCAATTTGAGCTCGAATAACTTATTTTTCAAACTTTATCTTAGGAAATTTCCTTCTACAAACTTGTTTAAAAACATCTTAGCTTGCTTACTTTAAAATCTAAGCTCTTAACTACTTGTGGTTTGTCCAAAAACTTCAAATATTTGTCACTAGCCCCAATTCATTCGAGAGCTTGACATTCTTGCAATCTTTTTCACATTTCAACCTGAATTCCTTAGAGTTTCCTTCCAATAGCCCTAAATCTTAAACTACATTCATCAAGCTTTCGAATAGCTCTAGAATCACCCCCATTTGCATGAGCAAAATGCTAAAACTGAGCTTTTGAACTGAAGCTTTTCTTTTATACTAAGCATTGTATGTCCTACATGCATTCTTAAGCTACCAAATCACTCCAACAGCTGGTTGTTCGGATCGGGGATCGATGTCGTTAATTCGACTCTATGCCGAGAAAATAGAAAATTTATAAATACCGAACTACTCCTATCACTACTAAAACGTAGCAACATTGGTAAGTCCGAGTCGATCCGCAGAGAAGCGTGATTGATTTCGTTAAGTTAATTTTCTAACTAGAGCGATAAATGGGGGGTTTCGATATGGAAGAGATAACATGCGTGAAATTAAAATAAAAGGGGTAAATGTAATCTAAAATAAGAGTCTATCTAATTTTTAGAGCAAGAGAGAGCTTCTATGCAATTTCTTTCATTAGGATCAATTAATTACACTGAATCTGTCAACCCTTCAACCTATTAGAAATCTAATAGCCCAATTAGCCAAATTCGATACAAATCAAATCAGCCCCTAATTCAGTTTAAAACTTTTCCTTCTCAACGACATACAAGTTAAAACTAAAAAGCATTAAGAAAAGGTTCAATTGTTGAGACATGCTACAAGCTGAAAAGTCATATTTTGTACATGATTTATTTGGAAAAAATTATATTAGGGCATATATGCATTTGGTCAGAAAAAGTCTAGGCTTCACACATGCGATCCTAAAACGTGCAACTAAATCAATCAATATTGCATAGGTTATGACGATTTTGCAAACAGAACAAATTAATTTGTTAGAAGAATTCATCAAAACTCTATTAATATTAAAATGAATCCATCCAAAGAATTCACAAGCGTACAGTTAAATTAATTAGAAAACCTTCAAGAAATTAATATAAGGCTCTTGCTCAAAGAAATTAGATAGAGATTACCTTTCAATTCATAGACAAATCAAGAACGAACCTCTAATCCATCAATTACAACCCAAAATAAAAAGCAAAACTAACATAAGGATACTAAAAATTGAAGGGAATAGAAGAATAAGGAAGTATGACTTCGACCTATGCATTCACCTCCAAGAATCAGCATTTTTTTCGACCTAGAGCCGAGAAAAGAAATTTATAGTGATCAACGCAGCGTTGCAACGTTGATGCGGCAAGAGGGAAGCGTCAGACAAGAAGTCCAACGCTTAGTCCAACGCTCACTTGCACGTGCTCAGCTCCATGTCCGTCATTCTTCACAGCATTGCAACGCTGATGCTTTTACCTTCAAGCATTGGAGTTCAGCGTTGAGATGCGTTGAGACGGTGGCAGTGATGCAACTCGGAGCATCGCAATGCTTGGAATAGCGTTGCAACACTGCGTCCACTGTCAGATACTCGCTACTCGATGTTTGACGACTCGAAACTCGTTCACTCAATAGCATTTTCTTGATTACTTAACAGCCTTTTGCTCGATGGCTGATCATACTTAGTGGAACTCAATGACATTTTGGTCTTTTCAACTCCTTTGAAGTCCGAATGTTCAAATCAACTCCAAATTGGTATTTCTGATTGTAGTTTTAAAGAGGCGGGTGGCTCCATATGAGTGTTGGATATAATCATTTTAATTATTATTCTATGGAAGTATATTATCGATATACAAATGTTGGTTAGTGTGTTTATTCATATTTGATAAGTACTTATAGAATGGATTAGAAGTACTAATTGTTGTTTGTAGATAAATTATTATAGAAGTATGCTTCATTGCAAGTAACTTTGTATTTAGTTTTGTGGTAGAGTGTATTGTTGTGTTTATTGTTATATTTTAGGTTTGAGTTATGTGCATTTATAGGTGGAAGAGAAATATTGTTAGCTTGCCATGCAGAATATAACAGACATGCATTACAATAAATAAATTTTATATTTTTTTAATAAAATACGTCATTCCCGATCCAACACAAGACATTTAATGTCACTTTTAACTCTTTGACCGACATTAAAAATGGACAATTATTGAAAAAAATTGGTAAAAAACCGACATTGAAGATGGTGTACAATGTCGGTTTTCAATCGATATTGAAGATAATTGGTACTAAAATTTCGGTCAGCTATAATGTTGATTTAAAACTGACATTAAAAATATTTTATAATATGATCTTTAATGTCGGTTTTCAACCAACATTAAAGTTCTTTAATGTTAGTTTTAAACCGACACTAAAGCCCAATTTTATAATAACGATTTTGTCGTTATAGATTTGTTTTTTATATAAATTTTTTTTTAGAGAATAAAAGGATACGGTGAGAGAGGTTGGAAATTTAAGGGAATATCAACTAAGAATTGGTTTAATTCTTGTAATTCTAATTTCGTAATTCTCAATTTTAAATTTTATCTCCTTTCTTTTCCATAATCCCATTTTATTACTTTTAAGTCTATCTATTCTAATTTATTTTTTATTTTATAAAAATTTAGTAAGTCGTTTAATTTTACTAGTCAAGAAATGTGTGACTAGTTATGCGTGCAACGCACAAAAATCTTGATGTTTTAATTAAATTTGGTAAGAAATAGTAACTTTTAGCAGATAAAAAATAAACATTATACAGTTTTGTTTAAATGCCTATTATTTTTTTAAAAGTAAAGCAACTGATTTTTTTTTTTTTTTTTTGTTCCTTTTGCAAAATTGTAATTTTAACATTTATGTAAATATTTATTATCAAGAAAAAAAAACATACTTTTATTTATTATTATTTTTTTAGAAAAAATAAAAATCTTCTTCTTATCTTATTTAAAAAAATGTTTGCTACTTTAGAACAAAAAAAAATTACCCTCAAAGTATTTTTCATTATATATGACTTAATAGGATAATAATAACTTTTTTTTTTAATACTAATTATAAAACTAACAAAACACACATAAAAAGTTAATAAAACTATATAACGTTCTTCTATTTTATTAATTTAAAGAAAATTAAAAAAGAGTTCATAAACATATATAATAGTTTTAAGAATTTAATGCTTAAAAATGAAGGGATTAAATCTATTTTTATCAATTATTTGTCCCATTTTCTCATCATATATTTTTCTTCCCTTATCCTTTTCCATATTTTTCATTATTTTTTATATAGCAGGACTGGAGGAACAAATACCCTCGAATTATAATTATGATCCAAATTGAGTGAATTTTTACACAATAATTCCATATTTTTCTCAACTTTTCCCTTTATTTATCAGTATTTTCTATTTTTCTCAAATATCTCTCTATACCTCTCACTTCCCTATTTTCTCTTTATTTTTTATTTTTTCTGTTCTCAATGATTTTTTTCCTTATCTCAACTAACTCTCTCTTTCTTTTTAATATAAATTCAAAATAAACTTATCCTAAATTGTGGTGGAAAAAAGCAATAAACATATGAATAACTATATAGTCCCAAATTTGAACTCATTATTGACATTAAAATCCATAAATTTAATTAAGCTTGAAACAAATAGGATACCTCAATTTGATAAAAACAAGCCAATCTTAGTGTAAATAAAGTATAAAGGTTATGATCAAATAAGAGAAATTTTTATAAATACAAAAATCTCAAAATATTTATATTTTATAGAAAAAAAATTCCAAAAATATAATTCAAAAAGTGTTTTATTTCTTTTTGTTATAAAGTGTAAATATCTTTTAAAAAAATTATATTTAAAAGGCCCGGCAAATAATTAAGCACTTACATTTTTTCTTGATATTGTTTTTTTTTTTTGGGAGAAGCTACTTAATAATATACCAAGAACTCATAACAATTTGAATAAAAAGTTCATAAAATTATATATCAAAATATTAAATACAAAGGTAAAAAATGTAGGATAGATAGTTACTATTATATTGAAGAGGAAGTAGATTATCCATTAAATTGCTCTTTAAGTCTCAAGCCTCTCTATACTCAGATTTAATACATAGAAATAAATATGTTAATTAATTAATTGAACATGTGGAAGTTCTCAATCCAAATTCATGACTAAAACATAATGGCGATATCTTTTATATGTATATAAATGAAAGAAAAACCAATGGTACCTTTTGAGGAATTAGATGTCGTGTTTAGAGGAGTAACATACATCTACATTGAAGATATAAAATAGAAATCTAACAATAATATTTTATGATGAATAAAAGAAAAAAATATATAAAAAAAAATAAGGAAAGAAAAGGTTAGAAATTTGCAAGCATAAGTAACTTATGAATATATTAAAAATTTAAAGAAAAGTATCATAAAATTGAGTAACATATCTCTACATTAAAGATACAAAATAGAAATCTAATAATTGATATCTTGGAATGAATAAAAGAAACAAAATATAAATATATATATATATAAAAAAAAAAGATTAGAGATTTGCCAGCATAAATAACTTATGAATATATTAAAAGTTTTAAAAAACGTATCATAAAATTTAATTTAAAAAAGAATACTATAAAAAATCTGCGTTTTTATAAAACCTAACTATAATGTGATGAGATACCAGCCCTCATAATTATTTCGATGAGGGGTTGGAATCGGGCTGAGGGTGGCCGACGATTCTAGGATAAGTGAATCAGAGGCAGTCAATGACGATAGTGGATGATTCAAATTGGGAATAAGAAAAGAAATTTAAAAAAAGATTTGAAGGACAAACAGATGGAATTGAATAATTTGGTTGATAGATTATGGAGAAAGAATGAACAGAGGCATAGAATAAAAGCACATTTCTTAACCAAGTTGGTACTTAAATTAGTTTTCAATGATGGCAAGCAGCCTCCACCTCCGTTAGCGGGGGCGTCAACATTGTCTCTTATCGAAATTGAAAATCTGAAAAGAAAAATATATTAAACCCCAAACTTTCCCAATTAAAAAAAAAAAATCTTAGACTCGTGAGACAAAAGAATTGAAGGCCTCTCCCATTGTTAAAATAAACCGTAGTGAATCAGAGTAAGAACTCTTACTTTTCAAAAATCTTAAGCAATATTGTTGTGATCCAACAGCTTCCCTAAAGAAGAAATCAAAGTAAGAACCCCTTACTTTTAAGAAATCTTAAACAACATTGTTGGGATCCGAAAGCTTCCCTAAAGAAGAAATCACAATGTCAAAACTACTACAATCAAACTGTCCTTTAAAATGCGATGAAAGGGTATGAAAAAAGGTGTCAATACCTCATAGTAATTACTAAAAAAGTGTGAAGACCTTAAAAAACAATTATGTGAAAAGATACTAAAGAGCAGAGTAGTAACTATAAAAAAGATGTAATGGCAAAAAGGAAAGATAAAGATTCTCCCTTTATTGTCCCATTTAATATAGAATAGATTTGGATTTTTTATTTGCCCCAATGCAAAAAACAAATGGAGAGAGTGAAGTTCAGAAAATTAGGGAGATATAAATGTGAAATTAAAATTATGAGATTTTTGGAAAAGAAAAATATGTTTAATATTGTATTTTAAAGATTATGAGGTTTTTTTTTTTTTTTTTTTTTTTTACCTTCTTTCAAAAAAAATATCTATTTTACATTTTAAATATAAAACAATATCAAAATTGTTAAAAAAAAAATTATACTGACAAGATATTTTTTTTCTTTCCTTTTTTTTTTTTTTTTTTGTGATTCTAACAAATAAAACATACGAAAATCTATTTTTTTAAAAAAAAAACCAACAAAATATTTTTTTTTAAAAAAACTAACTAGCTCAATAATCATCTTTTTTTTGCATGCCAAATAATCATTCTCATACATTGAATAAATATATTCTAATATATTAGAATAATTGCTACCATTTGATTTTTTAAAAAAAATTAAATTACATTTTCCTTGGTTCAAGAGCAAACTATGATATAGTTTAAAATTAAGATTTCATTAATAGCAACATATCATACAAACTTAAATAATTTTAAAATAATGAATATCTTTCAAACAAATGATTATAAAAATTTATTTTTTAGTCAAATTTATAAATTGACATGATTCACAATTAAAAAAAAATAGAATTTTCAATGATCTCTATAAAATTCATAAACACGTGCATGACACATAATTCTTTACTAGTGTATATATATGTTTATATATGGATTACATCTCTAAATGTTCATTCACTATCTTGTAATAACCAATAATAATGTTTAAAAAAAAAGATATAATTATAACAAACGAACTAAAAAAGATATATATTTGTTTGCACCGGTTTTATAGCTAGTATATATATCAAAATATCATATTACTCCAAAAAAATTTGAATTAATATATTTTTTTTATACTATTTTTTAAAAGTTTTTAAATTGTGTTTTTTATCTCTTCGTGTGAATTTTTGATAGTAAGAGAACAAAGTAACTAAATAATATTTGCATTTATAATAAGAAAATTTTAAAATAAAACTAATCAATTTTATCATAAATAAAAAAATTATTTTTAATATATTTATAACTATTATTTAAAAGTATATTATAATTTTATTTAAAAAATTATTCAATCTAAATCTCAATCTCACGCAAAGGTTTTAAAAAAACAAACTTCCTGTTAAATGATAAGAAAAGAAAAAAAATGGAAGTGTGATAGATAGTACTTCTAATCATAACAAAAAAAAAAAAGAAAAAAAAGGAAATAATTATCATCTATTAAGCCTAATTTTACAACTTGAATTCATAGTTTAGAAACTAAAATATAACAATCAAAATGACGTATCATTAGTTCAATATGTTAACAAAATCAAAATTGAAATAAAAAGAGAGAGAGAAATAGTATATACTTAAATGAAAATTATGGGAGTTTAATTTAACCAATTTATGGAAATATTTAGATTCAAAATTTATTTAATCAAAACATATCTTCATTTGAAAAAAAAGTATATCTAAAATACTGTAAAGTTTAATTTAACCATTATATTGTTAGAGATATTAAAATATTTGAATTTAACATAAAATTTTATATAAAAATTAAAATTAAAAAAATGAGGAATATTTAAATTTTAAAAAAATCATTATAGATATTAAATTTAATAGTAAATTGATAACCTAATTAACTAAATCTAAATAAAAAATTATTATTATTTTTCTTTCCATACCAATAAAATTAATGTAAATCATAAAAATGAAAAAATCTATCCACGTGAATGATAAAATTTTTAATGATGAATTTTGGATCTTAAATGAATATTAGAATCTAATATTAGTGATAACTAAATTTGAAACCAATAAAATCTATGCGGATGTTAATTTTTTTTAGTAAATGATAAAAGTTTGATTTTTAAGGATAAATTTTACATCTTAAATCAGATATTAGAAATAACCAAATTTTAAGTCAAATTAAAGTTACGTGAAATTATAAAATACAATAGCCAAAATTTAAACCAACTAAAATTCATATGAATTATAAATAATTAGAATCTAATATTAGAGATCACAAAATTTTAAACAAATTAAATTTTCGTGAATTATAAAATAAGATAACCCAATTTTAAAATCATGATGTGAATTATAAATTAATTAGAATCAAATATTAGAAATAACCAAATTTCAAACCAATTAGATTTACCTGAATTATAAACCATTTGATATGAGTTGTTCAATGATTGAAATATAAAATTACATTATATAACCCTATAACCATAGATTAAGAGGGGCAAAAGGGGAAATCAAATGTCTCTCCCTTATAATCTCTTTTAGATAGTATAGATAAGTGAAAGTACCATGTATACATACATAGTTAGTCTCGTTTGCGAGTGTTTAAATTAAACTTTAGACATATTATCTAGGGGTGGTCATTCAAACTGTAAAAATCGAACCGTTTTTAAAAATTAAACCGAACCGAACCGAAAACTCAGTGAAACCAAAAAAAGCGGTTCGATCTGGTCTGAAGAAATTTTGAAACTGAATCGAATCTTTTTTAACTAGTATATATATTAAGAAAAGAGTAAAACAGAATTTAAAACTGAACCGGTTTTAATTTAAAGAACAAAACCGAATTTAAAACCAAACTGAACCGAATCGTTTTTAATTAAAAAATATAACATAGATTTTTTTTAAATGCCAAAACCAAATCATGTGATTCAGTTCAGTTCGGTTCAATTCGAACTAATGAATTGGTTCAATTTGACCATCAAACTGAACTAAACCAAACCGTTTCTACCCCTAATTTTGATAATCTCTCCGCACCAAATCCAACCGTTTTCACCTCTAATATTATCAAGTTAACCTTCCCAAATGGCTTGTCTTTTGTGCATAGGGAATAGGATTGTTTGTTTAGAATATATATATATATATATATAATCTCCATGTCATTCCATCACATTGTAAAAATGGAAAATTAGTTTCTTCAATATTTTCTCTATGATTGGTAGAAAGTTGGAATCTAATTACAATAATTTTTTTTTAAAAAAAATAGAATTTAGTGTTTGTTAAAATCTCATAACTAAATAATCCGGACCAAATTTGCACTTTAACCTCTTTATCTTAAGATTTGTGATTCAGCCATTTAAATATTTAGGCAAATATCAATTTATACCCTTAAATTTTGGAGATTATATCAATCTAGACCCTAAACTAAGAATTGTATCAATTTAAACCTCAAACTTTGAGGATTGTATCAATTTAAACCTCGAACTTTGGGATTTGTATCAATTTAAATCCCAAACTAATAACTAATTATATCAATATAAACTCTGAACTTTCATATGTATATCAATTTAAACCATAAACTTTCATAAATGCATTAGTTTAAACCCTCAACATTCATAAGTGTATCCAAATAAAACATCATGGAGAGTTTAAGTTGATATATTTATGAAAGTTTAGGGTTTAAATTGATACAATCCCCAAAGTTTAAAGTTTAAATGGATACATTTATTAATTTAAGGTTTAAATTGATACATCACCAAAAATTTAGGGGTATAAATTGATATTTGCTCTAAATATTTTTATATATAAATGTGTGTGTATATATATACAATTTAAACCTTATATTAAGTTTTTTTTTTCTTTGTGAGTTCAATTTAAAGCATTAATCATTCGTTTCAAATTAACTTATTAGTTCAATTTAAGACATATTTGAATTGACTAGAAAACAATATATTTTTTAAAAGATTCATTTTTATTTAAACTCTTTTATAAAATATAGTTAAAATATAAACTATTTTGAATGGTTACCAAATACTTCAATTTTTTCAAAATAATTTGTTTTCAAAATTAAACACTTGAAAAATTAATCTAAATACATCTTTAATCATATACTAATAATTAATTAATTAGATCCATGCACTCCATTATTGTGCATTAATAATTTTGAATTATTATATTACGAAAAAAAACAGTCGTTTTTTAGTGGTTGAATTGGAAAATCGAGCAGTCGATTTTGGTCCATGAAATGATATATTCGTTCAAATTGAAAAAATGAAATAATATATATATATATATATATTTCTTTAAATAATCATGTTGTCTTATTAGTAAGATATGTTCTTATTAATTACTAAACTAGGTTCGACTGGTCCCTAATTTTGTCATTTTTAAAACTTTGTTATAAAATTTATTCAATTTTAATCTTCCGTCCCTATAAGTATGACATTAGTTCAATAACACGACACACATTGTTTCAATTTCTTCCAATATTATCATATAATTTTTGCAAACATTTTAAATTTGAGGTAATTTGACTTTGTGACAAATCGAGACGTCGTTACAAAATAAATTTTTGAAAATTTTTATATTAATGTCATTAACCTAAGTTAATTCTAAGTGAATGCAACCAACTTTATTTGAAATATCTAATCAAAGAAAATTTAATATTAGATGATATATGAATTGTCCACAAGTGTGACAATTTTATTATTATGTGTGATAAGCATTATTTATTGTTAATTACTACTAATATTGCCATATGGTTTTTATGAAAGCCTTAATTTCTAGGTAATTTGACTTTGTGCCCAATGCAGCCATGTTTAAAAAACAAAAATTAGAAAAAAAAATATTTTTTTGTCATTATCATAGGTTATATATTTATATATGAACACAACTAATTTATTTGAAGTATATAAATTAAACAAATTTAATATTAGATTTTGTAGGTGGTATGTATTGGAATTTTAGTTGGTACATCTTAATCTCAATAATCTAAGGGGGAGACCTAAAGCTCTCATTTCATTTTTTTTTTCATTTTAAAACATTTATTTGAAATATTTATAGTTCATAATTTCATTTATTAAATTGCACATTGTTTATAATTTCATTTATTAAATTGCATAGTGTAATCTAAAGTCGTTTGCATTAAAAGAAAAAAAAAACTATTTTCTCTATTTTTAAATAGTTAATTGAACATGAAACTCAACCAATTGATTGATCAAAGACAATGGCCTAAAGTCATTTTTTTGAAATATGTTATAAAGTCTATATAAATAGTCTATCTTAATAAATTTTATTATTAATAATGATAATCAAGATATGTTGGTAGTCGTAATTGGTCGTTTTCTATTTATTGTATTATCTGTATTTCATCGATGTATCAATTTAGAAAGACACGTGTGATAAATGACAGATGTTATTAATTTATCTGTTTTGTTTTTTTTTTTTTTTTGTTAATTTTGATTTCGTAAGTCATACAAAAATATTAAATGACCGTCGATTATTAACAAGTCAAACAACTATTTTAAACTTTTTAATTGTTAAATGTTCGATATATCTAAAAAAAATATAATAGTAATCATTTGTTCTAGAGAAACAAAAATTTACAACTTATGAACCTGCCAAAATCCGGGAGGAGGAGAACAAACGAACATCTGACTTACAGGAGGATAATAACCAATCAGGAAATTACATGACCAAGTGAAGAAAATACGTAACGTAAACCATCCCTACCAGCAAGAGTATGAGCAATACAAATCCAATCAGGACGAGCAAAACAAAAAGTAACTGAAATGAAAGATACTCAAACATTTCAGATATTATCAAGAAAGTGATATAATAACACGATTTTTGTTCCCGTTGATTATATAAACATAATAAATATTACAAAATGTTAACAAAGCTAATTACATATTGAATCAAATAGGGAGTATCTAAAAATAATAACAATAGAAGAATAGTTCACAAGGCTATGTTTCACCATTTTATAGGATGAGGAAGACTAATTTTCATATAAACTATACAATTGAGTTTTATTTTTCAATGGTAATGTCAATATAATTTTTCTCAAAACTATCATATCTAAAAATGTGCCAATTGTAAACACTACAAATTTATTTTAATGGAGAAATACATAAAGTCATAATTTTTATATACTAAAAATTTACAAAGCATTGTAAAATACTTTGTAGCCTCAAACCAATAATACTATTTGGTACAAAATATATTCTTTTTTTATCATTTTTATATAAAAATTTGAAGAAAATATTTTTGAATGCAAAATGGTAGGATGAATAGAGGAAGTACCATACTCTTTATTTTATTTTTATTTTTATTTTTATTTATTTATTTATTTGTTTTGTTTTTGAGCCTTAGACCTTAAATTGAGGTTTGTTTCCTTTTTAAGCAATTTAATACCTTTTGAGGAAAGAAATTGAGTTCATATTATGGTTTGAAATTTCCATCCAAATTTTGATGGGGAAGTTCCGTTTCCCCCAATTTTACGAAATTTCGAGATTTTGAGTACGTTTGGAGGAATTTCAATTTTTTTAAATAGCTATGATACTTCAGTTCAAGTTTTTTAATTTTATAGACCTAATTACACACAAGTAGTTTCACACGTCAATTACATTTTTTACAAAGGATTAAATCTTTTTTACTTGTTACTTTTTTAATTTCCAACTTTTCTCAACTTTTACCTTTCATTTATAAAGAAATTGAATTTAAAAAAACCACAAAAAATAACATATATTTATTTTTAACCTCATTTATTTATTTTTTTTCAAATTTTCACATCGCTTCACCTCAAAATTAAATTGATGTGAGTTTTTTTTTTAACCATCCAAAATTTTCATAATTTTCATTCATTTTACCTCAAAATACTCCTAAGTTTTATATTATTTTGTAATTATTTCTCATTTCTTTTTTAAATTTTTGCTCGCGCATCAACATTTACACAAACATATTATGCACAATAGTCATCTAAATGTTATCTTAATTTATAGAAATTGTGATTAAAAATAGAAGTTTCATTAACCAATTATAACAATTTTTATCATTCCATTAATTTACATATTTTGCCTCAAAATTTCGATATTTCTATAAAATCAGAATCTTGATATTTCCATTGACATCATATTTCGGACCTTAGTCTATACACAATTAAATTTAATCAAATAGTTTTTCTCATTATTTATATGAATTTAGAATGAGTGTGTAGTGCCACGACATCCTTAAAAAAGGAATTTTATTTTCGAGAGAATTGAAGATTTATGTACCGTGTGTGTAGTACACGCAAAAGCGTTGGTGACGCGCGTGGTCTTGCTGGCTGCCGTTAAGGAGTTTTCCTTACAATTTTGACCATATTTAACAATGCGGCTTTTAAATATAAAAAAATATTTAAAAATATTTACTGGTAAAAAGTTTAAAAAGTGTTTTATATTTTTAATTTTTTTTTTTGCTATAAAATATATGTTGTTTGGGATTTTTCTATTTATATGAAAAACTCATAACCTCTTCAATGATATCAGTATAATTTCCAAATATAATTAAATTGAGTACCCTTGATTTGTAAATTAATTTGTATTTTTTTATTACAGATTTAGAAGTGGACTCTAGATGTCAGTACGGGTACAATGCATATATAAACAAAACCAAACGTAATAAAATGAAACTCACTTTTCAAATTACCATTGATTTATTAGGTCACTTTAATCCGTAATGCTTTTGATCATGTTTATTTATTCATTTCGCAAACGTAATCTAATTACGATTGAGACTATTTACATTGCACGGATAAAAAATGAATAACATAATATTACTAAAATGCCTTCTACGTTTAGAAAATTTTATAGATTTATCATAACAATATAAAATTGATATTAAAATGAAAATTTTATGGATTTCTCATAACATTATAAAATTGGATTGATTTAAATTTTATGACCCGATCTTGCGAAGAATTTTGCGATCCCTAACCACAAAACTAACTCTTCATTCCACATGGAAATGAAATCATAAAATGAAAGTCCATAAAATTCTAGAAACCAAGATTTTCTATCATAACTAATTCCTATGTTTTACTTCCACGTGGGAAAGGTTATCGATATTCTCAAGGACATAGCATTATACTGACGAATTATGTATGATTAAAGACGATATTGGTGGCAGATCGACTACGTGACGTTGTTCAGGCAAGTTCAAAGTCTCATATCTCTTCATTAATCCTTTAATTTCTTAGTTGAACAATTTCAAAACAAATCGTTATCGATCATACGTATCGGTATCATCAATAATCGTACAAAAAAAAAGAATAATAAAATGATTTTTATGGACGGATCGTTACCGCTCAATCCAAACGAATGGAATGGTAAATGATGGCATATATTGAAGACAAAACGGTGAGTCCTACATAATTTTCAAGCGCAATTAAATTGATCACCCCGAGCTCCACAATCGAATCTATATTTGTTGATTAGGAATTTTGTAATGGGCCTTGCAGTTTATTATGATTAGGTAACAACAACAAATGTAATAAAATGTGGCCCATTTTTCAGTTACCATTATGGTTACGTTTACAGGGGAGTAAACATGACCTTAAGTTAAAATATTATTTCAGTGCTCATATATTGGAGTTTGTTCAATTCTTTTTAAAAAAATTCTTTTCTTTGTTTGATTTTAGTTTATATATTTTCAAATATTTAATGTTAGTCTCTTTACATCAATAAATCTTAAATTTAGTCTCTATTATTAGTTTATTGTTGATTTTTGTTTAAAAAAATATCATTGGTTGTATTTTCATTATAAATTTTATAAACTAGTATTTTCTTGTATGAAAATTGTAAATATTTCATTCATTTACTAAAATTGAAAATTTAAAAGTATAATGGATATATAAAATTAAAGTAACTCTAAAGTATAAGGGTGGAAATTATTATAAATATTATAGAAGATAGAGTCCATCCCAAAAAGAACCATGTGTCCTTTAAACATGATACCCCAAGTGTCACAAATTTATACATGGTTAGGTCCTAATAATCACATTCTACCTGTCAATTCTCTTGTAAATAGTGGTCATTTATGCATTTTGTAGAATAGTGAAGATTAGTGAGAAATCCAAAACTTTTGGAGAAAAATTTTAGTGAAAATTTCATGATTTCATGACTTTCTTATTTTCTTTATTTCTTTATTTTATATCTATATATATTTATATTGTTTTATATTCTTTTGTTATTTATTTATTATTATATTATATTTTCTCCATAACAATGTTCCATTGTGCTCCCCAATTTCACAATACGTTATCAGCACAAGCTCCTATCATTTTTTCCGCTAAAGGTAGGTCATAAAGGTAGGTTGGTTTTTTTCTCTTCGTTATAATTAATAAATTTATGTTATTTTACATATTTAATATTTATTAAATTTATAATATAAATACAATATTTTATGATAGTGTTGCCATGAAAAATCTCACAAAATTAGGATTTGAAGCTCTTGATATTAACGACAATAATTATTTGTCATGGGTATTTGATGCCGAAATCCACTTGGATGCTATGAATCTTGGAGAGATTATTAAAGAAGAAAATACGACATCCAGTCAGGACAAAGCAAAAGCTATGATTTTCTTTCATCACCATCTCCACAAGGGATTGAAAACTGAGTATCATACAATAAAAAATCCCCGTATCTTGTGAAAATTTTTGAAAGAGAGGTATGATCATAAAAAAAACAAAAACATAAAGGTCGTTATGAGTGGATGTGGGTTACAAGATTATAAAATTAGTAAGTGATTACAACTCTGCATTATTTAAATCAGTTCGAAATTGTTGTTATGCATAGAGAAATTACTGATTCTGATATGTTAGAGAAGATATTTTCTACATTTCATGTCTCAAATATGCTCCTGCAATAACAATATCAAGAGAAGGGTTTTAAACAATATTCTAAACTAATTTCATGTCTTCTCATGGCCGAATAAAATAACGAGTTATTAATGAAAAATCATGAATCTCGACCAACCGAGATGACACCATTCCCTGAAGTGAATACTGTGAATTTTAATAATAATTGTGGTTGAGGTCGTGACCGTGGCAGAGGAAGAAATAATAATTATTTTCGTAGTAGTCATTCTAAACATTCAAATTTTAAAAGAACCATACAGAATGATGATCACAAAGGAAAAACTCCACAAGATAAGGGTTCAAAAAGTGTTAACAATAAATGCTTCAGATGCAGAATGACTAGGCATTGGTCACGATCTGTCGTACGTCAAAACACTTAGTTGATCTCTATCAAGCATCCCTAAAAAAAAAGAGAAAAATGTGGAAGCAAATTTTGCATACCAAAATAATGACATATTTGACCCATCCCAAATGACTAATTTTTCTTTGAATCTTATGAAGAGAAAATCAACAAAATTGATGGAACATCAAGTGTTTCCTTTCACTTTGAAAATATCTAAACTTAATGTTGTTTTTATTTATTAATCTCTATGTTTTTTTCCTCTTAGTAGATGTTGACCTTTGTATATTCCAAATATTGTTTTCCTTATTGTAATTGTTTTCTTTTAATGAAGAAACTTATATCATTTTCATATGTTGGATGACTAAAAAATGAGTAAATAATATCTATGTCTGACAGACAGTGCAACTACACATACAATACTTAAAAGTAGAAAATATTTTTTCAAACTGACAATGCTAGAAGCAAAAATGAATACAATATCAGGTTTTACAAACCTAATTGAAGGATTTGAAAAGACAAATATTATTTTGTCTAGAAGAACAAAATTTACAATTGACAATGCATTGTTCTCTAGTTAATCAAAGAGAAATCTACTTAATTTTAAAGATATATATTGCAATGGTTATCATATTGAGACTGATAGAAAGAATAATATGGAGTATCTTTATATCATATCTACTGTCTCATATGAAAAATATATACGGGAAGAGTTGTCTGCTTTATCTTCTGGATTATATTATACTCGTATACGAGTAATTGAAACATATGCAACGATGAACCTAAAGTTCATGAATTCAAACATATTTATAATTTTGGCATGACAGATTAGGTCATCCAGGGTTTATAATGATGAGAAGAATTATTGAGAATTTAAAATGAACATCCATTGAAAAGCCAGAAGATTCTTCAATCTAATAAATTATCATGTGATGCTTGCTCTTAAAGCAAACTAATCATTACACCATCACTAGTTAAAGTGAGGACTGAATTGCTTCCATTCCTAGAACAAATTCATGGTGATATATGTGGACTTATCAACCCACCAAGTGAACCATTTAGATATTTTATGGTATTAATATATGCATCCAGTAGATGGTCACACATGTACTTATTATCAAGTCGAAATCTTGCATTTGCAAGATTACTTGCTCAAATAATTAAGTTAAGAGCATAATTTCCTGATTATATAATTAAGACATGTCGTCTTAATAATGCTAGTGAATTTACATCCCAAGTTTTTTATAATTATTGTATGTCAATTGGGATAAGTGTTGAACATTCTGTAGCTCATGTTCATATACAAAATGGTTTAACAGAATCATTCATAAAACATTTGCAGTTAATTGCTAGACCATTGCTTATAAGGGCTAAGCTTCCTACATCTACATAAAGACATGCCATTTTGCATGCAGCGTCACTTGTACGTATTAGGCCAGTATCTTATCATAAGTACTCGCCATTACAATTAGCTATGGCCATGAGCCAAATATTTTCCATCTGAGAATTTTTAGATGTGCAATATATATTTCAATTGCTCCACCACAACGTACTAAGATGAGTCCTCAAATGATGATAGAAATATATGTTGGATATGATTCCCTATCAATTATTAAATATCTTGAACCCTTGAGGGTGATGTATTTACTGCACGATTTGTTGATTGTCATTTTAACGAGACAAAATTTTCAACATTAGGGGGAGGAATTAAGAAGTTGTAAAAAGAAATTACATGGAATGCATTGTTATTGTCTCACTTAGATCTCCGTACAGATCAATGTGAACTTGAAGTTTAGAAGATAATTCATTTACAAAATATAGCAAATCAGTTACTAAATACATTTATAGATGCAAAGAAAGTAATTAAATCACATTTATCAGCTGTAAATGTTCTATTGAAAATTGATATCCCAACACAATAAGTTGTCACTAATGAATCTGGAACACGCCAAAAGCGTGATAGACCAGTGAGTTCCAAAGATAAAAATCCTCGAAAAAGAAAAATAGTTACTAGTCAAGAAGACCTGGTTGAGGATATAAATACCCATGAAGAAATTCATGACATGACTAATGAGGAAGGTGAAATACCTAAAGATAATAATGAGATTTCAATAAATATGTCATGACAGGAAAAAGATGGAAACCGACTCATGTAGTTATTGATAATATTTTTGCATATAATGTTGCTCTTGATATTGAAGGTGAAAGAATCTCGAACTGAGGAAAACCATGAGTGGAAGAAAGATCGACCCAATTTCCATTTTTTATTGAATATAAGTTTTACAATAAAACAAGAACAAGATATGCATTTACATAAACTATAGCATGCTTTAATAAAGGAAAATTTGGGGTTTAAAAAATCTTTACCTTTGAAGACTATCCTTCAAGAATCATTCGAACAAGCCACGAACGAATCTCCTTCTCCAAAAGGGACACCATCACTTGAGAACACTCTGTATTCTCTTGGGACAAATAATTCAAACAAGAATTATGGGCTTTACTTGAATCCTTGGAAGAGGGAAGGAGATGGAAAGGGAGGAAAAGAACTTTTCTTCTAAGTTTTTCCCAAAGAGAACTTTTTCTCTCAGTTTTTTCAGGAAGAAGATGAGAATCTCATCCACTACTTCTTTCACACAACCCATGTATATGGCTAAGAGAAATTAAAGGGAAGGATTTGTAACTTCCTCCCTCTAATTAATTAATATTAATTTAATAAAATTAAATTAATAATAATTATACATATAACAACAACTTTATTATCTGTATATAAACTATATGTTATATAACACATAATCTATAGTCACATATTGTATCAAATATACTATAGCCTATAGATGTATTTTCTCTCAACAATATATGACATTTAATATAAATCACATTTATATTAAATTTACTATGAATCTCATTCATATGATTATTATTTAAATCATATTCAAATATTTAATTCCTCTCAACTGATTTATGGTATTTAATATAAATCATATTTATATTAAATTTAGTTACATAAATCTCATTCATATAATTAGTATTTGAATCATATTCACCTTATATTATAATGTATCAAATACATTTATTAATTATATCTCATATATAGTTAATTTAATTCATTATATTATATATAATTAATTCCCTCAATTAATTTGAACACTTCAAATTAATCCAAAAATAATTCTCAATTAAATCCTTATTGAGCTATAGAGGGGACCTTATGAACCTGTAGATTGAAACTCTAATGGTACTCGGATAATTAATTAAAATCTTTAATTAAATTATCCAACATCTGTTAACTGTCAGTCACTCTACTAAAAACCGACAGGTACATTCTTCGCACTATAGATAAATTTCTGTGTCCATTAAATATAACAATCAACAGTGCAATGACCTTTCACAAATTGCTCATAAGCATAGTTGGACCAAAATTACCGTTTTGCCCTTGTAGTTACATCTAACTCTTTAAGTACGACTGATTCCTCTAATGAACAATAAGTCATAGTCCAACTATGACCAAGTCCCTCTCGGGCTAGGAGAGGGTGTGGCCATTATGTTCAAGCCCCAGAATCAGCCCTTAAGGGAGCAATTTATCTACTTACCCCTACATCGGAGAAGGAGTGAATTCCGTCTCATGTAATTGTGTTCCCAGCTCCCCAGTTAGACGAATCTCCAAAATGGTAGGTTTATTGAGTTGGCAATCTAGCTACTCTCACCCATACAAATCAAAGGACTGCCCTCATAGGCAGGTGTTCCCAACTCACTCAGGATTAAGGTCATGTCACCTATGGTCATTTTAGTGAAATGTAAGTCTCAATTATCAACGACGTTATATAAAAAGACTAATCATTTCGTGGTCCGGTCTTATACAAACTCTTTGTATAAGGTACTTTCGCTTGCATGTTTCCACATGAATGGTCAGGATCAGACCATTTGTAGCACTCTACAACACTTGTAAATATCTACAAAGCGGGTCGTATCTGTAGTGTCACCAGGATATGGTATCCCTCCTTTATCCTTATACTACAGGCCATTTATGTTATTACTTAAAGCATGATCCACTTGTATATCTCGTATACATGCTCAAGTTAAATAAAATAACCACGGATCTTAGTTTATTGGATATGAGTAAATGCAAATAAAATAACCTTTATTTTATTAATAACAATGTGTACAAAATGTTTACAAACTACGAGATCACTAGGAGAATTAGAATACCAATCCCAACACATACTGCCTCGACAAAACAAAATCCTTTTGTTAGGGAGAGAGGGATGGTGAGAGAGGAAGAGAAAAATGTGGAATTGATCCCATGTTTTCTCGTAACTTCCTTAAAACAGGGAGTTAATTTGTTTAATTTAAATTAAATAAAATTCAATTCAATTTAGTTCAATTTATTAATTAAGTCATATTTAATTAAATATTCATTTAAATCATATTTAAATAATTTCCTCCCACACAACCTATAGTTTTAATGTGCATCTAATGTAAATTAAATTTTACCTAGAGTTTTGATTTAATCAATTTAATTAAATTAAAAATTAAATTAAATAAAATAATTAATTAATTCTTTAATTAATTAATCATCCAATTAAATATCACATATTTAATTTAATTTCCCATTTGAATCATATTCGAAAACATTTCTCTCATTTAATCTATAGTTTTAATGCACATCCAATGTACATTATTTTTAACCTATAGTTTTCAATATGAATCTTATTCATATTAAATTAATATTTAAATTCCTCTCAAATATTTCGTTAAAAAATAATATCAAAGTTTAAAATTAAACTTTATATTAAAATGTATCAACATACATTAAAAAAATCTCAATTTTGAATTTGAACATTTCAAATTCAATTTAATGACAAATCTCAATACCTTTTACAAGCTAGGAAGGGGCCTAATGGACCTCAAATTAAAAGCTCCAACGATGTGAGATTAATTGGCTAAACTCAATAACCAAATTAATCAATATTCGTTAATTGTGAGTACACTCCACTAAAGAACCACAACTGCATTATCACTACAGACATGTTTCTGTGTCCACGGATATAGACCAATAACAACAAGTTAGTCCTTCAAGAGTGTTTGTAACACTAGTTGGGTCAAATTACTGTTTACCCCTAGGTTACCTCTACATCTTTAAGTATCAGTGCTCCTCTATGGAACAACCTATTTATGGTCCAACCATTAAACAGAAACTCCTTTTGGGCCAGTGAAAGGGTAAGGCCCTTTGTCCAAGTCTCGAAGACACCACTTAAGGGAACACTCATCTACTTACCTTGAAGTCGGGAAGGAGTGTAATCTATCTTGTATGATTATGTTCCCAGCTACCCACTCGATCTTATCCCCAAAATGGTAGATGGTGAACTGGTCACTCTCACCCATACAAATCAAAGGACAATCCCTCTTGAACAGGAGTTCATTATATACTCAAGAGCAAGACTAAGTTGCCTAAGTCATCCTATTGAAATAGAAATCTAGCTAATCAACGGAGTTATATCTAGTGGTTACTATTTCGCGGTCCGATCTTATGCAAACTCATTATACAAGATATCCCCACTTGTGTGTCTCCTACATGAATGCATTGAATCACCACGTTTGTATCGAATACAAAATGAGTAGTATCTATAGTGTTATCAAGATAAGGTATCCAACCTTATCTCTATATTATAAACCCTTTAGGCTGTATTTTAAACATTGATCCCTATATGTCTCGACATACAATTCGACAACCTAGGATGTTAGTTGATTGGATTTTAGGGTTAATAAGACAAAATTAAATAAAACATCAATACTATTTATTGATAAAAATATTAATAACTATTTATTAATGATAGTCATTTAATTACATCACTATCTACGAGTTTTAGGGCATAAAACCCAACAATTTATTCATCAGTCAACTTATACAGGAAAAATTTTAAAAAGATTTTATATGAACAAAGCACATCCATTGAATATTCCAATGGAAGTTTGTTCATTAGATGTGAGGAAAGATATATTTTGATCTCGAGATGATAACAAAGAATTACTTAGTTCTGAAGTACCATATCTAAGTGCAATTGGTGCACTTATGTATCTTGCCAATAATACAAGATCAGAAATTGCATTCTCAGTAAATTTATTAGCTAGTTATAGTTATTCTCCAACAAAAAGACATTGGAACGAAATTAAGCATATACTTCATTATCTTCGAGGAACGATCTACAAGAGTTTGTTTTATTCAAATAAATCAATTTTTGATCTAGTTGGTTATGTAGATTCTGGATATTTATCTGATCCACATAAAGCTAGAGCTCAAACAGGTTATCTATTCAATTGTTATATCATGGTGAACAGACTATAATAGTCACTTTCTCAAATCATGCTAAAATTCTTGTAATTCACGAGGCTAGTCGAGAATGTGTATGACTAAGATCAATGACTCAGCACATTCGTGAAACATGTGGTTTGTCTTCTAGTAAAAATCTTTCAACGATATTATACGAAGACAACACAACATGCATATCCCAAATCAAAGGAGAATATATTAAAGGAGATAAAACAAAACATATTTCACCAAAACTTTTCTACACTCGTGATCTTGAAGAAATTGAGACATCAATATACAACAAATTTGTTCAAAGGATAACTTGACAGACTTATTTACAAAGTCATTACCTACAACAACCTTTGAAAAATTGGTGCGTAACAATGGAATGTAGCGACTCGGAGAGCTCAAATGATGTTTCTATGAGGGGAAGCAAATATATTATATTCTTTTAGAATGATTAGATTATATGAAATATGTACTCTTTTTCCTTCATTAGGATTTTTTTCTCATTGGATTTTTCTCTAGTAAGGTTTTAACGAGACATATTTCATATATATATATAATGTGCATCTAAGGGGGAGTATTATAAATATTATAGAAGATAGATGCTCATCCCAAAAAAGATCATGTGTCCTTAAACATGTTACCCCATATGTCATGAATTTATACATGGTTAGTGTCCTAATAGCCACATCCATTTGCCAATTCTCTTAGAAATAGTGGTCACTTATGCTTATGCATTTTGTAGAATAGTGAAGATTGGTGAGAAATCCAAAACTTTTGGAGAAAAAATTTTAGTAATGATTTGATGATTTGATGATTTTCTTATTTACTTTATTTTATTTCAGTTATTTATTTATTTATTTTATTTCAGTTATTTATTTTATCTATATATATTTATATTATTATATATTATTATTATAATATATTTTTCTATATCAGTATTTCATTGTGCTCCCAAGTTCACAACGATGAGAAAATGATTCAATTGTCATCAAATTAAACCTTATTTTTTTTTAAAAGTTGCAATTTTGTATCATCAATGCAATTTTTGCCAACTCATCTCCTAATTATAACAAAAAAAAAAACGATGTATAATACTTACAATTCTTAATAATATCAAATTTTTGTGTAAATTTAAGTTTGTTTAAATAACTCTACTAAAACTCACAAATTTGAACAAAATTTTAGTTTTGATGTCGATTTTCTTTGAAATCTTATCAAATTTATATCATTCACCTGCTATACAATTCATTGAAAGCATATATATGAGAATATATTTTTTTTAGCAATTTTGCAAAGAAAATTGGGGTAGAATTTGATGAAATTAGAAGCCTATAATAAATATTGTTAGAAATAAGACACATTTGATTTTTTTTTCTAACAAAATAAATTCTACTCTATTTGATTTTTTGTTTTTTGTTTTTAAAAAGTTAAATCTATTTTTTCCCTCAATTTCTTAAAATAATTTGCATATTTCTTAAGTAAAAGAGTAGAATTCTTAGCCTAATTTTTTTTTAAAAAAACAATTATTTTAAATGGTAAAACTGCTAAAAATATTTTCAAGTATAGCAAAATGTCACCGTCTATCATTGATAGACTGCGACAGACATCTATCAGTGGATGAAACACAATGATAGATATCTATCAGACTTTGATAAAATCTATCGCGGTCTATCACTAGTAGATGTGATATTTTGTTATATTTGTAAATAAGTTGGTTTCTTTTTTTTATTTGAAAACCGCTCAAAACAAAAACTAATTTTATTTTAATTTTCAAAATTGGATTTTGTTTTTGAAACAATGGTAAATGTAGAATGTTATGATGATGTGATTTCATTCATCAAATCTCAATTGTGTAATGTACATGCATGCCAAGGAAGAGTCTTGTTATTGTTTTAGTGTATATTTGAGAGTGACGGTTGAAATAGTCATTTCAGAATAATCAATTTGTTCCAAACTTATAAGAATGATTTTGATTTATTATGGTTTCAAAAAGTGATTTTAGAATGATCAAATTTCTAAAAATGAGATATTCTCAATTAATTATCGAAAATTTTATTTTAAATGATTTTAAATTTATGTAAAAACAATTTCAACATTTGTCAAATATCAACCTATTGAGTACTGGAAAAAATTCATTGGCAATGACAAACATACCCTTAATTAACCCTCATCTCGAACAAAGATATACTTCTCATCTCATATCTACTTTTGTTCGAAATCGTGCATCATCTCACATACTAATTGAGTTTTCCATTTTAGATATAAATCTTTGTGACTTTAGGTTTTGAAATCATCGAAAAGTTTTATACCAATGGAGACAAATCTACTAAGTTATTTTGGATATAAATCTGTGGGACTTTTATTTGCTCTAACAATTTTTTTAAAATTATTTGGTAATGTACGATTTCATTTATACCAGTACTGTCTTATTCAAATAGTTTGAGGGGTTGTTTTCAAATATAGGAGAATGAACCAAACTATTTACAAATAATAATAAAATATCAGAGTCTATCTATGATATGTTGCAATAAACAACAACGATAGACCACTACCTGTGTCTATCATGATAAAGATAGACTAGGTAGTCTATCGCTATCTATCCTGATCTATCACAGATAGACTGTGATATTTTGTTATTAATTGTAAATATTTTTAGCAGTTTTGTCATTTAAAATAATTTTCCATACTTCGAGTTTTTATTTATTTTTTTTAATTTTTATAACTTCATTTTATTAATTTGCAATTTCGGGATGAAAATACTACTTTTTATTATGTGTAATCAATAATGAAAATTTTAGATCTGTTTGGATTGACTCGAGAAAAAAATTGTTTTTCAAAAGAATCATTTTTATTTAACACTTTTGATAAAAACAGATTAAAATACACTTGAAAAACTATTTTGAGTAGTTACCAAAACACTTCAATTTCTTCTAGAAGGAAATTAAACCCTTCAAATTATATTTCAAACATATTTTTCATTATGCATATGAATTATTATGCCTCAAAAGAAAAAAAAAAGTTAAAATATTGTGGAAGATAAAAAGAAAAATCTCAAATCAAATCGAAATATTCTTAGTCATTTATATTTTTTTAAGTATAATAATAGTGGAAGATTTAAATCATAGAATTTCTTTTCGCTACCATATATTTTATCTAACGAAAAATAATTCAATTCAACTTATTAAAATTTTCGTTATTTAAATTTTATGTCATTAATCTTTCATCTAACCCCAACAAAAAGTCAAAGCTTGTGTAACTTGATTTTCTTAAATCAAAATGAAAAAATATTTTTTTAATTATATATTTTTTAAATATTAAATATTATTCATAATTTTTTATATTACAATTCATAATTATCATTTTTGAAAAAGGAATTTGAAACTTATAATTTAAGAGGCTCACAATACTTTGACCAATCGGAGATTACTTAGTTTATATATTTTACCTATTTTTTCAGCTCAATATTACATGAAGGTAAATTATCATTTTAAAATCGATAATATGATTCTTATCCTTAGATTTATTGAACTTAATCTTTTTTTAAATACAATAAATATGGTAGAGATTCAAACTTTTAATCTCATGATCAAGATAACAATATATCTAAACTCATCAAACTATATCGAGATTGACTATAAATTTTACTTAATTGGTGATTTGCTAATTATTATGCTTTTTTTTAAAAAAAAATAAATATAAGACAATTTATATTTAATTAGAAGACAACTTGGCTGCTTACGATTCCTACCAACTTTTTTTATGCGTGGTCCCTTTATATTAATCAATTAAGATTATATCTAATAAAATTTAAGATAATTAAGATGGTTTACACGCCTAAATTATATTTGTTGTTGGTGTTCAAAAATCAAATATCTCTATTGATTGTGTTCTTTACGATGGTCGAGATGAGTCTCGTGATTATTTATTCTTCGACTCCCCATGAGATATGTTATGATAGGATAATTATTGCTCTCATTGGATATGTTATTGGTACACAAAACTTGACCAGGTTTGTCATTTTAGTGTTGAAAATAGGCTGAAGTGAAAGGTATATGGAAGAACAATTTGGTGTACTGTCATCTATTTTACTTGGATTGGAGGGAGCGTAATCTTCTAATCCAAGGTGCTATTTTGCATCCTCCCATGAATTTGTATGGTTGTTCGATCTGATTTGTTCCTTTATTACTATGTGTGATAAGAGAAACATCCACATCGAGAAATTTCCCATGAATTTGTAGGGATTTATTTCTTTAAAGTATGTTTTAAGGATCTTTTCTATGTAGAGTGAGTTTGTATGATTTATTTGTCTTGTGTTATAATTTTTGTAGTCGTGTTTTGTTTGCGCCTTGAACTTCAGGCTATGAAGTCAATTTTTGTTTATTACAATTCATTATCTTAAAAGAAATATTATGACACATACTTCTTATATATCTTTAACACTAATTGGATATTTTTTTTCGTGCTTTTCAAACCAAACTAGTGCCTTTAAACTCGATCCATTTTTTTTATGAACACGATGGGTAGAATTTCACAACATTAAAATAAAATGTTCTATTTATAAATAATTAATTATAGTTGACATTTAATACCTAATCGTGTTTTAATAAGTTTTTCTTAAATCACCTAGCTTTGAAATATGTAAAAGATTCCATAAGTAAAATACAATATTAATTGGAGACGGAATATATAATATTGTAGCATTTAAACCATATGTAATAGTAAATTTAATATTTATTTTGAAAAAAAGATAAATTTAACGTTATATCATCTAACATTTTTAATTAAAATTATAGATAATAAATAAGATTTTTAGATTGAATTATACAGAAATGTGATTCACAACATATATTTTTTTTTATCTAATAAAACAAAAAGTAAAAACCGATGTGTGGATGCAAAGTCTTCACATAAAATATTTATTTGTTGTGACTTGGGCAAATTTAAATTATTATAATTATTATAGTTATTTTATTATTAGTATTTACTATTTTTAACAAGTGCTGGAAATTGTAAATGCACCACTGAATTTTTGTTTTTCTTTGAAAGCAACTATTCGATTTGATTTCTTCAACTTCAAAATAAATTATAAATTTTTATAAATTTTTTTATGCACCACTTGTTAAGATTACTCATTAAACCGTGTAACTTTACTTGGACAAAGTTTGTAATATATATATATATATTTATTTTAAAAACTACCTTAAAAAAAAACCTTTAATCTTTGAAAATTAAACTCATAAATATTATTTTTAATTATTTAAATAATTTTTTTGTTTAATTATCTATTTTTAAAAAATCAAGCAAAATTTTCTAAAATTAAAAAAAAAAATTGTAAAAACTTATTTTGTTTTTAGAATTTTGATAAGAATAATCGAAGTGTAAAGTTAGGAACGATGGAAATGAAAAAAATAAAAAAGTTTATCAAATGGACCTTAAAATATCATTTTGATATTTATACCTTATTCTTTGTTCTATTTTTTATTTTTATACTTTCAACTATCTAATTTTAATTTATGGATTTTTAATAAATCTTAAAATTAAAATGATAGTTAGTTAATTAATCATTAAATTTTTCTATAAAAAATAATTAGTCTTTTAGCATTTTCTTTATAAATTGTAAAATTATTTTCATGGTGTATTTTTTCTTAAATTTTTATTTAAATAATTTCGATAAATTTTTTTGAAAGATTAGATTTAAGATTTATTAGAGTAAATAACTAAAATTAAACCACTTAAAATGGAATAAAACTTAAAAGTATATAATATTTTGACTTAAAAAACTACCAAATTGACTTCTAGGGAAAGAAAAAGAGAGAGAGACTGAAAAAATTACAATATTTAAATTGGACAAAATTAACCATTAAAATTTTAATTAATTAAAATTGATCAAAATGAACTAAATCGACCAAAACTATCCACGGTATACATTATAACCCATACAAAAATAGACTAAATAATAATAATAATAATGCTAGACGAACCTTCCAACCATTATCCTGTTATTGAAAAATAAATTAGATCAATTGCTTAGTCCAATTTAATTTTTTTTTTAAAAATTACAAAACGTACAAATATTGCATTTTTTAAAACTTCACTTTTCTATTTTTTAGTTTTAAAAATATCCAAATAGGAACTAAAAATGTTTTATAAACAACTTTTATATATATATATATAATTGACATGTATTCTTTTAAAATTGAAAATTCAAATTCTAATAATTTAAATAAATAAAAATATCAATATATAAGCATACAAATAAGGAAAATAATGGATAATTGTAAATAAGTTGATCCATTTTCCTTTATTTGAAACAGATCCAAAAATAATATTATAAAATATTTGTTAATTAATTAAAAAGATTGGGATATGACTTTTTCCTTTGTGAGATGTATTTATACAACTAATAAATATAATATATATATATATATATATATATATATATATATATATATATCTTTTAAAGAAAATCTATTGTAAATTGATTTACAATAAATGACCTTATGTAGTAAGTAGAAGTACAGTGTATTGTGCAAATAAATGCATATTTAAAGTGAGGTCAAATATCCTTTCCATCAAATATACTTAATAGTAATAGATAAGATCAAACCAAATAGAGGACAACATTTAAATACATTTCTAATTATTAATATACTTAATACTAATACTCCCTTGCCTTTCTCAATCTAATCTTGATAGATTATCTTTTTATTCTTCATTAACTTTTTTACCTTCTATAGGTTTATTATTATTGTATAAATAAACCACTTCAAACACTAATTTTAAAAAATAAATAATTACGACTAGATTTCATTATCTAAAGTTCAAATCCACATCTTAAAAATGTTCAGATTGTCTCGATTCCACGCTTTTGTTTTTAAAAATTAAACTTAGGAAAAAAAAAACTTTTTTGATCCTAGATTTTGGGTCTAATTTAGTCCGTACAATTTTACTTTTGACATTTGAGTTTTTCTTCAATTTGGTCCCTACGAGGTTTATATGTTTAACCTCAAATTTTCATTTATGTTAGTAAATTAAAAATTGTTAAAAGAATTATAGTTAATTAAGTTTTCATGTTTTTATCACTTTCAAAATTAAATTTAACTAAACTTCTAATAATTTTTAATTAATTAATAGAAATTGACTTCAATGATTGAAAGTAAGTATTAAATGAAAAATTGAGGTTAAAAATATAAAATTTTGAAATCCAGGGACCAAATTAAAACAAATTCAAGTCTGAAGGGTAAAATTGTAACATTTTGAAACTTATGGACTTTGAAACAAAATTCAAAACTTAAATACTAAATGTGTAACATTTTAAAACCTAAATACCAAATAGAAACTAAGGCTAAAACCTAAGGACGTTATTCCCTTAAACTTGTTCATTTGTAATTATTTTCTCACTTTTTTTTTCAGTTCTAAAAATACATTTTTGGAAACAAAATAAGCAAAAAAAAAAAAAAAAAAAATTATATGAAAATTATTCATACACATTTCATGATTATTTGTTTTTAATAAAAAAAAAAATTTGTTTCTTATATGAAATTGGAGAATATCCACACAAATTGTCAATAATTTATGACTATTTGTTCTTTTCCACCCCAAATTTATCACTATTTTCTCGTTAAGTAAAATAGGAAATTCTTTTGTATTTATCTCATAATCCTCACCTCACCTACCACCGTATTTATAAATTCATTTAACTATTATTTTTTTTTTAATTTTTCTCACTTATTATAATTTTAAATAGTTTTGTTCAGTTCTTTGTAATCATGAAAATTCAGTTTATTATATTTAAAATTTGAGCTGGCTTGATCAACATCTGAAATGGTCCAACCACAACATAACTAATTAGTCAATTATCATTTTAATCTTGATTAGTTTTTTTATGTAATCTTTATTTTGATTATACTCCTTTGATGTCATGAAACCTATATAGTTATAATGGAAAATAGTTTGTTTTTTTTAATAGATTTAAATAATCTCAGTTTGAGTTAGATAGATTCAAATGTGTTCCTAACTATTAAATAGAGAATGAAATATAATTTTAGTGAGCTTTATCTATTTTTGTTTGATCCATTTTCGTTATTGAATCTTAATTTTTCAAATCTTACTTATAATAATTACACATTTGTCAAACTTGATATTTGGTTATCGACACTAAATACGACAGTAAAATTAATTATTTATACATCATACTTAAATTATCATCTCCATGGATAATAATTAAATCTAGAATTTATCATAATTGAATCAATAAAGTTAATATTTCAAATTTTTAGTGATAGAAAATATCAAAGGCTCATAAAAGGTAAAAAAAGAGATTGAATTATAAAATGATAAAATATTTTAGAATCAAATGTATGTATCTTCCTAAATTTGGTATTATGCTAAAACACGACATGTGTACTTTTGTCTAACAATTTAGTCTTTATAATCTAAAACATACCATAATTAACTTAAATAATATTTTCATAATAATGTTCCTTCTCTCACAAATAATTATTTTAAATGTATTTATTTAGAAAAAGAAAAAAATTTATAATTTTTTTAGTACAATAAAAAGGATCTCGGACTACAACTTACTAGTCATTTACACATATTTTATCTCGATTAAGCTAAGATCACTTTAATCACTGTACAAAATTTAAATATACTTAAGATTATCCAATTAATAGGTATATTGTTTGGTTTGGCTAAGTCATAATCAATAAAAAAATGAGCATTTTTTTCCTTTTAAAAATAAAACTATAGAGATAGACAAGTATTTAAAGTAATTTTTTTTAAAAAAAATTAGAAAATTATACTCATAATCTCTAGAATATAAATTTACTTCTAAATTATTTTTTTCTTTTACCGTTTTTATTTTTGAAAATTGTGTTTGTTTCTTAGTATTCTCTACGATAGTTTTTATATTTTCAAAAAGAAATATTTGAATTCTTGATCAAATTAAAAAAAAAATCCTAATTTATATGATATTTTTAATTAATTTTTTTATGACATTTGTAAAAAGAAGATAACAAAAAAAAAATATAGTATTTATACAAATAAATTTCTGGATAATGATTTAAAACTATTTTATGAACCTCAAATACCAAAGTAGAAACCAAGTCCAAACCTGGTGGCTGAAAACCTAACTTACCATTTAAAAAACATTATTAATAAATAAATAGATAAATAGTGTTGGAATTAATTAATCAACAAAAATAAAATATGATATTAATTTCCATATTTACATGATTGCTCCTTGCTCTCAACTTACAACCCACAACCACGGAGAGGAATAATGAACCCATTCCGCTCGGCCCGGTCCATCTGAGCTGGCCAGGTTCGATGGGACCCACACCCCCTTTTCCACCAAAAGACTTAAAAAAAATAGAAAAAGAAAAAAAAAAAAACCCTATAAATACGCCCAACTCCTCGCTTCACCCTTCAAAATTTTCTAAACCATTTCCCCCATTTGGAAGGAGGAAAAAAAAAGGAAAAAGAAAAAAAAAAAATCATTTCATTATAAAACTTCCTCCGCCTCCCGATCCGGCGCCGGCGTTTTCCATTTTCACTTTTCTTTTGCCCTACAATGGACGCCCGCCGCCGCCGGTCCTCCTCTTCCCTCGTGAAGAAACTCACCGCCGACGAACCACCGGTGGAATCAATGGATAAAAATTCTCTTAAAGTTAAGATGGTGGAACGACAACATGTTCATGATGATGCCGTTAAGACGTCTGATGTTTTGCCTCTTCCCATTTACTTCACCAATGCCGCTTTCTTCACTCTCTTCTTCTCTGTTGTTTACTTTCTTCTTACGCGGTGGCGTGAGAAGATTCGTTCATCAACTCCTCTTCATGTCGTTACGCTTTCTGAAATGGTAGCCATTTCTGCGTTTATCGCTTCCTTTATTTACCTTCTCGGATTCTTCGGAATCGACTTTGTTCAGTCGATTTTCCGTCCTTCGCATGATGTATGGACCTCTGAAGATGATGAGGTCGTTCTGATTAAGGAGGATACTCGGAAGGTTCCGTGTGGTGCTGGAATCGATTGTTCGATTCCGATTTTGGCACCTCCTTTGCAATCTGTGACAAAAGTTGTTGATCAGGTGCCTGTTAGCATCGATTTGACGGAGGAGGATGAGGAGATTGTTAAATCTGTTGTGACTGGAACTACGCCATCGTATTCGCTTGAATCGAAGCTTGGTGATTGTGGACGAGCGGCGGCAATCCGTCGCGAGGCCTTACAGAGAGTAACCGGGAAGTCGCTCTCGGGGCTTCCGTTGGAAGGATTCGATTACGCTTCGATTTTAGGGCAGTGCTGCGAGATGCCTATTGGATATGTACAGATTCCGGTGGGAATCGCTGGGCCATTGTTGTTAGACGGCAAGGAGTATTCTGTACCCATGGCTACCACCGAAGGTTGCTTGGTTGCGAGTACAAATAGAGGTTGTAAAGCGATTATGATGTCCGGTGGAGCTAACAGCGTGTTGTTGAGAGATGCAATGACGAGAGCACCTGTTATGAGATTCGCTACGGCGAAAAGAGCAGCGGAATTAAAGTTCTACGTTGAAGATCCGGCGAATTTCGATACCTTAGCCTCCGTTTTCAACAAGTCCAGTAGATTTGGAAGGCTACAGAGTATCAAATGCGCCATTGCTGGTAAGAATCTCTACATGAGATTCTCTTGCAGTACTGGCGATGCTATGGGGATGAATATGGTGTCCAAAGGCGTTCAAAACGTTCTAGATTTTCTCCAGAATGATTTCCCTGACATGGATGTAATTGGCATATCAGGTAACAAAACAAAAATTCCTTTCACAACCCGTAAAACCCTTTCGATTTTCTCTGATTTTGCTAATGGAAGAACGTTTGTGAATCCAGGAAACTACTGTTCTGACAAGAAGCCAGCTGCTGTGAACTGGATCGAAGGGCGTGGTAAATCAGTGGTTTGTGAGGTTACAATCAAGGGTGATGTAGTGAAGAAGGTCCTCAAAACCGACGTTCAAGCCTTAGTTGAGCTCAACATGCTGAAGAATCTCACTGGTTCTGCCATGGCTGGAGCTCTTGGTGGGTTCAACGCCCATGCCAGTAACATAGTTTCAGCCATCTATATAGCAACAGGGCAAGATCCTGCACAGAACGTTGAGAGTTCTCACTGTATTACAATGATGGAAGCTGTGAATGATGGCCAAGATCTTCACGTCTCTGTTACCATGCCTTCCATAGAGGTCAAATTTACTTTTCATACATAATAATTTTCTTTATGATGAACATTGTGGAAAAATTTCTGAGTGTAACAGTTTGGTTTAATTGATTGTTAAATGCAGGTGGGTACAGTTGGAGGAGGGACCCAACTTGCTTCTCAATCTGCTTGTTTGAATCTACTTGGAGTTAAAGGAGCCAACAGAGAAGCACCAGGATCTAACTCAAGGCTGCTAGCCACCATTGTAGCTGGCTCAGTTCTTGCAGGAGAATTGTCTCTTATGTCTGCAATTTCAGCTGGACATCTTGTGAGGAGTCATATGAAGTACAATAGATCCAGTAGAGATGTCACTAAAGCTTCTTCCTCTTAAGATCATCTTCTTCTTCTCGTTCAAGGTAATGATTATCTGTTCCCACAAGAAGAAAATTTGCAGAAAAACAGCAGGCGGTGACTTTTGAATAATCAATGGATTTTGGACATAAAACACAAAAGCCCCACATGTAACTTTGGGAATGAGTGACCACAAAACACAGTCAACCATATAACAAAAAGCTTCAAACCCTTTATGTAATTTTAGTTTTTTTTTCTTCTTTGAATTATATATATATAGCGTTGTTCTCTCGATCTTCTTCTTCAATTCAAAAGTTCAACAAACCCCATGTAACTGAAATTATGTAATTGTGTGATGTGATGATGAAGTTCCTTCCCTTTTTTTTTTTTTTTTTTGGGTTAGTTCACTATATGCCAAGCCTTTCTCTTCTCACCATGGATTGATTGTCTCTGTTGTCCTTTGTGGTGTTCTCTCTTTCCAAAAACTGAATTGAAGTGGCTTTTACATTAATGGACAAAGTCAATGGAATGGACTTTGGGATTAAAACAAATAGATGGGACTTGTGATGCTGTGTCTTGTGAAGAATTGAAAAGTTTGTGGTTGTTACAAGGAAAAGTGTCATTCTATATAATGATTTATGTTGCATATACATGCATAAAATAAAGAGGATAGTGGTTATGCATTAATTGTCAAGAAATGAGTGAGTAATAGGGTTTGTTTTGTTTAAAAAAAAATTAGGTGGGTGTTATCTCAATCCCTATATAGATTGAAAAAGTTTGAGGTAGGTTGGAGTGTAGTTAAAACAATCAAAAGATATGTGAAAATTGGAATCAAGTTGAATAAGTATATCATCTGATGACTAAGACAGAGACGTGGTGGAGAAGGAAGGTTCATGAGCTAGACTAGAGACCAAAGGGAATCTAAGTTATTTGCCCACATTCCTAAGATTCTGCCCTCTTGGAAATTGTTAAAATTCTCCTTCCTGCTCACCTTCCGGTGAAATTTTCATAATTAAATAATAATACTCAATCAAAGATTTGTTTTTGGTCACATCTGCCATCAGCCAACTAAATGAAATTTAAAGTCTAGCTCAGGTGGGTCATAGTCTAAAACACGAGAATCAACTGCTCAACATGTTTAATATCATAACTAATGTCACTGAAGAACCATTCATTTATAGTTTTGGAGTGGGTCAACTCGAACAAAGACAGACGTCCTAACAAATCGTATACATATCCTTTGCTATTCTTACTGGGAATCTAAAACTTGTGTCGGTTTTCTCTTTATGTATCAAAGAGGTAGAACGTGATTAATGAATATTATCTTCTATTATAAAATCTTTCCCCAACTCAACATATGAATGACTTAGATGTATGAAAAAGATGTTTGGCAAACTCTTCATCCCCCTTTACACTCTCTTCTTGTAACATCTAACCTCCTATTCATGCTTTTTGTAGTTATATTTCTAATATTGTCACGTCATTTCTTGCCATCTTCACTTCATTGTTATCTCAAATTACACAATAATAGCAAGTTTTTAATTTTTATTGGAAATTAAACTATACATCTAAATTCTAAATTATCTATTTCAATATCACTCACTAACATAGTTAAAATCATGAATGTATTGAATTTAATTCAATGGTATTAACATGCTCCCGCCCCACAACTCTTGTAACTTAAAAAACAATATATTTATTTTTTCTTTTATCATCCAAAAGTGCTTCTACTTTTAGAATTTTTTTTGCTATAAAATGTAAATATTTTTAAATATTTTTTATATTTAAAAAGACCACTCAATATATATTGTGTTTGGATCTGCCAAAAAATGAAAGTTATTAAAGTTGGTTTTAAAAGTCTAGTTTTCACCTATATTGAAAAGGCCAAATTCTTAAAATTATTCATCTAGTCAAGATTTAGCACCTGCAGCTGGGTGGATAAACACTAATTATAATTTCAAGTGTCGATATTCAATCTTCTATTATTATAATTCTTGAACTACAACAATCTTTATGATCTAAGCATCCTTGGTAATCTCCTAAATATTTTAGATCTTTTTTATGCCTCGTCTGATAATTATTTGATCTTTTTGTTTGTTGTTTATAAAAAAATAAGTCTATAATTATCATTTCTATCTATTAATTTCTATGTTTTCTTATATACATTTTAGAAATGTTTTCAAAATTAAAATCAAAATTTGGAAAAAAAACAAAAAAGAAAAGAAAATAAGTTTTCAAAAACTAGTTTTTGTTTTTTAAAATTGACTAAGAATTCAAATGTTTACCGAGGAAAATATAAAACCAATGAGTAAGAGGTGAAGTAAACACAATTTTCAAAAATCAAATTGTTACTAAATAGTGCTTTCTTTCTTTCTTTATTTTTGCATATGATTGGAATATAAATGAAAATTTTACTAGATAAATATGATTAAAAACCACCCTTGCTTTCTAAACATTAATAAAAGTAATAATTTAGTTCATAAAGTTTGATTTGTAATGATTTAGTAGATGTATATTTTAATATGTAATAATTTAGTTTTTAGTTTTAGCGTGTAATAATTTAATCCCTATACTTTCATATTTGTAATAATTTAATCAAACTTAAGGGTGAATTTTATTTATGTAAATAGTTTAGGCCCTCTTTGGTAATCATCTCGTTTTTTTGTTTTTGAAAATTAAGTCTATTTCTTCTCATTTACTTACCACGGCTTCCATTGTTCTTCAGTATAAGAGTTGATTCTTAGTCAAATTTAAAAAATAAAAACAAGTTCTTAAAAATTATTATTTTTTTTAATTTTCAAAATTTGACTATATTTTTTAAAACCATTAATACAAATTAAACATAAAAGAAAAATTAAGATGTGGAATGAGTGCTTATAAGCTTAATCTTAAAAAACTAAAAACAAGAAGTCAAATGGTTATCAGACATTGCTTAGTTTTTATTCGGTTTAGCAAGCTTTATATCTAAGCAGTTTCATTAAACCATAATAATATTTTTCATGATAGAAACTCAATTGTTACAAGTTGTAAAGTACAAGAATTAAATTGATACTAATTAAATTTTAGAGAATGAATTCTTACAAGTTTGAAAATACAACGACTAGATTAAAAGTGATTTTTATTAACCTTAAATATTAAAAGTTTGTTTAGTAACTATTTGATTTTAGCTATGAAGCACAGACACAGATACGACTACACGATACGGATACGATCGGATACGATGATTCGTCAATTTCTAAAAAACTAAGATACGGGTACTTCTAAGGATGTGCCAATTTTTTTTATATATTTATTTCTAAAAAACGAGAATACTGATAAGTTGAAGATACATTTTTTTTCTTTAAAAAAATCTAGGATATAGATAAATTTAACATATAAGTTAATAACAATAGCACAAAATAGAATATAAACACTGAAATACAATACAAAAAAAGCAACATCTAAGATGTTGAAGTACAATAGTTAATAAAATGCAATAGAAAAGTGACTCATATTGCAAAAAAGAAGAAAATTTGAGAGAGAAGTATGAAGATAAACGAAGAATTATTGTTGAAGATATCCAAATGGTTTATATTTTGGTGGACTTTGTGGGGATTCAAATGTGAAAATGGAGATTAGATGATTCTAATCTAGGGTTTGGTCCGTTATTTATTTTTTTCTTTTAGTTTTATACTTAGAGTAGTGAGCTTTTTAAATAGGTTGCCTAATTTTAGACTGGGAAAGATTAGATGAGTTACTTGTCTTTTTTCTTTTTTCTTTTTTTTTTTTTTAAAAGTACACATAGAAATATATACGTTAAATCGTATGTCAAATACGTATCTAGAAAGTATCTGAAAGTATAAATACGTCAAATCACGTGTCAGAGACGTATCTGGGAAGTATCTGGAAGTATCGGTATCCGATATGTGTATGATACTGATTCTTTACCTCACATGAAGTATGTGTGCTTCATAGGATTTTAGGTTTTTTATTTTGAAAATCAAGCCTATATCATTCACATTTCTTACGATGATTTGCATATTTGTTAAGTACAATGTTGAATTCTTAGTGAAATTCAAAAAACAAAAGCAACTTTTTGAAAACTACTTTTTTTAGTTCTCAAAATTTGACTTGATTTTCTAAAATATTGGTGAAAAGTAAATAACAAAGGAAGAAATTTGAAGGTAGAAGTTAGGGTTTTCAAAAAATTCGATGACCCGAAAAAACCGATCAACCAAACCCAATTCGTACGGTTTGGATTGAGTTATCAACTCATTTGGGTTGGATTGAATTCAAATAAATGAAAATTTTATGGGTTGGTAACCCAAACCAAACCAACCCGAACCAATCCGAATTTATTATTAATTGTAAAAAATATTTTTTTATTACTTATAACACAACTATTTATACATATGTTGATTTTAATTTTCTTTAATTTTAATATTTTTTGAATAATTAATTTTTCCAACAACTCTTAAAAGTAGTTTCTTTACCTTTAGAAAGAAAATTTTCACAATATAAATTGAAATTGAGTGTTAATTTTAATTCAATATATGAAAACAATTAAATCAGATTTTTACGTATTTACGTTTTGATTCTTTTTAGAACAAAATTTTAAATAAATGATCCGATTAACCCGAACCAATCCAACCCAAATATTTCATAGTTGGGTTGGGTTGAGTTCATTTTTTAATAAGGATCATTTGGGTTGAAAAAAATTACAATCCGAATAATTGGGTTGGATCTAAAAAATCTTTCAATCCAATTCATGAACATTTCTACTGAAAATAGTGTTCATAGACTTAATTTTTAAAAATAAAAATAAAAAATAAAATAGTCGTCAAACGACCTACTGTTTATGGTATGATAGAATTTTGAAAGTCAATAAATAATTGACTTAGAAAATGGAAATGTCAGTTTGGTCCATCCATTAATTACTGCAACAAAAGTTTTCCAGCAATAAAGAAAATTTGGATCTGAACTTCTTCCACCAAATACACAAATAATTATGAAAGTGCTTCTCATGTCATCCTTTTCAATGATACTTGTGAACTAACATTTCTATTCTCATCTCCAAATATATATATAAATAAAACATGGTAAAATTATAATATTTTAAAATTTAAGAACTAAATTAAAATCAAACTCAAAATTTAAAAACTAAGATCTCGTTTTGTAATCATTTGGTTTTTTATTTTTGTTTTAAAAAATTATGTCTATAAACATTATTTTTACCTCCAATTTTCTTCATTTGTTATTTACTTTTTACTAATAGTTTAAGAAATCAAGCCCAATTATGAAAACCAACAAAAGTAACTTTTAAATTTTTTTTTTTGTTTTTGGAATTTGGTTGAGAATTCAATCATTATACTTAATAAAAAGATGCAAATCATTATAAGAAATTAGAAGAAAATAAGCTTAATTTTTAAAATAAAAAACAAAAAACGAAACGTGGTTACCAAATGAGACTTGAAAATGTAACATTTTAAAACTCAAGGATCCAAATAGAAACTCGATTCAAACTAAGGACTAAAAAGATATTGTTTCCATTAATTGTTTTTATTTCAACTGTTTTTTTTTAGTAATATTCATCAGCATCAACATTTGACAGCTATTTTATTTGACTGTTTCATAAAATTTTGAAATCTTGTATGAATAGACTAATTAAGTGTATGTTTTGTTGAACATGTAAGTTTATAGCCATAACCTTCTCCATGAAGAATTATTATTCCAACTCCTATTTTAATGTAATCTACGATTGGGTATCTATATGCATTATCCAACTAAAAGATGGAGACCAATATATTTTAAATTACATCAAGTTAATTTATAATTGTTTGCTTAAATAGTTCATATATGTGGCCATTTTTATATACATTTCCCCACAATATTAGAATGGAACATTCTAACACAAAGAAAAAGCTTCATTCAAATAGAGAAAAATAATTTGACATAAAAATGTTGAGCTTGTTATGAAACGAGTAGTACAAGATCAAAGTATGAAAGAGGAAGTGGAAAGTGAATGTATTATGTATTCAACTGTATTTTTCAGAGGTCCCAATGACCACTATTTATAAAGTTAATTTACAAGATATGAAAGATAAAAAATATCGATAAAAATACTGGAAAGATTTGAGGATATATAATCTATAGATATCTATATATCAGACTCCCTCTTTAGATGTCTATAGTGAAGGGATCAAATCCTGCGGTGGAAGCGAATGATCGCTTTGCTTTCGATTTTTGTTTTAGAAATTTACAACATAGAACAGGATAAAATTGTACACAACATTCACAATCAATAAATAGTAGGCTAAGCATGCTTTAAATAAAAACTACAAGGAAGAAGAAAGACCTCACCTTTGAAAATCCTCTTCAAGAATTCCATCATTTCTTCTTCTTTCTCAACATATAGCATCAAACTCTTCTTTAGAACGTGAACGTGATGTCACTATTGGGTCTTTTCGACTATTCTCTTGGCAAGGACCGGTTTGTGGGAATCGACTTTTGAAAGAGTAAAGGGAATTTGTAATTTTTGGAGAGATTTTCCCATTGAGAACTCTTTTTCTGTGAAAAAACTTGAGAGAGTTGAGAGAGAAGAAGTAAGTTATCTGCAGATGAAAATAACGTGAAGTGGGATTAACCACACACTTCACCCTTTCTCTCATTTAATTAAATTAAATTACTTGATTTAATTAAACTATTAATTAATTAATCAAAATAATTAATTAATTTAATAAATTAAATACAAAAATATTTTAAATGATAAAATTGCTGAAAATATTTACAAATAATAGTAAAATATCACAGTCTATCTGTGATAGACCGCGATAGACTACTATCTGTGTTTATTATGATATAGATAGACTACTGACATAAATAGACATAGATAGTAGTGTTGGGAATGTCCTAGAACTTGCAGTTCGTGTTAAATATTCTATTTTATCAATAACAATGATTTTATTGATTTTTCATCTTATTATGAAAATCCAATAAACGCATCCTTGGCTATAGTCTGAATGCTGTAACTTTATGTAGTGACATAAACAGGATCAAGTTGATAGTATATAGCCTAAATAGTCTAATAAGTATATGGATGAAATTGGATATCTCATCCTGGTAACAGTATTAGATGCGGCCCACTCTGTAGTTGTTACAAGAAGTTGTAAGGTGCTACAAACGATGTGATCCACAAATCGTTCATATTGAGATATGAGAGTGGGGGCATCCTATGCAATGAGTTTGCATATAGACTGGACCACGAAAATAGTCATTTTTCTTTATAACGACTGTTTACTATTAAAACTGACTATTTCATTTATTATATAACCTAGGTTAACTCGATCTTAATCCTGAGATAGCTATGAACTCTTGTTTGTTCGGGATTATCCTTTGATCTGCAAATGGTGAGAGTAGTCCAACAACACTGCTCAATAAGCTTACCATTTTGGGGATAAGACCGGATGAATAATTGGGGATATAGCCTTGCAAGATGGAATTCACTTTTACTCTATTTAGGGTTAGCAGATAGGTTATTCTCTTAAGTACTGACTCCAAGTCTTGAACAATCGGGGCCTCGCCTTCTCATGATAGAGAAAGGATTTGATTCATAGAGATTATGAATTAGAATTTTTCATTAGAGGATCAGTAGAGACTTAAGGAACAAGATGTGGTCACAGGGGTAAAACGATATTTTTGATCTAGCTGTGATTACGAACGACCTGTGAAGGATCGACTTACTGATTATGGTTATTAAGTGGACATAATATATCTACAGTGAGGGGAGTTCAACTATGGGCTATAGTGGATTGTCCCATTAGTTAACGAATGAGGGTTAGATCGGACTAATGAGTTTAGCCGATTAATTTCGAATCGTTGGAATCCATGATCTGTAGGTCTGCGAGGTCCCCCTACTATCTCGTAAATGGATAAGCTTTAGGGTAGCTTGAGAGGTTATTTTGAAACGTTCAAATTAAACAGAACAAGAGAATAAATATTAAATATGATTTAAATATATAAAGATGATTATTGTGCAAAAATTAATTTAATATTTGATATTAAATTAATTTAAGAAAATCAAATTTTGAATTAAAATGATTTAATATATTTTTTTTTGTTTTAAGAAGAAAATAGAAATTTGTTTGCATGTTGCACAAAAATGGAAAATGAGTTTTTTCCATTACCATCATCTTTATGCTCACACAAAATGCATTATCTTCTTTACTTTGATTCTCCAAGCATGAGCTGCAAGCCATGCACTCCATCTCTTTGCATGTTCATCTATTATATATAAAGAAGAGTGGAGTTGTTGGAGAAGAGGATAATACAGAATTTCGAGAGATTTTTTCTGAAGAAGAAGCTGTCTTCTTCAGTCAGGCTGCTATGAGTTTCTTTGGTTTCTTCACATCTTCAAGCTGTTCTTGAGTCCCACAACTCTGCCTAAAGCTCCAAGAGTGTAGGGAAGGCTTTGAGGTGGTTCACGTTAGTAACAAGTGAAGACAGCAGCTGAACAGACGTTTTCTTGGAGAGTTTATCAAAGGTATGTTCAGAAAACCCACTTTTTGAGAAGAGCATGTTTTAGTTTTTGCTAAAATTAGTGAATTAGAAAGTTTATGGATTCTTGATACTTCCGCTGCATGTTGTTTTACTCGTCTATTAGGTCTGCTGTCTATTTCATATAGATAGTGCAATTTTGCTATATTTATAAATATTTTAGTTCATTTTCTTATATATGAAAACACCCGTTTAAATATTTAATATTTAATTAAATATTTGACTCTTATTCAAATATTTATCTCTCTCTTAATCTATAGTTTAATATGAGTTTTATTCATATTAAATTTTAAACTATAGTTTTAATATGAATCTAATTCATATTATTTTAACCTATATTTTTAATATGAATCAAATTCAGATTAATTATTATTTGAATCTTACTCAATACAATAAATCTCCTTTTATTATAAAGTTTAATTTTGAATCTTATCCATACAAACTTTACATTATAATATATCTATATACATTATATCAATTGCATCAGATACAATTAATGAATATTTCCTTAATAAATTTGAACATTTCGAATTCTTTCAAAATTAATGGTCCTTGTTTAGATGGTTATTAAAAGGGGATCGAATCCCACAGCGGAAGTGTTTTATTAGAATGTCTTGCATCCCGAAATCCGATTTTTACATAAACATAATCATTGAATTAAAACAGAATATATAAACATGAAAATTAGCATATGCATTAAGAAAAAGATTAGAACAATTCTTACCTTTGTAGATTCCTAAGTGCCATGAACAATCTTCTCCTAGTTCCAATGAACGGATCTCCAAAGATCTTGATCACAAACAATTTATTGAACAATTTCGAACATTACCACGAGAGTAATCTTGTTATTCTCTAGGATTCCAATAGAGGGATAGGTAGTATCCAACTATTGAGAGACAGAGAGGAGAAAAGGATTTTGAAGACTAGGAAGATATTCTTAGAGAAAATTTTGCACAATAACTAGGGTGTTGTCAATTTTGTATTGTCAGTCTTTCTCTTTTGTGAGAATGTTTGTCTCCCAAAGGGTCATAGGGATGTCTTATAGAGAAGGGCCAAACTCTTTTCATAATATTTTTCTTTTCAAATTAAATAACACTTATTTACTTAATTAGTCCATTTAATTAAATAACGCTTATTTAATTAGTTAGCCCAATTAAATAACACTTATTTAATTTTAATTTGCATTAAATAACTATTTATACATTAAATCCAATTTAATGTATATATTTAATTATCATATACATCTCATGCATATATGTAAAACCTCTCTATTAATTAATTCTTTGTAAATCTAATTCACTTGAATTAATTAATTTCAATTTTATTCAAATATCACTTTCCAATTTAAGTATATCCACAATTATATATTAATCACATCAATATATAGTTTTCTCAAATTAATTTGAACAATTAAAATTATCCCTTTTAAGTATCCTCTAGTTAACTAACGAAGAGACCTGGTAGACCTGTAGATTAGAAGCTTCAATGATATTAGATTAAATTGGCTAAACTCATTAACCAAATTAATCAATATTCGTTAACCGTGGGTACACTCTACTAAAAATCCACAACTGCACTATTCTCACTATAAATATATTTCTGTGTCCATGGATATGGATCAATAACAGTAAGTTCCTTTAGAGTGTTCGTAACTCCATCTGGGTCAAATTACCATTTTATCCTTGGGTTACCTTTGACTCCTTAAGTACTAGTGCTCCTCTAATGAACAACCTGTTTATGGTCCAACCAATAAGTAGAAACCCCTAACCTGTTTATGGTTCAACCATTAACAGAAACCCTTCTCAGGCCAACGAGAGGGTAAGGCCCTTTGTTCAAGTCCCGGAGATACCACTTAAGGGAACACTCATCTACTTACCTTTAAAGCGGGAAGGAGTGAGTTCCATATTGTATTATTATGTTTCCAACTTTCCGCTCGGTCTTGTCCCTAAAATGGTAGGCTTATTGGGCCGGCGAACTGATCACCCTCACCCATACACATCAAAGGACAATCCCTCATGAACAGGAGTACATAATATATTCAGGATTAAGACTAAGTCGCTTAGGTCATCCTATTGAAATAGAAACCTGACTAGTCAATGGTGTTACATCTAGTGGTTACTATTTCGAGGTCCAATCTTATGCAAACTCATTTCATAGGATACCCCCACTCGCACGTCATCTACACGAACGCGTTGGATCATTACGTTTGTATCAAATATAAAGTGGGCCATATCCACAGTGTTACTAGGATAAGGTACCCAACCTTATCCTTATACTATAAACCCTTTAGAATGTATCTTGAACATTGATCCCTGTATGTCTCCACATATAGTTAAAAACTCATAAGACAGACTTGGATGGTAGTTTATTAGATTTTTGGTTATTAAGACAAAATATACAAGAATACAAGCAATAACATTTATTGAATTAACATCCATAACTTTTTATTGATGACGGTCGATTAATAACATTTACTATCTATGGGTTTTAGGGCATAAAACCCAACAAACTCCCACTTGAACTAAAACTCTAGTTAGTGGGTTGTACACAATTTAGTAGGCAGGATAATGTTAAATACAATAAACTAGGGCATCCATATACCCATTACACATCTCCCACTTGCCCTAGATTATATAATGTACATGTCTCGTAGACTTAGATTCTCTAGTTGACCCTCGAACATTTTAGTCAAGAGAGCCGTGAATGGATCAGCAATGTTGTGCTCTGAGGCAATCTTTGTGACGATTACGACTTCCCTTTGTACAATCTTCCGTATCAGGTGATACTTCTATTGGGATTGGTGTCCTAAATCTCTCTTGTATTCTTTTAGTTTGTAAACATTGTATAAAATAATTGTGACTAACAAAATATTTTTATTTTATGAGCATATACTCAATCCAATAAACTAAGATCCTAGGTTATTGTCACACCCCCTCCCATATTACTCTCCGAACCTAGGAAAGGACATGACTGCAGCAGTTATCAACCCTTTTGCTGATACTTACTGCCTAATAACTCTAGCAGAATAATTTGATGCCAATATGCAATCTCATACACAACGTCTACCTCTATAGCTAAACAACATTAAGTTTACACATGAAACATTTACAGAGATTACATTACTAGTTTTATAAGTCCCGATACCCAAAACCTTATGTCCCTACATGAACAATTGTAACTTGTGTACAATATTTACAGTAACCACCTAACAGACGGGTTACGATAACTTCTTCCTTGAGTGGCAAAGTAGATGCAGAGCTACTTCCTGAGGATTTGATCACTACTTGGTGGAAGAGAAAACATTTGAAAACGGGGTGAGCTTGCTAGCCCAATGAGTGACTTAAGAAAGAAAAATGATTCTCATACAAAAGTTTCAATAAAGAGATTCAACTGAAATAAAAAAAACTCTACAGTAACCTTATACTGAGATATAAACATTTTTCAAGCATAAAGCATATAAAGCTGTTTTCATCATAAAACATTAACTGTTCTTTAGTTGAGAATAACCCTGCTGTGGATAAATCCCAACGTCAACTGCTTAGTCAAGAGAGAACCCTTTTGCTTAATCTTTGACTTTAACTACCTATGTGCACATGATCATAACTAAGTACCGTCATACCTTAGGTACTTTTACTCAGATACCTTCTCAAAATGTCCCTCAATATCGAGCTGCTTGGATACCTTTTCAAATGTCCCTCGGTATTGAATTTCAAGTAAAACTAGTCATACAACGACTTTCTCTTTAAAGCATGTAAAGCATAACACTAGAAAACATGTCTTTAAAGATGTTAACGCATGCTTTGTGTAATTAAACACATATAAATAGTTTTTCAATAAACTTTCATACATGGAATGCGTTTAAAACATAACTCATGATTTGCTTGGAATTTACTTTGTACAACTAGCTAACATGAGAATAATCTTTCTTTAAAACATGGTAAATATTTAGTCACTCAGAACTTTTAGAACTATTGCTCAAGGGTCGATATGCTTCTATCACTGGTGTCAATCCTGTGGACATAAAAACATATATTAGCTACTAGCATAGGTCTCCCTTTTGAGACTAACCCTTAAGTAAGCTTTGCGTTTAGCCTTCCTTATTGAAGACTTTCACTCAATGCATCTTGTTGTATGTTTTAACACTTAGGAATTTCTTTGAGATTTGGCTCATGCAAAGCTTCCAACCGCTCTTCACAAACGCAACACCACTTATGCAACCAACACTTTTCTCTCTAAGTGTTCTTACAATTGCACATGGTCGTCCTCAAGGCTGCTTATGCGTCCAAGATTCCACTGCAAGCTCTCCTCAGTCTACACAGTGTAGAAATGTATCAGCAACAACGAAAGCAACAAAGATTATTTAAGCACTCCAATTCATTAATTTTGGCAAAATATAAAGCATGCTCTTGCAGAAAACAAGTGAGTTTCATGACATGCCTTTGTAGAACTTCTTCAAAGCTTGAGCTCCAGCTGCAATCTTCTCCAAATCTTGTTGTAGACCACCTAAGATCTTCCCTACTATTCTCTTGATTCTCTAGATTGAGTTGTGGGACTCAAAACAAAGCTTGAATCAAGGAATGAAGGAGAATTACTCACAGTAACAATATTGGTGAAGAACTCTTTCTTAAGCACGAATTTTCTGTAAAATTCTCTCTTGATTACATGCCCCAAATTCACTCTGAACTCTTCAATATATTGCATATCAACATGCAAGGGAGAGAGTTGCATGAGTTGCAGCTCATGCTTGGAGTAACACAAGGTAATGTTGATGGCTTTTGTGTGAGCAAGTAAAGATGGATAATGGAAAACATGATTGTTCCATTTTGTGTTTTTGTTTTTCAATTTTCCAATTTTATTACATAATCAAAATTTGATTTTTCCAAAATCCATTTTGATTTTAAAAACTGAAAAATAAAATTAATTTCATAAATTAATTGTTAAATAAAACTTAACTAATTTAATATCAAATATTAAATTAATTTTTACACACATCCAACTTTATATATTTAAATCATATTTAAATATAAATTCTCCTATTTCATTTAATTCTCAAATTAAATACGTAATTATATCTCATATAATTACTAATTCTCTTAATTCTAATTTAAACATTTTAAATTAACTTATCACGCTATTCTAGAGCTAGTCCGTTATGAGCTAGTAGAGGGACCTCAGGGACCTACAGATCATGAGCTCCAATGATCCGAGATTAATTGGCTAAACTCATTAGACCCGATTAATCCCCATTCGTTAACTAATGGGCCACTCCACTAAAGCCCATAGTTGCACTCCCTTCATTGTAGATATATTATGTCCACATGATTTAACCATAATCAACAAGTCGACCCTTCATAGATTGTTCGTACTAACGGTTAGGTCAAATATCTGTTTTACCCTCGAGATTACGTCTTATTCCTCAAGTTTCTATTGATCATCTAATGAACAATTGGTTTGTGATCCGATCACAAAACCAAACTCTCTCAATCCAGTGAGAGGGTGGGGCCCCTTGTTCAAGACCTGGAATCAGTACTTGAGAGAACAACCTTTCTTCTATCCCTAAATCGGGTAGGCGTGAACTCCATCTTGCACCCTATGTCCCCAGCAGCTATCTATTAAGTCTTACCCTGAAATGGGAGTCTTATTGAGCTGGTGTTGTTGAGCCAACCCTCATTTATGCAAATCTAAGGGTAATCCTGAATAAACAGGAGTTCATAGTTAGCTCAGGATTAAGATCGAGTTACTTAGGTCATCTAGGTGAAAAGTCAATCTTATATAGTAAATAACGTTATAAAGGAAGAGTGACTTATTTCTTGGTCCGATCTTATGCAAACTCATTGCATAGGACGCTCCCACTCATCATGTCATAACATGTACGAATTAGGATCACATTGTATGTACTTTACAACTCTTTGTAACAACTACAGAGTAGACTGCATCTAATGGTGTTACCAGAATAAGGTACCCAACCTTTTTCATGTACCATAGATCATTTTGACTATTTACTCGAACTTGATCCACTCTTATGTCTCCACATAAAGTTCAAGTACTTATACAATAGTCATGGGTCTTAGTTTATTGGATTTAGACTTTCATACAATTTATGAAATCAAGAATAAGTATATTGATTATAGAAAATGTTTATCCATTTACAAACTGCGAGTTTTAGGACATAAAACCCAACAATACTTCCACTTGGACTAAAACTCTAGTGGATCAATATATACAAATATATACAATGTTGAGTTTACATGGAGATAAAATGTATAAATACAATAAACTAGGGCATTACAATATTCACAAATTCTCCCACTTGCCCTAGTGATACAAAACTCGTATTAGTCCTGCTAGGTGACCCTCGAACACTTTAGTCGAGAGGGCCTTTTATAAATGCATCAGTTAAGTTGTCTTGGGAAGCAATCTGGGTGACGATTATGTCTTCTCTGTGTACAATCTACCTGAAGAGATGGTACTTTCGCTCGATATGTTTCCCCTTTTATGGCTTTGTGGTTCCTTCGAATTTGTAGCTGCTCCAATGTTGTCACAATAGAGAGTAATAGACAGATGCATATTAGGAACTACTTCTAGATCTGTCAGGAACTTTCCATGCCATACTGCTTCTTTTGCTGCTTCACTACAGCTACATACTCAACTTCCATCGTGGAGTCAGCAACACAACTTTGCTTGATGCTTCTCCACACAATTACTCCTCCGTTTAGAGTGAATACTGTCCATGAAGTTGATTTCCTCGAATCAATATCGGTCTAAATGTCAGAATCAGTGTATCCAGCAAGGATCAGATCCTTAGCACCATACACGAGCATATAATCTCTCGTTCTCTGAAGATACTTGAGAATGTTTTTAATAGCAGTCCAATGATCATATCCAGGATTGGACTGAAATCAGCTGACAATTCCTATGGCATAGCATATATCGGGACGAATTTAGTAACTAAGTCTAACTCATCATGGAACGAACCATGTCTAACAAGGTTATGTTTCTTCTTTTCTGCCACACCGTTTTGTTGAGGTGTGCCAGAGGCTGTGAGTTGAGACTGAATTCCATGTTCTATCAAATAGTTCTAGAATTCCATGTCCATATACTCACCACCTCGATCCGATCAAAGTGTAATCTTTTTACCTAATTGATTTTCAATCTCAGCCTTATGCTCTTTGAACTTTTAAAAGTTTCAAACTTTTGGTGCATTAGGTAAATATGCCCATACTTGGAATAATCATCTATAAAACTGATGAAATATTCATACTCTCCTTTTGCTCTAACATTTAGAGGCCCACAAAGGTCTGAGTGAATCAGTTCTAGGGGTTCTTTGGCTCTAAGACCTTTTCCAGAAAAAGATCTGTTTTTCATTTTACCCTTAAGACATGACTCACATGGTGGTAATGAACTGTCTTCCAACTTATTTAGATGGACGTTTTTAACGATTCATCTTGTTGAGATTTATGTGACCTAGTCTCAAGCGCCAAAGATAGGCATTTGGAGAAATCTTCATTTTCTTATGAATCTCAGCAGTTTTAAACATCTCTATGTTCAAAACGGCTTTGACCTTAATTGGCTTTAACATATACAAATTATTTTCTAATTTTACAGAACAAATTTGTTTACTTCCTATATTGATGAACACTTCATCATTTTCGAAATAAACTTTATAATTTTGTTCTAGTAAACAAGAGACAAATATTAGATTCCTTTTCATAGAAGGAATATGATATACATTTTTGAAATAAATGTACTTATCTCCTATAAATAACTTCATATCTCCCACTGCTTTGGCTGAAACAATCTCCCCGGTCCCTACCTTAAAGATTGTTTCACCTTCTGTCAACTATCTCTAGGAACTTGTTTCCTGTGAGATAGTACAAACATGATTAGCGATACCTGAATCAATTTTCAAATTTTATCATTTTCCACTAAACATACTTCGATAACAAGTAAATCATATTTATCTTGTTGTTCGAATTCAATAACAACTTATTAAATTTTAAGAAGAAGTTTTATTGTTTACAAACCACGAGTTTTAGGACATAAAACCCAACATTTATTACTTTCTTTTAATCTCTATGTCAATTTTCTGTTTTTTCTATCGTAGAAGTGGTAGGTTTTTCCCAACTAGTGGTATCAAAGTCATGCCCATGATTTAACCATGTCGATAAAATCCTCAAGTATCAAAACTAGATGTAGTGGAGCCTTGAGAGTAGTTCATGATATGACCCATGGTTGAGCTTTTCTGGATAGGTAGGGTGCTTTGGTGAAGAGGAGAAAATCTAGATAAGAGTTAGATGGATAGATAACTATTTGAGCGGAGGCTATATGGTCCAGAAGGATTGTCGAAAATGCAATAAAAAATCCCACATTGGTTAAATAAGAGGATGATCATGGACACAAATGAGGACAACTATTTCTAATAGTATGAAGCATTTTGGGATAAAACCAAAAGCAAGTGCATGAAGACTTATGCCCAAAGTGGACAATACCATATTATTGTGGAGATAGTTGGAGGGTCGTTGTCCCCTTTCAAATGATGTATACTTCATCCAATCAAACTATATTGAATTTAGTAAACTTGAGAAAAAAGAAACATTCATAACAGTTAGAGCACCATTAGTAGTTGTTGATGATAGTAGATTATAGAGAGGTTTCCAAACAACAAAAGAGTTATAATTTTGTACTTAAAAAGAGTTCTCAAGTCAAAAGTATTGAAATTTGACAAGAGCATCTTGTCTTTAAGTAGCCAAATGCCAAACTCTTTGGGCAGCGGCACGCCATAGTTGTAGCAAGTGAAATCTCCACTTTGTATTAGTTTTTGGTCCTTTGAAAGGGGCATTCTTGGAAATTTTGGACTACAGAACAAATACACAAAACTTCCCAATTGATTCAACTAAGGCTACTAAATTGCTCGAAACGACTTAGAACAGTCAAATCATGTGTGTGATAGCTAAGTTATCAAAATAATTCAACAATTCATGTCAAATGCCAATAAAACCTTATATTTAATTTGTGTCAACATCGAGTGATCCAATTGAAAATGGTCTATGTTGTGACAAAAAATATATATATTATGCTAACTTCATTATTCATCCGTTAGTTAAGACGTCGTACATTTGTTTAAAGATAGGATGTTGAAGACTTCCCATCTATTCAAATTATTTTTTCAAACACGAGAACAAATTTAACTATATATTAAAACACAAATTGATTTTCTCTTCTCATTCAAGCTAGTTTGTATTGCGTGTGTACGTTGTAAGCGATTTTATGTATATCATAGGCTAAAAGATTCGTAAACCTAAACGAGCCGAAAACATTTATTATTGATAATTTTGGGTTCTTGAGATATGTTGACAATTTTTTCAATTTTTCAAAGTTTAGACCTAAATTACATATAAATCTTTTTATCTTATGCTAGATTGTTATATATTATTTTTAAAAAATTGTCATAATTTTGCAATATTGAATATCCTATATTTTAAAGAGCGATACTTGGTACGACTCATACTACACATATGTCTATGGATGCTTTCAAATACAAAGAAAAAAAATTAAAAAAAAGAATTGCCACATGTTATATGATTGAACATCGAGATAATGCACAAAGATAGATGCATGCACCAAATTATTTTTCTATTTTAATTGATTGCATCTATAAATAGGTAAATATTTGAAGGGATACATTGTGGGTATGAAGTAATCACAATAATTCAAACACCAATTTCCTAAACACCATGAAATTTTATATACTACTTCTCAACATAATAATAAGGGTAATTTTTTTAAATGGAAAATTAATGGAAATATTTCAAGTATAGCAAAATGTTACTAAAGTTTATTGTGATTTATCATTGATAGATAATGATATTTTACTATATTTATAAATAAATTGACTCATTTTTTTTTATTTATAATAATAATAACGTATGGCATTACCATTACGTTATGCCTAGCTAACCCATTCTAAATTCTTCCAAACTTTTAATATTGCTCGTTTATCTCGAACAAATATCAAACATTTTGAAGCATTCAATGCCAATTCATATTTTCACTCTTTTTGGTAAAATCAAGTGGAGTTCGAACTATAACATTTGATTAATTTTAGTATATACTTGAATAAAAAGTCCATTATTGCATATATTATTACAATAATAAATTTTAGATCTGAAAAAATAGTTTGATGATCAAAATTTCCTCATTTCTATTTTAAAGTACAAGTTAAAAAGCACTCATGTTGTTAAACTTTTATAGAAATAATAATCTCTAAACTTTAACGAATAATAATTAAGGGATAATTACGATAGGTAATTTTTGTAGGACTAATAATTAAGTATATAATAACGTTTTAAAAGAATTATAAACATAGCATAAAATCTATTATGAATAGACCTAGTATTAATAGACTCCTACCAATAATATAGTCTAACATTGATAACTTTAAATGTGTAATTTTAATTCTATTACATTTGCAAATTCGTTGGACTTGATTACTTAATGTAATTGTCCCATAATTTAGTTAGTTCCTATACTTTGAAATTTCTAACAATTTTTTCCTCTTCGTGAACAAATCTCAACAAAATTAAGTGCCAATTTTCATTATGTATTAACTTAGTTTATATACTTTATTAACAAATTTAATCTTCGATACGTTTATCAATCTATATGTGTGAAAATATTTGTAAAATCTTAATAATATTTTTGCCACAAGGACCAAATCATTAAAAATTGTAAAATATAAGAATGAAATTGTTTTGTTATTTATTAAGATTCAAAGACTAAATTATTAGAACTTTGAAACTACAAGACATAAATGATTATCACTTAAAATTCAAGGATTGAAATGTTGCTTTCACAAAAGTTTTTAATATTAAGCTTGTTAAAGAGGGTTAGGCTCACAAGAGAGCTAGTGACATTAATCAAAGTTGTTTGTGAACCTTACAGGACAAACGCCTATAAGAGAAGCATATCAATCCTAAGAGGATACCCAAGACTGTGAATGACAAACTAAGTGTTTTCCTAAATAATTAGTAAACGCATGGTTTATCCAAAAGACTAGTTTTCATGCTAGCTTTTATATAAAGTATGTTAAAATGATAGTTTCCAAGCAAACCAGTTTTCCAAGAAATTTTCCTAACGCATGCATAGTTTAAAGATGTTTATAAAAGCATGTTTTAAGTATTTATACAAACTTTATGTTTACAAGGCATGCGTTAGTGGGTTATGATTATATGATGAAGAGGTTTAAAGCATATATTTTATGTTACTTACGCTTTCAAGTGATTATGTTTCAATGAGTAAATTTTATGATCATTATGATGATCCCGATATCGGAAGACTATGAGAAGGTATCTGGGCCATAGTACCTAAGGTATGATGGTATTTAGTTAATACCACGTGCACGTAGGTAGGGTTGGCATTGGTAGTGTTGAGATTACTCCACACCAACTAAGGATTGACGTTGAGGGATTGAGCAAACGGGTTTTCTCTTAACTAAGGACTCAGATGTTTAATTATTTCCGATAGTTCCATATTTTAAAGTTTTAAATATGAGTTTGCTTGGCAATTTTCAGTAATGAGCATGATGTTTATGTTTTATTAGTTACTCACTAGGCCAGTAACTCATTCTTTCCAAATGTTTTCCCCTTTTCCAGGTAGTGGTTATCTCCCCAGAGGTTAACTGCCTTGTTGCTCTGCCACTCAAGGATTTAAGTAAAGGCTCAAAGTTTGTAAAGAAGTTTTAGATGGTTACTTTGTTAATGTCTGTGTATATGTATCATTCATGTTAGGAACCAGGGAAAAGTGTTGGGACCCACTGAACTCTGTGACTGTTAATGTGATGTAAATATGTTGTATGTTAAACCCTGATGTTGCTGAAGTTGTTTTAAGTTCTATTAGTATACCGAAGTTGTTTTAAGTTCTATTAGTATGTTGAATGTTGTGTATGTATGTATTTCTAGGGTTTCGTAAATAGGGTAAGAATGTCAGTTAAGTAGTAAGTACCATAAAGGATTGGTAAATGTTGTCGTCACATTATCTTCTAGATTAGGAAGGTAATCTAGAAGGGGGTGTGACAAGTTTAACCAAAAGTTATTTCTTTTAAAACTTAAATTGAACAATCATATAGTCCTTGAAGTTTCAATAAGCTATATTTAATAGATGATGGAAAATTACTAATAAAAGCAAGGAAAAAAAAACATTTTTGGTCCGTCGGTTTTGGGTTTAATTTTTATTTGGTCTCTAGGTTTCAAATTGTTATACATTTAGTCCTCAAATTTTGAGTTTGATTTCAACTAAGTCCCTTGGTTTCAAATGTAACTACTTTACTCTTGAAATTTGAATTTTGTTTCATATTGGTTTCTAGATCTCAAATGTCACACTTTTCCTCAATTTTTGAATAAATACTCACAGTCATTGACATTAATGTCTCCCAATTAATTTAAAATAAGTATCAAGTGAAAATTTAAATTTAATATGAATAGTGAAAATTAATTATATTTCTCTTAAACCAATAAATATAGACACTAACATTAAAGATGGAAATTAAATATTTAGTAAAAAATTAAGGTTAAAAGTGTAAATCTTGAACTTAAGGATCAAATTGAAATAAAACTCCAATCTCAAAGGTGAAATTATAACGTTATGAAATTTAGAGACTAAAATAAAATCAAACTCAAAACTTAAGGACTAAATGTGTAATATTATAAAATTTAGGGATGAAATAACTAAATCCAAAACTTATGAACCAAAAAGATATTATTTTTTTTCTAAAAGCAATACAAACGTTTTGTTATGGAAGGCCAAAATCTTATAAGCTAAGATGGAAAAGAGGTGAACCAAAACAAAGATTTAGTTCTTGAGAATATAAAAACCATCCATGAATTTGCTCATAAATCACATTACAAACTTCAATAATGCTAACCAAACACATCGAACATAACCAACCCAGATTTCCATATAAAATGCGCTTGGATGATTGAAAAAAGTACCAAAAGTTAATCATTGAGCATAATCAAATATTAGATGGTAATTGGTAAGATAAATAACAAGTCCTTAAGCTTTGAAGTTTGTGTATCCTTTATTTATAAAAGTTTCAAAGTATCTACTAGATTCTTAAACTTTTAATAATGTATCTAATAAATTTCTTACAAATTCAATATATTTAAAAAATTAGTTCATCTCCAAAATATGAATTTCATCTAACGCGCAATGGAATCTTAAATTTTCAATTTAGTATTTAGAAGATCTATAAATTTTATAAAATTTAGGTTAAAATACCATTTTAGTCGCTATACTTAGATAATTTTTCCATTTTGGTCCCTATAGTTTCAAACATCCAATTTTGGTCCCTGTAATTTCTGTAAAGCTTAGAAATGGTCCCTACCAATCCGAAATACTCAGTACCCAATGATTTTTTAAAACCCAAATTTGCCGACTATCCTTCTTGCAACTTCTTTATTATTTTTATTTGTCAACTCAGCTAGTTTCTAATACTAATTTAATGGGAGGGACCATTTCTAAGCTTCATAGAAATTGTAGGGACCAAAATTAGACATTTGAAATTACGGGGACCAAAATAGAATAACTATCAAAGTACATGGATAAAACAGTATTTTAAACTAAAATTTAAAAGTTCAAGGATCAAATAGACATAAACATAAAAGATTAGAGACTAAATTTACAATTTATTCTATATAATATTACAATTACTATTACTAGAAAATTGAAGAATGTTTAATAAGAATACACATTCTATTTACTTTACAAGAATCACTCAAACAAGGAGTGGTTTGAGTCAGCAGGATTTGAACAGCATTCATCTTCATAATCCTAGTATCTAAGTCGACAGCAGCAATCAATGCCAGATGTTCATGATGGTTCATCCAAGATCCAACTACCTCTTTGTAACTTACACAGTATAGATGTAGGATACTTGTAGCATTTTTCCACAGAAAAAGGAAACATTCATAATTTATAGAACTTACAAGACAGTTGTGACACACTTGAATGTTCCTTTCAATGCCGCAGACGCTCGTCTGTCGATTCCCCATCTGAAGAACCATAAAAAAGATGAACACAATGGAAGGATCGTCTCAACTCAAGAGGAGGATGGGAACCGTAAAGTGAGATATTCATTCTTTCAAACTAAGCCTTGCATTTTGGACCTTCACAGATAACTTCAACTTCTGCTCTTCCATGTCTCTTAGAACAGCTAGGAGATTTGCTCTATACACTTCACAACGTTGATTTGTTTTTTCCAACTCTGCAGAAAGCTCACGAATTTTCTTCTCCTTTTGTTCCTGGAAAAATAATTAACACAAAGAACAGAGAACAAATAAGAAATTGAATTATACCCTGAAACTTCTTTATCTTCTTCCCTCTCTCCCACCCGCCCCCCCGCGGCGTCATTCTTTCAATCTGTTCAAAAGTAAAGCCTACTGCTGAACCCTACTACAGTTTGCATCAAGAGACTCGTAGTATTTTGCCCAACTGCTTTAGATATCTCTCAAACACGATGCTCATTTTTTGGTTTAAAAGAGTCTAAATCACTCCATGCAGGAGGAGGGGTGAGGATCATTGATAAAAAAAATGGTATAATTCGGTGGATTTAAAACTGCAAACTAAAGAGACTAACCACAGATTGATAGGTTGTTGACTGATCCTCTTCTGTTGCAACCAAAGGCCCAACAACTCCATTGGCCATAATATCGCCATTGATAGCTCCAGGGCCCCGATTCTTCACAGCAGCAACCTTTCTAGAGGCCTCTTTTAGGGCATCCATAGCAACGTTATAAATATGAATTGACTTTGCTCCTTCCTCAACATACTTGATTGCTTCTTGACGAAGATTGTTGTACCTAACAGTCGAAGAATCTCCAGCTTCATTTGGTAGTTCAGAATTATGGTCATCTATTACAGCTCCATTTCTAGCATTTCTGGTCCACCGTTTCAATACATATTGGGAAGGAAGTGTAAGAACATTTTTTGCCCTAAAAACTGCTAATATGTGCCTGCAAATTATTCCTGAATATTCAAACAGTTGACAACTACAATTTGCTTTCATCTCTAATGAATTAAAACTAACAGCATGTGCTTTATGGTCTTCCCCAAATTTTGCTACTCGATAAGTGGCAACAGTTCCTGTATCATCAATTTTGGTTGCAGGATTGGCAAGAGTTTCTACCAATTCCTCCTGGAACTTTCTGAATATCCTCCTTGAATATAGATCTGCAGCCTGTTTTTCCATAGGAGATGGTGTCTTCAAAACCGGCATAGAGTTAATTGTATCATAATCAGCTTTTAATTCTTTTTCATGCCAGCTTGCCATGGCCTTTTCATACTGTCTAACCAACATCTGTATCGAGGTGGATGCAGTAATATATCCATCAAAAAACAAATTTAAACTTCTATAGCTCTCATTTATCGACATTTCTCCGAAGAATGTGTCCCTCATGTAGACGGGTACCCACTGTTGCCTAGCACTATACATTAACTGAAGCCAGTCATTGTCCATAATGTAATATCTATTCAGAAGGGCTTTCCAACAGGATTCAAATTCTTCAATTGTCTCAGCCTCATTAACACATTTTCTAAATTCAGTTTCAAAAGTAGGATGAGATTGACAAAGATGAGACAACTTCTCTTGTGTTTCTCTGAATATAGACCACTTACAAAAACGATGGCGGGTACCTGGAAGAACCTGTGCAACAGCAACCTGGATAAGCCTATCTGGGTCAGTTGTAATGGAAATTGGTTGACGCCCAGACATTGCTTGAAGCCAAGTTTGGAAGAGCCAAATGAATGAGGATTCAGACTCATAAAGAACCAATGCACATCCAAACAACACTGGCTGACCATGATGATTAAACCCTGTAAAGGCAGCAAGAGGCACCCTATACTGATTTGTTCTAAATGTTGTATCCAATACAACGGTATCACCAAAGTGAGTATGATTCATTCTAGACGTTGCATCTGCCCAAAAGATATTGCCCCCAGTGTGGTTATCACCGTCGCCCTGAACTGCATAATAAAAAGCAGGATTCTCAGCCTGCATTCGTTTCAGATAGTCTAAAACATGCTGAACCCCAACCCCAAGGGTCCGCTGCCGGCCACCACTCATTTCTAAATAACTGGTACACAAGAATCGGGAGATGTTTCCTAAAGGACTTCCATCTCCCTCACGATCCCTCAAGAGATATAACAGCGGCTTTCCAGAATGGAAGATCTTCAACTTTCTCTAATAGACCGAAAATAGAGTTCTGAAAACTTTTTCATTTCATATAAACTGAAGACTTCCATAATCAACTGAGAAAATCAAATTCGCAAAACCAGAAGCTATTGACACCGGAGAAGAAACTGAAACAAATTGGGGGCAAATGGGAAGAAGGAAGAAGAATTTCAATCCATAATTTAAGAATAAAACTAGCTGCGCAAATTTCGAACAAAAAAATAGCTAATACGATCGCTGGAGTACCAGTGGCAATGACGGTGGTGTGATCCCTTCGCCGGATGGTTCTAGGGTTCCGATCGCTACCAGTTCCGTTGTTTATTTTATTTTTATTTTCATGGCTGCTTATTCTTTTTTACAAATGGGCCTGAACATACACGTGCCAGGCCCAATACTACAACCATGGTTGATTGTAGCATCCACGCGCGAGCAGGATCTCATTATATATATATATTTTTAAATGAAGGTTTCCTTATGTTTTATTTTAGAACGTTTAGTTAAATTTGTAGTTTTTTCAATTTGAATGAGTTATATTTGATTTTTGTAAAGTAACAACTCAATTTAGTTAGACTTGATAAACATTTCAATTTTTTATATTTATTTGATTTTATTTTATAATTTGGAGAGTTACCAAGTTGCTAGCTTGTAGATAACAACTTGGTTCTTTATTTGTAGTATCCTATTTCAAATTGAAGAGTTCTCTCATTTCTTTTTTTTCTTTTGTTCTTGAGTTGAGGTAAGAGAAAGTATCCAAAGATTCTGCCATATCCAAATAGTTCGAGGTTATAGTTCTATCGAAGTTAATCGTTGTATCCTACGAGACGATCGCTGTAGTCTGCTTGTAGCCCGTGCAAAGCAAATAATTGTCTTTAGGACAACACTTACCAGAAGCATGCCTCGACTACGCTTTAAGTCTCCAAAGTTTGCTTAGTATTCAGTTCGATATATATATCATTTTCCCCAAACAATATTTTCCATTCTATGTATTTTTAATAAATCTTAAAACTAATCCTCTTATTTGTTTGGAGTTTTTTATATCCAACTCGACAAAAGAATAATAAAATTTTCACTGAGAAAATGTACAATATAAATATATTTCTTAAATTCTTAGCAAGAATATCTTTAGGAATCTAAGAAGAATTTGGCAAAAGTTGATCATAGATTGAGGGGAGGGGGTAGGGTTGGCAAAAATCCTCACGAGTTCGAAAATCCCCAGTTTGATCGGGGTGGGGAAGGGGAGCATATCCCTACCCCATCCTCGACCCGAATATATAAATAAATATATATATATATATTATGAAATAGAATTAAAAAGAATATAAAAAAACTAAAAACAATATATATAAGCTACTGTTTTTATATTTTTTTTAATTTTATATTTTTTTTCATAATATAATTAACTTTAACTTTTTTATTAAATTTTAAAATAAAGAAATGTTAAAATATTTTTTATTATTAAATTAAATAAATAAAACAATAATAATACTAAATTTTTACCTAAAAAGTCTATCATTTAAATAGAAATATAAAAAATTAGTGATTTTAAATAAAAAATAAAAAGAAAAGCTAATGGACAAAATTTTTTTTCCCGGGAGGACCCGATCCCCGAATGAGGATTCCCAACCCCGATCCTGACTCCTCAAAATGGGGAATGGGGTAGGGTGGGATTAAAAATACCCGCGAGGATAGGGATGGGGAGTACATCCCCGGCCCCATCCCATCCCATTGCCAACCCGGGGGGGGGAGGAATTAAGTTTATAGTACAAGAAATAAATTTGAAAATTTGAAAGTATAGAGACTAAAATGTAATAACAACTTCAATGGTACAAAAACGAAAATAATATTGAAACATAGCATTTTTTATTTATTTTTTTTTTTTGGTGAATGTGAGAATTTTTTGCTCATAGAGTTATTTGATATCATGATAAGATCCATATTTAGTTACTAAAAGGTTTTAAGTGGGAGTAATGCTACCTTAGAAGGAAAAGGTGTGGGAGTAAGGTACTGATCGATGCAATATAGGTGTTGTTAGTTCTACCTTACCCAAGCAAATGAAATTTATAAGGCTCTAACAACTACGAAAACTAGCACGTAGTTAAAGTGGAAGTAAGATGTTGATCCCAAGGAAACGTCTATTAGTTGGCCAAAAATAATCCTTGAATTAAAAAAAAAAATTAATTGGGGAGGGGGAGAGGGGAGGGTTGTTTGTAAAGAGATTAAAAGCTAACTAAAATGAAGATAAAGGTAAATCGTAATACAAACTTACTATTTTTGTTAGAAGAAAGTTGGTAGAAAAAGGTTCTTGGGAATTCTTGTGCTAGATTTAATCCTATTATTGTTCTTGAACAATTGCTTGAAAACTCAACATCCCACGATCCAATAAGGAAAAACCCTTAAAGACACACATAACTAATTAGCATGACTCACATCAATTAGCCCTAGTCTAAGTAAAAATCACTTCCATATAGCATTTATCATATTCTTTTCTTAGTTGCTTTAAAGACATGGGTTATCATAATTGTGACATTCAAGAAACACATTGGAGTAAGTTTCAAGAATGATTAAATGAATGTTCTAATTAAGAATTTCAAGAGTAAATTCGGAAAAAGTCCTAATTAACACAAGAAAACTTAATTTTGTAACCTATCTCACTGATGCAAAGGAATCAAAGTGTCAATTATCCTCCTTTAATTTCTATTCAAATTCAGCCCAAGAACATTCAAAGATGAAGAAAATTCAAGAAAATATAAAAAAGAACTCAAAAATTAAACCTAAAATTAAGAATTCCCAAGAAAAAGAATTACCTAGCCATAAAGATAAGAAGTCTTGAAGAAGATCTTGAAAGTATGATGAATTCCATCAAGCAATTCACTAGGGAATTGTAAAAGTTGCAAGAAATCTCTCATACAAAACACAAAGTTTGGGTAATTTTCTCTCTAATTTTGTCTAAGTTCTCTATCAACTGAAAAATGATTTTTTATCCTCCCTTTTGTTGAAAATGAGACAACTGAATTTATATCTGCAGGTGTAGCATCATGACGCCAAGAGTAGTGTTGCAACGCGAAATCGTAAAAAAGCCAAGAAGCATTGGGCTAGCGTCTTGACAATTCCGGTTGCGCAATGCTAAATCGTAAAAAGCCAAGAAACGTTGCAATGCTCGGTTGTGCAAGGTGCGTACAAGCATAGACAATTCCGTCAATCTCTGGAGCATTGTGACCCTGGGTGAAGCGTTGCGACGCTGCCTTGTTTTTGCAGCAAATAGGTACATTTTGTCTTCAAGCGTCAGGCTAGCATCAGGCTCAGTATTGTGAGGAGCATTGCGACGCTACAAGCATTGCTAAAGTTATTGAATTGTTCCTCTTGAGGGGCAAAGTGGTAATTTGACTTGATCTTCTTGTTAAGTGGTTATTTGGTGTTGTTTGGCTTGAATTAGCTCCAAATCTTTTGAAATAACTTCGTTTGAGTCAGGATTGGAATTTACCTACCAACATAGACATTTTAAGCAAATAATTGAAGAATAATTGAGGGAATTAACACTAATAAGATAACTCTTTACAAGACCTATCAAAATACCCCCAACTGAGATCTTGGTCGTCCTAAACAAGTAAAAAATAGAAGTATGCATACATTCAAGCAAAAATGGGTTGTTTATTGTTTATTCAAAGTTTCATTAATTTATTCAAAATTGACTTATTTATGTTGGCACATTTTCATCCTCACATTCAAATGCTTTATATATTCAAGTGTCTTACACAATGAATTGATTCTCATATCTTTTCTCAACAATCAAGGAAGTAAGGATATAAGTGTTGGGAATGGTGTCTTAAATCTCCTTGTAATCTCGTAGTTTGTAAACTTTGTATAAACATATTGTTATTAATAAAATAAGTGTTATTTTATAAGCATATAATCAATCTAATAAATTAAGATCCGTGGTTATTTCATGTTATTTAAACAAGTATGTAGAGATATACAAGTAGATCTTGTTCAAGTAATAACCTAAATGGTCTGTAGTAGATGAATAAGGTTGGGTACCTTATCCTGGTGACACTGCGGATACGACCCGCTTTGTAGGTGTTACAAGTATTGTAAAGTGCTATAAATGATCTGATCCTGATCATTCATGTGGAGACATGCGAGCAAGGGGTATTCTATACAAAGAGTTTGTATAAGATCGAACCATGAAATGATTAGTCTCTTTATATAACATTGTTAATAATAGAGACGTACATTTCACTAGGATGACCATACGTGACATGACCTGAATCTTGAGTGAGTTCTGAACTCTTACTCATGAAGGCGGTCCTTTGATTTGTATGAGCGAGAGTGGCCAGATTGCCAACTCAACAAGCCTACCATTTTGAAGATTCGTCTAACTGGGGAGCTAGGAACTCAGCTACATAAGATAGAATTCACTCCTTCCCCGATGTAGGGGCAAGTAGATAAATTTTTCCCTTAAGGGCTGATTCCGGGTCTTGAACATAGTGGCTGCACCTTCTCCTGGCCCGAGAGGACTTGGTCATAGTGGGACTATGACTTATTGTTCATTAGAAGAATCAGTGGTACTTAAGAAGTTAGATGTAACTACAGGGGCAAAACGGTAATTTGACCCAGTTGTACTTACTAGCAATTTGTGAAGGGTCATCGCATTGTTGATTGATTATATCCAATGGACACAAAAATTTATTTGTAATGCGAAGAGTGCAGTTGTTGGTCTTTAGTGGAGTGATCGATAGTTAACAGATGTTGGGTAATTTAATTAAAGAGTTTAATTATTTATGCGAGTACCGTGGGAGCTTCAATCTATAGGTCCATAAGGTCCCCACTATAGCTCAACAAAGATTTAACCTTTGGACTGATTTGAAGTGTTTAAATTAATTGAAGGAATTAATTATATAGATATAATTAATTATAATGTATTTGATATATTATGAGAGGAATTTGAATATGATTCAAATACCAATTATATAAATGAGATTCATGTAATTAAATATAAATATGATTTATATTGAGAGGAATTAAAATATTTGGATATGATCCAAACATCATTTATATGAATGAGATTCATATAAGTGGAGTTAATATAAATGTGATTTATATTAAATGCCATGTATAGTTAAGAGAGAATAAAATCTACAGTTCATGTTGTATTTGATGCAATATAAAACTATAGGCTTTATGCTATATTTGATATAACATATAGTGTATATAAAATAAAGTATTTATTATATATTCTATTTTATTAATTTATTTGAAATTCATAAAAGGGAAGGAGTTATAACTCCCTCCCACATTCTCCCAAAGTAAACTAACAAGTGATAAAAGAAGTTGAGGAATTCATCTTCTTTAATCGATTCACAAGTACAGAGAAAAATTCTCTGAAAAATCTTCCCTCTCATCCTCTCCTTCTCCTTCCGTCTTCCAAGGATTCAAGCAAAACCCATAACTCCTGCTTGAATCCTTTAATCCCAAAAGAGAATACAGAGGGTTCTCGCTTGGTAGTGTCCGTGTGTGAAGAAGGAGTTCTGTTTGTGGCTAGTATGAAGGATTACTTGAAGAAAGGTTACATGCAGATGATGTAAGGAAGGAAGAATATGTGTGCCTAATAAGTTGTAGCTTAAGCAAGCTATTCTGGAAGAGGAGCACAGTTCTGCTTACGCTATACATCCAGGAAGCACCAAGATGTATAGAATCTTGAAAAGATCATACTGGTGGCCTGGAATGAAGAAAGACATAGCGGAATATGTAGATCGATGTTTAGTCTGTCAACAGGTGAAACCTGAGAGGCAGAGGCCAACAAGATTACTAAACCCACTCCCAATGCCTGAGTAAAAGTGGGAGCATGTGACAATGGACTTTCTTTTTGGATTGCCTAGGACGCCCTCAGGATATGATAGAATTTGGGTGATAGTCGATAGACTGACCAAGATGGACAAGTTTATAGCAGTAAAAGTTACCTTTACGTTGGACGGTCTTGCTAAGATTTATGCAGATAGAATAATCAGTCAGAATGGAGTCCTAGTGTTGATAGTATCAGATCGATACTCAAGATTTACTTCAAAATTCTGGCCTAGTTTACAGAAGGCTATGGGCATTAAATTGCATTTCAGTTCCGCTTTTGATCCACAAATGGATGGATAGTTGGAAAGAACTATATAGACACTGGAAGATATGTTAAGAGCATGCGTGTTACAATTCAAAGGAAGTTGGCATAGCAATTACTATTGGTCAAATTTGTATACAACAATAGTTATCATTCAAGTATCGGAATGGCTCCCTATGAAGCATTGTATGACAGACCTTGCAGGACCCCTGTAATGACCCAACCCCCTAGGACTTAGGTTAGACTGTTACTAAAATAAATACATGCATAGGGTTTAAAACGACGCTCAGTTATATTGAAATAAATGCTCAATAGACAAGAGAAGTTCAAAAGCCACTTATTAAATGCAATTGTTAAAACAATAATAGGATACCCATAATTCGTAAAGACTATTAAAAATATATAAAAGAAACAATCCTTAATAATAAGTTTCAAACAAAAAAACTAAACATTAAGGGAAAAAAAAAATAAGGACTCTAAATTTCATGATGTGGAAGCATAAAAATTAGTCCCAGTGGCACGATCACGAATTCCGCTGCGCCATCGCCGGTGCATCTCTACTCTTACTTGAAACATCAACATAAGAAAGAATGAGTATGAAATACTCAGTAAGTAACCCCACCACTGGGGTCAAGCTAGGCATCTATGTCCTCTAGATACCCACCTATGACACATATACACATATGAAACAGGTAAGAGACTAAGTCCTATCCTACTGTAGTTAAGTATGCTCACTACCTTTGGTGAATCCTGTATGAAACAAAAACTTGTGAATCCCAAAGGAGACACAAACTGGTGAATCTCGAAGGAAACACAAATTGGTGAATCCCGAAGGAAACACAAAACTGGTGAATCCTGAAGGAAACAAAACTGGTGAATCCCGAAGGAAACACAAAATGGTGAATCCCGAAGGAAACACAAACTGGTGAGCATCTAACTAATCAGTAAGGACATTCACACCGTCTCAACATTCAAAAATCAACATTGTACGAATTTATGACATACATGTAATCCTCGATACCATGGCTCTACCACATACACATAATCCTCAACAACATATTCTACAACTTTCATGTATACCTTAACATCATAGTTCCACAACATACAAGTAGGCCTCAACATCAGCAGATCAGATACCAACATATGGAAACACATACCACCTCATACTAACAATCAAGTGCCTAGGTGTATATTTAAACAAATAAGAAATCGTGCCAGAACATACTAGCAGTCAACATGCTAACATTTACCATAACATACATTCATCATGCTAGCATACAAATAAAGCCTGGCCCGTGGGCAATTCCAATGGTAAGATTACTTACCTTAATCGAAATTCCACAGATAAACTCAGACAACCAAACGATGACCGTGGTTTGAAGAAATGACCCTAACATACGAATACAACCATTAAGTTTCAGTCCAAAAATAATTTTGACATCTCAGATTCAAAACCACAATATCCAAAAGCTTACCCAAGGAACTTGATTAACAACCACTCCAAAATCTCCTTCCAGTAGATTTTAACTCCCAATGGATGACAACTTGGAACCTTAAAGAGACAAGGGTTAAGTCAAACTTAATTCAGTAATCAAAGCATGCCCACAAACCAACAATAAGAACTATAACTCTTACCAAAACTCTTGTCGAACGATCTTGAATCTGCTGGACAGTCGCTGCTGTAGTTTCCCAAGCTCAAATCTAAAATCAAAATAATACGACTAATTTAACCTTTAATCCAACTTAATGGGCATCCAAATATTTCAAGAAACCTAACCACAAAATAGATCTTACCAAAATCTAAGCGTCCGACGAAGACTCACGCAACAGAAGATAGACAGTGTGGCGATGGACGGTAGAGAACCCAGCTGGAGGTGGCAACGGCTCAAGCTGCTGGGAGACAGCGGCGGTGTGTGGCGATCAGGGGCTAGAGCGGCAATGACAATTCAGATCGGCTGGGCGAGATCGACACGATGGGCGGTGAAGGGAGGCAGTGAGGGAGGCGTGACGGTCGGCAGCGGGTCTGGCTCGAGCGGTGGGCGATGGCGCGTCTGCTGGATCTGGTGAGGAAGGTACGCCTACCGGATCTAGTGAAGGAGGTGCGTCTGGGTTGTGAGGAGGGCTCGGTGGCGGTCGGATGGTTGTGAAGGGAAGGTGCAGGTGCGACTGTTGGATAAGGCAGAGAGGGAGGGGGGCGCTCGAGCGAGAGAGAGGTTGTGTGAGGGAGATGGAGGGTGGGTGCTCCTTTTTATTTTTTAAAAATAATAATAATAATAATAATAATAATATAATAATAATAATAATAATAATAATAATAATAAAGGAAAATAGTATAATTATAATTAAATCGTTTCTTTATTCCACTTTATACTATTTAATTCCTTTCCTTTTCCAAAGAAAATTAATTCCTACCATTATTTTTCAACTTAAATCAAAATTGAATAATTTTGAATAATTTCCACGTCAACACTTAAATCCTCGCATTTATACTTCAAATCCAAAATTTCAAACATGCCCTCCAACTAAGGACGATTACTGAATTTCCAACTAATAAAATTACTGAAAAATTACATTATTATTAAATAATAAAAAGGTGCAGGATGTTACAACCCCGACATGTTGGAACGGAGAACGAAAATTATTGAGTCCAAAATTAATTCAACAGACAACTAAGAATGTGAAGTTTATTAAAGATAACCTTAAGGCAGCTCGCGATAGATAGAAGAGTTATGCGGATAAGCGAAGAAGTGAACTAGAATTTGAAGGTGGAGATCAGATATTTTTTCGGTTGTCCCCATGTAAAGGAATTCTCTAGTTTGGGAGAAAAGGAAAGTTAAGTTCGTGATACATCAGACCATATGAGATTGTGGAACGAGTTGGCTCAACGGCATATAGATTGCAGTTACCTCTAGAGCTAACTCGTATTCATGATGTATTCCAAGTGTCGATGTTAAGGAAGTATGTGCCTGATCCTACGAACATACTAGCAGAACAACCAATACAACTCAAGGAAGATTTATCATACGAAGAAGAGCCTATCAAGATTTTAGATAGGAAAGACCAAGTACTTAGGAACAAGATGATACCTTTGGTAAAGGTATTATGACGTAATCATGGAATTGAGCAAGTAACCTGCAAACCCGAAGAGCAAATGAGAAAGAGATATCTTCAACTTTTTAGATGATATTTCAGGTAAATTTCGAGGACGAAATTTCTTTTAGGGGGGAGAAATTTGTAAAATCCAAACCCTATTTACTTAAAAATATATGTATGTTATGTGATGTCTTCCAATGAGTTGTAATGAGATTATGTTTGGTTAGGAGTGATGGAGGAAGAAAGCAAACTAAAGAGCAATACAGCTCTCGGGTGGTTATGTAAGAAAGGATGGTTAAATTTTGCAAAGTATGGGAAACCAAGAGCAGGCATTGGCAATGGGGAGTGTGGGCGATAGTGTGCAATGGGGAACAAGCCAAGCATGAGGTGGAATACTGAGTTAACACTATGAGTAGAGTTAGGAAAGCAAAATTGGTTAATCCTAGCCCTTCATCACGTTAGTGGGCAAGGTGGCACAAGGAGTTTTCATGTAGGATTTTGGGCGGTGGTATAAGCAGGAAGGCTGACTTCATTTGGTAGGATTGGACAAACCACTCATGCTATTTGTGTAATTTTGGTGGCATTCGAAATCCCTATGTGTCTACTTCTTGTGGGCGGACTTATGGAGGAAAAACTCATTGGAATAAGGCCAGAGGAGCAAGATATGGACGAAGGGTCCATTTCTCTAGTGAATCTGGGCCATTAGTGAATAATTGAAGCTCCAGGATGAATCCCGAAGAGTTTTGAGCTGCAAATTTGAGGTATTATTGTTAACTCAATTCTAAACAACTTTTAGAAGAAAATTTCTCGATATGAGGCATGGAATTCTAGTTAAATATTTTTTTTATTTTAAACGAGAAATTGTTGAACAAGCAGGTAGCTGCTTGAATTGGGGCCAATGATGAATATTTGAAGCTCCAGATCAAATATCAAAGAATTTTAAGCTGAAATTTTAAGGTAATGTTGTTAATACAATTATAAACAACTTTGTAGAAGGAAGTTTCTTGAGATGAATTTCAAAAATTTAGTTATGAATTTTTGAAGTTTAATCTGGAATTTGATGAACAAGCAGGCAACTGCTTGGTATGAGTAAACAAGTAGCTCGATGGGAAGGAGATTGGTGAGCAGGCTGAGCAAGGACCACGTGAGCGAAGTAGCGATCACCAAGTCTAGGCGAGAGGGCCAGGTGATCCTATAAGGGAGGTTGTTAAGCGAGGCAAGCTGAGTGATCAGCATTGTGTGAGAACAACCGCACGATGGGAAGTCATGTCGCTGGCTAAGGGACACTTTGAAAATTGGCTAAGTGCTTGAAAGTTTGGCGATGAGAGACGATCACCTAGGAGCTAATCCTTCAAAATTTGGCTAAGTGTCCGACTCTCAAGGTGAGTGTAGGATGCACCATGCGATGGTTTGGCATAAGGGCTTGATTTATATAATGAGTCTCAAATGGGAGGCTAATGAGAAAGCTAAAAGGTACCTTTATGTGTGTAGGTGCAACCCCAATTGGTGAAGCTTACCAAGCCCTAAGAAAGCAAACTTGAAGGACCCATGGGTGACTAAATATTCTCAAATATTTTCAATGTTTTTAAGAATGATAAACCATGCGATTTCAATGCTATTTGATGATAAGTTTATATGTTTTCAAGCAATTAAGTTTCATGAGATTGCTTAGCATTTTCCTCAAGTATGTACTTGTTCTATCCCATGCCAACGTGATATGCTAGTTTTATTTTGAATTAAGTATTTTATGTTGAAGCATGCATTTTGAAGACTATAGCTAAGTTTCTACAAAATGCTAAGCTAAAAGCTATGTTCTGAAAGCTTCTTAATGTGTATAATGGAAGGTATCCAAGAAGTACCTAAGGTGTTGATGGTACTTAGTAACTCCATGTGCATGTAGGTAGTTCTGAATGTAAGGCCGAAGTAAGGGTCTCCTAGGCAATATACCAGCAACCTGAGGCCGAAGTATGGGTCTCTTGGCCGGATACAGACGTTGGGAGCTAGAGCGATGTATTTTCATTGTCAACTAAGGTTTAATGATATTCATCGATGTTTAATAGGTTTTCTTCTCAAAAGCTTGATGCTATGACTATGTTCACGTTTTAAAGGAAGTTGCTTGAAATGTTTTCTAGTATGTTTACATGTTTTATATTAATGAAAAGCATGGTATGTCCTGATTTCTAGTAGTCACTCACTGGGCAATTAGCTCACAGTTTTCCCATGTTTTTCTTTTCCCAGGTAGCGGTAAGATTCCTTAAGGTTGATCATACTGCTGCTTGCCATTGAAAGACCTAGCTAGTTAAAAGAATTTCGGTTAATGGTCTATAACGTTGTACACATGTTATGAGGGGAGTCACGATTTTGTTAATAAAGTTTCGGCCCAGCTGTAAATATTTCATCTGTAGATATTGTGTTATGGTTTGTTAAGCATGTGATTGTATAGAAGTTAATGTTGAGCCTTCCTGATTGGGTTAATTGTATAAGTTAATAATGTTTATCAGGTTGGTACTAAAGGAGTTAAGTAAGTACTTAAAGGGAGTAAATGTTGGCGATTAGGCTAGTAATTGCTACCGTCACATCCTCTTCCAAGGTGAGAGGGTAATCTGAGAGAGGGTTGTGACATAAATTCTTGAGATGGGGTCTACAAACATATTAAGAACAAGTCGACTTTGCATGCTGTCGTAGTATGGGAGGAAGAGATGTATCCGGATTATGTCATGGGTAAATTCGATGTCAATGGTCAGATGTGGACTTCATCTATATAGAAACAAACATCGATCTAAATAGAGGTCGGTTGTTTGTATTTGATTCACTATTGTCCATGACATTGAAGAAGAATCCGGAGTATTGCCTTGAACTGTTGACTTACACCCTACCATCGCTTCTTCACTATTGTGACTTCAAACGTTTGAAGTTGGACATAGAAATGTCCCGTTGGAAGATATCCTGACCTACCTCTATGAACACACAGTACGGGTCGCTAGATTGTGGAATATTTGTTGTAAAATTCTTAGAACATTTAGTGACTGGTAGTGCCTCATCTGTAATCACTCAGAGGAAGATGAGTGAATATAGGATGCAGTTGGCATGTCAATTGTGGACGAACACTCCATATTATTGATGTACATGTATATTATGTATATTATTGTAGATGTATATTATGTATTATGATGTAATTTTACTAACATGTTATTTAAATTGTTAGTGTAAAACTAACATGAATAGACAAACATTTGAGTAACAAAAATAGAAAAACTTGAGAAAAGTTGTTTAAGTGATAGCGAGATTAGCGAGAGCGAGATCCAGAGAGAACGAGACATTTCCAGAAAGATTCATGAATAGACAACAAGTTAATTAAACTTATAAAAGGGAGAGCGAGATCAACGAGAGGGAGATAAGTGAGACATTTGAAGAGATTCGTGAATAGACAAACTTTAGTAAAGTTGTGGAGGTGATAGCGAGATTAGTAAGAGCAAGATCCAGAGAGAGCGAGACATTTCCAAAAATATTCATGAATAGTGAACAAGTTAATTAAACTTATAAAAGGGAGAGCAAGATTAGCAAGAGCGAGATAAGCGAGACATTTGAAGGGATTCATGAATAGACAAACTTTAGTAAAGTTGTGTAAGTGATACCTCGGATGAGGATGTTTCGTTCTTGCGCAGTCACAATTGCATGTGAACATGGGATATTGAGTGAGTCAAATTCCTTGCACGTGCATTCCTTCGTATGGAGGTTCACAATACTGTCCAATCGATTGTCCTGCACATGGATCCTCTAACAATCAATCGACTCATCTCGATATCATCCGCCCTTGTCACACTCAGTTTCTAATCAGTTTTCATAATAGTTCGAGCGTGACATCATTTGAGATGCTCAATAATTTATCCGTTCCTAAAACCATGATTGGATGAGGCCTCGAACATGTTCCAATAAGCACATTATGGCCAGTTGTCAATATTCTTTGGTCAATGAATTGAAACACTGTTCACTGTTGGATGTCATGTTATCGTATCTTCGTTCTGTTTGGTAAACATGTGGCCCCCTTTCAAGACCAATATGCTCCAAATATTTCAATACAGCACCATTTTGAAAAGTACATAGTTGGTCCCAGTGTGCTTGGAACTCTGACATGCGAATGCCCTAGCTGCATCCTTGAACATATCAACAATCGTACTATCCCTAAAGTTGGAAAGAATATTATTTACTAGGTGGTATGTGCACAATCCATGAAATTTCGTATGAAAATCTGCACGAATGGCATTGCCAATAGATATCGCTCGATCAGACATGAAGACCAAGTTAAGGGGTTCTTCAATGACACACTTCAAATTTGACATAAACCACTTTCAATCTCGATCAGTTTCATTGTCCACCATGGCATATGCTAGTGGGTAAACTTCGTTGTTACCATCCATGGAAATGCTGACCAACATGGTCCTTTTGTATTTTCCTTTCAGATGCAATCTATCAACAATTATCACAGATCGATAACTTGAAAAACCTATAATACAGGGCCCTAATGCCATAAACATGTACTCTAAATGGACATCATTTTCAAGTTTGATTTCAAACCTTGTACCTGGATTCTCCATTTTTAACGCTTCACCATATGCATGTAAAACAGCGTACGACTCCTCTGGAGTACCCCTAGCAAGAGCATAATTAGTTTCCCTTACATGCCATGCCTTATTGTAACTTATGTTTACCCCGTACTCTTTCCTCATATCCTCAACAATGTGAAGAGGTTTATAAACACATCCTATTCCTGTAAACTTGTCTTTGATTAGTACACTAACTACCACAGCCGTTACTTGTCTATGGTCATGATTTAAAATTCCAATAGAACATGTATGTGACCGCATATACTTCGTGATCTTAAATATGTCACACCCTGGAATTTTCACTACATGAAGGCTCCACTTACAGTTATTCTCTATATATTTGACAGTAAACAAAGACTTAGTTGACTTCCTTACCTTATATTTAATATTATTGTTTATGGACAGAATAGATGTAAAACCCGCACTTTACTTTCTCTTTTTAATTATGTTTATTGTTTGAGTTATGAAAAGTGATGGGGTTAAATATTTAAGTTAGATTGGAATTGTGCGTTTTGAGGTAAAGGATATGTTTGAAGAAGGAAAAATGTTTAAGTATGGGAACTTAGCTCTCGGATACCTATTAATCTAGCCTTGCAAAAAGAATTTCTAGCTAAGTGTTGGTCTTGAAGAAGGGTGACTGAGCATCGAGTAAGCATAAGGCAGGCATCAAGTAAATGTTTCCGAGCGTCGAGTATAAGCGATCGAGGAAGGGTCGAGTGTCGAGTGTAAGCGATCGAGGAAGGGTCGAACATCAAATATAAGTGATTGAGGAAGGGTCGAGCGTTGACTATAAGCGAGGAAGGGTCACGCATCGTGTACAAGTGATTGATTAAGGAACGTGCATCGAGCAAGCCATCCAACATCGAGTATCGAGTCCTTCCCATCGAATATTCAACAGAGAGCCATTGAATTTCCCATCGAGTAATGACCCTTATCCATTAAGTTTCTCTAGCGAGGATCGAGTTTGCTTAAAACGCTCAATTTTAAACTTTTCTTTTAGTTATCCGGACATGTGGCTTAATCTTAGCTCTTAATCTCCACTAGTGGGTGAGGGGGTTTAAGGAGATTTCATGCAAAAGGGCTAGACAGTAGTATAAAAAGGGAAGAGAACTTCAAGAGCTCGTTTTGGACAATTTTCTCGAGCAAACAATACAAACTTGGTATTGTTGGAAGGATCTGTGAGTCTAGTTTTTGAAATCGAGTCTTTAGAAAGGAGTTCTTGCCAGAAAGAGGGCCGAAGAAGGAAGGAAGAGTTGAAGGTTTTTTTTTAGGTGTTTCCAGGCACTCGATAAAGTATCATAGATTTAGACCGAACCACTTGGATTTTCAAGCTGACATTTTAAGGTATTATTGTTAACACTATTTAAAATAAGTTGCTAGAAGGAACTTTTGCAAGATAAGGAATGGGTTCGAGTTAAATATTTTGGAAGTTAAACCTAGAATCTTTGTTCAAGCAGGGAGTTGCGGTTTAGGGCTTTTGGGAGAGATTTGAAGGCCTAGGTTAAACCACAAGGATTTTTACGTTGAAACTTAAATTCTAAGCATGTTTGGAAAAGGAACTTTCTTAAAATGAGTTATAGTTTTCAAATCATTGACATTAGAAGTTGAATCTGGAAATTTTGGACGAACAGGAAACCTATTGCTAAGTATGAGCTTGGTTAAAAGAGTAGTCTCAAAAGGGAGACCAAAGTGGCAACTAAATTCTTATTCTTTTATGAGTAGAAGTTACGTCCATTGGAGAGACCTACTTGCTTAGGAAAAATCAAGCCTAAGGATCCTTGAGTGACTAAATGTTTTAAAAAATATGTATATAAAAGGAACATGCATTCCAAATGAATTTCATGCAAGCGTTCATGAGTTTTTCCAAGCAACTAAAGTTTATACTTGTGTTTTAAAGGGTTAGTTATTTAAATGAGTTTTACTAATCCTAGCGCATGTTAAAATTGAAGGAAAGAGTATTGCAAACTACATGTTTATAATTCGTGAAGCATGCATGTTGAATTGTAAAAATGCTCTTATGGCAAATGCTAGGTAAGTGCTATGCCTAGAGCTTATGATACTCAAATCTTCTATGAATGTTATGATTCTAATAAACCGGATCCTGAAGGTATAGAAGTATCTCAGAGGTTTTGCTCCACTCTTTAGTGAAGTTATGTGCCTGAGGACTTTTGCCTGCATAAGGGTGGTCCACCAAGTGTGGTATGAGTGGCTGTCTACCGCACACCACTTCGAAGGGCATTTTTCCGGTCGCAGAACTTTGCTGGCTATTGAAGCTAAACTGAGCCACATCTAACAACTGAACCCAGTTCTTCTGCCTAGCGTCAATAAAGTGACGCAGATATTCCTCGAGCATACTATTGAAGCGTTCCGTCTGGCCGTCAGTTTAGGGATGATAGCTAGAGGAGATATTTAGTGTTGACCCCAATATTTTGAACAATTCTGTCCAGAATGTCCCAGTGAATCTTCCGTCCCGATCGCTAACAATGCTCGCGGGGACGCCCCATAATTTTACGATGTGTTTGAAGAACAACTGGGCAGTCATCACGGCTGTGCACATTTTCGGCGTCGGGATGAAAGTGGCGTATTTTGAGAATTGGTCGATGATAACAAGGATCGATTTAAACTCTCCCACCTTGGGCAAATGGGTGATGAAGTCGAGAGACACACTCTCCCATGGTCTAGAGGGCACAGGTAGGGGTTCCAGCAGACCTAAGGTATTGACAGTGCTTAGTATACTCCTCGTGCACATTGGTAGTTCTATATGAGAGGCTGAAGTATGTGTCTCCTGGCCACAATCTTTATAATGAGATCGAAGTATGGGTCTCACGACCATGAATAGACATTGGAAGCTTGAGCTACTAATGCTCATTCTAAACTAAGGTTTGACAATATGTTTGTTTATGATGCTATGATTAATTTATGAATGATTAATTTATGATACTATGTATGTTGCTTGAGATTATTTCCAGCATGTTTATTTGTTTACAATAATGTATATGAAAGCCTTGAGACGAATTGTATTTCTATGAGTCACTCACTGAGGAACCAACTTACTGTCTTCAAATGTTTTCCTTTTTTCTAAGTAGAAGTCAGTTTCCTCGTGGTTGAAACCACTGCTGCTTGCCACTCAAAGCTCGGTTAGCTTAGGTTAAGCTTGTTTTGATGTATACATTTTTCGAGAGGAGTCTGGGACTTATGGAACTTATTTTGGGACCTATATTCATTCTTAGCTATTTGTTGGACATATGTTTGTTATTTTTGGAATTGTATTTAAGTTGTTATGTTGATTAAAGTCAGTTGATTTGCTGCCAAGTCGTTTTTGCAACTTAAGGTTTTTTGCAGGTTTCACTTAAGTTAGGCAGTAAGTGCTAGCAAGTAGGTTGGTAATTGCTGTCATCATGTCCCCTTCTGGTTTTAGAGGGTAAACTGGGAGTGGATGTGACAACATACAATCTGATTTTTAAGTCACTTTTACTAAAAAAAAAGTTGACCAACTTCAACATCTGTCTCAGATGAAGAGGTACCAGGCATAATCAATTCCTCTCTATGACATGAAGACATGGAATTCAATCCTGCTGATCTCTCATTAATAGCCACTACAGGTCTATGCACCTCTAAAGAACCACAGTCCATAGAATTCAATCCTACTGATCTTTCATTATCAATCACAAAAGGATCACGCTCTTCTGAAGGACCACAATCTATAAAATTCAAGCATGTTGATCTCTCATTATCAACAATGAAAGGATCACGCTCTTCTGAAGGACCACAATCTGTTGAAGTAGGTCCTCTTGATCTTTCATTACCAAGCACAGGTCTGTTACATTGAGTTTCACTTTCCAAGTCCACTGCATGAATGTTGTCATTGTCTGATCATGATGATGATTGAGTGTTCATAGAAAATGAAATATCACCCTCTTCTTGATTAAGCTCATATGATACCTCCTATTGTCTGTCTACACTTATACCATCATAATTCATATTTACATTTCCTTTGTGGTATGATTTTAGCATTACATATAACTAAACTCTACAAAGATCTTCCCGGAAAAGAAGGAATCAAACATCACCGTCATTTCGTATGTGCTGTGGAGGGGCTTCAAAGTCAAGCTTATATTTAACTCTCATAACAACATCAAACTCTAAGCAACTTACATTTGAAACCCTATAAAGATGAGCTTTAAGTTCTTCATACTTCAATGTAATAGGTACAATGATTCCTGTTAGCTCGCCTCCAACATACGAATTTTGGCTCTCATCCCAATGACCTCTATATCGAATTAGTAGACATTTTTCTGTCATACTACAAAGCAAGAGAACATTTTTTATTAAGCAGATAGTAATATACATGGATCTCTCTCACTGTCACTCCCAATTTCTCTCGCTGTCGCCCTATCTTGCTCTCACGCTGTCGCTCTATCTTGCTCTCACACTGTCGCTCAATCTCGCTCTCACTCCGTCGCTCTATCTCGCTCTCTTGCTGTTGCTCTATCTTGCTCTCTCCACCTTTCTTGTTGTCGCTCTTTCTCACACCCCTTTCGTTATGCTATTTACATACCTTTTCTAAGACCACGTTTCTACAATACACCAATGAAACCAGGTTTAAGAAAAGTCCGTTCCATTCTGAAAACTCCGTTTGGTTCCAAAAAACTCCTTTCTGGAAAACCTCATTCAATAAATCTCTATTCAACAAAATGGCAGTTCAAATGAAGTTTAGATTTTAAAGAATTCACCATTACATGTTTGCTGTATGTTAACGATTTTAAGTTGTAGACAAATTTCATGAAAATTGTCAAATCAATCGTATAGTGATAAACAATCATATCACGATGGAAGATAGACAGAGAACGAGAGCTAGATCCATGTAGCAAGAGCGAGACAGTTATCAAGGACAATTCTTGTAATCTCATACCGTGATAACGTTAGCAAAAGGTCAATTGACGGTTTTTTAAAAAATTGGGTCATTTGGCATTATGGGCCTAGATATTGGGTCATTGGCCTAAATTTCCCATTTTATTCTTCCTTAATAAAACCTTAAACCCTTTTACATAATTTTCCTCCCTTTTTCCTCAATTAATTCCAAATTCTTTTTTACACTCCAAAAATCTATATTTTCCTCTTAAATTCCAATTCTTCAAAATTAAATCCAAATAAAATCTTAATCAATATCTCAATATCCTAATTTTTTCCGAAATTTCCTTCCAAAATAATTTAAATCCTCCAGCCACATAAAATAAATCGAATTATCTTAATAAAATAATCCAATTTAACCTAACCCAAATGAGATCCCAATTAATTAAAAAATAATTAAATTGGAATTAATTTAATGAATTAATTAAATCTTTAATTTCGATTAATCAAAAAATAAATTAACGAAAACTTACATGATAAATCAGGGTAATACAATTTATGTTTATCCTGTTATGTTAGTTTCACTGTTTTTTAAGCATTTCCGAAACGAATTTCTGTGGCACACGTGCTGAGGAATTCGATTCTTTCAAAACAGACATTTGACCGAACTGTAATTATGAATCACTCGTGAAGGATCGACTTACGTATAATGGTTATATCCATGGTGACACATCCCGCCTTGCGCCCGCCTCCTAAGCCCGAGGAAAGGTGTGAGGGACTGCAGATACTACGCTTTTGTTATACCTACTACCTATGAAGCACAGACACAGATACGACTACACTATACAGATACGATCGGATACGGCGATTCGCCAATTTCTAAAAATCTAAGATACAGATACATCTAAGGATGTATCATTTATATATATATATATTTCTAAAAAACGAGGATACTGATATGTTGAAGTTACATTTTTTTCTTTAAAAAAATTTAGGATATAGATAAATTTAGCATACAAGTTAATAATAATAGCACAAAATAGAATACAAATATTGAAATACAATACAAAAAAAGCAACATCTAAGATGTTGAAGTACAATAGTTAATAAAATGCAATAGAAAAGTAACTCATATTGAAAAAAAAAGAAGAAGAATATTAGAGAGAGAAGTATGAAGATAAACGAAGAACTTATTATTGAAGATATTCAAATAGTTTATATTTTGGTGGATTTTGTGGAGACTCAAATGTGAAGATGGAGACTAGATGATTCTAGTTTAGGGTTTGGTCCGTTATTTTTTTTCTTTTAGTTTCGGACTCGAGTAGTGAGGTTTTTAAATAGGTTGCTTAATTTTAGATTGGGAAAGATTAGATGAGTTACTTGTCTTTTTTCTTTAAAAAAAAAGTTCGCATAGAAATAGATACGTCAAATCGCGTGTTAGATACGTATCTGAAAAAGTATCTAAAAATATAGATACGTCAAATCGTGTATCAGATACGTATCTGAAAATATTGGTATCCGATACGTGTCTGATACTGATTCTTTGCCTCACACGAAGTATCTGTGCTTCATAGCCTACTACCCATCTAAACCTCTTTAGTCTCAGTAAACTTTAAGTCAAGAAAATATACAACAGTTGATTAATTAGGTCCATTTTAAATACAACAATGTAATGTTTATACAACTCCCAGACTTAGCTACAAAGTTTACATGAATAACTCTAAAACCCCAGAAGTGTAACTGGGGCTGTGGCAGACCTCGACCTTAGCAACACCCTAAAACTCTTCACCTTTCGCTACCTGGGAAGAAAAATATGAGAGAAAAGAATGAGCTTCACAAAGCTCAGTGAGTGGTAAGAAACTTCTAGAGTCTATTTCAACTCATAAAAATAAGCATATCATAAATACGAGATTAATACTCAAACCTCTACTTTGAATGAGTCTGGTCTCAACTCCTATCTACACACACGGTAGATAGTTAACTGTTACTAATCATAAACGCTTACCCTTTTGTGTTTCCCTTTGTTCTCTATGTGCACATAGCTCCCTGCTCATGGGCTTAGAAGCTAGGCTCGTCAGCCCTCTGACCATCCCATACAAGGTTCCTCCCACAAGCTCAGGAACTAGACCTCTCGGTCCCCTGACCATTCCATGAGGTTCCATTTGGATTCAAGAACTAGGTCTATTGACCCCCTGACCATCCTGATCATATATTCACATTTTCATGTTATTTACTCATTCATAACATAAGTATATACAATTTACTCTAAAATATATGCTTAATACTTAAATGAAAGTACCACTCACCTTGGTAAGGTAGGAATCTTTTTTTCTAGAAGTTCCTTGATCACCTCGAGCTCCCTTTTGAACCCTAAGATCCAGATTCAATTTAAGGCTCATATTACTCATAGTTATAAGCCTTATCTCGAGATTCTTCCTGCAACAAACATGCTCTCGAATGTCTTAGAAAGCTTACTTTAAAATATTAGCTCAGAAATTCACGTGGTTTTGCCGAAATCATCAAAACATCAAGACTGACTCAAGCTTACCTGACAACTGGACCCTTCTGTCTTTTCTTTATTCTCCAGTTGATTCCTTGGATCTTCTTCTCCGGCAACCCTAGACTTCCTTTGCATGAAACTTCATTCGTCTAGCTCCTACTAACTCAAGCTTCAACCTTCTCTCGGCATAGCAATTTGTCCGAGTGAGCTCATCAGTCTTGCGTAATGCAAGCCTCAACACCGCTCCATCGTGCAGTTTTTGTAGCCATCGCTTAGCTCAATCTGTGAAACCTAGATTTCTATTTTCCTTACTTAAGCAAGTGATAAATAAACTAAGTGAAAGTTAAATTCTCAGTTAAGGGGAAGGAAATTTCTAAGTGTTAAGTAGATTTTCCTTGAATAATTTAAGTTGAGCTTTAATTGGTAAAATTGTAATGAAATTTGTATAATAAATAGGTTGTTGAAAATAGTTAGTGTGATTGGTGAAAGAAGGAATGGGGAATTGAAAAGAAAAATATGGAAATTAAGTTTGGAAAATTTGGGGAAAAATTCAGTTAAGTATGGAGAAATTAGGTGATGTGTGTTATGGTTGAAGGACCGAGAAAAATATGGAAGTTATGTGTAATACGTGTTGTGCACAAAGCATTGGAAGGTAAGTGACTAGTGGCACAATTGTGTAGAAATTACACGGAGACAAACAATGTTCGCAGTAGCTAAGAGCGCGATCGTTGAGAGCAAGATCATTGAGATCGAGACCAGCGAGATCATTGATAGCAAGATTTTGAGCAAGAAAGATTGGAGAAAACAGTTGGAGAGAAAGATTGGAGAGAAAAGTTGGAGAGAAAGATGAAGAGAGCGAGATTGGAGAGAAAGTTGGAGGGAAAGCTAGAAAGAGCGAGAGAAGAGAGAGCGAGACTTTGAGCTAGAAAGTTGGAGAGAGCGAGAGTAGAGAGAGCGAGATTTTGAGCCAGAAAGTTGGAGAGAGCGAGAGTTTAAGCAAGAAAGTTGGAGAGAGCGAGATTTTGAGCGAGAAAGTGGGAGAGAGCGAGAGTGGAGAGAGTGAGAGCAGCCTGTGCGCGTCAGCAACGCCTTGTCCGGTGCTACATTCAAACGTCAAGCCCACACCTCGCCTATGCATTGAATGGCCGAGCAAGCTTATGGGTGATGTATTTGGACGTGTTAGGGTGAATTATGCATTTAAGAACCCTAATTTGAATAAAACAAAGCTTGAATACGTAAGAGCAAACGTCCATTAAAATCTAGGTGTCCGATTAAGAGAAATTCTTAAACCCTAAGAAACTGTGTTGGATGCGTTTGGGAAGAACACATTGAACCAAGGTGAAGTCAGCTTACGTTGATAAAGAGAGGATTAAACATTTGGCCATGCAGCCAAGTAGGTGCTATCAATCCCATGAGCAATTTGAACGTCTATAAATAGGGAGTTGGGATTTCATTTTCAGATCACACAAAAATCATAAATTTCGTAGAGAAAGTAGCAGGCAATGAGGGTTCAGAGGAATGTGTCAAATTTGGACGAGAAGATCTTCCAATTTACTCGTGCGTTTGGAGTGATTTCAAAGCCATATGAAATTTCTGGAAGTCTAGTTTTCAGAATAGGGCTTCCAGAGGAAAAAGCTCAAAGGAACTGGGCTGGAGGTTGGGAAGAAGGCAGAAGGGTCAGACTGTCAGATCAGTCTGGGCCAGTCTTGAAGATTTTGAGATTCCGACCAAACCATGAAGTATTCTGAGCTGAAAGTTTAGGGTACGTTAAGACATTTTAGAATAAGTATGTAGAAGAAAGTATTTTCAAATAAGGTTCGAAACTATAAGTAATCTAAGTTGTAAATTGAATATGGATTCTAGGGGTGAAAAAGGGACCCGAGGAGCTACTAGAGTGAAAAGTTCTTAAGAATTCGAGGTGAGTGGCTAAAATATTTTCGAACTAAAATGTTTGAAAGCATGTTTGCGAAAATATTCTCATGCCTACTAGTTTTATAAAGTTGTTTCCAAGCAAGTTTGAATTGTGATTTGAATGCATACATATTGTTGAAAAACTATTTACATATGTATATGTACTGATTTTATCCAGCATGCGTTACCATCTTTAAAGCCATGTTGTATATGTGTTATACTATACATGCTTTAAAGAGAAAAGTTATTTATAAATAGTTTTGGTAAAATGCAATGCTGAAGTACAAGGAGAAGACATCCACCCAACTAGATACTGAAGTACAAGGAGAAGGTATCTATTGGTACTGAAGTACGTTTGAGAAGGTATCCTAGTAGCTCGATACTAAAGTATAAGGAGAAGGTATCTGAGCAGTAGTACCTAATGTGGCCACAGGTGAATAAAGTCAGAGATTGAGCAAAAGGGTTCTCTCTGGACTAGTAGTTGGTATTGGGATTATTTTACCAGTTATATAGTACTTTGATTTGAGAAATGATTTTACTGTTTTATGTTTAAAACAGTTTTATATACATTACGCTTGGAAATTGTTTATGCTGCATTAAATTATATTTCAGATAAAACTATCTTCTGAAATTATGCATGAGAATTTACTATGTTTTCTCGGTCACTCACTGGGCGTAAGCTCACCCCGTTTTCAAATGTTTTGTTTTCCCCCCCCACAGGTAGCGGTCAAATCCTCTGAAGATAGCTCAGTATCTGCTCTACCACTAAAGGACCAAAAGACTTGTAACCGTTTGCTAGGTGGTTACTGTTAATATTGTACACATGTTACTATTGTTCATATAGGGACTAGGGTTTGTGGGTTTTGGGACTTGTAAATCTAATGTTGTAAATACTCTAAACATATTAAGTTTCTAAGTTAATAAATTGTGGGCCTACAGCTGTTCCATTGCATATAATTTCTATTTGGTATCAGAGTTATTCCGCAAAAGTTTTTAGGCAGTAAGTGTCAGCCTAAGGGTTGATAATTGCTGCAGTTATGCCCTTCTCTAGGCTAAAAGGGTGATCTGGGGCCCGGTGTGACACAATCGTTTAATGAATCTCTCGCTGTAATCTTTTAGTGCTTGAATCCATCACTTAGCACCAAAGCCCCATCGTGTAGCTCAATCGTTTAGCAAACGATCTCGCTCTCAACGATCTCATACATAGCCTATCTCTTAACTGCCGTGCCCATCGTTTATCTCTATCGTTTAATACTGACGCCTTATCGTCTAATGCATCCATTCACCACATAGCGTCATTGCCCAGCATCTGCGTCTACCATGTAACGGCCACCGCTCAGTATTCCACCTATTGTATAGCGCTGACACCCATCGTCTAGCGTCCACGCCCATCGCGTAGCGCCATCGTGTAGTTTATCGCTTAGCGCCCGCGCAATCGTTTAATGCTTAATGCTATCGTCTAGCTTCCACGCTTATCGTCTAACGCTTACCGTGATCGTGTAGTGTCTTTGCCTATCATATAGCCCGATCGTCTAGCACGTCACTTCTCATCGTTTAATGCTGCATGCATCTTCACGATCGTCTAGCGCATCACTGAGCTCCACGCATTTGCTACACGATCACCTACCTCATCGTGTAGCGCCATTCACTGCTATACGATCGCCTACATCATCGTGTAGCATCGCTCATTTGCTATACAATTGTCTACCTCATCGTGTAGCACATCGTGTAGTGCCGCTCATTTGCTACACGTTCGTCTGCCTGACGCCTTGTGCTCAACATCTTGTTCTCTCCGGTCTCGCTCACGCATTCTCAACGCATGAACAACTCTTGGCAACACCTCTTGCCAACGCTTCGGCCAACATGCGTTCAACCTCACAAGTTCACACATGGTTGCCTTCGGCTTCACACTATACTTAGCCTCATCTTATACGTTAACACCATACACATGGTTTCTTTTGACTTTACACTTAGCCAAATTTCACTAATTAAGGCTTATCTCCAAACTTCTCAAGGAAAATCTATTCAACACTTAGTAATTTCCTTCTCTCCAACATAGGATTTAACTTTCTTTTAGTTAATTCCCTTAATTACTTGTTTAAGTAGGGAAAATTGAAATTCATGGTTCGCACATGGACACAACATGTTCTACAGTGCATAAGAGTGCAATTATGGGTCTATAGTGGTTTGTCCCATAGTTAATGAATATTGATTAATATAATTAAAAAGTTTAATTAATTACTCTTTGATCATTGAAACTTTGTAGGTTCATTAGGTTCTCATACTATCTCACAACGGATTAACAAGGACCATAACTTGCAAGAATAATTTGAATTGTCCAAATTAGCTCAGGGAAATACATATTAAATGCATATGTTATTATTAATATAAAGTATAATGTGTATCAATACATTATAATATATAGTTAATAATAAATATGATTTATAATTAAAACTATATATTTTGGGATTATTAATTTGACTGAGATTCAAATATTAAATTAATATAAATAAGATCTATATTAAAATTATAGATTAAGAGTTAATATGAATCAGATTCATATTAAAATTATAGGTTATGAGAGAAATGTACGTTTGAATATGATTCAAATATATAATTAAATATTGGATATTTAATGAGTTTTATTTTATTTTATTTAATTAAAATAAACTATTTTAACTAAATTAAATAAAAACCACTCCCCTTAACGATGAGGATTGGTGATGGACAGGGAGTTACAATTCCCTCTCACGTTAAAAACCATTCCTTCTGCAGTTTGCAAGATGTTAATACACTCTCAGCAAAAAATAAATCTCTCTCTCAATTGACACAGTGAAGAAAGTTCTCTGCAAAAATTATTTTACCCTTTTCTCTTTAAAGCACTTCCAAGTGAGATTCCTTGTCAAAGATATAGTTGAGAAGATCAATTGGAGGCATCCAATTTATAGAAAAAGAGACCTCAATTTATTGAGAAAAGGCTTGGAGAATAATTGAAAACAATCTTCAAAGGTAATTCTTTCTAAAACCTATTTATGCTTAACCTTAAAATAATTACAGCATGTTGATGTGTGTTTTATTTTTAACTTTCTATAATTCCATCTCCCCAAAATCCAAACAAAAGTGTTAATATCTTCCATTGTAGGATCCAATCCCATCAAGTTCAATTGTTCATCTCTTTTTTTTTTTTTTTGTTTTTTTTTTTTGTTTTTTTAGATGATATGCTCATAGTTGCAAAGTCCATGTTTGATATTCAAAAGTTGAAGGATCTTCTCAATGTTGAGTTTGATATGAAGGATTTGGGTGCTGCACAAAATCTTTTGGTATGGAGATCTATAGGGTTAGAGATAAAGCTTTTCCTATCACAAAAAGACTATTCATAAGATATTATTCAAGTTTGGTATGTCATCAGCAAAGCCTATAGATACTCCTAATATTACAAATTCTCGTTCGCCATCTGTATTTTCATCACAGTCTGAAGGTAAGTAGGGGTATATGTCTCGAGTTCCATATGTTAGTACTGGGAAGTCTGATGTATGCTCTAATTTGTACTAGGCCTAATCTATCCCATAATGTTAGTGTTGTCAGTAGGTTCATGGGTCAACCTGGAAAGGAACACTAGCAAGCTATTAAGAGGAGTTTTCATTACCTTAGAGGTACGTCTTATGTTCATCTCATTTGTGAGAATGATACAAAGTGTTTGGTGATGGATTATTCTGATTTTTATTATGCTAGAGATGTAGATAGTAGGAGGTCTTTGACTGGTTATGTATTCACTCTAGGTGTTCCGTTGTTAGTTGGAAGGAAAAATTACAACCTACAGTTACTTTGTCTACTATTGAAGCAGAGTGCATGGACTTTTCAGAAGCTGCTAAAGAGGGAATATAGTTGAAAGGGCTTGTTGGTGATCTTGATTTACATCATCATTGGACTATTGTATATTGTGATAGTTTAAGTGCAATATGCCTAGAAAAGGATGAAGTTCATCATGAGAGGACCAAATACATAAACGTAAGATATCACTTCTTAAGAAATGAACAACGATTTAAGATAATGAAATTTGGTATTGGTGGTAATCCTGTTGATATGTCCCTTATGTCGATTCTACATGGCATGTTCCAACATTGTTTGAACTTGCTGAATGTTCTGAATTGTTAGTGGTTCCTTTTATGACACTCTAAGGCATGAGGGAGAGTTGGGTACATTTTAGTTTTCTTATGTTACATCTAATACATCTGCTATTTGTGAGAGAATTCTAGTCAAGGTGGAGTTTTGTTGGAATATCTTGAATTTTTTATTTGGCTCTTCGATCGACCAAGTAATTCATTATGGATTATTGGCACAAGCCTTTTTGGTGTCATTTAATTCCCCAAAAGAGCCAAATATCAAAAGAAAAATTAGAAAACCGAACTACTCCTATCACTATAAAGACATAACAATAGTGGTAAGTCTGAGTCGACCCGCAGGGAAGCACGATTTGTTTTGTTAAGCTAATTTCGTAACTAGAGTGGTAAATCGGGGGGGGGGGGGGGTGGTGTTGGTGTGAAAGATATAATTGTGATAAACATAAAATAAAAGGATAAATGTAAACAAAAGATGAGAATTATCTAATTTCGAGAGCAAGAGAGAACCTATGTAATTTTAATCATTGAAATCTGTTAATTGGATATGCAATTGATTTATGTGTTCACAATACTTGCTTGACATGACAAAGCTAGCTTCTACAAAGGCAGACAACTAGCTAGGACCGAATCAAAAAAGCATCCTAAATAAAGTACATGCATTAAATCCTATTTGGGTTCGATAGCGATCATTTAAGACTAATCACATGCGCATCAAGCTTTAGGATTCCATTTTGTCGATTAATTAATGGGAAAGCCCTAACTCAATCAACCGATTTATTCTTGAACCTAGATCAAGCATGCATCCTAAGACCCAAGACCAACCTATAAATCCTAGTATACACAATCAACTATTTGCTATGGGGGTGAATTTAAGCATAACGAATATTAGAGAAACGTGCAAACCCAAAATCAACTAGCTACGACATACATTTATGATAGGGGTATTAATCGAACACACAAATATATATAAAAAATCAAGTAAGATTCAAGGAAACATAAATTCATTATGCATTAAATCCGAAGAACATAAATATCAAGAAAAACACATAGGGTTCTTGTTCCAAAACCTAGATAGAAGTTACCTCAACATCTCATAGACAAGAAGAAGTGGAAAAGTCCAATACGACATTTACAAAAAAAAAAAAAAAAAAAAAAAAAAAAAAAAAAAAAAAAAAAAAAAAAACGTAAATTCTAAGCTAAGATGCTAAAATCTGAAGGGAGAAGAAAAAAAAATCGAATTCGCCTCCAAAGTCCAATCTGACATTTACCTCCATCGAATTCGCCTCCAAAAGATAGCATGTTTGACCTAAAATCAAAGAGAATATTTATAAAAATCGAGCTTCCATTGATTCAGACCTCGAGTGTTAGGGTAGCATTGAGGTAGCGTTGCAACGCTGGTAAAAATTTGAAGCGCGCATGGATTCAGTACTTCTTCGTCAAAATTCGTAGTGTTGCAACGCTATTCCTTCAATTGCACATTCTGTCTTATAGCGTTGGACAAGCGTTAGGCGAGCGTTGCAACTCTGTGATAGGGGCATTTTGGTAATTTCCTCTCATTTGAAGTCCGGATGCTCAAATCACCTCCAAATTGCTTCAAATTAACACCGTTCTTCACTAAATGGTCAATTCTACCTCTCGATTGCTCAGTATCTACAAAATAAGACAATAAATACATAAAATCCAATAACAAGCCCAAATTAAGCTAAGAATAATAGCTCTTTTTTAGAGCTATCAATTATGTAACATTCTATCTAATAAAATTGTTTGCCTTCTACCCCTGGATGTAGCTACACAAATTTTTGAATTAATTTTCTATATTTTACGTTTCTTTTTATATTTCTTATTTGTCGATTTTGTAATAGTTTCTTGGATTTCATTAATGCATAGACTATTTTTAGCATGTATGTGCTTAGTGTTTTTGAACAATTGACCATTGTTTGGATGATATTTACTTGATATCTTGCTTGAGAGAGAGAGCATTATTAACATAAGAGAAATTTTTATGATTTCTCAAACCTGGATGATATGTGTTGAAAACTATTGCTGTGTTCCTCCATGATATCCTTGATGTCTGCCCACAAAGTTTGCTGCTTCAGTCTCATATTGATCTCCTGACTGCTAGTTTACAATTTCAGCTGCCATAGCTGCTTGAGTTAGATGGACGATATATTGGGGCCCGGTTACCTGCAACTAATTGACTCAAAGCATTAGTAAGTGGAGCCATTTGAGCTTTAAAAAAATTTAGCTCATATAGTCCCATCACTTTGGTTGTTGATGATCTCTCACTAGGCCAATTGTAACTTGTATGGGCCATATCCTCCAAAAGAGTATGAGCTTCATGGGTTGTCTTTTCAAATATAGACCCTCCTGCGACAACATCTAAGATGGATTTCGTGGTACTAATTAATCCATTATAAAACAATTACATTCGCATCCAGTCCAAAAATCCTTGTTGAGGACACCTCCTGAGAAGATCCTTATACCGTTCCCATGCCTCTTAGAGCTGCTCACCATCATGTCGACGGAATATTCCAATCTCCATCCTCAGTCAGGTGGTCTTAGCTGGCGGAAAATATTTGTTAAAAAAAATCTCGTGTCAACTCATCCGATGTCGTAATGCTTTCAGATGGGATAGTTTCTAACCAGTTCTTGGCTCGGTGCTGCAAGGAAAAAGGGAGCAGTTTTAGTTTAATAACATAATTAGAAACACCATTTCTTTTTACAGTCTCACATGTTTCAAGGCGATATGAGATGTTTATGAGGATCATCATTGGGATATTCTCTAAAATCATTGTCCCTTGCAATTTTAATCAGGCTAGGTTTTAGTTTAAAGTTGTTTGCATTGATTGGAGCATGCACAATCCTATGTTGAGCTACCTGTAAGATTGGTTTAAAATATTCCCTTATAATCTGTTGGGGTACTCATGCCATCTCCAAGATTCATCTTTTTGCACTTGAGATTTTTCCTAAAAGATCTTTCTATCTTAGAATCAAAAGGCAAAAGATTAGATTTTATGGTACGTGGCATACACCACAATATCTCCACATAAAAAAAGGAAATATAAAATATACCTTAAAATAAAATCTATCCAATTCTATAAATATTAAATCAACCCATTACTCTAATCTCCAATAATGTCACCAAAAACTTGATATGAATACACGAGCACATGCGTCAAATATAATATAGAAAATTACCTTGAGAGACCGAGGATCGTCTTCTGGAGATCAAATGCCCATACTATGTTTATCTATTTTAGAATCATGTTGATTTTATTTAAGGATTGGAATCTAAATGTTTGAAAATAAATAAAAACAAATGTAAGATAGAGATTGAAATTAAAGAGATAAATATGTTTAAGAGTGTTGATTTCCATAATTCATTAATTAAGTCATGTAAAGGTTTCATGAAATACTGTGACAATGATATATTTAAGCTTATAAACTATTATCTTGATTATTATCTTTCAACAATAATCTTTTATCAGAAATCAAGCTAAATTATGTAGTTATAAATCATAGAATTATTCCGAGTATTTACTTGTATATCGTAATTTATTCTTTTCACATAGGTTTGATTAATAGCTTAATTTCAACACATCGATTGATAAATTTCATGTATATATTGAGCCTTTCTCAATCACTCAATGAATAAGAGAAAAAATCTTTTCCTATATTGAGCTTCGATCTTTTTTCTGAAAAAAAAAAATCATAACTCTTGTGGGAACCCTAGCCACCAATAGCGATGGAAATGTACATTCAGATAAAAAAAATATCGAAAAACCCTAGCTGATTAAAAAATCAAGTATTATCACCACTGAGCATCACCAAAAAACCCTAGCCTATTCGAAAATCATATATCTCAACTTCAACCATGGTAACTTCGACCTCCAGATCTCGAGCTAAGCTGTTTGCATCACCATCGTTGCGCTCGAAGTTATCATTGCCTCGCACGAAGTCATTGCCACCAACTCGCACGAAGTTGCCCTCCTTGCATGTATGAAGTCCTCACCATTGCAACCTTCACACAATCTTCCTTCTATTGCTTGTTCTGGGTTTTTACTTGCTGATTGACCATCGTAGTCTGAAGTCCTAACCACCTCTGCCATCATCATCTCCCCGCCATACCACAACTCTGGTACCATCATCGTCGTTGCTATCGTTGTTTATAAACTAATAATTTTTTCTCTTTTGTTCCAATGTCAGGAGCAGAATCTCAAGTTACTAGTCTTCCGGTCATTGAAAGCAACAATACTCAAATAACATGTCACAAACTCAAAGGTCCTAATGGTCTGTATTTTGACATCGAGAGATAGTCTACAACCGAGTCTGTCTTGAAGACAACTCGACAACATATATGATGTCGGGAGTTAACTACCAACGTGATTTTGGGTGACGATTGCCCTTTTGGGAGAGGTTTTTTTTTTTTTTTTTTTTTTTTTTTTTTTGTAGTGGTAAGAGTACCAGTATACTCCGAAAAAAAAAGATAAGTGTCCTAATTTGCTTTTTAATGTCAATAATTTATTGCCAACAATAAATGATTACTGGCAACTATAAACTATCATGGTTAAGTATATTATGACAAGTTATAATTGTCATTAATTGACTCAAGAATTTGATATTACTGTATCAATGAGTAATAAAGACAGTGAAAAAATGTCAATAATATATATATGGCAGATTTGCAATGTCATAAGAACAACATGGAAGCTTTTTCTGGCCAAGTTTATTTTTTGAATATCATTTTAGTTCTTTAAGTACATAGTTTGCAGAATAAATGTATGTTATGTGTGTCTCAGCCCAACGAAGATTTAAGCTTTCTTTTAATACAAGGTGCGTAGCTAATTTTGTCTAAGATTTTAGCTTTTTTTTTTTTTTTTTTTTTTTTAATATTATTATTATTATTATTATTATTATTTTATTATAGTGTTTGATTAGATTGATTTTCAAATAATATTTTATTTTTCAATTGCTATCTTGGCTGTTAGGATTCGAATTTTAAATATTTTGAATTACTCAGTATTTTCATAGAATTTGAAAACATTATATTTTTAATAGTTAAATGAAATCTTGGTCACTATTATTTGAATTTTTAATTATTTTTAGTCTGTGTAAGTCATTGTTAATTCGTAATTAATAATCCAAAAATTCATTTTTATCATTTATGCAAATATCAAAATCTTTTTGCCATTTTTTTCAAAATGAAACCTCTATTTTGCATTTTGTTATTCCTCGTGTTAACCTTATTTATTGTTTATACACAAATCATCATAAATTGCTTTAAAAGCTGGTTTTGGTTTTTCAATTTTAGGCATACCCCTTCGAGGGCCATGCCTTCACAATTTAAAAATAGCAAACGTAAGTCAAAGTGAGTTTAATAACAATCATTGGCACGACCTTCTTGCTTATGCTACAGAAAATATTATCTTTTTATAACTTTTTATTATAGCATTTATAAAATATCCTATGAAAGATGGTTTGCGGAAGGATTGGTTGTTTAAAATTTACTCGACTCGTTCGTAGAAGTCGTTTCCTGCTTTACCGAGTCTCTACCTCTTTTCCCCTTTGGATCTGGGTCCCGTCTAGCTTCAAGACCTTCGCTGGTAGGGTCAACATTCCTCTCCTCAGTCTATCTGCTTAGCTTGACACTTCTCCTCAGCATCTTTGCCTAATTATTAAGTACACATGTTAGGGACTTACTTATGGAACTTAATCTAATGCATGAACTCTCTCTTTCACCCAAAATCTTATGTTTTAATACTAAGTTAGTATAAACTAATTCCTTAACCTTCCCAGAAACTTATGCTCTAATACCAAGCTGTCACACCCCGCCCCAGGATACCCTCTTAGCCTAGGAAAGGGCGTGACTGACAGCAGTTATCAACCCTTTTGTTGACACTTACTGCCTACTAACTGTTGCTGAATAACTCTGATACCAATATATAACTGATACATAGCGGAATGTCTTTAGGCCAAAAATTTATTAATTCAGAAACATAACATTACAACATTAGATTCATAAGTCCCAAACCCAAAAACTCTAGTCCCTATATGAACAATAGTAACATGTGTACAATATTTATAGTAACCACTTAAAACCGACGGGTTACAATATCTTTATCTTTTAGTGGCAGAGCAGATGCAGAGCTATCTTCTGAGGATTTGACCGCTACTTGTGGGGGGGAAAGGAAAACATTTGAAAACGGGGTGAGCTTGCTAGCCCAGTGAGTGACTTAAGAAAAATAACTGATTCTCATGCAAAAATCTCAATAAAGAGTTCAAACTGAAATATAAGATTCTACAGTACTTGTACTGCAGTATAAACATTTTCCAAGCATAAAGCATATAAAGCTATTTTAATCATAAAACAGTAAAACTATTTCTCAGTGGAGAATAACCCCACTGTGGGTAAAAAACAATCCCAACACCAACTGTTAGTCAAGAGAGAACCCTTTTGCTCAATCTCTGACTCTATCTACCTACGTGCATGTGGCCATACTAAGTACCGTCATACCTTAGGTACTTCTGCTCAGATACCTTCTCAAATGTCCTTCAGTATCTGGTTGGTTTGGTACCTTCTCAAACGTCCTTCAGTACCAATAGATACCTTTTCAAATGTCCTTCAGTATCTAGTTGGACGGATACCTTCTCAAATGTCCTTCGGTATCACGTTTTAAGTAAAACTAGTCATAAATGACTTTCTTTAAAACATGTAAAGTATAACACATATAAAAACATATCTTTAAGGATACTAACGCATGCTGGGGATATTTAACACATATAAATACTTTTCAACAAACTTCCCACACATGCATGCATTTAAAATATTGCTTGGAAATCACTTTGTAAAACTAGTTGGCATGAGAATAATCTTCTTTAAAACATGCTTTCTATAAAAAATTGTAATTCAAACATTTTAGTCAAAATGTTTTAGTCACTCACCTCGATCGCTTAGGAACTTTTCACTCTAGTAGTTCCTTTTCTACCTCGGTTTCCCTTTTTCACCCCTAGAATCCAAATTCAACTTTCAGCTCAGATTACTCATAGTTTTAAACCTTATTTTGAGATCACTCCTTCTTTAACCATATTCTAAAATGTCTCAGGAAGCTTACCCTAAAATATGAGCTTAGAACTTCTCGTGGTTTGGCCGGAATCTCAAAATCTTCAAGACTGGCACAAGCTTATCCGACAGTCTGACCCTTCTGTCTTCTTCTCAGTTTTCAGCTCGATCCCTTCAAGCTTTTTCTCCGACAGCCCTACCTTGAAAACTAGAGTTCTAGAGCTTTCAGGTGGCTTTAGAATCACTCCAAACGAATGAGTAAATTGGGAGAACTCTTCGTCTCAATTTGATGTTGCTTTCCAGGCTTCACTGTCCAATGCGTCCTCTTTGAAATTCTACGATCAACGCATGGATTTTGGCCTCAACGAAAGGTTTGCTCAATTCTCCCACTCTTTTTAATGTATTTTTGAATTTTGATCTGAAAATGAAGTCTTCTGGCCCTATTTATAGGCGTCCAAACCTTCTCCAAAGTCGACACCACTTACTTGGCTATATGTCCAATTGTTTCCTCCTTACACCAACAACGCAATTCTTTGATCAACACAATCTAAGTGTCCTTCTCCTATGTAGCCAATGCATGAGCTTCCAATCTGATGCAACCACCTCAAATTCTTAAGTCTTAAGGCTTAAGGCTTCCTCCCAAGAAGACACATGGTTTGATGACGTTTTCTAGGTGATCTCATCCTTTATATGCGTCCAACTCTTGGATGTTCAACGCATAGTCCACTACTCATCGCCTAGCAACCCAACTTAGCCATCGCAATCCAACTTAGCCATCGCAAGAGCCAGCCATCAACAATGCATAGGATGGCCGCTCATCGTCGATGTATGGCTCACTAGGTATCATCGCACGACTTGCTTGGCATGGGTGCATGGTGCTTCGCATAGGTGCTGGCCACCGACGCATGGGCGTGCTGCATAGTCGCTGGCCTCTCATCGCATGGGTGTGCTGCATAGGCACTGGTCATCGCTTGCTTGCTCGGCCGCATGGGCGTGCTCGACGCATTGATGCTCGGTAGGGCGCTTTGGTGCATGGACTGTCCGTTTGGCATGGTCGCTCGATGCATGGGCAGAGGGCGCTTGGTTGGCCACTCGACGCATTGGGCAAGGGCACTTGGCTTCGACCGCTCGACGCATGGGCTGCCTTCCAACACATGCCTTGCCTACTCTTGTACCTTCCAACGCGTCACCTCCATCTTTCTTCCTTCAGCCGCATGCCATCACCAACAACCCTTCAAATGCATCAACACAATCCCTCCAACATATTGGTCTCTTCCAATGCATCCAACGCATCCAACGCATCCATCATCCAACGCATCCATCATATAGGGTTATACTTAGCCAAATTTCCAAATTTTTCTCCAAAAGTCAAACTTCCAAACTTCCTCTTTTCTACTAATTTTTCACCCTTTTCTCTACCATTCCACTCTAGTTCCATATTAACCTACTCACCTCACTGGTCTCAGTAGGGAACATACTCAAGTAGAGAAATTAGGATTCGGGGTTCACATTTGACCCATCTCATATGAAAAATTTGGATGTGGCAGACTTCTTTGAATCTTCTGAAGAGAAGATTGGCACAGTTGGCGGCACATCAAGTGTTTCTTTTGACTTTGAGAATATCTAGACTTAATGTTATTGTTTGTTTTCTTATATATCTTCATGTTTTTTTAGTAACTTTTGTATATTTTAAGTGTTTTTTTTATGTAATTATTTTCTTTTAATGAAAAACATGGATCATTTTCATATGTTGTGTGTTTCAAAAATGAGCAAAGAAGATCTATGTCTGGTAGACAGTGCAACTACACATACAATATTTACAAATAAAAAAAATACTTTTCCAAATTGACGATGCTGAAAGAAAAAGTAAATACAATATTAGGTTCTACAAACTTGATCGAAGGTTTTCGAAAAGCACATATTATTTTGCCTAGAGGAACAAAATTTACAATTAACAATGCATTGTTCACAAGTTAATCAAAGAGAAATCTTCTAAGTTTTAAAGATATACGTTGCAATGGTTATCATATTGAGACTAGTAGTAAGAATAATGTGAAATATCTATATATCATATCCACTGTCTCGAATGAAAAACGTATATTAGAAGAGTTGTCTGCTTTATCTTCTTGATTGTATTATACTCCTATACGAGTAATTGAAATATATACAACAATGAATCTAAAGTATATGAATTTAGGCGTATTTACAATTTTGCATGACCGATTGGGTCATCCAGGATCTATAATGATAAGGAGAATTATTGAAAATTCAAATGGACACCCATTGAAGAACAAAAAGATTATTATTCAATCTAATGAATTATCATGTGATGCTTGTGATAATGGGGAATTAGAAGTCAATTTTACTCGACAACCAAAGTCCCGTGGACGCGGTATGCGAAGCATGTTCTTAAGATATGCGTTGTTCGTCATGCATCGATGGTCATGTGTTGGAATGAATATGCACCATCAAATGTATGCGATGACCATGCATTCTATCACAAGTTTTCTTGCGTTCACGCCAAGTATAACCTGAATGCAAGTTTCTCGGGTAATCCGAGGTCGAATACAGGGACTTGTAGCTATATGTATGCGGTGATGTGCATGCAGTGGTTTGAATAAAAGAATGGAAGGGAGGTTGCTAAGTTAACCCGCTAAGTTAACAGACAACGCAATGAGAATATGCGTGAGATGTAGAGATACGACAACACTTGACATGAAATAAATGTATAGGAAAATAGATAAATCGCAGGGATGGTTTCATTGCAACCCTTAAGAGTGACCACAAGGACAACCTTAGTCAACGCAAGCCATGCGATCATGCAACACACATACAATAGTAAACCACCTCTCGGTGCAAATGCTATGGCTTCTAATGCTAGAACACATGCGATATATGCGATAAGTCTACAGGACCTACACATAAGCCTCTATTCTTATTTATTCGATGACAAAATGACACACACACGAATAAGGTGACCACATAATATCATACCTATCTCTAGGGTGCATGCGATGCAGTGTTGACAAATAGTGCTTATCTCTAAGTCCCTATCTCTTGCTTATGTCGATCTAATCTTGCTCTCTCAAGTCTAGATTCTAACCTAGCTCTCTCGAGTCATTAGGTTCTTTCTTTAGACTCTCTCTCGAGTAGCTCTAAAGGGATGTTGGGCACAACATAAAACAAGACAATGCATGGACTTGGTTGACGCAAGATTATTACTGTCCCTAGTGAACAATGCATACATTGCTTAATGCGACCAACCACTTACCCTCTCGGGTAGTTGATTGTTGTTGACTTCACTCAAAGACAAGCAATGTATTAGCCTATAGACAGGCGTTGCAGCAGCTTCACACTAAGCAAATAAGGTTACTCACACACTCACGCAACGCACACCTCTCGACGGGTTGCTACATGCTTCATATCCCTAATCCACATGACTAAGTATGCAATACCCAAGCAATTCCATTAAGTGTTGCAATGAAAGTAAAGATGCTAAGCAAAGAAGATGGGAATGGAGTCAAAGGAGACAGAAAAATGCATTAAAAACAAGTTGTATTAATTCCTTAATCACAAAATGTCATACAATACAATATGAGAAAAGAAAGGGAAATGAGATGACCGGATGGAAGCAAAGACTTGCTTCCAGTAGATGTGCGTAAAGGCTACCGGTGATGCCATGGATGGGCAGAGGAGCTGACTCTCTCGAGATTTAGTTTCAGTCAAAGGCTCCGGTCGTCACTCGGAATGGATGAAAGAGGTGAAGAACTCTCAACCATCTTCTCACGCAGTTTGTCTGGGTCATGGGGAAAATCCCCGGTTCACAAGGATCATCCCCGGATTACTTGAATTTCTACTCATCGGCTTCTATTAATAGAGCTTGGGACGCCCGGTGAAATGTCAACATCATCTTTTGGTTTTTCTCGAGGTAGATGCGTTGATGCGTTCATTCCACCAACCTTGCATTGATCCCATTAGCATGCGTTGTCGCATAGCTGCAATCATTCAATGACTGCATTTGCTTAATACTGCAATTCTACATGATGACCGCAACCGCTTGACGAGCGCAACTCCCATGTGATGGACGTATACGGCTGATTACCGCAACATCCATGCGTTGATCGATGCGTTTGCCTTTGCGATGGAGTGTTTCTCCGCATACGGTCGTCTAGCAATGGTTCAGCTTCCACGTTTGTGTCCATTTCCTATTTTACCTACAAAAATACAACATTGAACGCATAATAATGCAAAATAACGGGTTAACTGAGATTCAACATACTGATTGATGCAAACTATTTTTCTTGTGAATTCCTAACATGATTGATGCATATTCTGCCTAACAACCTTCATAATTCTAAGTAAAAGGCCTAAGATGACATGCATTTCTGCATGTCATCAGCTTGCTCTCAAGGAAAATTGATAATTAGACCATTACCAACTAAAGTGGGGACTGAATCACCTGCATTTTTAGAACAAATTCATGGTGATATATGTGTACCTATTAACCCATCAAGTGGACCATTTAGATATTTTATGGTATTAATAGATGCATCCAGCAGATGGTCACACGTATGCTTATTATCAAGTCAAAATCTTGCATTTTCAAGATTAGTTGCTCAAATAATTAAGTTAAGAGTACAATTTCTTGATTATACAAATAAGACCATTCGTCTTGATTATGTTGGTGAATTTACATCCCAAGCTTTTGATAATTATTGTATGTCAATTGGGATAAGTGTTGAACATCTTGTAGCTCATGTTCATACACAAAATGGTTTAGCAGAATCATTTATAAAACGTTTGCAATTAATTGTAAGACCATTACGTATGAGCTTCTTTCATCAGTATGTGGACATGCTATTTTGCATGCAGTACCACTTATACAAATTAGGTCAGTAGCTTATCATAAGTACTCACCATTACAATTAGCTTATGGTAATGAGCAAAATATTTCCCATCTGAGAATTTTTGGATGTGCAGTATATGTTCCAATTGCTCCACCACAACGCACTAAGATGGGTCCTCAACGGAGGTTAGGAATATATGTTGGATATAATTCCCCATCAATTATCAAATATCTTGAGCCCCTGATGGGTGATGTATTTACTGCATGATTTGTTGATTGTCATTTTAATGAGACAAGTTTTCCAAAATTAGGGGGAGGAATTAAGAAGTTGAAAAAAGAAATTACATAGAATGCATCGTTATTGTCTCATTTAGATCCTTATACAGATTAATGTGAATTGAAGTTCAAAAAATAATTCATTTGCAAAATATAGCAAATCAATTACCAGATGCACTTATAGATGCAAAGAAAGTAACTAAGTCACATATACTAGCTACAAATGTTCTATAAAAAAATTGATATCTCAACACAACAAGTTGCCACTAATGAGTCTGGAACATGCCAGAAGCGTGGTAGACTAGTGGGTTCCAAAGATAAAAATCCTCGAAAATGAAAAATAAATAATAGTGAAAAAGACGTGGTTGAGGATTTAAATACCCATAAAGAAATCCTCGACATGGCTAGTGAGGAAGGTGAAATACCTAAAGATAATAATGAGATTTCAATAAACTATGTTACGACAGGAAAAAGATAGAATCAAACTAAAGTAATTATTGATGACATTTTTGCGTATAATGTTGCTCTTGATATTATATCTGAAAATGAGGATCCTAAACCAAAATCTATTGACGAATGTCGACATAGAAAATATTGGCTTCAGTGGAAAGAAGCAATCGAGGTAGAATTAAACTCACTTTCAAAACGTTAGGCTTTTGGACCTGTAGTCCAAACACCAGAAGATGTTAAACCTGTGAGATACAAATGGGTTTTTGTGAGGAAAATAAATTAAAATAATGAGGTCACAAGATATAAAGCAATACTAATTGCATAAGATTTTTCACAAAGACCTGATATTGATTTTGAGGAGACGTATTCTCCGGTGGTGGATACAATTACATTAAGATATTTAATTGACTTGACTATGTATAAAAGTCTGGATATCCATCTTATGGATGTAGTGTGAAACTTGGATTTCCATTTTCCCTACTTAAGCAGGTAATTAAGGGAATTAACTAAGTGAAAGTTAAATCCTATGTTGAAGAGAAGGAAATTTCTAAGTGTTGAATAGATTTTCCTTGAGTAGTTTAGAGATAAGCCTTTACTAGTGGAATTTGGCTAAGTGTGAAGCTAAAAGGAACCATGCGTTGGGTGTTAAGAAACATTAATGCATAAGATAAGGCTGAATTAGTAGATGTTTAAATGAAAGGCAACTAAGCGTTTGTAAGGTTGGATGCATGACTGGCCGAGGCGGTGGCAAGAGGCATTGCCCAAGTTGCTTATGCGAGAGAGTAGATAGCGAAATGTTGAGAGCAAGGCACTAGGTAAGCGATCATGTAGCAAATGAGCGGTGCTACAAGATGAGGTAGGCGATCATGTAGCAAATGCGCAGAGCTCAGCGATGCGCGTGGCGTTAAACGATGAGAAGTGACATGCTAGACGATCGGGCTATACGATAGGCATTAGACACTACACGATCAGTGTAAGCGCTAGACAATAAGCGTAGAAGTTGGATGATAGTGCTAAACGATAGCACTAGATGATAGCGTTAACGTTAAACGATGCATGGGCACTAAGCAATAGACTACACGAAGGCACTAGACGATGGACGTCAGCGCTACACAATAGGTGGACTACTAAGCGATGGGCATTGCGTGATAGATATAGACGTTGGGCGATGGCATTGCATGATAAGTAGATGCTTTAGACGATAAGGCGTTAGCACTAAACGATGGACGTAAACGATAGGTGCAGTAGCTAAGCGATGGGCTATGCGTGAGATCATTGAGAGCGAGATCGTTTGCTAAACGATTGAGCTACACGATGGGGCATTGGAGCGGTGCTGAGGCTTGCGATATGCAAGGCTGATGAGCTCACTTGGACAAATGGCTATACCGAAAGGTGATTGAACTTGAGTTAGTAGGAGCTAGACTAATAAATATTCATGCAAAGAAAGTCTTATGCATGTGGAAGACAACTCAAGTAGGTGAGTGACATGGAGGTAGGTGAATGGCAAAGGGAGTAAGTGGTGGCAAAACATGGTGCAAACACTCCAAAGTAGGAGGTATCTTGCGTTGAGACTTGGTAAAGATGATAAGGATTGTTTCCTTTGGCCTATAAATACTACCACAAGATGTTTCTTCCATTCATAAGCCAAATCCTCTTCAAAGAATGTAAGGAAGAGTGTTAGAAAGTGGATTAGAAGGAGACCAAGCGTTGGGAGTAAGATCATGCGTCGGTCATGAAGTTCCAAGAGGAGGAGATGCTGTTGGACAGTGAAGTCTGGAAGTAACATCAACTTGGGACGAGGATTTCTCCCAGAATACTCGTGCGTTTTGAGTGATTTCAAAGCCACCTGAAAAATCTGAGAGTATAGTTTTCATAGTAGGGCTGCTGGAGAAGAAGCTCCAAGGAATCGGGCTGGAGAGTGAGGAAAATACAGAAGGGTCGAGCTGTCTGGTAAGCTTGGGCCAGTCTTGATGTTTTGATGATTCCGGCCAAATCATGAAGAGTTATGAGCCAAGCTTTTAAGGTAAGCTTCTTAAGAGCATGATTGTAGAAGGAAGTATCCCGAGATAAGGCTTAGAACTATGAGTAATCTGAGCTTTAATTTGAATCTGGATCTTAGGGTTCAAAAGGGAGCCTGAAGTGATCAAGGAACTTCTAGAAAGGAAGATACCTTATTAAGGTGAGTGGTATTTCCTTTAAGTATTAAATCATATATTTTAGAGTAAATTGTATATGCTTATATTATGAATGAGTAAATAGCATGAGAACGAGAATATCTGATCGGGATGGTCAGGGGGTCAATGGACCTAGTTCTTGAGCTCGGAAATGGATCCTCACAGGATGGTCAGAGGACCGAGAGGTCTAGTTCATGAGCCTTTGGGAGGAACCTTGTATGGGATGGTTAGAGGGTTGACGGGTCTAGCTTCTGAGCCCATGAGCGGGGAGCTATATGCACATAGGGAACAAAGGGAACGCAAAAGAGTAAGCGTTTATAATTAGTAACAGTTAACTATCTACCATGTGTGTAGATAGGAGTTGAGACTAGACTCATTCAAAGCTGAGGTTTGAGTATTAACCTTGTATATATGATATGCTTGTTATTTATGAGTTGAAATAGAATCTAGAAGTTGCTTATAACTCACTGAGCTTTGTGAAGCTCATTATGTTATTTCATGTTTTTCTTCCTACGTAGTGAAAAATGAGGAGTTCTAGGGTGCTGCTAAGGTCAAGGTCTGCCACAAGCCACAATCACACTTTCGGGGTTTAAGAGTTGTTGTTTTAAACTTTGTAGTTAAGTCTTGGAGTTGTATAAACATTACATTCTTGTAATAAAATAGGCCTACTCAATCAGTTGTTGTTTATCTCCTTGACTTAAAGTTTACTGAGAGTAAAGAGGTTCAGTTGGACAGTAGGTATCACAAAAGGGTGGTATCTGCGGTCCCTCACGCCTCTCCTTGGGTTCAGGAGGCGGGTACGGGGTGGGTTGTGACATGTAGTCACAACATATTTATATGAATCTCTTGAAAATGATATTTATATGATAATCCCAAAAGGATTTAAGGTACCTGAAACATATACATCAAATTCTCAGGAATAGTATTCAATAAAGTTACAGAGATCACTATATAGATTGAAACAATCAGGACGGGTGTGGTACAATTGCCCGAGTGGATATTTATTGAAAGAAGTATTTCAAAATAATCCAATATGTCCGTGTGTTTTTATAAAGAAATCACAATTAGGATTTGCTATTATAACTGTATATGTTGATGACTTGAATATAATTGGAACTCCTGAATAGATTTCAAAGGCAATACAATATCTTAAGAAATAATTTGAAATGAAAGATCTCGGAAAAACAAAATTTTTTCTTGGTTTGCAAATTGAGCATTTAGCAAATGGAATATTTATTCATCAAACAATTTATACAGGAAAAATTTGAAAAGATTTTATATGGACAAAACACATTCATTAAATATTCCAACGGATGTCCATTCAATGGATATAAGGAAAAACATATTTCAACCTTGAGAAGATAATGGAAGAACTTCTTGGTCCTGAAGTACCATATCTTAGTGCAATTGGTGCACTTATGTATCTTGTTAATAATACAAGACCAGATATTACATTTTCAATAAATTTATTAGCTGCATATAGTTTTTCTCTTACAAAAAGACATTGGAATGGAATTAAGCATATACTCCGTTATCTCTGAGGAACAATCGATATGGGTGTGTTTTATTCAAATAAATCAAAATTTGATCTAGTTGGTTATGCAAATTCTAGATATTTATCTCAAAAAATTTATTTGTTCACATGTGGAGGAATTGCTATATCATGGCGATTGGTGAAACAAACTATAACGGTCACTTCCTCAAATCATGCTGAAATTCTTGCAATTCACAAGGCTAGTTAAGAATGTGTATGGCTAAGGTCAATGACTCAACACATTCGTGAATTGTGTGACTTGTCTTCTGATAAAAACCATTCAACAATATATGAAGACAACACAGCTTGCATAACGCAAATCAAAGGAGGATATATTAAAGGAGATAGAACAAAACATATTTTACTGAAGCTTTTCTACACTCATGATCCTGAAGAAAATGGTGACATCATGAGGGGAGTAAATATATTGTATTTTTTTAAGAATATGTATTATATAAAATAAGTACTCTTTTTCCTTCACTAGGGTTTTTCCCATTGGGTTTTTCCTAGTAAGGTTTTAATGAGACATATTTCATATCTATATATATGGGCATCTAAGGGGGAGTATTATGAATATTATAATAGAAAATAGATGCCCATTGCTTAGTGTTCCAAAAGACATGTGTCATCATTCATGTTGTCCATGTGCCATGTAGTTATTCATGCTTAGTGTCCATGTAAATCCACATCCTACTTACCACTTTGCCTATAAATAGTGACATTTGGTGGATCTTAAGAACACTTCAACATTGGTGAGAATTCCACTTCCACCAATTTCCATATTATCCAATTTCATGATTTTGGTTATTTTAGGTTTTAGTTATTTTATTTTATAATTTTAGTTTTTATTTATTTATTATTATTATATAAAAATATTCCTGTTGTGCTCCTCAATTTTCATAACAAACATTTGTATATCAAGAAAAAAAATGAAATTACATAAAGTTCTTTTGAAAGGAAATTATTTCAAATGGTAAAGCTGTTGAAAATATTTACAAAATATAGCAAAATTTCGAAACTACTAATGATAGACGTTGGTAGACACTGATAGACTTCTATCAGTGTCTAACAATGTCATTGATAGACACTTATAGAAGTCTATGAGTATTTATCAGCATCTATCGTTGATAGTACTAAAATTTTGCTATGTTTTATAAATATTTTGATTCATTTTTTTATATTTAAAAACAACCCTTTTTTTAAACTAATATCAAGTGTACTAATATTACAAAGTAAAATGAAAAGAAAAAGAGAGAATTAAAGTAATATATACATGTATATGTTGAAAGGTAGAAATGAAATTAATAGAATAATAGGGAAATTATTTCAAATGGTAAAACTGTTGTTTTACAAGATATAGCAAAATTTTAGAACTACCAATAATAAACTTTGATAGACACCAGTATCTATCAATGTCATTGATAGACACTGATAAAAGTCTATCAGTATCTATCAACATCTATCATTGATAATTCTAAAATTTTACTATATTTTGTAAATATTTTGGTTCATTTTTTTATATTTAAAAACAACCACAATAATATGTGTTAATCTAATAAAAAAATTGAAAATTCAAATAATATATAAATATACATGTATAAATTTCTTAAAAAAGATAAACATACATGTATAGAATTAAAATAAAAACTAAAAAAGTAAAGAAGAAAATAAAATGCAAATAATTGTTCCATAGAGGATTTTTAGGAAACTTTGTTCATATTTATTCATATTCCCTTACCGGAGGCGGCGGAGCAAAGCGCAGCAAGCTTCGACGGCAGCAGTGGTGCGGTAGAAACAGTGGCAGTGGTGCAACAGAAACGGCGGTAGCAGCTTGGCAGATTCGATGGTTGCAGCAGTTCCGGCGGGGGTGGCTTTCTGAGCAGCAGCCAGCTGGAACGAGGGTTTGAAGAAAGGGGGAAAGAAAATTTGGGGGTGGGATTGAGAGATGGTCGATTAAGGGGGCATAAGGATTGATAGTTTTAAAACCCTCTCCTGACACTTTTTGAAGGCGTTGCGAAAGCTTGATTCTCCTAACAGTATTTCAAATATCGTCGGGAGAACTATGTTGATCGAATATATCTCCAATGTCGTCGAGAGATGTCCAAACATTTCACCAATTTATTTATGCCAATGACATTTGACACGGGTATCGAAAAATATCGTCAGGAAAGCTCCTTTTCCCAATGACATTAAAAATACCATCGGGAAAGTCCCTTGTTCTCAACGGTTAATCTACTTGGAGAAAGATAAGATTTTTCGGCTTTTTTTTGGGCGTCGGAAGAATTTTTGTCGGAAAAGGCAAAATTTCTTGTAGTGAAAAGCCATACACGACCGTGGGAGAGTTGAGAATCAGGGAGAGTTCACATGGTGGGTCTCAGTGAACTCGTGAGTTAAAAAGTCTAAATTGAGAATCACGAATAATGAATTGAGCCAATGCCAGAATCAGGAGAAGAAGAGGAAAAGGGGCAAGGACAAAGTCTGAGCAGCAATGGCTTCCTTCCTTAAGTTATAGAGTCCAGTAATGAGTATTTCTTCCTCTCAAATGTGTCTCAATCAAAGTAAGCAAGCTGCTCCCTCCCGCTATTTGATCTTCTTGGTGCAATTTTTGTTTTTCTTTGTTGCTCTTTAGGGGCAAAATTTTCTGGTTCAAGAAAAGGTTCTTCATAGAAACTTTGTCCTTCGATTAATCTCTGGTTAAAGATGAGAAATATTGTCATTTTCTTCTTCCTTGCCAAACCTATAGAGGGAAAAACTCAAAATCAATTTTTCTTCTTCTTGCTTTCCCATTTTTTAGAGGGTAAACACCAAAAAAATCCATTCTTTTGCTTTATGTTTAATTTGATTCTTCCTTAACATACCTGTACAATGTTTCAAAATCAAATCCAAATGTTTTTTTTTTCTTTACCATTTGTTTTATTCCTCCTCCTCTTTCTCAAATCCATGAAGAGTAAACCTAAAACCAAACTCATTTGTGCATTGTTATTTTTTCTTAATGGGTTGTTTGGTTTTTGCAGAAAAGGACAAGTGTAATTTTTTCAACATTTATTGGTTGTCATTTGCTAGAATAAACATGGTCTGCACACACCAATTCTAGCAATTTCCTGATTTCAGAATCCAATTTTTTTTTTTTGGTCAAGGTAAGAAGGATATGATGATCATGACGAGCGCCTTCTAACTTGTCTTTACGTTAAGATTCAGATGTGCCTAACTCCTTGATTCCTAGTCGTTAGGAAATAACCACCAGACAATGCATTAACCATACATGACAAAACATTTGCTCATCTTCCTAAGCTTTGTGTCTTGACATTTTGGTTGATATGTAATGTTCGGTTACTTGATTATAACAATTGGGTGTGGTTTCTTATTTTACATTATGTCACCAAGATATGGTTTTAGATGGTCATAGTGTTGAGTTTTGTGTATCATTTCTTGTGTTCATAATCTACGCATCCATAATTCTGTATAAACTTATTAGAACATAAAATTCAGATATTAGTGTACTAAATAGCACTCCAATGTTGTTGCTCACATATCTCATTTCTTTCGCATGAAGAAGAGAGATCATGTTATTATAGGCCAATGTACCATTGTCAAAGAAAATGAGGTTGAATGTGTTGAAGGGCATTCTTGTTGGATTCTCTAGTCATGGGGATTTTTTTTTTACAATAATTTAAACTATGCAGATTTCTTCCTCTGATACTGATAACTTGTAGAAATACAAGTTTTGTAGCCTTTAACTTAGAATAATGAGATTACATAAGCAAAACATGCGTTGATAATACTAGGATTTCATGCTTAAAGTATACTTGCGCTGAAGTCTATTTAAAATCCCTGCGACCATATATCATGAGTTAATCTACGCCGAAGTGTTATATTTTGCAGTTGATTGCGAGAACTGTTTGCATGTGCCAAACTTGCATCTGATGATAAACGGTTGATCCTATGTCTTGGGATCTCTGACATAATTGCAATGGATATTCTGCCACAACTCAGAACGATGACCATGATAGCAACACTGACATTCTCACCTACTCAGTCAAGGATAGCGACTAACCAGAGCAGGATGCCTAAAGCCATCGGCGGATGGCTCTATAAATAGAGCCTTGACACCAATGTCAAAGGATTCAAATTTTTGTCTTAGTCAAAATTCTGTGATCACTAGTAAGAGCATAATCGAGAATTTCTCTGAGAGTCCTTCACTTCCATAAATCATTTCGACTTACCACTGAAATTTGTTCGGGGAAATGTTGGGTTTTATGTCCTAAAAACTCGCAGTTTGTAAAATGATAAACATTTTCTATAGTCAACAAACTTGTTATTGATTTTATAAATTGTACACTTGAAAGTCTAAATCTAATAAACTAAGATCCGTGACTACACAAGATGGAATTCACTCTTTCCCCGAGGCAGGGGCAAATAGATAGATAGCTCCTTTAAGGGCTCATTCCAAGGCTTGAACGATGTGACGCCACACACCTTCTCTTGGCCCGAGAGGTATTCACACATAGTTGGACTATGTTGTATTGTTCATTAGAGAAATTAGTGGTACTTAAGGAGTGAGATGTAACTACAGGGACAAAACGGTAAATTGGCCCAACTGTACTTACAAGCATCTATGAAGGGTCATCGTACTCATGATTGGTTATATCCGATGGACACAGAAACATATCTATGGTAAGAAGAGTTCAGCTGTTGGTCTTTAGTGGAATGCTTTGCAGTTAATGGATGGTGGATCTCGTGGCTAAAGAGTTTAGTCAACTATTCACGTACCATTGGAGCTTTGAGCCACAGGTCCATAAGGTCCCCTAGGTAGCTTGGATAAAGTCGAGAATCAGTTTTTGGGTCAGTTTGAAATATTCAAATTGACAAGAGGGAGTTTGATTATATATGATATAATTGAACTGGTTAATTATATATGATATAATTGAGTAAATGTATGAGATACATTATTTTGAAGGAAATTAGATATAAATATGATTTATATCAAGTGGATGAGAAATTACTATAGTAGATATATGATACCAAACTATAGGATAAGAATATAATATGATTATATTCATTTATTAAATAATTGGTTAATTATATGATAATTGGCCGAAAATATCTCCTCAATTGTGCGTTAGTGGGAGAATTCTTATTCGGTTATTGTAACTGAAGAATAAAATGAAAACTTGTTTCATTTTGCAAGGAGTTCGAAAAATTTGCAAAAGGTGTGAAAACGTTTTGATCGCTTAGTTGAGAGCCTATACGATAGAGCCTTATCGCTTAAATGATCGCACACCCCGTGTCTAAACGATTGTACACAATCTCTAAACAATCGCTTAGCTTTTCTATACAATCGCTTAATGTGCCGAGTTTTCTAAACGATTACTTACCTATTACTAGACGATCGCTTAGTAAAACCTATACGATCGTGTAGCTTTCTCTAAACGATAAGCATCCGCTATACGATAGCCTTCTCTCCCACTTGCTTATCGTTCTACACGATCAGCCCTTTCCTTCTTCCTCTACCAAATTCAACAAAGACCATTCTTTGGATTCTCACTCCGAGAATACCAAGGGCTCTAAGTGGTGGTGTCGTCCCTCCTCCTACTTACTCGTGCTTGTTCGTTTGGTGCCATTCGTGTAGACGATCGTGCTACCGTAGTCGATTGTTTTGCTGGACGATAAAGATCGTAGAGGGTTGCTTCTACTGGGTTGAGTTTGTTGTGAATACAGTCTTCAACTGGTATGTGAACTCAATCTCTTGTGTTTTATTTGTGAAAACATGCCGTTAATTATTGTTAAATTGCATCCTTTTTTATTAGAATGTGTGTGTGGTATTTCGGTCACAATGAAATCGAAAAGATCCAAATGCGTTTATGGATGCTCTTCGTTAAGAGTTCTTTCAAATGGTATCAGAGCATCCGTGACAAGTCACAACACTTGTGACCATTCCACAAAGCGGGCCGTATCCGTAGCGTTACCAGGATAAGGTTTCCTTCCTATATCCATATACTACAGACCATTTTGGTTATTAATCAAGACATGATCCACTTGTATGTCACAACATACATGCTTAAGTTACATATAGATAACCAGGGATTTTATGTTTATTGGTTTGTGGTAAAAAAAATAAAACAAATAACTGAACAAAAACAAGATGTGAAGTAAAATATCATATATTATACAATACAAGTGTTCATATAAACTGTTTACAAACTACAGGACACGAAACTTTAGGGCATTAACCCCAACAATTGGTTTTGCAAAACAAATTTAAGTACCCTAAGTGAAAGACTTCTATTTTGCAATGACGCCCCAGTGAGGCAGGACAAACGTCACTGCTAGGGTGATCAGATGCCCTTCGCTGGGATGAGACATTCTCAACCATTAGGTAGAACCATTCTTGGAACTAAACCTAACAACCACAATTTATTCGGTCCAGAACTGTTAACCTTTAACAATTCCGCGTAAGTGTGACTCCTCGTTTTCAGTGCCAGAGTCCCGCCCTAATGAGCCCACCGTATGGAAGAAACAAATTAGGAAAAAAGACTAAGTTACCTTATCTTCTTATAGGAGATCAAATAAAGAAACACACAAAAATGCCATCCTTTAGGGGGACAGTCCCAGGGTGCCTCGAGGCGATGTGCAGTAACTTTATTCAATCCAACAAGGGAGATCGAGGGATATGCTGTCGCACTTTCCGCTTCCACTTACTATGAACACCCTCTCCATCCACCTTGATATTGACCTACCCAAATACCATCCGTTAGGGGGACACGCCAAAGGTGCCTCAAGGCCGAGTGTAGATTTCACGGTGTGGACTATTTAGAGGAAATGTGGAAGGATTAAGTGAAGCATCTCATGCCCCAAATACCTCTCAATGAATGTTCTACCTAGGGGTTCATTAACCTAGACAATCTGGCTATTGATTTTAGTCTAAATCATCTTTTTAAGTATGCACATAAATAACTTTTGTCTAGAAATATGAACAAGTTCAAGTAGTCACATTTAAACACTTTAATAGACCGTCTTTAACTTGCATGCATGCATCAAATCTATCTAATTCACCTTTCTAGGTAAGTTTTCAGGTAGAGGTGTTACGTTTCTGTCAACTAAATACCCTAGCCTAGATAGAACACGCCTTAGACAAAAGGTCTCTTGTAGATATATTTACTACACTTTATTAGTCAATTTAATCCTATTAAACTGATTAAAACATTAAAGCCCTTTAGGGTTGCTAATCATATTAGAACCGTGATCTTAGGTCTATGTCATCCAAGTTTTAAACATTTTAAAACCACGAATTAAACCTAAATGAGCATGAATGTCTTTCTTATTGCTTTTAGTTCTAATTTCTCTTTAACATTTAAAAAGAAACAACTAAAATACATAGCGCACAACTAGGTGTTTATAACGCTTATAAAGAAACCTATATGTCATGCTTCGTGCAATGTCCGATCATTACTATACATAACTTTTATATATGCGTAATAACCAAGCAAACATGCTTTCCATTCATCCTTATACTATAACAATTATAATATAAAGATGATGCATGTCTATGCTTTTTATGCATGCATAATTATAACTCTTATATTATATGATGCATGAACATGCTCTTACATAATTAAATCATGATTCTCTAAATTATAACATTCACAATAAAGAGATGATACATGACAAATGCATAACCTAAGGTATGATTTACTATATATGCATACCATATGACATATAAAAACCATACATTGCATGTAAAAAACCAAGAATTAATGGATTGGGATGAACCTTTACAAAAATCGAGGATTCTTATCATTGAGGATCTCATGTTCGCCCTTATGGAGGTCTATCCTCCTATTCCAGCTCTCAATACCACTCAAAATGTTTGAGAGGCATACGAGCGATGGACATAGGCGAATGAAAAGGCCCGAGCCTATATCTTGGCAAGTCTTTCTGAAGTCTTGACCAAGAAACATGAGTGCTTGGTCTCAGCGCGTGAGATTATGGAGTCCCTGCAGGGGTGTTTGGACAATCGTCTGAACAACTTATGCATGAGACTCTTAAGTATATATTCAACTCCAAAATTGATGAAGGCACCTCTGTTCATGAACATGTGCTTAACATGATGGTCCACTTCAATATGGTGGAGTTGAATGGGTCTACCATCGATGAGGGTAGCCGGGTTAGTATAATCCTGCATTCTTTGCCGGAGAGTTTCCTGCACTTTGCTAGTAATATGATTCTTAACAAAGTGAAATATAACCTTACAACGAGTTGTAGACCTACCAATCTTTATTGAAAAGTAAAGAGAGGAAGAAGGGTGAGACAAATGTTGCTTTATCCTCCAGGTTGTTCCATAGGGGTTCGACCTTAGGAATGAAGTCTGCACCTTTTACTTCTAACTCTCCAAAGGGGAAGAAGAAGAAGGGTGGTAAGGGAAAAGGGAAGGGCCCTGCTAACCTACTGTCTGTAGCCTTAAGAAGGCGTCCACCACCGTTTGAAAAGGGAAAGTGTTTCCACTGCAAACAGGATAGACGCTGGAAGAGGAACTGTCTTCGCTGGCTGAAGGAAAGGAAGGCTGCCAAGGCTAAGGCCAAGGCAGATAAAGGTAAATATGATTTACTTGTACTTGAAACTTGTTTAGTGGAGAGTGATGATTCAGCCTGGACAATTGATTCGGGTGCCACTAATCACGTTTGTTCTTCTTTTCAGGGGATTAGATCCTGGCGACAGCTAGAGGCTGGAAAGATGACGATGCGAGTAGGTACCGGGCACGTCGTTTCAGGTGTGGCAGTGGGAGGGCTCCATTTAGCTTTACAAAATAGGTTTCTAGTTTTGAATAATGTATATATTGTTCTCGAACTCAAGAGGAACCTCATTTCTATAAAGTGCTTGTTACAATGTAAATACACTGTTATTTTTAGTGTGGATAAGGCATTTATTCATAAAGATGGTGTTACTATTTGTACAACATATCTAGAAAGTAGTTTATATGTGCTAAGGCCGTTAGCCATTAATTCCCTCCATAACACAGAATTGTTTAAAACTGTCGTAACTCAATCAAAATGTCAACATATTTCTCCAAAAGAAAATGCCCATCTTTGGCATCTTCGTTTAGGGCACATCAATCTCAATAGGATTGAGAGTGGTGAAGAATGAACTTCTAAGTGAGTTAGAAGAAAATTCATTACTGGTGTGCGAATCTTGCCTTGAGGGTAAGATGACTAAACGACCTTTTACTGGAAAAGGTTATCAAGCCCTAGCCTATTGAGTTAGTACATTCTGACCTTTGTGGTCCTATGAATGTGTGAGCCCGAGGTGACTATGATTATTTTATCAGTTTTATTGATGATTACTCTAGGTATGAGTATGTTTATCTTATACAACGGAAGTCTGAATCCTTTGAAAAGTTCAAAGAGTTTAAGGTTGAAGTTGAAAACGCATTGGATAGATGGATTAAAACACTTTGATCATATCGAGATGGAGAGTTTTTGAACTTGGCATTCCAGAACTATTTGATAGAACATGGAATCGTTTCCTAACTCTCAGTACCGAGTACACCTTAGTAAAATGGTGTAGTAGAGAGGAGAAATAGAACCTTATTGGACATGGTTTGTTCGGTGATGAGTTACGCTTTCTTATCGAACTCGTTTTGGGGTTTTGCAATGGAGACTGTGCTATACATACTCAACTGTATTCAAAGAGTGTTGCGAGAACACCTCTGGAGTTGTGAAACAGATGTAAAGCTAGTTTATGTCACTTCCACATTTGGGGCTGCCCTGCACACGTGCTTGAGGCAAATCCCAAGAAGTTGGAACGATGGTAGAGGTTATGCCTCTTTGTAGGCTAACCCAAAGGTACATGAGGGGGTTATTTTTATGATCCATCGGAAAATAAGGTATTTGTTTCCACGAACGCTACTTTCATGGAGGAGGATCATATAAGGGAGCACAGTCCATGAAGTAAAGTCATGTTGCGTGAGCTTTCCAATAAAACTATTGAAACTTTAACTAGAGTTGTTGAAGAGCCTTCTACATCAACAAGAGTTGTTGATAGGAGTTCATCTAGTAGGTCGATTCCACCTCAAGAGTTGAGGAAACCTCGACATAGTGGGAGGGTGCGAACTCGCCCTTCACTATCTGGGTTCCACGGAAATCCTTGCTATGGTAACAAATGGTGAGGTTGAGGATCCGTTGTCTTATCAGAAGGCAATGGAAGATGTTGACGGAGATGAATGGGTCAAGGCCGAGATCAGCCTGATGGGGTACCTATAGGTTGTAAATGGATCAACAAGCGCAAATGGGGTATTGATGGGAAGGTGCAAACCTTCAAGCCTCGAGTTGTGGCAAAGGGTTATACTCAGGTAGAGGGATTCGACTATGAGGAGACTTTCTCACTTGTTGCCATGCTAAAGTCGATCTGCATCCTCCTGTCCATTGCAATTTATTATAATTATGTGATCTGGCAAATGGACGTCAAGACGACCTTTCTGAATGGCAATCTTGAGGAGACCATTTACATGGTGCAACCCGAGGGATTCATAGCCCAAGGTCAAGAGTGAAAGATTTGCAAGCTGAATCGGTCCATTTACGGGCTGAAACAGGCCTTTCGATCTTGGATCATACGGTTTGATACTGCGATCAAGTCATATGACTTTGACCAGAACGTTGATGAACCTTGTGTAACCTTGTATCATATCTATATGTAAGATCATTATTGCTAATGCTTGCATGTCTTATATATATAAGAACATGCATGTATTTATGTGTAAGTAAATAAATATTAATTTGATTTTTTTTTTGCTTTAAATATATAAGAATATGCATGCATCAAAATACAATGAAAAAGTATTTATGTGTAAGGAAATAAATATTAGTTTATTATGATTTCTTGCTTAAAATATTTAGGTATATGCATGTACCAAAATATGATGAAAATGTATTATATAAAGTGAGTTTCAAAAGTTAAAATCACATTGTTGTATAATTGACATGGTTAATGAAAATATGAATACACAAGTGTTTTTTGATTACTCTCACTACAATGTGTTTGTTTTCTCTTTGTGTTTACTCTTGTAAGTCATGTTTTCTCTTTTGTTCAATATATCTAAGTGAAGTACATAGATGTGACCTAGACTACACTGTTTTTGTGGTGCTCACTCGAATTACACATACAAACATGTTTGAGTAAACCATGTTTACCAAGTTGAGGAAGTTATACATATAGAAGAAGAATACGTATGTTTATGTGTATAACGAAAGAGATTCACTATTTTTCTATAATTTCATATTTTAAACATATATGAATACTATACAAACATAATAATCATTTGCTTCTTCTACATCTACTATATATATATATATACACACACATACATCATACATACATATTCTATTTATTTAAAAAATAAACCTAATGGTGAGAAGAAAGTTTTTTCTTTGAAATAGAATTTGTGATAAATGAAAAATTTTATATTTGATTATAAGGCTTTTCTTATGACCATCATTTTTGTTTTTAGTTATCAAATTAAATGATTGGCACAACTTATAAAAATGTAATAAATCCAAACCCCCAAAAATTTTAAGAAACCCAAAAATAATTTTATAAGATTCAAAAAGCATGACTCAAATTTTGAATTGCTAATCACATATTAAGGAAGATAAAATACATATTACATTTTAGCTTTCCATAACGTCTTAATTTTCAATCATTGTTTTCGAATCACAAATGAAAGACATCTAATTTTTTCATTAATAATCAATAGTATAGTATATTATCAATTCAAAATATTTTTCTTTATATATCTAATATTATCCAAGAGTGTACTAATTTTGTGGTACTCACTCGCATTACACATAAAAAACAAAAAAAAAAAATTATAATTATTTATTTCAATGAATAGTTCGTCACATAATAAACTTATAACCACAATTGAATGAAAATCTAATTTTTATTTGAATTTGATGTAGATGCGGAACTAAAGGTAGGACATTCTCAACCATTAGTTTGTGATTCAACTTGCCTAGACACCAATATTTCTCAAAATGAACAATACCAAAGTTTGTGCGTTGGACGAAGACTTGAAAATGGAAATTGCATCCCTGAAGATGGACAAGTGCTCTGTTGCTGTAACTCTTAAAATTATTTGAAACCCCCAAATTTTTTTTGTTAATGCTATTAATCATGCCAAAAGGGTTAAAATATAACCCTCTTCTCTACCAAACACACAAAATATTCATAAATCTTAAAAACAAGAAATGCTTAAAATGAGGACCATGTGCAATGACATTTTCTTTGTTCTACAATTCATGACTTTAAAATTTTATGGATGAAAATTTTATTTATTTTTTAGGCTAAATATAAAAACTCTTCATTAATATTTTAAGGAAACTTTCGTTATGTTCCCAATTAATTTACCTTGAGATATATTTTAAGCTCTTAATTAAGTAATTCGATTCAATTTTGGAAGACGAAACTCTACATTAAAAATAATGTGTATTAATATACTTCTTTGGATATACAAATCTTTAATTTAATATTCTATTAAAAGTAGAAAACGTGAAATAAATTTCATTGTTTATGGGAGATTTATTAATTTGTAAATTTATATTCAATTTTGTAGGTTAATTAAATTGTAAATTTGGTCTTTTATTATGCTCGAAAAGGTAGAGTAATAACCTTCGATTTTAATTATTGATGGATAATTTAATATTCGATGTTTAAGAATTAAATTAATAAGCTAGACAATTGCTAGGGCTTAAGGCACAAATACCAACACCTTTTTAGCTTTGACTTTGGAGGAGGAGGAGGAGGAGGAGGAGGAGGAGGAGGAGGAGGAGGAGGAGGAGGAGGAGGAGGAGGAGGTATTTTTATAATATGTTCAACATTTTCATGTTTATTTCAAATCTTTAAAACGTATCCTGATATTGTTTAAGAATAGTTTTAATCATATTTCTTTAAAAAAAAAAATTCATGCACATTTACTTAAAATTTTCTAGAGAGAAATCTATAAATATTTCTGATAAATTAAATTAAGAGAAAGTTGGGTGGAATTTAGGGAAAATTTGATAAATTAAGAAATTTATTAATAATTATCCAACAATAGCATATATAGCTATGAATAAGTGGGTAAAATCGGGGAAGATTAATAAGGGAGTTGGAAGCTAGCAAATTCGAGGGACAAAGAAAATTAGATAACTTTTCATTTGGAAACTGTTCATTGGAGGACTTGGGAGGTTGGAATTAATAATTTGAAGGTGGGAATAATTTGGATACCTTTTGTAGAGATTTGGAGGCGAAAATTAATTATCAATGTACGGGGTAAGTTAAAAATTGAAAACAAAAGTAGAATCCACGTGTCGCAAGCAGTGAGGGTAACCCACTAACGAGATTGGAGGAAGTTGGAAAGAATGGAGAAAACGAGATCCTTAGCGAGAAACATGGAGAGAGCAACACTATCGAGATTCAAATGAGCAAGAAGGCTGGAGAAAGCGAGATCCTTAGCAAGAAACATGGAGAAAGTGACACTGCCGAGAGCCAAATGAGTGAGAAAGTTGGAGAAAGCGAGAGCGGAGAGAGCGAGATTTGGAAAGAATGCTGTGTTTTAAGGAATGTACTCGATCTTTGATATTTTTGATAATTAAGTCAAAAATTAAGAAATTTAGGTGGCAAAAGGAGATTTCATGTAGAAACTTAGGGGTTAAAATGCACGGCCAAGATTACATGCCATAGGAGTAATTTTGGTGGGCAAACTTAAAATTAGACAACTCAAAAACTCAGTTAACCCTAGTAATTTAAAAAAGGCCACTTGTAGGATGTGTTGTCACATAGAGAAGAGTTGAAAATGACTATAAATAGGAGGCTTTGGCTTAAGAATTAAACTCATTCTCAAACAAATTCCATTAGTAATAGTTATGTGGAGAGAGGTAGTATTGTGAGGTTAAAAGAGAGAAGCTCGAGGAAGGTGCTGCCCAAATTTCCTTCTAAGAGGGAAAACTTAGTGTGAGTGTTATAGTTTTGATAGTTAACATATGTTGTGAGTGTTATAGTTTTGATAGTTAACATATGTTGTAAGTGTTACATTGCTGTTACTAATTTAGTAGATGTTGTGCGTATTATATGGCATTAGAAAATACCATCCCTGCTAGCATGATGATTTTGCTAGGTTAGTATGCGTGGTAAATGTTATGTCACTCCAGAGCATCATTTGTTAGCATGATAGTTGGGTAAAGTCAGTATATTTGGTAAATAGTACATGCTTTGTTAGTTAGAAAGTACAGTGAGTAGCTTGATGTACTATTGGTGTTATACTTCTTTGTTAGCACTGTGTCTTTGATAAATCAGTACGTAATGTGAATATTATAGTTGTATAACCTGAACATCATAGTCTTGAGATGTTAGAATTTGCTATCCTATGAATTATAGGGTTTGCCGTCATCTCTCGCATGCATTACAGTAGAGTCCATTGTGAATGTTCACTTAAGTTAAAAGAGAAATGCATCTTAAATACTGTGAAGCCATGATATTGTTTTTGTGTGACTATGGAAACTGCGATTATGCCTGGGATATGGTTAGCATACTTAACAAAAGGTGCTTGGCTGGAAATAATGGTCGACTTCGGTCGGCGGGAAATAATGGTCGGCTTCGGTCAGCGGGAAATAATGGTCGGCTTCGGTCAGCGGGAAATAATAGTCAGTGACGACCGGCGGAAAATATGGTCAAGTACCTAAGCATTGCTAGCGAGATAAATAAAATGGTCGATGTGCACATTGACGAAAATTGGAGTCATAGGAAGGTTTCCATAAGTGATTGTATTTTTTGATGATAGGATATGCTTGCTATGTGTTGATATTGGAATACAAATTAGTAGTTGCGTGATTATGCCATTGATTGCACTTGAGTTCAGTGTGAGTGCCAACATGTGATAGGTTTTCCAAAATGATGATTTTCAAAATGATTTTCATCTTTAAAAGAACCAGTCACTGGGCTTAGTAGCTTACACCCTTCAAATTGTTTTCCTAATCCCCCCAGGTAGCGGAGCGGAGCGTTCAACAAAGAGTCCACCACCCACCACCATCAACTAAAAGCTCGGTAAACTCTCGGGGCACGACTCAGATCATGTGTTAAAAGAATCGAAAAGAGGATTAAATTACATATATAGATAAATAGGTGGAGTATTGTAACCTTTTAATTGGTTGTATAGATTAATAGGTGGGATAATGAGAACTTATTGATTACATAGATAAATAGGTAAATGTTGTAAACCCATTGTAATCATAATAAATAGCGAAAACAATAGTTAGTACAAATATCGTCTTAGAAGGGTTATAATCACTCTCACGCTTCCTTCCCAGTCTTAGGGGTTTAAGGCTTGGGAGGGGGTGTGACAACTTGGTATCAGAGCACAGGTATACATAATACCTGGGAGGAGATTGAGTTTAAAAATTTAAGTTGATACCAACTAGGTATTAGGGCAAAGGTTTGCGAAAAACTTTGAGAAAAATTAAGAATAAAAATTGAGTCTAGCCTAGGCATAAATAAATGGGATCTAGGAAAATAAGGCAAAATATAATAGAGGGGATAAGTTTAGAGCCACAACGGTCTCAGGAAAAGGCTTACCTAAGGTAGGAAAAGCCAAGTAATAAAAGTTAGGATAAGCCAACAGTTGGGTATAATAAACTATATTAGGAAAATTTGGCATTAAATCGAAAAAGAGGTTAATGGAAAAGGAAATAATAGATGGACATAGGAAATCCTGAAAAAAAAAAAATAAATATAAAAAAATAATAAAAAATAAAATAAAAGGGGAGATGTGGAAAATGACGAATAAGTAATAACCTGGAAAATGTCTACTGTAGGAAATGAATCTGAGCAGAAAGAATTGGTGGGGGAACGACTCCAGAACGCAGGATGAGACCCGCAATGCTAACCCAGGGGATAACTCTTAAAACTTTGAGAATAACATAAATAATAGTTTCATCACTGTAAACAATACAAATCTCGTGGTATCCCGATCTAGAATGGGATGTCCACACTATACATGGGGGAGTATGTTTGAAGGGAACCAGATATTGCTACGATTGTGGCAAGATGGGCCACATTCGTAAAACTTGTTACACTTTCCAAAGGAGATCGCGAGAAGCTAGATACCGACGGGAGCTAACCGGCAGGTCAGGTTCGGGGAGTAGCCATGTACTGCCTGAACTAACAATGGATCAAGAGTGGGCCTGCGCAGGGAAGCAAGATATTCCGTAGAGGATCGTGATAGAATTTGAGGAACAAACCCCCTACAACTTGCAAGAAGAAGAAATCTACCAATTCTGCATTTTCTGCAAGCAGCCGGGGCACCTTCAGGAAAGGTGTATGTGGAGAAATGAAAGAATCCAACAAACCTTTGACAACCTAGGATTATCTAGAAATCCATAGACCACTGTAAATAGTATATGAATCCAAATACTGTTAATAAATAAAATTATGTGTTAGTAACCTACGTCTGATCTAATGTATGAATAATTGTAGACAAAATACCGAAAGGTGGAAAACGTGGAATGGGACAACCTTCCAGAAACGAAAGTACCTCGAGCCACCAAAGAGAAAAATCCAGAAAGAGGAACAAGTAGATAAATTTGCCCAAACACTTCAAGCAAGCCTAGAATTTATACGATCTGATCCCAAAAAGAAGTATGGGATAGAGCGATTAAAAGCTCTGGGGGCCACAACCTTTGAAGGAACCAAAGACCCTACAGATGCAAAAACCTGAATGAACCAGTTAGAAAAATGTTTTCAAGTCATGAGATGTCCTGAAAACCATAAAGTAAGCCTTACCACATTCTTACTGCAAAAACAGGCAGAGGACTGGTGGAAGCTACTAAAGAACAGAAGAGGAGAAGAGGAGGGGATAAGTTGGGGAGAATTTCGAGAAACATTTTTTGAAAGATTTTATCCCAGATCATATCGGGATACGAAGCAAGATGAATTCCTACAGCTCATGCAAGGAAACATGACTGTAGCTGAGTATGAGTTAAAGTATGCAGAGCTATCTAAGTATGCTTTAAACATAATAACGGATGAAAAGGAACGTTGTCGAAGATTTGAATCAGGATTAAGGCAGGAAATTCGAACTCCTGTTACAGCAACCGCTCAATGGGGAGAATTTTCCAAATTAATAGAAGCTGCGATGCGAGTAGAAAGAAGTTTGACGGCGGAAGAAACAGACTCGGAAAAAGAATCTCTAATGAGTCGGTGGAGGAAGAAAGAACAAAGAAGTTTTATCCCCAAGGTGGAAACCATGAGTGGATGGAACAGAAAAAGAGTCACCAACGCCAAAACAGATCCGGAACGAGAAAGCCGATTAAGGGAATCACTGGTGAGCATTATAAAAAACCTAGATGCTCAACTTGTAAAAAATAGATGCTCAACTTGTAAAAAACATCACCAGGGAAGATGTTGGGAGCAAACCCAAGGACGAACACGTACATGTTATAATTGTGACAAACCAGGACATTTTAAATGGGAATGTCCCTAACTGAGAAATTTGGAAGCCGAAAATACACAACGAAGAAACAACCAGGGAGTGAAGCCAACAACTACAAATGTAGGAGGAAGAAAAGAAGAAACTGGGAAGAAGACATTGGGACAACTATATGGAGTAAATCAAGAAAGAAACGACAATAGGGCAGTAGTGGGAAAAGGGAAAGAAAAAGTATTTGGAGAGTAGAATAAAAGTTGTGGTGTAATAAAACTATACATTATTAAATAAAACCTTGGTGTGAATTAAGTTTCAAATTTCGAGGACGAAATTTTATTTAAGGGGGTGGTAAATATAAAACCCTAGCCTTAATTCAAAAAGAAGGGAAAAATAAAATACTGGAAATAAAGGAGAATATAATTAAAATTATGAATGAAAAATAAAAATTAAATTAAGAGGAAGTTAGGTGGAATTTAGGAGAAAATTTGATAAATTAAGAAATTTATTAATAATTATCCAACAATAGCATATATAGCTATGAATAAGTGGGTAGAATCAGGAAAGATTAATAAGGGAGTTGGAAGCTAGTGAATTCGGGGGACAAAGGAAATTAGATAACTTTTCGTTTGGAAACTGTTCATTGGAAGGCTTGGGAAGTTGGAATTAATAATTTGAAGGTGGGAAGAATTTGGATACCTTTTGTACGGAGACTGTTCATTGGGAGATTTGGAGACAAAAATTAATTATCAGTGTATGGGGTAAGTTAAAAATTGAAAAGAAAAGTAGAATCCACGTGTCGCAAGCAGTGTGGGTAACCCACTAGCGAGATTGGAGGAAGTTGGAAAGAATGGAGAAAGTGAGATCCTTAGCGAGAAACATGGAGAGAGCAACACTATCGAGAGTCAAATGAGCGAGAAAGCTGGAGAAAGTGAAATCCTTAGCGAGAAACATGGAGAGAGCGACACTGCAGAGAGCCAAATGAGTGAGAAAGTTGGAGAGAGCGAGAGTGGAGAGAGCGAGATTTGGACAGAATGCTGTGTTTTAAGGAATGTATGCGATCTTTGATATTTTTTATAATTAAGTCAAAAATTAAGAAATTTAGGTGGCAAAAGGAGATTTCATGCAGAAACTTAGGGGTTAAAATGCACGGCCAAGATTACATGCCATAGGAGTAATTTTGGTGGGCAAACTTAAAATTAGACAACTCAAAAACTCAGTTAACCCCAGTAATTTAAAAGAGGCCACTTGTAGGATGTGTTTTCACATAGAGAAGAGTTGAAAATTACTATAAATAGGAGGCCTTGGCTTAAGAATTAAACTCATTCTCAAACAAATTCCAGTAGTAATAGTCGTGTGGAGACAGTGAGGTAGTTCTGTGAGGTTAAAAAAGAGAAGCTCGAGGAAGGTGCTGCCCAAATTTCCTTCTAAGAGGGAAAGCTTACTGTAAGTGTTATAGTTTTGATAATTACATATGTTGTGAGTGTTATAGTTTTGATAGTTAACATATGTTGTGAGTGTTACATTGCTGTTAGTAATTTAGTAGATGTTGTGCGTATTATGTGGCATTAGAAAATACCATCCTTGCTAGCATGATAATTTTGCTAGGTTAGTATGCGTGGTAAATGTTATGTCACTCCAGAGCATCATTTGTTAGCATGATAGTTGGGTAAAGTCAGTATATTTGGTAAATAGTACGTGCTTTGTTAGTTAGAAAGTACAGTGAGTAGCTTGATGTACTGTGGGTGTTATACTTCTTTGTTAGCACTGTGTCTTTTATAAATCAGTACGTAATGTGAATATTATAGTTGTATAGCCTGAACATCACAGTCTTGAGATGTTAGAATTTGCTATCCTATGAATTATAGGGTTTGCCGTCATCTCTTGCAAGCATTACAGTAGAGTCCATTGTGAATGTTCACTTAAGTTAAAAGAGAAATGCATCGTAAATTGTTAAGCCATGATATTGTTTGTGTGTGACTATGGAAACTGCGATTATGCCCGGGATGTGGTTAGCATGCTTAACAAAAGGTGCTTGGCTGGAAATAATGGTCGACTTCGGTCGACGGGAAATAATGGTCGGCGGGAAATAATGGTCGGCTTCGGTCGGTGGAAAATAATAGTCGGTGACAACTGGCGGGAAATATGGTCATGTACCTAAGCATTGCTAGCGGGATAAATAAAATGGTCGATGTGCACATTGACGAAAATTGGAGTCATAGGAAGGTTTCCATAAGTGATTGTATTTTTTGATGATAGGATATGCTTGCTATGTGTTGATATTGGAATACAAATTAGTAGTTGCGTGATTATGCCATTGATTGCACTTGAGTTCAGTGCCAACATGTGATAGGTTTTCCAAAATGATGATTTTCAAAATGATTTTCATCTTTAAAAGAACCAGTCACTGGGCTTAGTAGCTTACACCCTTCAAATTGTTTTAACTTAGGAGCACCGCATTCGCATTGGAAAATGGCTTGCAATGCATGGGTGTAGCATGATCGCATAGTCTGAAGCATTCCCAAGAACGATAGCTAAAGACCTTCTCAACCCATTCATCCGCATACTCAATGCATCTATCACATAATCAGACTTTTCTCAAATCCGTCGCATTTGTTTATTTTTCATTACCGTAATCAACAAAACCAAACAATTATTTGAGTTACCAATTACAGCAAATTTTTCTAAAAATTACCACCGCAACCTGTTTTCTCAATTCCCTGAGTTCGACCCTGGACTTACCAGGAACTCAGTGGGGTTTACACTTGGATTTCCCTGAGAAAACTTGAGTGTTCAACGCATTTTTCATCATCGCAATTCATCCACAATTCCACATCATAAAATAACGCATTAAGTTTTTAACGCCGTTGTTGGGGACTTCATCAAAATAGTGTGCTAACGGTAATTTTTTGGATTTCTTTGCAGACTTTCAATCTCTAGCGAATTACGACCAGGAGATTGAGAGGACGATCAAAATGAGATTAAGAGACCGACAACAACAACAGTCAGATAAAGAAGATATGGCGGAACAGCCTGGAAACGGAGCACCAAACGAAAACAACGTCATGGCGAATCCAATCCTACTATCTAATGATCGCTATAGGCCCAGACCTCTATGATTTATCTCCAAGAATCATGAGGCCTGTCCTCGATGGAATCAGATTCGAAATGAAACTAGTGATGTGGCAGATGATCCAGACTGTAGGACAATTCGAAGGATGACGTGGCAAGGATCCGCACACCCACCTCCGTAGTTTTATAGAAATCTGCAATACTTTTGTGTTCCCAAACATCTCTGCCGAAGAAATTCGACTAACTCTGTTTCCATTTTCTCTGTGTGATCAAGCAAGAAAATGGGTGTATTCCCTCGAGCCGAGAGAGATCACTTCTTGGGAACAGGCTGTAGAGAAATTTATGAAGAAATACTTCCCACCTATTGAGAATGCTAGATGAAGGAAACTCATAACAAATTTTGAACAAGACATGGACGAATCGCTCAACGATGCCTGCGCGAGGTTTAAGAGGTTGGTCCGGGACTGTCCACACAATGGTTTGCCAAGTTGCCTGCAGATGAAAATCTTTTATCATGATTTAAATCCCACTTCGTAGACCACTGCCAATGTTGCAGCCGCTGGTGGTCTGCATGACAAAACGTATGATGAGGCTAAGAACATCTTGGATTGCATCTCTAAAAACCATAAGGATTGGAGAGAGAGTGATCAGAGACTAAGAATCAAGGATAACAACGCAAGTAATGTTGCTATAGCTTCACTATAGAATCAGATGGCCGCAATGATGAACTTAATTCAGGGAAATGCGATCAGCAGCCTAACACCGCAAAATGGGAAAGTAAACGAAATTAGTCAAACCATCATAAGGTGTGCGACTTGCGGTGATGGGCACGCAATGGAAGAATGCCCACAAAATCCACAATCTATTTACTGTGTGAAAAATAATCCATTTTCGAATACCTACAACTTCGGGTGGAGAAACCACCCCAATTTTGCATGGAAGAATCAGTAGCAGAATTTCCAATCTGTGGTGCAGAAAGAAGGGCCACCTGGATTCTTCCTGCGCAATAACGGTCAAACAAGCAATCAAGCAAATATCTCACAACCGCCGCAATCCTCTTCCTTGGAGAGCCTGTTGAAGCAGTATATAGAGAAAAACGAAACTGTGCTTCAAAGTTAGGCTACGTCCATCCACAATTTAGAATTACAGATGGGCCAGATTGCAAGTGAGCTAAAGAATAGACCACAAGGGGCTCTGCCGAGTTTGGCAGAACTCCCACGCAACCCAGGGGGTTAGGTAAAAAGTGTTGTCAAGCTGTAACATTGCAAAGTGGAAAAACTATGGAGGGAGAAAGAAAGAAGCCTAGTCGGATTGCTCCCATTGCGCTGGAACCAGAATTTGCGGTGACACAAGAAGAAGAAGGAGAAAAAGAAGCAATAGAACCAGAAGTTGCGTCCACCTCAAAGCCAACAGAGAAGGGGACCTTGAGAGTGCAGTTACCACCTTTCCTGCAAAGACTTAGAAGGAAAAAGAATGAAGAGGTACAGTAGCAACACTTTCTGACTATGTTAAAGCAATTACATATTAATATACCATTCAGTGAAGTGATTGAGGAGATGCCGGCATACGCCAAGTTTCTGAAGGAAATGGTAACCAATAAGAAAGGCACTGATAAGTTTGACACGGTGGTGTTAACACAGTGTTCGAAATCAATAATTCCACTGAAGATGAGTGATCCTGGGAGTTTTACTATACCTTGCTCCATAGGAGGACTGTACGTCGGGCAAGCATTGTGTGACCTTGGAGCCAACATCAATTTGATACCTCTGTCGATCTTTAAGCAACTGAATGTAGGGCAACTTGCACCCACGACCGTGACTCTCCAACTGGCCGATAGATCTCTGGTGCATTTAGAGGGAAAGGTGATGGACATGCTGATCACCATCGACAAATTTATCCTACCAGTCGACTTCATCATCTTGGATTATGAGGCCGACAAAGATGTGCCCATCATCCTAGGGCGACCATTTTCATCAACAGGTTGTGCCCAGATTGATGTGCAAAAAGGGGAGATCAGTTTGAGCATCAACAGACAGAAGCTCAAGTTCAACATCATCCATGCCATGAAGTTTTCCGATGAAGAAAACCTGCATGACTCAGACGATGACCAGAATTTGATTGAAGAAGAAAAGTTTGATGAAGAAAATAAAGATGAGGATGCAAGCGCATCCGTTGCTGCCTGTAATGCGATCATAACAAACAAAAGCAAAGATGAAGAGATGATTGCAAACCAAGAAGAAGAGCCAACAAAAAAAGAAGAAAGAAAAACAACATAACCATCCCTAGTAGAACCATCAACAATGGAATCAAAGACCCTGCCGAACCACTGAAAGTACGCATTTTTGGGGCAGAACGAGAAGCTGGCAGTAATAATTTCCTTGGAACTTAACGAAGACTAGGAGAATGCATTGATGAGCATTCTAAGGAAACATGTGCGAGCAATTGGCTGGATGTTCGCCGACATTAGAGGAATTAGCCCAGCATACTGTATGCACTGCATTTGTCTCGAAGAATACCATAAGACAATGATCGAACATCAGTGCAGGCTCAACCCTGCGATGAAAGAAGTCGTTAAAAAGGAGATCATTAAATGGTTAGATACGAGCATTATTTATCCTATAGTAGATAGCACGTGGGTTAGCCCCATGCAGTGTCTGCTGAAAAAGGGTGGCATGACGATAGTCTCGAATGAAAATATTGACCTAATACCGCAAAGGATTGTCACTGGGTGGCGCATTTTCATGGACTACCATAAGGTGAATATGGCCACAAAGAAAGATCATTTCCCCTACCGTTCATTGATCAAATGCTAGATCGACTAGCTGGAAATGACTTCTACTACTTTCTGGATGGCTATGCCAGGTACAACAAGATTATGATTGCTCCAGAAGACTAGGACAAGACCATATTCAACTGCCCATATGGGACCTTTGCTTTTCGCCGTATGTCGTTTGGCCTCTGCAATGCGCCAAGTACGTTCCAAAGGTGCATGATGGCCATCTTTTCAGACTATCTTAAGGACTTTGTTGAAATCTTCATGGACGACTTCTCTGTCTATGGGCACACCTATGAAGTCTGTCTAGCCAACTTGGAGAAGATACTGAAAAGATACAAGGAGACGAATCTCGTTCTTAATTGGGAAAAATGCAATTTTATGGTAAAGAAGGGCATCATGTTGGGACATAAGGTTTCCCGGGATGGGTTAGAGGTGGATAAAGCAAAAATCGAAGCAATTGAAAAACTTCCACCTCTAACAAGTGTGAAGGCTGTACGAAGTTTCTTGGGGCATGCTGGATTCTATAGATGCATTATCAAAGACTTTTCGAAAATAGCACGATCACTAAGTGTGTTGTTGGAGGCTGATAGAAAATTTTATTTTGACGAAAATTACCTCAACGCATTCAGAACTTTGAATAACGCACTTACTACCACACCCGTGTTAATTGCACCTGACTGGACACTTCCTTTTGAATTAATGTGCGATGCAAGCGGGTATGCGATGGGAGCAGCTTTGGCACAAAAGAGAAAAACAATCTTACATCCCATCGTATATGTGAGTAAGACATTAAATCCTGCTCAGACCAATTACACCACCACAAAGAAAGAGCTTCTTGCGGTAATATTTGTGTTGGAAAAATTTAGAGCATATCTGCTGGGAACAAAGGTCCCCATCCATATTGATCATATGGCGATAAAGTACTTAATGACAAAGAAGGACGCAAAGCCGAGATTGATCAGATGGGTTCTCCTCCTTCAAGAATTTGACGTAGAAATAATTGATCGAAAGGGGACAGAGAACCAAGTTGCGGATCACTTGTCCAGATTGGAAAGCCCTGAGGTTGACCGCAATGAGTTAGAGGTGAGTGCGGTGTTCCCGGATGAGCAGCTGTTCCATATTGAAGAATTTCCTTAGTATGCTGACATAGTCAACTATCTGGTTTGTGAGCAATTTTCTGAAGATTATACCTACCACCAACAGAGGAAGCTCAAACATGAATGCAGACATTATTATTGGGATTAGTCAAATCTGTATAAAAGAGGGGCAGACCAGATATTGCGATTATGCGTACCAAGTGCTTCTCAACAACGTATATTATCACAATGTCATGACTCACCATATGGTGGGCACTTTGGAGGACAACGCATCGCAGCTAAGGTTTTACAGAGTGGATTCTTTTGGCCAACATTATTTAAGGATGCAGCTGACTATGTGATGAAGTGTGATTGGTGCCACCTGAGGTGTTATTTTATGTGGTGGAAATATGGATGCTATGCGTTGATGGAATTGTGTTGTACACTCAAGTTTCCCCAGTGGAATCCAAGTGTAAATTCCTCTAAGTTTTCTTGTAAGTCCAGGGTTTAACACAGGGATTTGTGAAAATAGGTTGCATTGGTAATTTCTATGGAAACTTTATGGTAACCAAGTAAATAAATAAGGTGTTGGGTGTGTTGTTGCGTTGATAAAAAAGAATAAATAAAGGCGGCGGATTTGAGAAAGAAAATTGTGTTGATAGATGCAATGAGTATGTGATAAACGGGTTGAGAAGATCTTTAGCTAGCGTTACTCGGGAATGCTTCAGACTATGCGATCATGTTACAACCATGCACAGCAAGTCATTTTCCAATGTAAATGCAATACTCCTAAGTCTAGGATGCACGTGTTGAATGCAAAATGTCCATAGAGCTTATCCCTAAGTCTCTACTCTTGTCCTATGCATTGATGCAAAATGCATGAAAGTAAGGTGATCGCATACAATTATATCTTATCGCTAAGATGCATGCGATGCATTGATAACAAATAGTGCTCATTCCTAAGCGCCTATCTCTCGTTCATGCGTTCTAATCTGGTTCTTCCAAACCTAGATTCTGACCTGACCTTCCCAAGTCTAGATCCTATCCTTAGACTACCCACCCGAGTATCTCCAACAGACGAATGAAGCATTCATAAACAAGACATTCGCAAAGAATTAAGATTCCTTCATTATGCTAGCTAATTTCTTCTCAACCCATTCAATTAATTTAGCTACTCATGTATGAATAACAAAGAGTGAATATATATAGAGAGAAATTCCATTCTTATAAATGAGTTGAGTACAAAATGACAATGGAAAGTAAAGGTAGAGAGCCTAGTAGCAATTTCTTGCTGACCAAGGCTTTTTACACTGCATCTCTATTCTAATCTAAAGATGTTCCCACTTCTGCAAGTGTTCGTTGCTATCGTGATTCGCCCTAGGAGTGTATTGTATAAAATAAATTGGAAGAATAAGTTCTAAGTATAAGTGATGCATTTTTATTTTGATGCATTTAAGTAATTGTAACGCGTTGGGGCATTAGATATATGCAACAGAACGCACACCACTCCTTCTAATGACTTTCAAGTTTTCCTAAACCAGACCCAAGTATAAATCTAATTTAGGTGCCTGGTAAGTCCAGGGTCGAACTCAGGGATTCAGTTAAACGAGCGTAGACCTTGCATTTTTATCTATTGTAGGGGTTTTCCTAAATGAATGAGAGAAGTGTGTTATTTACACTAAAGTGATGTGCCTGTGCAAGAGATGCAAACAAGGTTAGTATTTAGTGATGGATCATGTGAGAATGGAGTTTAATGTAAGTGATTGAGTGTACACAAAACCAGGGTGTGATATAGATGAGATGGGATGATTTGCTTATCTTTTTTTTATGCGTTAGACTTCATTCAACATTTCTCAATGCGAATAACATACAAAACCTATCTCTAGGATGCATGCGTCTAACACAGAATGGAACAAACACCAGTAAGTCTATCTCTAGATGTACTCGGCATTCTACTTGATGCTAGCTTATTTACTCCTTCGAATAATCTAAGCTAAGGATGCTTTTACCAAGTATTCAAGTTGGCTTAAGCGTTCAAATGAAGTTTTGCATAAAGTATTAATGCATTCAACATAAACAAGAGACAAATAAGGGCAAAGTGTGATGGATCAAATATATGAATTTTATAAAGAAACAGAGAGTCTTTACAAAAGAAATATTTAATCAAATGAAATGAAAGCGATAAATGAGATGAAGGAAACTGAGTCAAGCCAAAGAGTACAATCTCTTGTATTTCTTTGGCTCAATCTCATTGTGTACAATCACTTGTATAGGAATTGGACGAAGTGTCTTTCTCAAGATTGGCTTCTTTCGCACCCTGACCAGCGGTGGTGGTGGTTCTCAACCCTTCTGATCGTCTTGGCACCACAGCACAGCTTCTAAAGAACTAAAATTATGACTATGCTATACAGAGCGTAAGGATCTTGATAATTTATGAACTAAGTAATTCTGGAGGGACTTCATCTATTTATAGGTGTTGGTCACATCCACTTGGTGAATGGTCAGCATTAAAGTCCATGCCCTAGTTAGCCGCTTGACTCTCAGAAGCTTTTCAGACGCCGCTTACTACTGATGCCTACTGATGCCCATACTTGCAAGTGGTGATGTGACACAATCAGCCTGGATCAATGAATCTTCTCTGCATTGAACTCCCTTCGACGCATGACCCATGCGTTAGAGCTTTCCTTGTGGCACTTGTCTAATGCATTAGCGTTAATCCTTGTGTTGAAATCATGCAATACAATGCGTTAGTGCCGCGATATTTAGTAATAAAACTTCTTTTGCATAAGTTTGGTAATGTTTGAATCAATCCATGCATTTCTACTAAAAATGAGAATTTATCATTAAAAACCTTAGTTGTTCCAACTTAAGAGCAAAAATAACTTGTATTTCTACAAGTTATCAGTAGGTGTCGGCCCTCTCTCTGTCTTGGAGCTTTCGGCGATTTCTCAAGCTTACCGGAACGATCTACCGACACAGCTTTCTTCCTCGCATCCACCTTAAAATGGAAATGAAAACTATGGACAGAGGTGTGACCTTGTAAAGTGGTGAATTAATCGACTGCTTAACCCTTTTTCTGAAGAATGCACTTGGTATTTATAGAAGCATCCATGGTGAAAGGCGGCTTCTCTCTCCTAGTTGTACAGATGGGACAGCTTTAATTCCTGATTGATGCACTGAATTATTGTCACCGATAAAGTTGGATGTACTTCGTGACCATTATTGGCTGTCAACTTAATTTGGATCCGACTGTCATCAGCTTTCTGTCCCATCGCTCTTAATTATCCTTTCACCCGGATGCGCCCACCATGTTACGCTGACCAAGTTGCGGCGATTCTTCTTGGGCGGATGTTTGCGAGCAATATCAACGCAAAGCCTTGAGGTGAAGTTGCGGTTGACCAATGTATTCCTATGATCGCAACCTCTGCATTGTGCGCATATTCTACACAAAAATATAAAGATCAACTGTTATAATGCGTTGGACGCATGCGACCGCAATATTATAGACTTTATGCTTAATGGACGCAATTTAACATATTTCATCAACGCAATCCATCATTGTTTAATAACTTAGCATTATGATAACATGCATTTATGCCCGTTATCACACCCCCAAATTTAAATAATGCTTGTCCTCAAGCATAAGCTAAAGATTCCTTTAGCAAGTCAACCGCAAAGTTCTTTTCTTGGATTTCTCAAGGATACTTCGTTCAAATCCTATATGCCAGAATTTCCTTAAGTCTTATTCAAGTCTCTTCCTAAAATATTTCTAAGACTTAGGGATTGCAAGCTTAACTTTCAAAAGGACTTTACTAAATTCCAAAACATCACATGATTTATTTCAAAAAGAAAATTTTCCACCGGGGTGTCAAATGATTTATCCTTGCATGAAAATTTTCTTCATTGCTATTTTTTTCTAACCTTGCGCTGGTCCGAGTGCCTTGCCTTCGTTTTGGCTTGCCCCCACGGGTGTCATGCAGACATTAAACTACGAGCAATGCACTCTTTCTCAGACTAAACTCATAGTGCAAATTTTGAAATAAAGATAAGGAAGAGTACACCACCAAATTTTGCGCTATCACCCGCATTGATTATTGATGCATCCATCCTTGTGGCGATCTTTGCTTTTGTGGATTGTGGTGAAGGAATGAGATCATTGTTTCTTCTTGTAGTATCTCTGCAATCCTGTACCTTAATCCTTGTAAACAGACAAAGAGAGGGTCAAAATGATTTTAAAACAAAACAACAAGGTTTTTTTTTTTTTTTTTTTTTTTTAGAGATAGAAAAATAAGTAAAATACAGATAATAGTAAAGTGACGAAGAGTTAAATGTTCAAGAGGCGAGTAAGGGATAGTCTGGGTTTTTCAACTTTGCGGATGCTGTTTCTGGCTGGAAATCTCCTCTGCAATATGCCTTGATTCGTTGTCCATTAACTTTAAATTTGCCATCCTTAGTAATCAGTTCCACTACACCATGTGGAAATATTTCTTTGATGATGATAGGACCGGACCAACATGATTTTAATTTTCTCGAGAAGAGCCTCAATCTTGAATTGAAGAGTAGGACCTTTTGCCTGACTTGGGGGTTTCTAGCGCAAATGCGTTTATCATGCTAGCGTTTGGTCCGCTCTTTATAAATCTTCGCATTCTCATATGCGTTGATCCTCCATTCTTCTAGCTCGACCAACTGCAGTTTTCACGCTTCCCCTGCCTTCTTCAAATCAAAATTCAGTTTCTTTACCGCCCACAGTGCTTTATACTTCAACTCCAAAGGAAAATGACACGCCTTACCAAATACCAACGTATAGGGGGGACATATCTATTGGTGTTTTAAATGCAGTCCAATGTGCCCACAACTCATCATCAAGCTTCATTGCCCAATCTTTCCGCGAAGGTTTTACTACCTTCTCAAGTATCAATTTAATTTCACGATTGGACACTTCAGCCTGGCAATTCGTTTGCAGATGGTATGCGGTGGCCTTTTTGTGAAGGATATTGTACTTGCGCAGCAACTCCTTAATACTGTGATTGACAAAATGTGTTCCTTCATCACTTATGATGGCACGAGGAGTGCCAAAACGAGTGAAAATATTTCGCTTGAGGAACTGGGAGACTACCGCCGCATCACTTGTGGCACATGCTATTGCCTCTACCCACTTGGAGACATAATTGACGGCCAATAAAATATAGTGCTTGCCCTTCGAAGGAGGGAATGGCCCCATGAAATCAATCCCTCATATGTTGAATCATTCCAGCTCCAAGATAGTGTTCATTAGCATTGTGTTCTTCCATGAAATGTTGCCAATGCGTTGACACCGATCACATTTCATTGCATTGTCGGCAGCATTCTTAAACAATGAAGGCCAAAAGAAGCCACTTTGTAGAACATTGGCTGCAGTGCATTGCCCTCCAAAGTGCCCTTCATATGGCGAATCATGGCACTGTGACAATATGCATTGTTGAGTAGCATTTGGTACGCATAATCGAATGATTTGGTTTGCACCTCTTTTATATAGATTCGAATAATCCCAATAATAGTGTTTGCATTTATGCTTGAGCTTCTTCTATTGATGGTAGGTGTAATCTTTAGGAAATTGTTCATAAAACAAATAATTAACGATGTCCGCATACCAGGAAAATTCTTCTATGTGGAATAGCTGCTCATCTGGGAACACAACACTCACCTCAGATTCGTTGCGGTTAACCTCGGGATTTTCCAGTCTGGACAAATGATCCGCAACTTGATTCTCTGTCCCCTTCCGATTAATTATTTCGATATCAAATTCTTGAAGGAGGAGAACCCATTTGATCAACCTCGGCTTTGCATCTTTCTTTGTCATTAAATATTTGATTGCCGAGTGATTAGTGTGAATGAGTACCTTGGTTCCCAATAGATATGCCCTGAGGCAATTGTTGTCAAACTCAAACTTTCTGTCTGCCACTAACAATGCACTCAATGGTCGTGCAATCTTAGAAAAGTCCTTAACAAATCGTCTATAGAATCCAGCATGCCCCAAGAAGCTCTGCACAGCCTTCATGCTGGATGGAGGTCGAAGTTTTTCAATTGCATCGATCTTTGCTTTGTCCACATCCAACCCGTCCCCCGAGACTTTGTGTCCTAACACTATACCCTCTTTCACCATGAAGTGACATTTTTCCCAGTTGAGCACCAAGTTTGTCTCTTCACATCTCTTCAGAATTCTTTCCAAATTGGCTAGGCAGACTTCATAAGTGTTCCCATAAATAGAGAAGTCATCCATAAATATTTTCACTGAATCCTTGAGATAAGAAAAGATCCCAGCATGCACCTTTGGAACGTGCTCGGTGCATTGCAGAGGCTAAATGGCATGCAGCGAAAAGCAAATGTCCCATATGGGCAGGTGAATATGGTCTTGTCTTGGTCTTCAGGAGCTATCATGATTTGATTGTATCCGGCATACCCATCCAAGAAGCAGTAAAAATCATTCCCTGCTAGTCTTTCTAGCATTTGATCGATGAATGGCAGAGGGAAGTGATCTTTCTTTATGGCCACATTCAACTTGCGGTAGTCCATACATATGCGCCATCTAGTGATGGTCCTTTGTAGTATTAATTCATTGTTCTTATTTAGGACTACCGTAATTCCGCCCTTCTTTGGTACATATTGCATGGGGCTGACCCACATACTATCTGCTATGGGATAGATAATGCCCGCATCCAACCACTTGATAATCTCCTTTTTTACGACCTCCTTCATCGCAAGGTAAAGTCTGTGTTGATTTTCAATCGTTGTTTTGTGGTCGTCCTCAAGACGAATATGGTGCATGTAGTACGCGGGGTTAATTCCTTTGATGTTAGCGAGCGTCCAGCCAATTGCTCGCACATGTTTCTTGAGAATGCTCATCAACGTATTCTCTTGTTCTTCGTTGAGCACAGAGGAGATAATCACTGGTAGCTTCTCATTCTACCCCAAAAATGCGTACTTCAGATGGTTTGGTAGGGTTTTCAATTCAAGGGTTGGTGGTTCCATCAAGCAAGGTTGCGTTTTTTTCTTTTTTCTTTTGGGTCTTCTTCTTGCATTGTGATCATTTCTTCTTCTTTGTTTGTTTTTGCTACGATTACATTGCAAGCAGCTATGGATGCGTTGGCATCCTCTTCTTCACACTCTTCATTAGACTTTTCTTCTTCAATCAAATTCAGGTCATCATCAGAATCTTGCAGATCTTCTTCGTCCGAAAATTTCATGGCATGAATTATATTAAATTTGAGCTTCTGTTCGTTTATACTCAAAGTGATCTGTCCCTTGTACACATCAATTTGAGCAAGACCTGTTGGTAGAAAAGGTCGCCCCAAAATGATGGGCACATCCTTGTCGGCCTCATAATCTAGGATGATGAAGTCATATGGAAAAATAAATTTATCAATCGTGATCAGCACATCTTTCACCTTACCTTCTGAATGAATCAGAGATCTGTCAGCCAATTGAAGAGTCACTGATGTAGGCACAAGTTGCCTCACATTTAATTGTCAAAAAATTGACATCGGCATCAAATTTATGCTGGCCCCCAAGTCACATAGGGCTTGCCCAATATAGAGTCCTCCTATGAAAGGAATAGTGAAGCTCCCAGGATCGCTCATCTTCAGTGAGATAATAGATTTGGAACTTTGCGTAATGCCACCGTGGCAAATTTTCCATGGCCTCTCTTCTTAGTTACTATGTCCTTCAGAAACTTGGCATATGCAGGCATTTTCTCAATCGCTTCACTGAAAGAAATGTTAACATGTAATTGCTTTAGCATAGATAAAAAGTGTTGGTACTGTACCTCTTTGTTTTTCTTCTTCCTTAGCCTCTAAGGGAAGGGTGGTAACTGAACTTTCACGGTTCCAGTTTCATTTGACTTCGAGATTGACACAACCTCAGGTTCTATTGCTTCATTTTCTTTTTCTTCTTGAGTTACCACAATCTCAGGCTCCTTTGCAATGGAAGTTGTTCTACTTTGCTCTTTCTTTTCTCCCTCCACAATCTTTCCACTACGCAATGTCACAACCTGACATTGCTCCTTACCTGATCCCCCTAGGTTGCGTGGAAGCTCAGTTGAACTTGGCAACGCCCTTTGCGGTCGACTCTTCAGCTCATTCGCAATCTGACCCATTTGCAATTCGAGGTTGCGGATGGACGTAGAATGACTTTGAAGCACTGTCTCGTTTTTCTCTATATATTGCTTCAATAGGCTCTCTAGAGAAGAGGATTGCGGTGGTTGTTGTGAGCTACTTGCTTGATTGCTCTGTTGACCGTTGCTGCGTTGCAAGAATCCTGGTGGCCCTTCTTTTTGCGCCACATATTGAAAATTTTGTTGTTGATTCTTCAAGGCAAGATTGGGGTGGTTTCTCCACCCGGGGTTGTAAGTGTTTGAAAAAGGATTATTCTTTACAAAATATATAGACTGTGGATTTTTTGGGCAATCTTCCATCGTATGCTCATCACCGTAAGTCGCGCACCTTGCGGTGCTTTGACTTATTGCGTTGATTTGCCCACCTTGGGTGTTGGGATGCTGATCGCCATTCCTTGAATCAAATTCATCATTGCGGTCATTTGGTTTTGCAATGAAACAATGGCACCGTTATTTGCGTTAGAATCTTTAAGTTCAATCTCTGGTCACTCTCCCTCCAGTCTTCATGGTTCTTAGAGATGCAGTCCAAGATATTCTTCGCCTCATTGTATGTTTTGTCAAGCAGACCACTAGTTGCTGCTGCATTGGCAGTGGTCTGCGAAGCGGGATTCAAACCGTGATAGAAAATTTCCATTTGCAGGCAGTTTGGTAACCCATTATGCAGACAATCTCGGACTAACCTTTTAAACCTTGCCCAAGCATCGCTAAGCGATTCGTCCATGTCTTGTTCAAAATTAGTAATAAGCTTCCTTCGTCTTGCGTTCTTGGTAGGTGGAAAATACTTATTCATGAATTTCTCCACCACCTGCTCCCAAGAAGTGATCTCTTCTGGTTCGAGCGAATAAGCCCATTTCCTAGCCTGATCACAGAGAGAAAATGGGAACAACGTTAGTCGAACTTCTTTAGCAGAGATGTTCGGGAACACAAAAGTATTATAGATTTCAATAAAACTTCGGAGATGAGCGTGCAGATCCTCGCCATGCTTTCCTCCTAATTGACTTGCAGCCTGGATCATCTGCAGCATCACCAGTTTCATTTCAAATCTACTTCCGTTGAGGGCAGGCCTCATGATTCCTAGAGAGAAATCATGGAGGTTTGGCGATGCATAGTCCGTAATGGGCCTATTGCAATCGTTTGCCAACAGAATCGGATTTTCCATGACATTATTATTGTTTGGTGCTCCATATCAAGGCTGCTCCACCGTCTCTTCTTTGTCTGACTGTGGTTGCTGTTGGCGGTCTCTTAGTCTCCTTCTAAATTTTCTCTCAATCATCGGGTCATAGTTCGTCAGAGATTGAGAGTTCTATAAAGAAATCACCAAAATTACCGTTAACAAACTATTTTTCCGAAGTCCCCGGCAACGGCGCCAAACACTTGATGTGTTATTTTATGTGGTGGAAATATGGATGCTATGCGTTGATGGAATTGTGTTGTGCACTCAAGTTTCCTCAATGAAACCCGAGTGTAAATTCCTCTGAGTTTCCTGGTAAGTCCAAGGTTGAACACAGGGACTTGTGAAAATAGGTTGCGTTGGTAATTTCTATGAAAACTTTGTTGTAACCAAGTAAATAAATAAGGTGTCGGGTGTGTTGTTGCGTTGATGAAATAGAATAAATAAAGCCGGCAAATTTGAGAAAGATAGTTCGTTGATAGATGCAATGAGTATGCGATGAATGGGTTGAGAAGGTCTTTAGCCAGCGTTACTCGGGAATGCTTCAGACTATGCGATCATGTTACAACCATGCACAGCAAGTCATTTTCCAATGTAAATGCGATGCTAGTCTAGGATGCATCAAAATGTCCATAGAGCTTATCCCTAAGTCTCTACTCTTGTCCTATGCATTAATGCAAAATGCATGAAAGCAAGGTGACCACATACAATCATATCTTATTTCTAAGATGCATGCGATGCGTTGATAACAAATAGTGCTCATTCCTAAGCGCCTATCTCTCGTTTATGCGTTCTATTCTGGTTCTTCCAAACCTAGATTCTGATCTGACCTTCCCAAGTCTAGATCCTATCCTTAGACTACCCTCCCGAGTATCTCCAATAGATGAATGAAGCATTCATAAACAAGATATTCGCAAAGAATGAAGATTCCCTCGTTATGCTAGCTAATTGCTTCTCAACCCATTCAACTAATTTAGCTACTTGTGCATGAATAACAAAGAGTGAACAGATATAGAGAAAGAAATTCCATTCTTATAATTGAGTTGAGTACAAAATAAAAATGGAAAGTAAAGGTAGAGAGCCTGGTAGCAATTTCTTGCTGACCAAGGCTTTTTACACTGCGTCTCTATTCTGATCTAAAGATGTTCCCACTTCCGCAGGTGTCGGCCCTCTCTCTGTCTTGGAGCTTCCAGCGCTTTCCCAAGCTTATCGGAACGATCTACCTGCACAACTTTCTTCCTCGCATCTGCCTTAAAATGGAAAAGAAAACTATGGACAGAGGTGTGACCTTGTAAAGTGGTGAATTAATTGACTGCTTAACCTCTTTTCTGAAAAATGCACTTGGTATTAATAGAGCATCCATGGTGAAAGGCGGCTTCTCTCTCCTGGTTGTACAGATGGGACAACTTTAATTTCTAATTGATTCGTCGGATAATTATCACCGATAAAGTTGGATGCACTTCGTGATCGTTATCAGTTGTCAACTTAATTTGGATCCAATTGTCATCAGCTTTCTGTCCCATCGCTCTTAATTATCCTTTCACCTGGATGTGCCTGCCATGTTGTGCTGACGGTTACAATGATTCTTCTTGGGCGAATGTTTGCGAGCAATATTAACGCAAAGCCTTGCGGTGAAGTTGCGCTTGACCAATGTATTCCTATGATCGCAATCTCTGTATTGCGTTAACGCATATTCTGCACAAAAATATAAAGATCAATTGTTCTAATGCATTGGATGCATGCGACCGCAATATTATAGAATTTATACTTAATGGATGCAATTTAACATATTTCATCAACACAATCCATCATTGTTTAATAACTTAGCATTATGATAACGTGCATTTCTGATCGTTATCACCAACGCACAGATACATTTCATGAAAACATGCAATGCCGATAAACATCATCTTGGAGCCTGAGTTGTTCGACGTATGGGGTATCGACTTCATGGGACCATTCCCCTCCTCGAATGGTAAAAATTATATTTTGCTAGCTGTCAACTATGTATCCAAGTGGGTAGAGGCAGTGGCATGCGCCGCAAGCAATATGGTGGTAGTCTCTCAGTTCTTGAAGAAAAACATTTTCACGCGTTTTGGCACTCCACGTGCCATAATAAGTGATGAGGGGTCTCACTTTGTCAATCACACTGTCAAGGTGTTACTGCGCAAATATAACATTATCCACAAGGTGGCCACCACATACCATTCGTAGATGAATGGTCAAGCCAAGGTGTCCACTCGCGAAATCAAGCTGATATTTGAGAAGGTAGTAAAGCCTTTTCTGAAGGATTGGGCAACAAAGCTCAACGATGCGTTGTAGGCATATCAGACTACATTTGAAACACCCATAGGTATGTCCCCCTATGTGTGCTATTTGGTAAGGCATGTCATTTGCCTCTGGAGCGCTGGAATACAAATCAATGTGGGTAGTGAAGAAGCTAAACTTTGACTTGGAGAATGTAGAAGAAGCACGAAAACTTCAACTGGTCGAGTTGAAGGAATGGAGAATGAGCGCATATGAAAATGTAAAGATCTACAAGGAGCGCGCAAAGGGCTGGCCCGACAAACATATATGCGATAAAAATCTCCATGTGGGACAAAGGGTCTTGCTCTTCAATTCACGACTACGGCTCTTTCCTGGCAAGTTAAAATCGCGCTGGTCCGAATCCTTCATCATTAAAGAAATATTCCAACATGGTGCAGTGGAGCTGATTATCAAAGACGGGAGCCGTACGTTTAAAGTTAATGGACACCGAGTAAAAGCATATCACGGAGAAGGCTGGCATCGCCAAGTTGACTCCATGGAACTGAGAAACTTTGAATAAAGAAAGAAGTATGTGGTCCCTGCGTTATCAGACGATCAAAATTCATCAAGGACGCAAGTTTCGGAATCATGATATATTCAAACTTTTCTCTACTACTCTGAATTTCCATTCCACTATATCTCTGCAGCTCTTTATCTATTATTGCTTTAAAAAAATGTTGTTTTGTTTAAAATTATTTGACCTTCTCACTATTTTTCTTACAACGATTGAGGCACAGGATTGCGGTGTTACACGAAGAAGCAAATTATCTTACTCCGTCACCACAATCCAAAGAAGATATATCGCCGCAAAGAAGGATACATCAATATACAATTCGGGCGACAACGCAAATTTGGGGGTTGTATTCTTCCTTCACTTTATTTCAAATTTTGCACTATCGCATCGCATTTTACTTTTAAATGTTTTATCACCACATCCTCTTTGATTACCGCAATCATTTGACATGGATAAATTTACTTCTATTCCTTTCGAATATACTAGAGTCAACTTAATCTTAAGATAGTAACCTCATGAAATATTTCTAGAAGTTAGGGGTCTGCTAGCTTTCTTTCAAACTCTCTTTACGAAGCTTTCTGAGAACATCGCATGACTTCTTTCAATCTTCTGACAATGAGGACATTGCCGTAGTTTAAATTTGGGGGTGAGGTATTTATTTTCGACCTTGCTATTGTGAAAAAAAAGGGAAAATTTTGAATAACAACTCTGCTATCCACGCAATAGGGAAACCCATGTTGATAAGAGTTAAGTTGTGAAAGGCACTTACCCATAGTTTGGATGTTCGCATGACACACATGGGGGCAAGCCAAATGAAAGTAAGTCTCCAAGATCAATGCATAAATAAATGATCGTAACTCCGCTGCCAAGTATGTATGAGTTTAGTCTGAGAAAGAGCGCATTGCTCGTAGTTGGATGTCCGCATGACACACGTGGGGGCAAGCCAAAACGAAGGCAAGACACTTGGATCAGTGCAAGGTCAGAAAAAATTATAATGTCAAGAAATATGCAAGGATAAAATCATTTGTTTTCTTTTTTAAATAAATCACGCGATGTCCCAGAATTTAGTAAAGTCCTTTCGAAGGTTAACCTTGCGGTCCCTAGGTCTTAGAAATATTTTAAGAGGAGACTTGAATAAGACTTAATGAAATTTTGGTGTATAGGATTTGAATGAAGTATCTACCACATTTTCCTTCCATTGAGTGTTATACCTAGGATTAATTAACTTAGAAAAATCCGACTACTGATTTTATCTAAGTGTTTGTTTAATTTGTTCAAAAACAACTCTTATCTTTGATGATTAAACAATTTTAATCGAAGTCTCATTAAACTCTTTAATAGACATTGATCAAACTTGCATGCATGTAAAAAATATATTTAATTCACCTTTCCAGGTAAGTTCCCAGGTAGGGGTGTGATGCTTCCATCGACTTAAGTACACTAGCCTAGCCAGAACCCGCCTTAAACAAAAGGTCTCTTATAGGTACATTTGTTATATATTTAATCTTTTATTAGGAATCAAATTAATTACATTAAACCAATTTAAAAGATTAAACTTATATTTCTAATCTGATTAGAAATGTGATCTTAGGTCTATCTCAATGATATTTTAAAACAATTTTTTAAAAAATGATTATAGCCTAAGATTTGCATGCAACTCTTTATTATTGATTTTAATTCTAATTTCATTTAGTTATAACAATTATAAATAAATGAAACAATTAAAAAGCAACCATTGCATGCTAGACAAACATTTATAAATTAACCTAAGGTAAAGTCGTGCTTCATCCAGTATTCATTCATTACTAATATATAACAACCATATAACTAAGTAATGAATCCAACTATAGTATACATTCCATACATCCATTCAACCATATATTAGAACACTTACAATATATATTGTGCATGGATATGCTATAATGCATGCATACATATACTATAACATTTATACTATATGATGCAAGAGCATGCTTTGTGTAATTTAAATCATGTATATTCTCATATATTATAACACTTATAATATAAAATGATGCACGAATATAAAGGCATAACTTATGGTAGGTTTTAAAGCTATATGACATACATTATGACATATAATATAAAACATACATCGCATGTATATTTACTTTAAAAGTTGATGGACTGAAATAGGACCTCTAAAAAGAAAAAACAAAAGGCTACCTATTACAAAATTTGAGTCAATCGATTCGAAATAGGTGAGTCGGGCCTTGAACTGCTCGAACTCAACCGCCCTTCAAAGAACCACCTTGCAGCTGATCATGTAGCAAACGAACTATGCGACGAGCATTTATACGATGGGCATGAAAGACTATGAGATCGCATAGCTAGCAACCATGTGTTGAGCATCTAAAGACCCGCGTGATCGTTCAGCAAGCGACTATGAGATCTTGTAGAAAATGCCACATGATCGTGTAGCAAACTCTGCATGATCGCATAGCATTAACTATGCGATCTTTTAACAAATGCTACACGATCATGTAGTAAAAGCTACCTGCACATACCAAGACTACACGATCGCTTAGCTATAGATACATGATCTACAACCCCTGTTTCATCGTCTCCATCAAAACAACACGAGTGACTTGAATTTACAAATTATAGACTCGATTACAATATTAATGCCCAAAAACGCAGGGGCCTTTACACACCAAAAATTGTAAATTAAAGAAAGCCCTAAATAGAGTGTTCTATCCGAAAACATCCATCAACAGAACATCCACAACCATTCATCGCATAAATAGAATGGATATTATAAAACCCACCATTATTGTAAAATGATTCCATACAAGAATGGAATTTGGAATAAAAAATCTACAACCTGGCTCTGATACCAGTTGAAGGAACTCTAATGAGAGAACCTTGAGCAGAAGAAGATCGACTAAATTCCATAATTCATTGAATATAAAGTTTACTGTAAACAAACAACAAGATATGCATGTACAACTAAATTACAACATGCTTTAAAGGAAAAGGGTTTCAAGAAACCTCACCTTTGAAGACCTTTTTCTTCACGTTTTCCCCAAACGGATCACAAACTTGTGATATGACAGCATTAATTTCCATGCCCTTGTCCATCGCCTTCCAGTTCAGTTGCTTTTCAGACGGCGACAGTCAACTACCCATACTTGCAAGTTGTGGATTTGATAGAAACAGCACGAACCAATGTATCTTTTCTGTGTTGGCCAACTTTGGACGCATGTCTTTGCATTAGCTTAGACTGTGACACTTAGCGAATTTTCTTGAAATCCTGTGATATGATGCGTTAGTGAAGCAATTATATCAAAAAGTATGTTTTTGTAAAGGCTAGTAGTGTTTGAGGAATTCCATGCATTTTCCTTTAAGAAAAATGTGTTTTTATCATTAAGACTACTAATTTTTCAAACTTTTGAGAAACAATAACTTGTATTCATACAAGTTATCACACACCCAAATGCGCGTCTTCGAGTATTCAAAAAATAATACCTTATCATATCTTCATCATCTTAATGCGCTAGCTTCACCTCTCATCATGCTAACTTATAAGTATTCTAAGGTTGGCATTTGAAAAAAAAAATAGGTTTTTTCCTTATCTGAAAAAAAAAAGAAGAAAGAATGTGTCTTATCTCATATGCAACAAGCCTTTTGTCAGTAACTCCTTTTGTTTCCCAAAAAATTCTCATCTTTCTAAACCAGTAATGCATTAGATGCTACTCTTGTAAAAGAAAAGATTTTTAAAAAGAATTTTTGAGCTGTTTTTCAGGACTACCCATGCATTGATTCAAGTGACCCACCTTGGTTTTGGCTTGCCCTTACAGGTGTCATGCGAGCATCCAACTACGGGTGAGTTCTAATCACAAATGAACTCATATCTGAGCATTTATGTGTTTCAAGATGATTGAATTTTTCTTAAGCATAGATAGTGGAGTTGCAATGTGTTGGTCTTGGATACTTAACTTCGTTTTGGTTTGCCCCCACAGGTATCATCGAGCATCGAACTACGACTAAGTGTCATTCTCAGTCTTAACTCTTGTCAACTCGAAGTTTTCTTTTCTAAATTGTTGACAGAGGAGTTTTCTTATAATGTCCAATAATATATATATATATATATATATATATATTTCCTTTTTTTGTTTTTTTGGATGGAAACGCATCAACTCGGACCTCCCCCACCTCCAAATTTCGGAGATTAGCAAGGTCATCATTGCTGAAGGAGAATTAAAAAAAAGTTTTGAGATTTTAAACAGGAGGTTTGAATTGAGGCTTACATGCATCGGAGATAGAACATATGCTTGATTTTTTTTTAGAAAAGTTCCAAACTTTATTTTTCTAACACCTAACTCTAGACTTATAAGTTTTACATTAATAATATCATCAAGGTATCAATTTAGAGCATAAGATAAGAAGACAATCAAGGAATCAAGAAAGACGTATCCAAGACAAACGCAAGGATGAAAATGAAAATGTTTCATACAATACTTAAAAGAGAAGGCATTGGAATCACATATTGTTGGGTTTTATGTCCTAAAATTTGTAGTTTGTAAAATGATAAACATTTTCTTTAGTCAATAAACTTATTATTAATCTTATAAATTGTGTACATGTAAGTCTAAATCCAATAAACTAAGATCAATGACTATTACATGAGTACTTTAACTTTATGTAGAGATATAAAAGTAGATCAGGTACGAGTAAATAGTCAAAATGATCTACAGTATATGAATAAGGTTGTCTTATTCTAGTAAGACTATGGGATGCGGCCTACTATGTAGTTATTACAAAAAGTTGTAAAGTGCTACAAACGAAGTGATCCTAATTTATACATGTTATGACATGAGTAGTGGGGGCATCCTATGCAATGCGTTTGCATAAGATGGGACCAAGAAATAAGTCACTTTTACTTTATAACACTGTTAACTCCATAAGATTGACTATTTCACTTGGATGACCTAGGTAACTCGATCATAATCCTAAGCTAACTATGAACTATTGTTTATATAGGATTATCCTTAGATTTGCATAGGTGAGGGCTGACTTAACAGTGCTAGCTCAATAAGCCTCCCATTTCAAGGATAAGATTGAATAGATAACTGGGGACATACGGTGCAAGATTGAATTCACACGTACCCGATTTAAGGATAGGAGAAAGGTTGTTCTCTCAAATACTGAATCCAAGTCTTGAACAAGGGGCCCCACCCTCTCACTGGGCTGAGAGAGTTTTGATTTAGTGACTGGATCCCAAACCAGTTGTTCATTAGAGGATCAGTAGGAACTTAAGGAACAAGAAGTAATCTCGGGGTAAAATAGATATTTGACCAAACTATTATTACGAACAACCTGTGAAGGGTCGACTTACTAATTATTGTTAAATCATGTGGACAATATATATCTACAGTAAGAGGAGTGCAACTATGGGCTTTAGAGGAGTGACCCATTAGTTAATGAATGAGGGTTAATTTGGTGTAATGAGTTTAGCCGATTAATCTCGGATTGTTGGAGCCCATGATTTGTAGGTCCGTGAGGTCCCCCTACAAGTTCGTAAATGGATTAGCTTTAGAATAGTGCAATATGTTAATTTGAAATGTTCAAATTAGAATTAAGGGAATTAGTAATTATATGAGATATAATTACATGTTTAATTTTAAGAATTAAACGAAATAGGAGAATTAATATGTAAATATGATTTAAATATATGAAGATGGATTAGTGTAAAAATTAATTTAATATTTGTTATTAAATTAATTAGAATTATTTAAATTGTTTAAATAATTATTTATTAATTTTATTAGAAAAATTAATTTATGAAATTAATTTTGTAAAATTAATAATTTTTCCAATTTTATAAATGAAATTGATTTTTGAAATCAATTTGGAAATGTTGAAAAAGATGGAAACACACATAAATGGAATTTTGGTTTATTCCATTATCACCTTTTAAGTTGATCACACAAAACCCATCTGTGTAAGCTTCAATTACTCCAAGCATGACCTGTATCTCATGCAGCCATCTTCATTGCATGATAGTTTGCAATATATTGAGAAGATTGGAGTGAATTTGAGGCATGCAATAGATAGAATTTTTGCTGAAAAATTAGTGGTGAAGAAGGTGTTCTTCAACTGGATTGCTGTTGTGAGCTCTTCTAAAAATTCCCTTAATTTAAACTTGTTTTGAGTCCCAAAACTCAATCTAGAGCACCAAGAGAATAGTGAGGAAGATCTTGAGATGGTCTAACATTTGAAGAAGTTTGCAGCTGGAAATTGAGCTTTGAAGAAGTTCTACAAAGGTATGTCTTGAAACCCACTTGTTTTGCAAGAGCATGCTTTATATTCTGCGAAAATTAATGAATTAGAGTGCTTAATGATTCTCGTTGCTTCCGTTGCTTGCTAATACAATCTTACACATATGCCATATACAAAATTAATTCTTACAAAAGATTAATTAAATTCACAAGACACGACCAATGCCCCTAAATTCCTATTGAGTTGATGTATCAACCCTGATATGGTTTTTTGAGTTTTGGCATTTAATTTCTCTTGATTTCCTGATTAAATTTGTAACTGGCTCTTGTTTGATGAGCTTATATGTGTTCTCAAGAGTCTGTAATTTATTTGGAGTCATTAGAGTTCAAATTAAGTTGTAATTGAAGAAACAAGTGAAGAAGGCCGAGCTGTAGATTCCAGTTTTTCAGCTTCTGCTCAAATATCATCATTGAGATTTAAATGCTAGACAATTGTCTAGCTCCAGGCTCTAAATGATGGGAAGAAAAGCTAGACGATTGTGTAGCTACGGGCACTGGTCGTTGTGATGTTGTGAGCTAGACGATCGTGTACTTATGGGAGCTAAACAATGCGTTGAAATGTTATACAATAGCACTATGCGATTGTGTAGCTTTGTGTGGGAGCTAAACGATGTGTTGAAAGTGCTATACGATGCCACTACATAATCGTTAGCTGCGGCGCGAGCTGAAGTTGCGTTGACTTGCTATGTGATGGCACTATCCGATTGTATGAAAATTAGCTTAGAAATACAATAATTATAACTTATCGCAAATACACCCCTTAACATCATCAGAATGGTGGAAAAGAATATTTCTACTCTGTTTTACAGGAAACCAAGTCACCGCTTGCGATCAAGTCTCAACGAGAAACTGAACAACGCATCTCTGTCACATTGTGCCCGTCAATCAACAATGAAGAGATGATCAACACAATGATAGCACAATGCGACAGTCGATCAACCTCGGTATCTTGTATCATGAAATCTGTATCCTGTATCATCTTAGCTTAGGTTTATTTTATTGCACTTTACTTTATTATCGCATCTTTATTGCTTTACTTTACTTTTTCACTTTTTTAATACTTCTACACACAATTCTCTTATAAAATTGAAAAACCTGGTCGCATGTATCACAAACATAATGCAATAACCTCAAACAGTCCCTGTGTTCGACCTCAGATCACACTGAGAAACTTGCGGTGGAGTTATACTTGGTTCCAATGCAAGGAAACTTGTGACAACGCACAACATACTACAAGAACATTCATTAATAACGCATCTCTAGAAGTAGTATCGCATAAGTTGAATCAAGTCAGGTCATCATTGTATATCATTGGACTTGTGTCTTGCGTGCATTGTATAGCATATCTTAATGACTCATCTTTAGCTTTCAACAATGGTCATCTAAATAAGTTAGCAGACAGTTCGTTAACACCTTATGAATCTTGCCTTGAGGGTAAACTGACAAAAAGATCTTTTTCTGGAAAAGGTCTAAGAGTCAAAGAACCCTTAGAACTGATACACTTAGACCTTTGTGGCCTTCTAAATGTTAGAGCTAGGGAAGGGTATGAATATTTCGACAACTTTATAGATGATTATTCCAGGTATGGGCATATTTACCTAATGCACCAAAAGTTTGAAACTTTTGAAAAGTTCAAAGAGTATAAGGCTGAGGTTGAAAACCAATTAGGTAAAAAGATTAAAACACTTCAATCAGATCGAGGTGGTGAGTATATGAACTAAGAATTCCAGAACTATTTGATAGCACATGGAATCCAGTCTCAAGGAGAAACAGAACTTTGTTGGACATGGTTTGTTCCATGATGAGTTACACTCAGTTACCAAATTCTTTTTGGGGATAAGTAGTTGGAATTGCAGTGTATATTTTGAGCACGATTCCCTCGAAAAGTATTTCTGAAACACCTAACGAGCTCTGGAGAGGATGTAAAGGAAATTTACGTCACATCAAAATTTGGGGTTGCCCAGCACAAGTGTTGGTGCAACATCCTAAAAAGTTGGAACGCTGTTCAAAAGTATGTTTATTTGTAGGCTACCTGAAAGAAACAAAAGGTGGTTTCTTTTACGATCCTCAGGAAGACAAGGTATTTTTATCGACAAATGAAACCTTCCTAGAGGAAGACCATATGAAGAATCACCAACCTTGTAGTAATCTAGAAATAGAAGAAATGTCCAGAGAAGTGATAAATGTATCAACAAGAGTCAGATAGAGCAAGTCCATCAACAAGAGTTGTTGATGAAATTGGTACTTCACATCCTTCTCTAGAGTTAAGAATTGTTCATCATAGTGGGAGAGGTGTGCAACAGCCTGACCAGTACATGGGTTTGATTGAAGCTCAAGTCATCATACCAGATGATGGCTTAGAGGAACCATTGTCTTTCAACCAAGGAATGGATGATGTGGATAAAAACAAATGGATTAAAGCCATGGACCTTGAAATGGAATCTATGTATTTTGATTCTGTCTGGGATCATGTTGATCAACTTGAAGGGGTAAAACCCATTGGTTGCAAATGGATCTACAAGAGAAAACGAGACCAAGCTGATAAGGTACAGACTTACAAAGCAACACTTGTGGCAAAAGGGTTTATCCAGAGAGTGGGGGTAGACTACGAAGAAACTTTTTCTCCGGTTGCCATGATAAAGTCAGTTAGAATACTCTTGTCCATAGCTACATTTTATGGTTATAAAATACGGCAAATGGATGTCAAGACAACTTTTTTGAATGACTATCATGAAAAGAGTATCTATATGTCTCAACCAGAAGGGTTTATACAACAGGATCAAGAGCAAAAGGTTTGCAAACCTAATCGATCCATTTATGGGTTGAAACAAGCATTTAGATCCTGGAATATGAGATTTGACACTGCAATCAAATCCTATGGCTTTGAATAAAATGTTGACGAACCCTGTGTATACAGGAAAATCATTAACAAAATTGTCGCTTTTCTGGTGTTGTATGTTGATGATATTCTACTCGTTAGGAATGAAGTAGGATTTCTAGCTGGCTGGCTTCGCAATTCCAAATGAAAGATTTGGGAGAAGCACAGTATGTTCTAGGGATTCAAATAGTTCGAAATCGCAAGAACAGAACATTAGCATTATCTCAAGCATCTTATATAGAGAAGATGTTGTCTAGGTATAACATGCAAAATTCAAAGAAAGGATTGTTACCTTTCAGACATGACATTGACCTGTCTAAGGAATAAAGACCTTAGGCACCTCAAGGGGTTGAGGACATGAATCAAATTTCATATGCATCAGCAATGGGACTTTAATGTATGCAATGTTGTGTACTTGTCCCTATATATGCTATGTCGTAGGAATAATCAGCAGATTTTAGTCCAATCCTGAATATGATCATTGGACTGCTATTAAGAACATTCTTAAGTATCTTCGGAGATCGAGATATTATATGCTTGTGTATGGTGCTAAGGATTTGATCCTTACTGGATACACTCATTCTGACTTATAAATCAATATTGATTCTAGGAAATCAAATTCGAGGTCAGTATTCACTCTGAATGGAGGAGCAGATGTATGAAGAAGCATCAAGCAGAGTTGTATTGTTAACTCCACAATGGAAGCTAAGTATGTAGATGCAAGTGAAGCAGTAAAAGAAGCAGCAAAAGAAGCATTATAGTTCAGAAAGTTCTTGACAGATCTGGAAGTAGTTTCTAATATGCACCTGCCTGTCACTCTTTATTGTGACAACAGTGAGGCAGTTGCAAAATCATAGGAACCACGAGGCCATAAAAGAGGAAAGCATATCCAGCGGAAGTACCATCTCATCAGGGAGATTATACATAGAGGAGATGTAATTGTCACCCAGATAGCTTCACAAGACAACTTAGTTGATTTGTTTACAAAGGCCCTCTCGGCTAAAGTGTTCGAGGGTCACCTAGTAGGACTAGGTCTATGAGTTTTTCATCACTAGGGCAAGTGGGAAAATTTATGGGTATTGAAATGCCCTAGTTTATTGTATTTGTATGTTTTTTTCTCTCCGTGTAAACTCAACATTGTATATATTTGTATATATTGATCCACTGGTGTTTTAGTCCAAGTGGGAGTATTGTTGGGTTTTATGTCCTAAAACTCGCCGTTTGTAAAATGATAAACATTTTCTATAGTCAATAAACTTCCAGGCTTTGCCACTGTTCTTAATGCATCTTCTAAATGATCTGGAGTTGACTGTTCCAGGATGTAATTTCCTTCTACGTTCGGATTATTATTTGCGTTGAGCACCTCATTCACCTTCCTGGAAGAGAGGCGCATTAAGGTGTTGTCTACAAGAGTCGCATCCTTCTTCTCATCAAACTCACTTTCATAGAAGCGGCGGACAAGGTTAGGCAAGATTCTTGTGGGACCAATACAGAGCTAACGCCAACCCATTCCGTCGACTGTATCTGTTATATATGGGCAATGGACTACGCTTTAGGGAGAATCTTTTCTCTGTCAATATATTGTTGAATTGGCGCTTCCTTCCCTTAACATGCCTTGGTGACGCAACTGTCACCTTGACTTTTTCAGCTTCATAACACTTAGCCTCACCAGCTAGCTCCCGACTTCTTCTTCTAATTCTTTTTGTTGTTTTCCACTACTCTTGACGCACAAATCTGTATTTTTTGAGCCTGCTTCCATCGTGCTTGAGTCATAGCTATGTTCATGCGTTGCACGTATAAGGCCAAGTGCAGTATGCTCTTTATCCTCATCATCCTCATCATCTTCATCCATAATTAATCTTCTTTTTCTTCTTGATGGCCCATCATTCGCATCAGATTGTCATGGATGGGATGCATCAGGGCTTGCTTCTCTCGCTCTTTCCTCATTTTCTTCTTCTTTCAATTCTTCTTCAAGCATAATTGCATAACGATCAGCCTCAGCCTCATCCATCACCTCGATTGCTGTGTTGGTTGGGTCTGAACGCATCATTTTTTCTATTTCATCCATTTGCCTTTGGTCTAAAGTGGCTAAGATAGGTCTGAAGACCTCTTGCTCATCTTGACGAGCTAGTTTTGTAGGGTCGGTTAGGTTTTTCTCTGATGCAGGACGATCAAAGCTTGGTGGGTTACTAGTAGGTTCAGGTGGTATGCGGCGAACTAGGTGAGGATACAATGATGGATGATAAAGGTTAGGTGGTTTGGCTTGTTTGGCCCCCTTTAGAAGGAAAAATTATGGCTAAAGGTTGAATTGAGAGGGGAGCCTATGGACAGATGGCTAATGATGGAGAGTGCGGAGATGCTCAGGGATTTGATCATGCATTAAAATCAGAGGGGTGATGGTTTAAATGGTTGGTAGTAGGGCAGGTTTTCTATAGGTGTCACACCCTCTCCCTAACCTTAGCCCAAGACTTGGAAGAGAGCATGAAGACATACTAGTATCATTCTATAACAAAATTTTAATTTAACATTTCCCCCTTTATCTATTAAAAGCCTTAACATGTTTACAATAACCATCTAAATTTCATACATGTAGCTAAATTTTTCCTATACTTTTCTATTACATGATCCGAGCCGTGCCCTAAGAAATTACTAAGTCCTGGTGTTTCGGTGGTTGTAGACTCCTCTTTGAACACTCCACTTTGCAACCTGGGGTGGGGGTGGGGGGTAGAAGAAATCATTTGGAAAAGCGTGAGCTAATAAGCCTAGTGAGTGGTATCTTTTAAAATAACAACAGCTTTAAATATATTTTTGGGAAGTCAATCACATAATCACCATTTCATTATGAATTTATACATGATCATGTGTAATCCTATTCAATCATTATCCTCCAATCACATGCTATACTTGGCATGTTCACATCATGCATATATTAACAATCATAACAACTTTTCATGGAAACCTTCCTATATCCCGCTTTCCTGCCAATGTGCACATCGACAATTATTTCCCGCTATTCATGTTTAGGTATCTTGACTATATTTCCCACCGGTCGTCACCGACTATCATTTCCTACCGACCAAAGCCGACTATATTTTCCCGCCAAGTACCACTTTTAAGCATGCTAACTATGTATTTCGGGTATAATCTTAGTTTCCATAGAAATTTCACGGACAATATCATGGCAAGCAAAATATCATAACCATGCATCTTGTACTTACCTATGCATTTATTCATATAGCTATGCATAAAGCTAAATAACCACTCATCGTAACCAAGGTTTTCTATTGAAACTACTTTGAGAGTACGTTCCTGAGATTTCCTCCATATCAATGAAAATTCCTCAATTAATACTTGTTATATCAATAAATAATGCTAAAATAGCCAAAATACCTTTATATAATAAAAGTACCAGCTTACCCCACTCCAAACTCAGCCAAAATCTTAAAATCAACCCCTTTAGAGGTTATTTTAACCGTGTGAGTGCAAGGAGTCTGGCAGGCAGTTGGGCGTTTGACCGTGTGCAGAGTGTGCATGCTGCATCGCATGGTGGGTTGCTGCGTTGGGCTGGCATGCGTGGTCGATGCGTTGGTGCGAGGCGCGCTGCTTTGCGATGGATGGATGCAGCATTGCAAGGCGCAAGGCGTGCGCTGTGTGATGGATGTGTTGGCTGGCTGGGCGTATGCGTCTGGGCTAGCTTCAAATTTTCATCAACACAACTTCAGCTCCTTCGGACCATAATTATTTTGGCAGCCTTAATACTCACACTTAACACTCTAAATAAGCTCTCAATACTGGGATTTTGGTGATGGTATGAATGAATTGTTCTCGCCAACTCCTCTATTTATAGCCATCCCAAGCTCACCCCCTTGTGACAACTCAACTCACATTTGTCCCTTTTTAAGGCTGCCAACACTTAGCTTATTCCAGCAAAGCCTTGAGTTGTTTTCACCTTAATTTTTCAGCCAAAATTCTCATTTTGCATGTAACCTCCTTCATCCACCTCTTGCTTAGGGTGATAAGACCATTTTTGCATGTAACCTCCTTCTTCCACCTCCTACTTAGAGTGATAGGATTACTTTGTATGAACCTCCTTTCGCCACCTCATTCACTTAATACTTAAAAATGTTTATCAATATAATTTGTTGGCTTATGGACGTATCTCTTAAATATTGCCATCTCCTCTTGGGATTCTTTTCCCATCGATCAACCTTCCTTTTTTCCATAACGCATAGCAAGCCAATTCACTACCATCGCAATCCAACTTAGCCATCGCATGAGCCAACCATCACCAATGTATAGGGTGGCCGTTCGTCTTTGACGCATGGCTCACTAGGTTTGACCGCACGACTTTCTCGGTATGGGCGCATGGCGCTTAACATAGGCACTGGCCACCGACGCATGGGCATGCTGCATAGGCACTGTCCATCGCTCGCAATGCTTGCTCGGTCGCATGGGCGCTCAACAGGGTGTTTCGATGCACGGTCGCTCGGTAGTGCGCTTCGACACATAGGCTGGCCGCTCGATAGGGCGTTTCGACGCATAGGCTAGGTGTTTGGGCTCAACGCATGGGCTGGGCACTTGGCATGCTCGCTCGATGCATAGGCAGGGGCGCTTGGCATGTCGGTTCGACGCATGCCTCAAGCCCATGCCTTAGCCGCGTCCTTGCCTACCCTTGCATCCGCATGCCTTGTGCATGCCTTACGTTAGCTGTTCACGTGTGCAATCCCACAACCACTGCTTATGCCTTCTTACATCCAACGCACTCTTAGGCCTTGCATTCAATGTGCTTAGGCCCTCCACATGCGTTGGCCACCTTTTGATCCTTTTTATTTTCATACAACTTAGTATTAATGCTTTCACCATTTCATCTTGCTCCAATATCTTTGTTACTTAGGATTTTTCCTTCTCCAAATAACCTTCCACCTTAGATTTAGTGTTAGGGTCTTACAATAGGGTCGCATGGCAGATGTTGAGGCAGGGGGTTGAAACACATACTGCCGCGTTTTCTTGGCTAGGGTAGAGGGTTTGGGTTTTGGAAGGCTGGGCTAGAGGGTTTTGGTCTGGCGGAAGCTTGAGGTTTTGGAAGGGTTTTGGGAGATGACGAAGCATGAGTGTTGATTTTTGTAGGAGCAGACTTTGTGAAAGATTTAGGTTGAGACAGTCTCCGAGAGTGGAAGACGAATTGCCTTGTTGTTTGGCTGGAACAGAAGGCTTTGACACATGGGGAGGGGAAAAGGTAGAGAACAAAGAAACAAATGAAGAGGAGAATGAGCTTATCAGTGAGTTTTCGGTGAAGCTGAGGGAAAAATTTTGACTATCCGAAGTGCCCGACATTGGGAGTGGGAGAGATAAATGGAGCTTTGATCGAACGGAGTGGCTGCTTGGTCGGGCAGCTAGGGTTGAACGGTTTCTCTAAAATTGAAGGCTCAAGGAAGAAGAAGGAGAGGAGGGGAAAAGGGTTTCTGAACCCTTTTTATAGCCCAACATAAGAGAGAGATGAGGGGACAGTGTTAATGTGTCAGATGAATGGGACGTTTGTGCTACCCATTAAATGCAGATGTGAAGAAATGTGTCTTAGGCTTCCAAACACTTGAGTGTTTCATCCCCCGAACAACCTCTTTTTATCTTATAATGCATGACGATGTGTTAACCTAATTCTAATGCATCTACTTTACGATTTCTCATGTTGGTTCAACAGACATTCAAAAACATGCAAGATAAGTGAATTTTTAAAGAGCAATACAAACAATAATCAAAGCAAAAATAAATACAAATAAGAATCTAAGAAAAGAAAAAAAATCAACTGCATAGAATACAGAAAGCAAAAGCAGTGATGAAGACGAAGCGTCCTTAGAGTATGTGTTTGATCAATCGTAAGGGTGCTTCAACACGAGGTTCAGATAGTGATAATGGGCAGAAATGCACGTTATCATAGTGCTAAGTTCTTAAACAATGTTGGATTGCGTTGATGAAACATGTTGACTTGTGTCCATTAAGGATCAATTTCGTAATATTGCGGTCGCATGCATTTAACGCATTAGAACTGTTGATTTTTGTATTTTTGTGCAGAATATGCATTAATGCAATGCAAGAATTGCGATCATAGGAAATCATTGGTCGAGCACAACTTCACCGCAAGGCTTTGCATTGATCGTGCTTGCAAACATTCGCTCGAGAAGGATCATGTTGACTTGGAAATTGATTGGTGTACTGTGCATGGATGATAATGCGCTACAAGCTCATGTTGCCATAAACTTGTAACGGGAAAATGTATGTTCTGCTATGTAATTGCTCATGCACACTTTATGCGATACTACTTCTAGATATTCATTATTAATGAGATGCTTGTAGTATGCTATGCGTTGTCACAAGTTTCCTTACGCTGAAACCAAGTATAATTCCAACGCAAGTTTCTCAGAGTAATCCGAGGTCGAACACAGGGATTGTTTTCGTTAATGCGTTACGTTCGTGATACAAGCGACCTGTTTTTACAATTAATAAAGATTGTGTGTTTGTACAGAAAATTAAAGTGCGATAAACATAAATTGCGATAATAAAATAAAAATGCGATAAAAGTAAAGTCCTAAACTATTATGATACAAGATACAAGATACATGATACATGATACTGAGTTTGAGACTGAATGTGAAGTTTATACAAATGATCGTGGTATGCGATAGCAAGTCTTTATGTATGAATCAGAAATAGAAAGGATAACTAGTACAAATATCGTAAGCTGTTATTTGCATTAAAGATATACTAAGGTTCCGCTTTCCCTTAGTGTACACCTCTCAGTGATCGGTCGTGTTCCCACATCTCTGTGGTGAAACAGGGATGAACATAATGAACGCAAGGTTGCTTCCATCTCTAGAAGTACTTCTCGCTTTAGTTAACGCATTCTTCCAACCTTCTCTCAACAGGCAGAATGGCATCTTCACTTCTGCTCTCACAGGTGAAGATGTCGTCTAGCATGCTTTAGCTAAACATAACTATTTCCTTAACCCAGATTAATTTACTTGCTCAATTCTTACTAATTACCAAGGGATTAAGAAAACATCATGGAGAAAGTGAATCGTGGGTGAACGGAAATAGGCAGAGAGATGATGATGAAAATGATCAATACAATTAATACTAAGATTAAGCGTCTGATACATGGTGTGAATGATAGAGATTAAAAAGATGAGTACAAGTGATGAAAAGAGATAGAAACAAATACAGAAGAGTGTCAATATCTTGACATAGATCTGGATGGTGGATTTGTTTGCCGGCATATGAATGAATGAAAAGAAGAGCTTCCCTCTCAGGCTTGCTCATCTGGTAGAAGTGACCTTGGTACAGAGCTTCAACGGTGGGGATTGAAAGGATTTGCTCTGAGACTCACCTCTCAGCCTTGTCTCTTAATTCTTCCCGGATCTACTCAGATCAGCTCTTCAGACCAGTCTCTCTCTCACTATACAAGTATCAAAATATGCCCGTATCAAGTATATTTTGCAATAGAATGACAGAGGCTATTTAAGGCTAAGCTTTGATTCTTTGCAGTGTGGACCCCACTTTATTGTTAAGGCAGTTCTTGAAATGGTGGAGTGAATATTCCTCCTGTTACGCAATCAATTCTGTCAGAAATGCACAATGGTCAGCTGTACACGCATCTGAATCCTCCGCAATTGCATTGCTCTTTTGCATCTTCGATCATTTTTTTGCATGCGGTGTTGTTTTTTATTACCGCATGCGGTTGAAGTTAAGCCCTGGATGAGTGTCGCATGCGCCGTCATTGCGTTGATCGTCTCTTCATTATTGATTGATGGGCACAATACGACGGAGATGCGTTGTTCATTTTCTTTACGCAAGCAGTGACTTGATTTCCTGCAAAACAGAATTGAAACATTCTTTTCTACCATCGCAATGGTGTCAGTGGGTGTATTTACGATAATTTATAATTCTTGCATTTCTTAGCCAATTTTCATATAATCGACGCAAATTTTCTTCCCTTTAGCCATAATATCTAAATAAAACAGTATAAATAACTTGTATTTCTATAAGTTATCAGATTGCCGTAACTTGGTCAGCGCAACATGGTGGGCGCATCCGGGTGAAAGGCCAATTAAGAGCGATGGGACAGAAAGCTAATGACAGTCGAATCCAAATTAAGTTGACAGCCGATAACGGTCACAAAGTACATTCAGCTTTATCGATGACAATTATTCGACGCATCAGTCAGGAATTAAAGCTATCCCATCTGTACAACCAGGAGAGAGAAGCCACCTTTCACCATGGATGCTCTATAAATTCCAAGGGCATTCTTTAGAGAAGGGGTTCACGAGTTCAGCAGTTAGAGATTTAATATTTCAGTTTGCACGTCTTTGTTCTTAGTTTTCATTCATTTCAAGGCAGACGCGAGAGAGGAAGCTGTGCCGGCAGATTGTTCTGGTAAGCTTGGGAGAGCACCGGAAGCTTCAAGGATAGAGAAAGGGCCGACTCCTGCGGAAGCGGGAACATCTTTAGAATAGAATAGAGATTTCAGTGTAAAAAGCCTCGGTCAGCAAGGAATTGCTACCAGGCTTTCTACCTTTAACTTCCATTTTCATTTTGTACTTAACTCATTTTTAAAAATGGAATTTCGTTCTCTATATTTGTTCACTCTCTGTTATTCACGCATGAGTAGCTAAATCAGTTGAATGGGTTGAGAAGCATTTAACTAGCACAACTAGGGAATCTTCATTCTTTGTGATTATCTTGTTTATGTATGCTTCATTCGTATACTTGGGAGGGTAGTCTAAGGACATGATATAGACTTGGGAAGGTCAGGTTAGAATCTAGACTCGGAAGAGCCAGATTAGAACGCATAAACAAGAGATAGGTGCTAAGGAATGAGCACTATTTGTTATCAACGCATCGCATGCATCCTAGAGATAGGATATAATTGTATGCGGTCACCTTGCTTTCATGCATTTTGCATCATCGCATAGGACAAGAGTAGAGACTTAGGGATAAGCTCTATGGACACTTTTGCATCCAACACATTCATCCTAGACTTAGGAGAATCACATTTACATTGGAAAATGACTTGCTGTGTATGGTTGTAACATGAACGTATAGTCTGACGCATTCCCGAGTAACACTAGCTTAAGATCTTCTCAACCCATTCATCGCATACTCATTGCATCTATCAACACAACTGTCTTTTCTCAAATCCGTCACCTTTATTTATTTCTTTTTCATCAACGCAATCAAACAAAAAACCCATAATTTATTTACTTGGTTACCGCAAGGTTTTTATAAAAATTACCAACGCAGACTGTTTTCACAAGTCCCTATGTTCGACCTTGGACTTACCAGGAAACTCAGAGGAATTTACACTTGGATTCTGCTCGGAAAACTTGAGTGCACAATGCAATTCCATCAACGCATAGCATCCATATTTTCACTTCATAAAACCAAGTATCAAATAGCTTCACGTAGCTCGATGGATGATTTTTGACGTTCTAGATTTCCTTCAATGTAGGGTTTTACCCGCTATCCATTTACTTTGAATGCGTTCATACCATCCTCTCACATGACCTCCACAGCTCCATGAGGAAAGATCGTTAATGATGAATGGACCTGACCATCTAGATTTCAATTTACCTTGGAAAAATCGCAAACGTGAGTTAACCAATAAGACATTTTGACCAATAAAAAAGTTCTTTCTTACTGATGTGTTGGTCATGCCAATGCTTAGTCTTCTCTTTGATGATCTTTGTGTCTTCATATACGTTAAGGTGCCACTCATCACGCTCGTTGAGTTGCAGCTTGTGATGCTCACCCGCAGCCTCCAAATTCAGATTCTTTACTGCTTAAAATGCCTTGTGCTCTAATTCTAAAGGTAAGTGACATGCTTTTCCAAATACCAAAGAATAAGGAGACATACCTATAGGCATATTCTTGTAGGCAATTCTGTATGCCCATAGAGCCTCGTCTAGCTTTTGTGTCCAATCTTTCCTATATGCTTCAGCTTGATCGTTGGTTTATGGGTGGTATGTGGTAGCTATTTTGTGCCTGACATTATATTTAGCAAGTAACTTAGAAATGATACGGTTAAGGAAATGCATACCTTCATCAATTATCTGTGCCCTAGGTGTTCCAAAGCACATGAAAATGTTTCTGGTTAGAAATTTTGAAATGGTTGCCGCATCATTTTGGCACAAGCTACAACCTCGACCAATCTTGATACATAATCAAATGCTAACAAGATGTACTATTGTCTGCAAGATAGAGGGAAAGGTCCCATGAAGTCAATGCCCCATACATCATATGTTGTTCAGTGGCATTGCATCCCTCGAAGATATATTTCCAGTGCATTGGTAGGGATCGCATTTCAGAATATACTCCCTTGCGTCTTTAAACAGGGTGGGCCAGAAATACCCACATTGAAGAACTTTGGCAGCAGCTCTTTGTCCTCCGAAATGACCTCCACAAGAAGAATCATGACATTAAGCTAGAATGCATTGTGTTTCAAATTTAGGAACGCATCAATGCATAATGGAGTCAGGACTTTGCTTGAATGAAACAATTCGTCCCAAAAATAGAATTTTCTATCATGTATCAACCGTTTCTTCTGTTGTGCGTTGAAATGCTTAGGAAACTTTTTTATGGTTAAGTAATTAACCATGTCTGCATACCAGGGTTCCTCGTCTTCAATTTTAAGTAGGCATTCACTAGGGAACACAACTCTGATTTTTTCTTGTCCCAGCTATATCTCTCTGTTTTCCAATCTTGATAGGTGGTTAGCCACCTGATTCTCAGTCCCCTTTCTATCTTTGATTTCCACATCAAACTCCTGTAGTAGCAGTACCCAACGAATAAACCTGGGTTTTGGATTCTTTTTGTCCATCAAAAACTTAATAGCGGAATGGTCTAGGTAGATTGTTGCCCCCCACCAACTAGATACACTCTGAACTTTTCAACAACAAACACTACAGCCAACATTTCTTTTAAGTAGTGGTATAGTGTTCCTGGGACTCATTCAATGTTTTTTATGCATAAGAAATGGGATGTATCAAATTTCCTTTTTTTGACCCAACATGGCTCTAATTGCCACATCACTCATATCGCACATTAAAATAAAGGGCTGCATCCGGTCCGGGGCTATTAGTATCGAAGTTGTTGTTAACGCATACTCCAATGTCTCAAATGGGTTGAGACAATCTTCATTAAATATATAGAGCCTGTTTAATTCTAACAATGTGCTCAGAGGTCGCGCCATTTGAGAAAATCTCTTTAGAAACCTTTTATAGAAGCCTGCGTGGCATGAGAAACTTCGCAAAGCTTTGACATTCACAGGGGGGGTAGTTTGGCTATGACGTCAATTTTTGTTTCATCTACTTCCAATCCGACTTTTGACACCTTGTGTCCCAAAACAACGCCTTTACTCACATAAAGTGACATTTCTCCCAATTTAATACTAGATTTGTTTCCTCGCATCGTGCAAGAACAACCTCTAAGTTTTCTAAGCATGATCAAAAGAAGTCCCCAAAAACTGAGAAATGGTCCATAAAAACTTCAACAGTTTGTTCTAGAAAGTCAGAGAAAATTGCAATCATGCATTTTTGGAAAATCCTTGGTGCGTTGCATAACCCAAAGGTCTTGCGTCTGAATGTGATTGTTCTAAAGGGGCATGTGAATGTTGTTTTCTCTTGGTCTTCAGGGGAAATGAGGATTTTGGTTATAACCTGAGTATCTGTCTAAGAAACAGTAAAATTCTTTGCCAACTAGTCGATCGAGCATCTAATCAATAAAAGGAAGGGGTGAAGTAGTAATATAACATGCAACGGAACACATTAATCAATAAACACTTAAACTACATTTAATGTTAGCTTTAAACATGTTATACATGTGAAGTTCGTAAGAGGGTTTGAAACATATATCACCTTTGAAGATCTCTTCCACAAATTCAGCAGATTTTCACCAAGTTTGAGCATGAATCTTCAAGAAGACCACCACCAAGATCTTCTCCATTATACTCAAGTAGGAATGAGTAGTGGAAACACTTAAATCAAGCTGAATTGAGGATGAACTAATGAGGGTTGAATAGGGTTTTCAGTTTTTTTTCACTTCAATTAGTAAACTCAGATTAATCAATAATCTTTCTGCATGAAACTTCTATATATAGATAGAAATCATGGAAATCAATAGGGCTACATGGATGGAACCACCTACTTGGTGATTATCACATAATTCAATCGGATTTTGGTGAAAATCCATTAAAATGATGTTAGTGGATTTTTCCTAAAATTTGGAAAAATCCATTAACATGATTTCAAATAAATCATTTCGCTTTATTTTCAAATAAGTTTTATATAATTAATTCAAATATAATTAATTGAAAAAAACTAATTTTAATTTTCAATTTTTAATTAAACTTTTTTAATTAAAAGAATATTAATTTAATATCTTAATATTAAATTAATAAAACACCAATTTCACCAATATAAATCAATTTCATATTTACATCATAATTTAAATATTAATTGATTTTTCAATTTCGTTTAATTTCAATTAAATTAAACGTTTTAAATTGTATCATATACAATCAATTGAAAACCCTAAAATGAAATTTGAACATTTCAAATTCATAACTCTAATTTCATACATCAATACTCAATTTGTTATTCTAATTTAAGAGCTAGTAGAGGGACCTAATGGACCTACAGATCATGAGCTCCAACGATTTATAATTAATTCGTTAAACTCTTTAATCAAATTAATTACTATTCGTTAATTATCAAGGCACACCACTATAGCTCGATAGTTGCACTATTTTCACTATAGATATATTTATGTCCATGTAAACCATAATAAGTAAGTCGATCCTTCACAGGTCGTTCGTAATTATAGCTGGGTCAAAGTTACTGTTGATAACTTGTAGAAATATAAGTTATTTATGCTACCTTATTCAAATATCGCATTTTATACCATCAAGTTAAAGACTTATTTTTAGACTTTACAACTGTTTTACCCCTATAAGTACATCTTGTTCCTCAAGTTCTTACTGACCCTCTAACGAACAATTAATTCATAATACTACTTATGAATCATGTCCCTCTCTATTATGAGAAGGCGGGGCCCCGATTGTTCAAGACCTAGAATCAACACTTGAGAGAACAACCTATTTGCTAACAATAAAATGGATAGAAGTGAATTCCATCTTAGAGGGAAATGCCCCCTACTATCTATTCGGTCTTATCCCCAAAATGGAAGACTTATTGAGCAGTGTTGTTGGACTACTCTCATCCATGCAAATCAAAAGATAATCCCAAACAAACTGGAGTTCTTAGCTACCTCAAGATTAAGATCGAGTTATCCTAGGTTACTTTAGTATGAAATAGTCAGTTTGAACACTGAACGGTCATTATAAAGAAAAGTGACTATTTTGTGGTCCAGTCTTTATGCAAACTCATTGCATAGGATGTCTCCACTCACATGTCTCTACATGAATGATCTGTGAATCATATCATTTGTATTACCTATACAAAATGAGCCGCATCCAATAGTGTTACCTGTTGGGTTTCATGTCCTAAAAACTCGTAGTTTGTAAAATGATAAACATTTTCTATTATACTTGTTATTGATCTCATAAATTATATGAAAGTCTAAATCCAATAAACTAAGACCCATGACTATTGTATGAGTACTTGAACTTTATGTGAAGACATAAGAGTGGATCATATTCGAGTAAATAGTCAAAATGATCTATGGTACATGAATGAGGTTGGGTACCTTATTCTAGTAACACCATTGGATGCGGCCTACTCTGTAGTTGTTACAAAGAGTTTAAAGTGCTACATACGATGTTATCATAATTCGTACATGTTATGACATGAGGAGTGGGGGCGTTCTATGCAATGAGTTTGCATAAGATCCGGACCAAGAAATAAGTCACTCTTACTTTATAATATTGTTTACTGTTTAAGACTGACTATTTCACCTAGATGACCTAGGTAACTCGATCTTAATCCTAAGCTAACTATGAACACCTGTTTATTCGGGATTGCCCTTAGATTTGCATAGTAGAGGGTTGGCTCAACAACACCGACTCAAAAAGAATCCCATTTCAAGGGTAAGATCAGATAGATAGCTGGGGACATAGGGTGCAAAAGGGAGTTCACATCTACCGGATCTAGGGATAGAAAAAAGGTTGTTCTCTCAAGTACTGAATCTAGGTCTTGAATAAGGGGCCCCACCCTCTCACTAGGCTAAGAGAGTTTGGTTTGGTGATTGGATCACAAACCAATTTTTCATTAGAGGATCAGTAGGGACTTGAGGAATAAGACGTAATCTTGGGAGTAGAACAGATATTTGACCCAGCCGTTATTACGAACAACCTGTGAAGGGTCGACTTGTTGATTATGGTTAAATCATGTGGACATAATATATCTACAGTGAAGGGAGTACAACTATGGGCTTTAGTGGAACTACCCATTAGTTAACGAATGGAAATTAATTTGGTCTAATGAGTTTAGCCAATTAATCTCGGATCGTTGGAGTCCATGATCTGTCGTCCGCGAGGTCCCCCTACTACCTCGTAACGGACTAGCTCTAGAATAGCATGATAAGTTAATTTGAAACGTTCAAATTAGATTTAAGGAAATTAGTAATTATATGAGATATAATCATGTTTAATTTTAGAATTAAACGATATAGTAGAATTTATATATATAAATATGATTGAAATATAAAAAGATGAATATGTGTTAAAATTAATTTAATATTTGATATTAAATTAATTAAGTTTTATTCATAAATTAATTAATTTATGAAATTAATTAATTTATCATTTTAAAAATCAAATAGATTTATTAAATCAAATTTTGATTTTAGATAAAATTGAAAAAGAAAACAAAAACACATTTAAATTGAAAATGGATTTTTCCATTATCCATCAGTTAACTAGCTAACTTATGAAGCAACCATTTGGCCTTGTCTTCTCCAAGCATGAGTTGCAACACATGCAGTTATTCTCTTTGCATGTTGATCTACAATATAATGAGAAGATTGGCGTGAAAATGGGCATGCAATCAAAAGGTTTTTGAGAGAAAAACTGGTTTGAAGAAAGGTTCTTCAACCTTGTTGCAGCAGTGAGCTTTTCTCCTTCATCCCTTGATTCAAGCTTGTTTTGAGTTCCATAACTCAATCTATAGCACCAAAAGAATAGTGGGGAAGATCTTGAGGTGGTCTATAACAAGATATGGAGAAGATTGCAGCTGGAGATGGAGCTTGGAAGAAGTTCTTCAAGAGGTATGTCTTGAAACCCATTTTTTCTACAGAAGCATGTTTTATATTATGCGAAAATTAGTGAATTTGAATGCTTAGATGATCTCTGTTCTTCTGCTGCAATTGATACAATCCTACAATTGGTATAAGAGCATCAAATAAGCATTCAATTCAGTTTAATTTTGGTTTGGTGGGTGTTTTATATTAGAAATATGAAATTGATGCACTGATATGGTTTTCTGAGTTTTGGCTGTTTAATTCTCTTCAATTTCTCATTTAAATTTGTAATTGGCTCTTGCTTGATGAGCTTTAATGTGTTCCCTAGAGTCATTAGAGTAGAAATTAAGTTGTAAATCGAAGAAACAAGTGAAGAGGCCAAGTTGCAGTTCCATAAAAATCAGCCTCTATTCTTGTCGTCGTTGAGGTTTCAGTTGCCAAACGATTGTCTAGCTCCAGACGATACACGATGTCAAGAAAAGCTAGACGATCATATAGCAATGGGTGTTGGTCGTTGTGATGTTGAACACTAGACGATCGTTACCTACATGAGCTATACGATGCGTTCAATTTGTCTATAAGATAGCATTAAGCGATCGTTTAACTTTGGCGTGGGAACTAAACGATACGTTGAATTTACTATACGATGGTACGATACGATCATTTAGCAATGATGCACTCTAAGTGATGCGATGAAGTGCTACGCGATAACGCTGAGCAATCGTTTAGATGTGGAGCTAAGCGATCGTGTAGACGAAGTGCTAAGCGATGCGTTGAATATTCTATGTGATGGAACTAAACAAATTGTTTACCTATGATTCTGAATGATGCAATGATGTTCTATACGATTGAGCTAAGCGATCGTTTAGCTACACGACGGATATTAAACGATGACATGCAACGCTAGACGATTGTGTTAAGCAATCGTTTGGTTCTATACGATAGAACTAAGCGATAGTGATGAAGAGCTATACGATAGCCTTGAACGGTCTCTTACTTCGATCATTTATTTTTGTTCGAGAGCTGAACGATGCATCGAGTTGCTATACAATAGCACTATGCAATTGTTTTCCTCTATGCGGGAGCTAGGCGATGCGTTGAATGCTATGTGATGGCATTAAATGATCGTTTACCTTTTTGCGTGCTAAACGATCAAGCATTTACTAAACGATCTTTCAAAATGTTAGACGATGGTGTGAGGTAATAAAATTGTTTATCACCTAGATATCATAGGTTAAAATCCAATTATAAAGAGTAATACTTGGATAAACCACATAGACTTAGGGTTGTTTTATTAGCTAAAAAGAACCTAAGTATAAATCTACCCAAAATAGAACACTTCAGTGGCAGTTTAATAACTTCTTGATAGAGTTATTAGAAAACTTCAGTGGGAGATTAATAAGATATATGATACGTTATTTTTAGCTCTCATGTCTCTAAGAGTTCACAATCCAGATTTAAGCGGTACTTCGTGTCACCCTAGAAGTGACCTCCATTCGGAAAGTATTTTTTAGCTTAAATCTAGATTTTGGTGAATAAGAGGAAGTTTTTCAAATATAAGTCTATTATACGATATATAGATTTCAACTGCCACATCTCCATATAGTTTACACCGTGATATTCATATGATGCTTCGTGTCACCTTGGAAGTGGCCTTCATTCGGAAAGTGTTTTATATGAGTCAATATCAAGGTAAACAGAGGAAGTAGTTCATAGTAAGTGGGTGAAGGATATGTGTCAATATATCCTACAATCTCCTCCATTAGTCTGAACTATGAGATTCTTATGTTGCGCCTGCTGGTTTTCTTTAGACTGCCTTTTGCTAGTCGTTTAACGATGGCTCTCCCCTCGGAGGGTTCTAACATAGGATTCAGAACAACACAGGCTTCAATAAAATGAATAGGGTCTTATAGTTCTGTCTTGGATGTTGTTTTCTATTTCGGAGGCAAATTTATACCATCCTATAGGAACTGAAAATGGCGGGTCACACTTACAAGAATTACTAAGTTGTTAGTAAAGATCTTGACCAAAAACGATAACTAAATGACTATAGAAATAAGAGTTATTCCAGAGACAATAAGAATAATAGTTATTTCGGGGATAGTGTTTGGTCAAAATTGTTTGTTTTAGTGGAGTATTTGACTGCCCCACTATAGCATATATTATGACTAATTAAAATATCGTTGCAAATAAATAATGGTTATCGGTACATTATTACTTTTTGTTAAAACTTGACTTTGGATTTAGTTACAATTTTCTAATTAGAATTTTTTTGAATTTTATCAGCATGTCGAATTCTAGAATACTCACTTCCGATGTACATAACAGTAAAATCAAATCAAGAAACAAATTACTAGCGGTTGATTATACCAAAAGAGTTTTAATAGAGGATTGTCCTCTATCTCCCAACTCATCTGAAATTATGAATTATGTAGATGAGAATGTGAAATTCGAACAACAAGATAAATATGATCTACTTGTTATCGAAGCATGTTTGGTGGAAAACGATAAAATTTGGATAATTGATTCAGGTGCCACTAATCATGTATGTACTATCTCACAGGAAACAAGTTCCTCGAGACAGTTGACAGAAGGTGAAACAATCTTTAACGTAGGGACCGGGGAGATTATTTCAGCCAAAGTAGTGGGAGATATGAAGTTATTTATAGGAGATAAGTACATTTATTTGAAAAATGTATATTATATTCCTTTGGAATCTAATTTCTGTCTCTTGTTTGCTAGAACAAAATTTATTTCGAAAATGGTGAATTGTTCATTAAAATGGGAAATAAACAGATTTGCTCTGCAAAACTAGAAAATAACTTGTACATCTTAAAACCAACTAAGGTCAAAGCTGTTTTGAACATAGAGATGTTTAAAACTGCTGGGACTCATAAGAAGAGGAAGATTTCTCCAAATGCTTATCTTTGGCATTTAAGACTAGGCCACATAAATCTCAACAGGATTGAGAGATTGGTTAAGAATGGTTATCTAAATAAGTTGGAAGACAGTTCATTACCACCATGTGAGTCTTGTCTTAAGGGTAAAATGACAAAAAGATCTTTTTCTGGAAAAGGTCTTAGAGCCAAGGAACCCCTAGAGCTGATTCACTCAGACCTTTGTGGGCCTCTAAATGTTAGAGTAAGAGAAGGGTTTGAATATTTCATCAGTTTTATAGATGATTATTCAAGGTATGGGCATATTTACCTAATGCACCAAAAGTCTGAAACTTTTGAAAAGTTCAAAGAGTATAAGGCTGAGGTTGAATACCAATTAAGTAAAAATATTAAAACACTTCGATCGGATCGTGGTGGTGAGTATATGGACATAGAATTCCAGAACTATTTGATAGAACATGGAATTCAGTCTCAACTCATAGCCCCTGGCACACCCCAGCAAAACGATGTGGCAGAGAGGAGAAACAGAACCTTGTTGGACATGGTTCGTTCCATGATGAGTTACGCTCAGTTAAAAAATTCTTTTTGGGGACACGCAGTCGGGGCTGCGGTGTATATTTTGAACATAGCTCCCTCGAAAAGCATTTTTGAAATGCCTTATGAGCTCTGGAGAGGACGTAAAGGAAATTTATATCACTTCAGGATTTGGGGTTGTCCAGCACATGTGGTTGTATAGAATCCTAAAAAGTTGGAACATCGTTCAAAAGTATGCCTATTTGTAGGGTACCCAAAAGAAACAAAAGGTTGTCTCTTTTATGATCCTCGGGAAGATAAAGTATTTGTATCGACAAATGCAGCCTTCCTGGAGGAAGATTATATAAAGAACCATCAATCTCGTAGTAAGCTAGTAATAGAAGAAATGTCCAGAGAAACAACAAACATATCAACAAGAGTGTTAGATCGAGCTGGTCCTTCAACAAGAGTTGTTGATAGAGTAGGTTCGTCAACAAGAGTTGTTGATGAAACTGATACTTCACATCCTTCTCAAGAGTTGAGAATGCCTCGTCGTAGTGGGAGGGTTGTACAATAGCCTGACCGATACATGGGTTTAACTGAAACTCAAATCATCATACCAGATGATGGTTTAGAGGATCCATTGTCTTTTAATCAGGCAATGAACGATGTGGACAAAGACTAATGGATTAAAGCCATGGACCTTGAAATGGAATCTATGTATTTCAATTCTGTCTGGGCTCTTGTAGATCAATCGGAAGGGGTAAAACCCACTGGTTGCAAGTGAATTTACAAGAGAAAACAAGACGAAGCTGGTAAGGCATAGACCTACAAAGCTAGACTAGTGGCAAAAGGGTTTACCCAAAAGGAGGGGTTAGATTTTGAAGAAACTTTCTCTCCAGTTGCCATGTTAAAGTCTATTAGAATACTCTTGTCCATAGCCACATTTTTTATTATGAGATATGGAAAATGGATGTTAAGACTGCTTTTCTGAATGACTATCTTGAATAGAGTATCTATATGTCTCAACCAGAAGGGTTTATACAGCAGGGTCAAGAGCAAAAAGTTTGCAAGCTTAATCGATCCATTTATGGATTAAAACAAGCTTCTAGATCATGGAATATAAGATTTGACATTGTGATCAAATCTCATTGCTCTGAATAAAATATTGACGAACCCTGTGTCTATAAGAAAATCGTCAACAAAACTGTCGCTTTTCTGGTGTTGTATGTTGATGATATTCTACTCATTGGAAATGAGGTAGAATATCTAGCTGACGTTAAGAGATGACTGGCTTCACAATTCCAAATGAAATATTTGGGAGAAGCACAATATGTTATTTGAACCCAAATAGTTTGGAATCGCAAGAACAGAACATTGGCATTATCCCAAGCATCTTATATAGACAAGATGTTGTCTAGGAATAAAATGCAAAATCCAAGAAAGGATCTTTACCTTTCAGACATGGAATTCACTTTTCTAAGGAGCAAAGTCCTAAGACACCTCAAGAGGTTGAGGAGATGAATCGAATTCTATATGCATCTACAGTTTGGAATTTGATGTATGCAATGTTGTGTACTCGTCCCGACATATGCTATGCCATAGGAATTGTCAACAGATTTCAATCCAATCCTAGTCATGACCATTGGACTGCTGTTAAAAACATTCTCAAGTATCTTCAGAGAACGAGAGATTATATGCTCGTATATGGTCCTAAGGATCTTATCCTTACTGGATACACTGATTGTGACTTTCAGACTGATATTGATTCAAGGAAATCAACTTCGGGGTCAGTATTCAAGCTGAATCGAAGAGCAGTTGTGTGGAGGAGAATCAAGCAAAGTTGTATTGTGGACTCCACAATGGAAGCTTAGTATGTAGCTGCAAGCAAAGCAACATAAGAAGCAGTATGGCTGAGAAAGTTTCTAACAGATCTGGAAGTAGTTCCTAACATGTACCTACCTGGCACTCTTTATTGTGACAACAGTGGAGTAGTTGCAAATTCAAATGAACGACAAAGCCATAAAACGGGAAAGCATATCGAACGAAAGTACCATCTCATCAGGGAGATTGTACACAGAGGAGACATCATTGTCACTCAAATTTCTTCCCAAGACAACTTAGCTGATCCATTTACAAAGGCCCTCTCGGCTAAAGTGTTCGATGGTCACCTAGTAGGACTAGGTCTACGAGTTTTTTACCACTAGGGCAAGTGGGAGAATTGATGGGTATTGTAATGCCCTAGTTTATTGTATTTGTACATTGTATTCTCTCCATGTAAACTCAACAATATATATATTTATATATATTGATCCACTGGAGCTTTAGTCCAAGTGGGAGTATTGTTGGGTTTATGTTCTAAAAACTCATAGTTTGTAAAATGATAAACATTTTCTATTATACTTCTTATTAATCTCATAAATTGTATGAAAGTCTAAACCCAATAAACTAAGACCCATGACTATTGTATGAGTACTTGAACTTTATGTGGAGACATAAGAGTGGATCAGATTTGTGTAAATAGTCAAAATGATCTATGGTACATGAATGAGGTTGGGTACCTTATTCTGGTAACACCATCGGATGCGGCCTACTTTGTAGTTGTTATAAAGAGTTTAAAGTGCTACATACGATGTGATCCTAATTCATACATGTTATGACATGAGGAGTGGGAGCGTTCTATGCAATGAGTTTGCATAAGATCCGGACTAAGAAATAAGTCACTCTTACTTTATAACATTGTTTACTGTATAAGACTGACTATTTCACCTAGATGACCTAGGTAACTAATAACGGGAAGAAATGCACATTATCATAGTGCTAAGTTTATAAACAATGTTGGATTGCATTGATAAAATGTGTTAAATTGTGTCCATTAAGCATAAAATCTATAAATATTGCAATCGCATGCGTCCAACGCATTAGAGAAGTTGATCTTTATATTTTTGTGCATAATAATGTGTTAACGCAATGCAAAGATTGCGATCATAGGAATACATTGGTCGAGTGCAACTTAATCGCAAGATTTTGCGTTGATCGTGCTCGTAAACATTCACCCAAGAAAAATCACCGCAACTTGGTCAGCACAACACGGTGGGTGCATCCGGGGGAAAGGATAATTAAGATCGATGGGACAAAAAGCTGACAGCTGTCGGATCCGAATTAAGTTGACAGTCGATAACAGTCACAAAGTACATCCAGCTTTATCGATGACAATTATCTGGCGCATCAATTAGGAATTAAGATTGTCCCATCTATACAACCGGGAGGGAGAAGTCGCCTTTCACCTTTGATGCCCTATAAATACCAAGTGCATTCTTCAGATAATGGGTTAAGCAGTCATTAACTTCATCACTATTACAAGTTCACGCCTCTGTTCATAGTTTTCTTTTCCGTTTTACGGTGGAGCAAGAGAAGAATGGTGATGCCGGAGATCTTCTAGGGCAACTCGAAACTATTGCATAAACAAGAGATAGGGACTTAGAGATAAGCTCTGTTTGTCAACTTGCATCGCATGCATCCTAGGAATATGAATGATATTATGTAGTCGCATATTTGTGTGAATGTCATGTTGTCATCGCATAAATAGAAATAGAGGTTTATGTGTAAACCATGTAGACTTATCGCATACGTATCAATGCGTTCTAGCCTTAGAAGCCGTAGCATTCATGTCGAGAGGTGGTTTACTATTGCATGCATGTTGCATGATCACAAAGCATGAACACAGCCTAGGGAGTGTTAGTCGAAACCCTTCTCAACCTGTTCACCGCATATTCATCGTATTTCCTGTTTACCAACTCTTTTCAAACTCTGTCACATTCGTTATTTATTTTTATCAACGCAACAACACACCCAAAACTTATTATTACTTGGTTACCACAAAGTTTTCATGCCTATTACCAACATAACTATTTTCACAAGTCCCTGTGTTCGAACCTGGACTTACTAGGAAACTCAGGGGAATTTACACTTGAATTCTGCTGGGGAAACATGAGTGCACAACGCAATTATTAATGCATATCATCCACATTTTCACCTCATAAAATCAAGCACCAAGTTTTCGCGTCGTTGTCGGGGACTTTGGTAAAATAGTTATTAACAGTAATTTTGGTGAATTCTTTGCAAAAATCTCAATCTCTGGCAAACTACGACCCGAAGATTGAGAGAACATTTCAAAGGAGACTCAGAGACAGCCAACAACAACCACAATCCGATAAAGAAGAGATGGCGGAGCAGCCTGGAAATGGAGCACCAAACAACAACAACAATGTCATGGTAAATCCGATTATGTTGGCAAGCGATCGAAATAAGCCCATTAGGGACTATTCATCACAAAACCTTTATGATTTCTCTTTGGGAATCATGAGGCCTACCTTAGATGGAAGAATATTTGAAATGAAATCGGTGATGCTGTAGATGATCCAGGCTGCAGGTCAATTCGGAGGAAGGCGTGGCGAGGATCCGCACGTCCACCTCCGAAGTTTTGTTGAAATCTGCGATACTTTTATGTTCTCGAACGTCTCTGCTGAAGAAGTTCGACTAACGTTGTTCCCATTTTCTCTCTGTGATTAGGCTAGGAAATGGACATTTGCTCGAACCAGGAGAGATCACTTCTTGGGATCAAGTGGTGGAGAAATTTATGAAGAAGTATTTCCCATCTACCGAGAACGCAAGACGAAGAAAGCTTATCACTAATTTTGAACAAGATATGGACAAATCGCTCAGGGATGCTTGGGCGAGGTTTAAAAGGTTGGTCCGAGATTGTCCGCATAATGGGCTACTAGATTGCCTGCAAATGGAAATTTTCTATCAGAGTTTGAATCCTTCTTCGCAGATCGCTGGGAAAACGGCAGCAGCCGGTGGTCTGTTGATAACTTGTAGAAATATAAGTTTTTATACTGCCTTATCTACATATTGCAGCCAAAAGAGAATAAATATGCGTCAATTGTTTGAAAATTAGCTTAGAAATACAAAAATTATGAATTATTGCAATTACACCCACTAACATCATTAAGATGGAAGAAAAGAAGATTTCTACTCTGTTTTGCAGGAAACCAAGTCACCGCTTGCGATCAAGGCTCAAGGCAAACTGACCAACGCATCTATGTCACATTGCGCCCGTCATTCAACAATAAAGAGACGATCAACGCAATGACAGCGCAACACAACAATCGATCTAGAGCTGAACTTCAACCGCATGCGGTAATAAAAACAACACCGCATGCGAACACTCGATCGAAAGATGCAGCTGATCAATGCAAATGCGGAGGATTGTGACATGTGTATAACTAAAAGTTATGCAAATTTGACGGTCTGATTGCATAACAGAAGGAATAATTATCCCACCATCTTCAGAATTTACATAACAAAAAGTGGGGACCACGAGCCAAGAGTCAAAGCTCTTCACCTATAAATACCCCCATAGAATTTAGAGAAAAATATGATACTTGATACGGGGCTAATTGATGCTAGATTATTGAGAGAGAGGCTGAGCTGAGTACTGATCGAAAGAAATCCGAGAAGAGAAGAGACAAGGCCGAAAGGTGAGTCTCAGTTCTATTCATCCAGATCCCCACCGTGAAGCTCTATACTCAGATCACTTCTACCGGTTGAGCAAGCCTGAGAGGGAAGCTCGTCCTTCCACATGATCCATCCACACTGGCAAGCAACTTTCCATCCAGATCGGCGCCAAGACGTTGGCGCTTTATTGTATTTGTTTCTAACTCTTTTCATCATGGTATTTCATCTTCTTCATCTCTTTGTTCACAAAATCATGTATCAGGCGCTAAATATATTTATTTAATTTCTCGATCGTTTCCATTCCCACTTTTTTTTGTCTATTTCCATTCCTCCATTCATCCTTTCCTTCATGAAGTCTTCTTAAATCCCTTGGTAGTTAATATGGATTAAACGAGCAACTTAATATGTGTTAAAGAGATAAATGCGTTTAGCTAAGGCATGCTAGACGACATCTTCACCTGTGAGAGTGGAAGTGAAGATGCCATTCTGATCTATCGAGAGAAGGTCAGAAGAATGTGTTAACTAAAAGCTAGTAGTACTTCCAGAGATGGAAGCAACCTTGCGTTAATTACGTTCGTCTCTATTTCACCACAGACATGTGAGAACATGAGCGATCACCTAAAGGTATATGCCAAGGGAAAAGTGAAACCGTATTTATGTCATCAACGCAATTAAGGAACTTGCGCTGTTTATAATAGTTATCTTTTCTTTTTCTGCTTCACACATAAGACTTGCCAACACATCACACTATCTTTGTATAATCTTCACAGCAAACCTTTACCTTGGTAACTCGTATCATGAAACCTGTATCTTGTATCATCTTAGCTTAGGTTTATTGCATTTTATTTTATTATCACATTTTTCCTGCTTTACTATCACAACTTTAAATACTTGAACACACCATTCTTTTATAAAATTGAAAAACTTGGCCGCATGTATCACAAATATAATGCAATAACCTCTGACAGTCCCTGTGTTCGACCTCGGATCACACCAAGAAACTTGCGGTGGAATTATACTTGGTTCCAGCGCGAGGAAACTTGTGACGATGGACAGCATACTACGAGAACATTCATTAATAACGCATATCTAGAAGTAGTATCGCATAAATTCCATTCATCCATGCGTTGTATGACATAATAAGATAACATCATCTAAGCAATGCATCAATTTTAGCACGTTACAAGTTTATGGCAGCATGAGCTTGTAGCAAAGATTAAAACTCATGTCATCAAGTTTAAGGCGCTGTTATCGGGGATTGGTTAACAGTTTATTGTTTGAGTGTGTTTGTGGTATTTTGTAGGATAGATCTCATTGTACTGGCTGTTCAACGCGGAGAGCAGCTTGATAGTTTATGAGTACTGGTGTTGAACTGGAATTCGAAGCTGACCCTGAGATCGAGCGTAACTTTCGCACATGGGCACGTCAGAATCGGATAAGGCAAAAGAAGGCAGCAAGCATGGCTGATAATAATGACAACGCGGTTCCCGTAATTAATCAAGGGGTTGTTAGGCCAGTGCAGGATCTTGTTTTCCTGGAAGCTAATCACAACATTCCCATGAGGAATTATGCAGCACCCAACTTGTATGAGTTTTCGCCTGGGATTTCGAGGCCTACTGTTGAGGAGAACACAAGGTTCGAAATAAAGCTGGTCATGCTGCAAATGATCCAAAATGCAGGGTAGTTTGGGGGTCTACAAGGTGAAGACCCACATGCCCACCTGACCAGTGTTATCGAAATGTACAACAACTTCTGATTACCTAGTGTAACCCCAGAGAGTATAAGACTGTATTTGTTCCCTTACACCTTGAGGGACGAAGCCAAGAAGTGGGCTCACTCACTGGAGCCAAATGAAATTACATCATGGGACCAACTGGTGGAGCAATTTATGAAGAAGTTCTCCCCACAAGCCGTCAACGCAAGGCGACAGAAGGACGTGTTGAACTTCGAGCAAATGGAGAATGAGACCCTGAGCACTGCCTGGGTGCGTTTTAGAAGATTGGTGAAAAACTGCCCACATATCGGGATCCCCGATTGCGTTTTGATGGAGACCTTTTATAACGGCTTGAACAGATCAATGCAGGCTGTTGCTGAGGCCTCCACAGCAAGAGGTTTTATGGACAAAACATATACAGAGGCTAAGGTCATCCTTCACTGCATATCGCGAAACATGGATGATTGGATTAATGATGGCTATGGAGGCCGAGGCACCAAAAGAGTGAAACTTTTATTGTCCTTGTGGAGACAATGACCACATTGGCCACTCAGATGGCCGCAGTGACCTCCATCCTTCAATCGATGGCAATTAATCAAGGAGCCATCTCTCAACAATCAGTGTAACCTGTTGTGTCGGCTCAAGTGGCCGCATTAAGTTGCGTTAATTGTGGAGGGGCTCACGTAGCAAAAGTCTGCCCATCAAACATCCAGCAAGTATGCGCCATCCAGAATAACCCCTTCAGCAACACCTATAATCCTTGCTGGAGGAGCCATCCTAACTTCGGTTAGGGAGGTAATCCTAATCAAGGGGGGTCAATCAACCATCAAGGTGGCAGTCGAGGGAATCCTCCTTTTCACCATAATTAAAATCAAGGGCAACCAAGGCAATCGCATAACCAGCAACCCTTATCTTCTAACACTTTTGGAAGCTCTTTGGAGACCCTGCTCAAACAATATATGGATAAAAATGACGCAGTAATGCAAGCACAGGCATCTTCAATTAGGAATTTGGAACTCCAAGTGGACCAGCTGGCATCTGAACTAAGAAACAGAGCACCAAGAACGTTGCCCAACAATTCAGAAGCCCCGGGATCCAATGGAAAGGAGCAATATCCCTAGGACATTGAGTCGGCAAGCAGGATTAAACCGCTTGCGGAGGGGAAGAGATTGCTGTAATTCTAAGCACTTCTTCCAATCAGCACCCCTATCTATGTTTAGTTGCTTTCTTTTACTTCTTTCTAAATTCTGTTATTTACTGCTTATTAGAATTAGCCGCTAAAAGTGTTTTTTTACAATTTAATGTCGTATGTATTCCCATTTCTTAATTTTTTGGCGTCGTTCGTAAATTCTTGTGAATGATTGATCATTAAACACCGCAAAGTCCTCTTTGATTTGCGTTTCCAATGAATCAAGAAGAAAAATAAATATTGGTATGAAATGCGATGATGGGTGCATTGTGTGTTAGCAAGAGACAGCTTGCGTCCTTTACACCCAAATGCATTGCGTTAAGGGGTGTGTTGCGCATATGGGTGCTCTTTGCCCATCCTTAGTTAAATGCACTATGTTGATGTATCCTCCAGAAATGTGTTCAGTATAGGGGCGTGTTGCGGGAGTACATGTGTGTTGCCCGTCCTCAGCAAAAATGTATCTGCGTCTAATGGAAGCATGCTGTGAATTTTTTATCGTGCACCCTTCTTAATCAAATTTGAAAGAAATATTCAATTCATTATTTTTATAAGTTAGTCATATTCTTTGATTCTTGTACAGGAAACAATTTTTTTTTTTGCATTAATTTATACTTATTTATACTTTGTTAATATTCAATACAATGAGTATATATTCACTCTACTTCTTGCCTATGCCTTTCTCTTTATCATCCTTTGTCAATACTTGCAATGTTCTTAATCTTTTACTTTTGCGTTCTTGATTGCGTTGCTATGTTGTATTATATTTTTATGCTTAGAAACATTCTCCATACTTTGTAAATTCTGACTAACACTTAGTTAATTCTTAGTTTAGCAGTATTTTACATTTTATCTTTCAAAGTTCTGCTAAAACCTTCTTTTTGAAATTTTTCTTCTAAGTGTTTGTCTAGTCTATCCAAACAATGCAATGAGGACCTTGCTCATCTTTAAATTTGGGGGTGGGGAAGGTATGAGTAGATAAGATCAAGAATATGCAGTATTTAAGAAAATGCATTCATTTTCATAAAAAAAAAAGAAAAAAAAATTTAAAACTCCAATGTCAGCGCAAGGGAAAACCTTAAAAATGTTCCCAACCTGATAAGAGTTTAGTTGTGAAAGGAGTTTGCTCATGGTTGGATGTTCGTATGACACCCGTAGGAGAGAGCCAAAACGAAGGTGGGTTTCCAAGAACAACGCAGTATGAAAATAAAAAAGAAAAAAAAATAATAATAAAAAATGCAAGAGACAACTCCTCTGAATATCATGAGTTAAAGTTGAGATTGGCACACAACCGTAGTTGGATGTTAGCATGACACCCGGGGGAACAAACTTGGATGTTAGCATGACACACGGGGGAACAAACCAAAACGAAGAGTGTAACCATGACCAACAGTCTCTAGTAAATGACACAAACGTTTTAACCACTGCATATAGATATATCAAGTTGTTTTGACAAGGACTATAAACATTCTATTGTGAAAACTAGAAAAACATCTTTGAGCAGAATTTTGTTATATAGAAGAATAAAGTAGGGCTTGTTAAGAATTAGCAAGGATAGAAAGAAGTTATGTTGTCAAGAAATGTGCCTAAGTGTAACATTCGGAGCAACCAATTGATGTAGAAATATAGGATAGGAATTTAGCATTATTGCCTTAGTAGAAGATATGCTTAAGGACAAGCATATATATAAATTTGGGGGTGTGATAACATGTAGAAATACAAGTTATTTATATTGCCTTATCTAGATATTGAGGCCAAAAGAGAATAAATATGCGCCGATTGTATGAAAATTAGCTTAGAAATACAGTAATTATGAATTATTGCAATTACACCCACTAACATCATTAAGATGGAAGAAAAGGAGATTTCTACTCTATTTTGCAGGAAACCAAGTCACCGCTTGCGTTCAAGGCTGAAGACAAACTGACAAACGCATCTCTATCACATTGCACTCGTCACTCAACAATGAAGAGGCGATCAACACAATGACGGCACAATGCGACAGTCGATCCATAGCTGAACTTCAACCGCATGCGGTAATATAAATAACATCGCATGTGAACACCTGATTGAAAGATGCAGCTAAGCAATGCAAATGCAGAGGATTGTGACACGTGTACAACTAACGGTTGTGCAGATTTGACGGTCGGATTGCATAACAAAAGGAATAATTATCCCACCATCTTCGGAAGTTCCATAACAAAAAGTGGGGACCACGAGCCAAGAGTCAAAGCTGTTCGCCTATAAATACCCCCATAGAATTCAGAGAAAAATTTGATACTTAATACGAGGCTAATTGATGCTAGATTATTGAGAGAGAGGCTGAGTTGAGTACTGATCGAAAGAAATCCGGGAAGAGAAGAGACAAGGCCGAGAGGTGAGTGTCAGTGCTATTCTGCCAGATCTCTGCCGCAAAGCTCTTTACTCAGATCCCTGCTACCGGTTGAGTAAGCCTGAGAGGGAAGCTCGTCCTTCCGCACAATCCATTCACACAAGTAAGCAACTTTCCATCCAGATCGACGCCAAGACTTTGGCGCTTTATTGTATTTGTTTCTAACTCTTTTCATCACTGTATTTCATCTTCTTTATCTCTTCGTTCACAAAATCATGTATCTGTCGCTAAATAGATTTATTGAATTTCTCGATTGTTTCCGTTCCCACTTTTCTGTCTATTTTCATTCCTTCGTTCATCATTTTCTTCATGAAGTCTTCTTAAATCCCTTGGTAGTTAATATGGATTAAACGAGTAACTTAATCTCTGTTAAAGAGATAAATGCATTTAGCTAAGGTATGCTAGATGACATCTTCACCTATGAAAGCAGAAGTGAAGATGCCATTTCTGATCTATCGAGAGAAGGTCAGAAGAATGCGTTAACTAAAGTAAGTAGTATTTCCAGAGATGGAAGCAACCTTGCATTCATTACGTTCGTCTCTGTTTCACCACAGACATATGAGAACGCGGCCGATCACCGAGAGGTGTACGCCAAGGGAAAAGCGGAACTATATTTATGTCATTAACGCAATTAAAGAACTTGTGCTGTTTATATTAGTTATCTTTTCTTTTTTTGCTTCACACATAAGACTTGCCAACACATCACACTATCTTTGTATAATCTTCACATCCAGCCTTGACCTTAGTAACTCGTATCATGAAACCTGTATCTTGTATAATTTTAGCTTAGGTTTATTGTGCTTTATTTTATTATTGCATTTTTACTGCTTTACTTAACTTTATCGCAATTTTAAATACTTGTACACACCATTCTTTTATAAAATTGAAAAACCTGGTCGCATGTATCACAAACATAATGCAATAACCTCAAACAGTCCCTGTGTTCGACCCGGATCACACCGAGAAAATTGCGGTGGAATTATACTTGGTTCCAGTGCAAGGAAACTTGTGACGATGCATATCACACTACAAGAACATTCATTAATAACGCATATCTAGAAGTAGTATCGCATAAATTCCATTCATCCATGCATTGTATGACATAATAAGATCACATCATCTAAGCAAATTACAAGTTTATGGCAACATGAGCTTGTAGCAAAGATTAAAATTCATGTCATCATTTGCTTGACAAAAATTACGATGAGGCGAAGAATATCTTGGACCGCATCTCCAAGAATCATGAAGACTGGAGGGAGAGTGACCAGAGATGAAGACTTAAAGATTCTAACACAAATAACGGGCCCATTGTTTCATTACAAAACCAAATGACAGCAATGATGAATTTGATTCAAGGAATGGCGATCAGCAACCCAACACCACAAGGTGGGCAAGTCAACGCAATAAGTCAAAACACCGCAAGGTGTGCGACTTGTGGTGATGGGCATGCGATGGAGGATTGCCTGCAAAATCCACAGTCTATATATTTTGTAAAGAATAACCCCTTTTCAAACACTTACAACCCCGGGTGGAAAAACCACCTCAATTTTTCTTGGAAGAATCAACAACAAAATTTTCAATCTGTGGCGCAAAAAGAAGGGCCACTAGGATTCTTTCAACGCAACAAAGGTCAACAGAGCAATCAAGCAAGTAGCTCACAACAATGACCACAATATTCTTCTCTAGAAAGCCTATTGAAGCAATATATAGAGAAAAACGAAACAGTGCTTCAAAGTTAGGCTACGCCCATCCGCAACCTTGAATTGCAAATGGGCCAGATTGCGAATGAGCTCAAAAGTAGACTGCGGGGGATGTTGCCAAGTTCAACCGAGCTTCCACGCAACGCAGGGGGATCAGGAAAGGATCAATGTCATGTTGTGACATTGCGCAGTGGAAAGATTGTGGAAGGAGAAAAGAAGGAGCATAAAAAATCGACTTCTATCGCAGCTGAGCTTGAGACTGCACCAACGCAAGAAGAAGAAAGAGAGAATGAAGCAGTAAAACCCGAGGTTGCGTTAACCTTAAAGTCAAATGAAATGGAAACTATGTAAGTTTAGTTACCACCCTTCCCTCAGAGCCTAAAGAAGAAGAAAAACGAAGAGGTACAGTACCAACACTTTCTGTCTATGCTAAAACAGTTACATGTTAATATTCCTTTCAGTGAAGTGATTAAGGAAATGCCTGCCTATGTCAAGTTTCTGAACGACATGGTAACTAAGAAAAGAGGTGCTAGAAAATTTGCCACGATGGCACTAACACAAAGTTCTAAATCTATTATCCCACCGAAGATGAGCGATCCTGGGAGCTTCACAATTCCTTGCTCTATAGGAGGACTCTATATTAGGCAGGCCCTGTGTGACTTGGGGGCCAACATAAATTTGATGTCGCTGTCAATCTTTCGACAATTGAATGTGGGGCAACTTGTGCCCACATCCGTGACTCTCCAATTGGCTGACAGATCTTTGGTTCATCCAGAAGTTAAGGTGAAGGACGTGCTGATCACGATTGATAAATTCATTTTGCCAGCTGACTTCATCATCCTAGATTATGAGGCCAATAAGGATGTACCCATCATTTTGGGGTAACCTTTCCATCAACGGGTCGCGCTCAAATTGATGTGTGCATAAGGGAGAAAACACTTTGAGCATAAACGGACAGAAGCTCAAGTTTAATATAATTCGTGCCATGAAATTTCTTGATGAGGAAGACCTACAAGATTCTGAAGATGACTTGAATTTGATTGAAGAAGAAAAGTCTGATGAAGAGTGTGAAGAAGAGGATGCCAATGCATCTGTAGCTGCTTGCAATGCAATTGTAGCAAAAGCAAGCAAAGAAGAAGGATCGATCGCAACGCAAGAAGACGAGTCGAAGGAAGAAAGAAAAATAATGCAACCTTCTCTCGTGGAACCACCAACACTTGAATTGAAAACCATACCAACACATTTGAAGTACGCATTTCTAGGGCAAAATGAGAAGTTACTAGTGATAATTTCCTCTGCACTCAATGAAGATCAAGAGAATGCGTTGATGAGCATTCTCAAGAAACATGTGCGAACAATTAGCAGAACGCTCGTTGACATCAGAGAAATTAGCCCCGCGTACTGCATGCACCACATTCGTCTTGAGGATGACCACAAAGCAACCATTGAAAATCAACACAGACTTAACCCTGCGATGAAGGAGGTCGTCAAAAAGAAGATTATCAAGTAGCTGGACATAGGCATTATCTATCCCATTGTAGATAGCACGAGGGTCAGCCCCGTGCAATGTGTGCCGAAGAAAGGTAGAATGACGGTAGTTCCCAATGAGAAAAATGAATTAATACCACAAAGAATTCCGGGTATAATCAAATCATGATAGCTCTTGAAGACCAAGACAAGACCACATTCACCTGCCTATATGGGACATTTTCTTTTCGTTGCATGCCGTTTGGCCTCTGCAATGCGTCGAGCACATTCCTGAGGTGCGTGATGGCGATCTTTTCAAATTATCTTGAGGAATCAGTAGAAATATTTATGGATGACTTCTCCGTTTATGGGAACACATATGAAGTCTGCCTAGCCAATTTGGAGAAAATTCTGAAGAGATGTGAAGAGACGAACCTGATGCTCAATTGGAAAAAATGTCACTTCATGGTGAAAGAGGGAATAGTGTTGGGACACAAGGTTTCCTGAGAAGGGTTGGAGGTGGACAAAGCAAAGATCGATGCAATTGAAAAGCTTCCACGTCCAACCACCATGAAGGCTGTGCGAACTTCTTGGGGCACGCTGAATTTTATAGACGATACGTCAAGGACTTTTCTAAAATTGCATGACCACTGAGTGCATTGTTAGAGGCAGACAAAAAGTTTTAATTTTACAACAATTGCCTCAACGCATTCCAAGTTTTAAAAGATGCGATGATTACCGCACCTGTCTTAATTGTGTCGGATTGAACACTGCTATTCGAAATCATGTGCGGCGCAAGCGGGTATGCGATGTGAGCCACACTAGCGCAAAAGAAGAGAACTATTTTGCACCCCATTGCATATGTGAGTAAAACTCTGAACCCTGCTCAAATTAATTATACCACCACTGAAAAAGAGCTCCTTGCTGTGATTTTTGCGTTGGAAAAATTCTGGGCATATCTATTGGGAACTAACGTACTCATTCACACTGATCACTCGGAAATCAAATATTTCATGACAAAGAAGGACGCAAAGCCGAGGTTGATCACATGGGTTCTTCTCCTTCAAGAATTTGATATCGAGATAATTGATCGAAAGGGGATAGAGAATAAAAAAAGTGGACGATCCCAATTACTGCAAGCTGAAGGTAGTAAAAAAAGTGGACGATCCCAATTACAATATCCTCAAAAAAGTGGCCACCGCATACGATCCGCAAACAAATGGCCAAGCTAAAGTGTCCAATCGTGAAATTAAATTGATACTTGAGAAGGTAATCAAACCTTTGCGCAAGGATTGGGCAATGAAGCTTCATGATGCGTTATGGGCATACCGGACCGCATTTAAAACACCCACTGGTATGCCCCCCTATGCGATGGTATTCGGCAAGGCGTGTCACTTGCCTTTGGAGCTGGAATATAAAGCATTGTGGGTGGTCAAGAAATTGAATTTCGACTTAAAGAAAGTAGGGAAGCACGAAAACTGCAACTGGTCGAGCTAGAAGAATGGAGGAACAACGCATATGAAAATGCAAAAATTTATAAAGACCGCACCAAGCGCTGGCATGACCAACACATATGCAGTAAGAACCTCCAAGTCGGACAACAAGTCTTTCTTTTCAATTCACATCTGCGACTCTTCCTGGGAAAGCTAAAGTCTCGTTGGCTCGGATCGTTCATAATTCGACAAGTACTTCCGCATGGCGTGGTGGAATTATCAAATGACGACGGAACCAACATATTCAAAGTCAATGGGCAGCAAGTAAAGGCATACCATGGAGAAGACTGGCATCGCCAAGTCGACTCCATGGAACTAAGAAACTTTGAATGAAGAAGGAAGTAGGGGTCCTTGCATTATCAAATGATCGCAACTTATCAGGGATGCAAGTTTTGGAAAACCTCTAGTCTTGAACTCTTTTCTGCACTACTCAGAATTTTCACTATCTTTTCAATTAAGAATTATTCTTACTTTGCTATCTTTTCAATTTTCACTATTTCTACAAAAAAAAAATGCCTTTTATTTTGTTTAAAATAATTTGAACCTCTCTTTGTTTTACTTACAACGATCGAGGCGCTGGATTGCAGAAATGTTATGTGAAGCAACAGTTATCTTATTCCATCATCGCAACCCAACAAAGAATCATCGCCGCAAGATGGATGCGCCAATACAATGTGAGCGATAACGCTAAATTGGGGGGTGTACTCTTCCTTATCCTTACTTCAAATTTTGCGCTATCACATTGCATATTACTTTTCAAAGTTTTATCATTGCATCCTCCTTGATTACCGCAATCATATAACAAGTAGATAACTTTAGTAGTTTACCGCATGTTGTTCTCTGTCAAGTATGATTTCAATGATGAAAAATATGCTTCTATCTCTTTCGTATATACTAGAGTCAATGTGAATCTTAAGATAGTCAGCTCATGAAATATTTCTCGAAGTTAGGGGTTTGCAAGCTTTCTTTCAAACTTTCTTTACAACACATTCTATGCTCATCGCATGACTTTTTTTAATTCCTTTTGGCAATGAGGACATTGCTGTATTTTAAATTTGGGGGTGGGGTATTTGTTTTCGACCTTGCTAAAAATAAAATTAAACTAAATAAAAAAAAATAACAACTCTACTGTCAGGGCAATGGGAAACCCATGTTGATAAGAGTTAAATTGTGAAAGGCATTTACCCGTAGTTGGTTGTCCGCATGACACACGTGGGGGCAAGCCAAAATGAAAGTAAGTCACCAGGATCAACGCATAAATCAATGACCGCAATTCCACTACCAAATCGGTATGAGTTTAGTCTGAGAAAGAGTGCATTGCTCGTAATTAGAAGTCCGCATGACACACGTGGGGGCAAGCCAAAATGAAGGCAAGGCACTCGGATCAGCGCAAGGTTAGAAAAAATAGCAATGAAGAAAATTTTTATGCAAGGATAAATCATTTGACACCCCGATGGAAAATTTTCATTTTGAAATAAATCATGCGATGTTCAAAAATTTAGTCGAGTCTTTTTGAAAATTAAGCTTGCAATCCCTAAGTCTTAGAAATATTTTAGGAAGATATTTGAATAAGACTTAAGAAAATTTTGGTATATAGGACTTGAATGAAGTACCCTTGAGAAATCTAAGGAAGAAAACTTTGCGGTTAACTTGCTAAAGGAATCTTTAGCTTATGTTTCAGGACAAGCATTGTTTAAATTTGGGGGTGTGATAACGGGTAGAAAGGCACGTTATCATAGTGCTAAGTTCTTAAACAATGTTGGATTGCATTGATAAAATGTGTTAAATTGTATCCATTAAGCATAAATTCTATAATATTGCGGTCGTATGCGTCCAACGCATTAGAGCAGTCGATCTTTATATTTTCGTGCAGAATAATGTGTTAACGCAATGAAAAGATTGCGATCATAGGAATACATTGGTCGAGCGCAACTCCACCACAAGATTTTGCGTTGATCGTGCTCGCAAACATTCACCCAAGAAGAATCACCACAACTTTGTCAGCGCAACATGGTGGGCGCATCTGGGTGAAAGGATAATTAAGATCGATGGGACAGAAAGCTAACAGCATTCGGATCCAAATTAAGTTGACGATCACAAAGTACATCCAGTTTTATTAGTGACAATTATCCGGCGCATCAGTCAGGAATTAAAGCTGACCCATCTGTACAACCGAGAGAGAGAAACCGCCTTTCACCTTTGATGCCCTATAAATACCAAGTGCATTCTTTAGAGAAGGGGTTAAGTAGTCGTTTACTTCATCACTATTCCAAGTTCACGCCTCTATTCATAGTTTTTTTTTTCCATTTTACGGTGGAGCAAGAGAAGAGTGGTGACGTCAGAGATCGTCCAGGGCAACTCGAGAGAGAACCTTGGGGCATAAGAGCAGAGAGCGGGCCGACTCTTGCGAAAGCGAGAATATCTTTAGAGCACGAGTAGAAACAGTGTAACGCCTGGCAGCAAGAAATTTCTCCAAGCTCTTTACTATACTTGCATTATTATTCTATACTTCATCTTATATCTATTCAATGGAAGTTCTATTTCCACATCTACTCACTCTCTTAATATGTGTGAGTAGCTAAACTTGTTGAATGGGTTGAGAAGAATTAAGCTAACATGATCTAGGAAGTTCATTGCTTGCGATTGTCTTGTTTTATGCTGTGCAAAATACCCCTTTAGAGTTACTCGAAAGAGAATCTAAAGAAATAACCTAATGTCTCAAAAGAGCTAGGTTAGAATCTGGACTCGAAACTATTACCAACATAACTATTTTCACAAGTCCCTGTGTTCGACCCTAGACTTACCAGGAAACTCAAGGGAATTTACACTTGAATTTCGCTGAGGAAACTTGAGTGCACAATGCAATCCATTGATAACTTGTAGAAATACAAGTTATTTAAGTTGCCTTACTTAGATATTGTGGGTAAAAGAGAGAAAATATGTGTCGATTGTATGGAAATTGGCTAAGAAATACAATAATTATAAATTATCACAAATACATCCACTAACACCATCAAGATGTAAGAAAAGGATATTTTTGTTCTGTTTTGCAAGAAATCAAGTCACCGCTTGTGATCAAGGCTCAAAGAGAAACTGAACAACACATCTTCGTTGCATTGCACCCGTCAATCAACAATGAAGAGACGATCAACGCAATGACGGTGCATACGACAGTCGATCCAGAGCTGAACTTCAACCATATGCGGTAATAAAAATAACACCACATACGAGCACACGATCGAAACAGCAAATGAGTAACGCAATCGTGGAGGATTTTGACACATGTACAACTAACCGTTGTGCATTTTTAACGGAATGATTGCATAACAGAAGGAATATTTATTCCACCGGTTTCGGAGATGCCATAACAATAAAGTGGGGCCCACAAGTCAAAGAGTCAAAGCCTTCAGCCTATAAATACCCTCATAGAATTCATTGAAAAGATATATTTGATACGAGGCTATTTTGATATCTGTATATTGAGAGAGAGGCTGATCTGAATGCTGATTGGAGAAGAGCCGAGAAGAAAAGAGACAAGGCCGAGAGGTGAGTCTCAGCACAAATCTTCCAAATCCCTGCCGTGAAGCTCTGTACTTAGATCCCTTTTACCAGTTGAGCAAGCCTGAGAGGGAAGCTCATCCTTCCGATTCAGTCCATATGCCGGTAAGCGATTTCTCCATCCATATCTGTGTCAAGATGTTGGCACTCATCTGTATTTGTTTCTGACTATCATTCATCAATTGTATTTCATTTTCTTAATCTCTTCATTCTCAATCATGTATCAGACACTAAATAGTATTATTGAATGTATGATCATTTTCATCTCCATCTTTCTGTCTATTTCCATTCCTCTATTAATTGCTTTCTCCATGATGTTTTCTTAATCCCTTGGTAATTGATAATTAATCTGTGCTAAAGAAATAAGGATGTTTAGCTAAACATGCTAGACGGCATCTTCACTTGTGAGAGCAAAAGTGAAGATACCATTCTGATCTGTCAAGAGAAGGTTAGAAGAATGCGTTAACTAAAGCGAGAAGTACTTCCAGAGATGGAAGCAACCTTACATTCATTACGTTCGTTCCTGATTCACCACAAAGAAGTGAGAACGCGGCCGATCACTGAGAGGTGTACGCCAAGGGAAAGCGGAACTGTACTTATACCTTTAACGCAATTAAGGAACTTGTGATGTTTATATTAATTACCTTTTCCCTTTCTGCTCTACACATAAGCCTTGCCACTGCATAACACAATTCTTTGTATATTCTTCACAATCAGTTTCAATCTCGGTATCATGTATCATGTAACCTATATCTTGTATCATCATAGCTTAGGTTTACTTTTATTACACTTTACTTTTATCGCACCTTTACTTTTATCGCACATTTATTTTAACGCATCTTACTTTACTGCACAAATTTACTTTATCGCATGTACAAACCACACTTTTATTAAATTGCAAAACCCTCGGTCTCATATATCACGAATGTAATGCAATTAACCTAAAACAATCCCTGTGTTCGACCTCGGATCACACCGAGAAACTTGAGGTGGAATTATACTTGGTTCCAACGCAAGGAAACTTGGTACAATGCATAGCATACTACATGATTTTCATTAATAACGCATATCTAGAAGTAGTATCGCATAAAGAAAATAAAGTCATCATTCATCCATGCATTGTATGACATAAGAATAAGATAAGAAGATTAGATCAATTTTATGCCTACCAAGTTTATGGCTAGAAGAAGATACATCTTGCGTTTTTACATCCATTAACGCATATCATCCACATTTTCATCTCATAAAATCACGCATCAGTAACTCGATCTTAATCCTGAGCTAACTATGAACTCCTGTTTATTCGGGATTGCCCTTAGATTTTCATAGTTGAGAGTTGGCTCAACAACGTCGGCTTAATAAGACTCCCATTTTAGTGGTAAGACGGGATAGATAGCTGGGGACATAGGGTGCAAGACGAAGTTCACACCTACCTGATTTAGTGATAGGAGTAAGGTTGTTCTCTCAAGTACTAAATCTAAGTCTTGAACAAGGGACCCCACCCTCTCACTGGGCTGAGAGAGTTTGGTTTGGTGATTGGATCACAAACCAGTTGTTCATTAGAGGATTAATAGGGACTTGAGGAATAAGACATAATCTCGGTGGTAAAACAGATATTTGACCAGCTGTTATTAAGAACAACCTGTGAAGGGTCAACTTGCTCATTAAGGTTAAATCACGAGGACATAATATATCTATAGTGAGGGGAGTGGAACTATGGGCTTTAGTGGAATGACCCATTAGTTAACGAATGGATATTAATTTGGTCTAATGTGTTTAGCCAATTAATCTCGGATCATTGTAGCCCATGATCTGTAGGTTCGCGAGATCTCCCTACTAGCTCATAACGGACTAGCTCTAGAATAGCGTGATAAGTTAATTCGAAACGTTCAAATTAGAATTAAGGGAAATTAGTAATTATATGAGATATAATAATGTTTAATTTTATAATTATAGGAGAATGTATATATTTAAATATGATTTAAATATATAAAGATGGGTGTGTAAAAATTAACTTAATATTTGATATTAAATTAATTAAGTTTTATTAATTAATTAATTAATTTATAAAATTAATTAATTTTTCATTTTTAAAATCATATAGATTTATTAAATCAAAATTTGATTTTTAAATAAAATTGAAAAAGAAAAAAAAAACACATTTAAATGGAAAAATGGATTTTTCCATTATCCATCACTTAACTAGCTCACTCATGAAGCAACCATTTGGCCAAGCATGAGTTGCAACACATGTAGCTCTTCTCTTTGCATGTTGATCTGCAATATAATGAGAAGATTGGAGTGAAAATCGGGCATGCAATCAAAAGGTTTTTTAGAGAAAAACTGGTTTGAAGAAAGGTTCTTCAACCTTGTTGCAACAGTGAGCTTTTCTCTTTCATCCCTTGATTCAAGCTTGTTTTGAGTCCCACAACTCAATCTAGAGCACCAAGAGAATAGTGGGGAAGATCTTGAGGTGGTCAACAAAAAGATATGGAGAAGATTGCAGCTGGAGATGGAGCTTTGAAGAAGTTCTTCAAGAGGCATGTCTTGAAACCCATTTTTTTTGTGGAAGCATGCTTTATATTATGCCAAAATTAGTGAATTTGAATGCTTAGATGATCATTGTTCTTTCTCTACGATTGATACAATCCTACATTACCAGGATGAGATACCCAACTTCATCCATATACTTATAGACCAGTTAGGCTATATACTATTAACTTGATCCTATTTATGTCACCACATAAAGATAAAGTATTCATACTATAGCCATGGATATGTTTATTGGATTTTCATAATAGAATGCAATATCAACAACTTTATTAAATAAGATATTCAATAATATTTTATTGATAAATAGAATGTTTAACATACAATTTACGAACTGCAAGTTCTAGAACATTCCCAACAAGGTGAAAGTGGTCTTTCTTGGTTACGCATTGAGTTCCTATAATCCATGCATATGTGCCACCCTGTGACAGTTCTACAGGGGATAAGTTCATTATTTCTATTGCCTATCACAGTAGTGCATCCCTTCTTAGGACGCAGCTAGGCTCACCCAACTGCTATCCTGATGGGATAAATTACTCCTGTGTTGAGCAATTTTATAATTTCTTTCTTCACCACTTCTTTCATAATAGGATTTAGCTTGTGTTGAGGCTCGATTGATCCATCCAGCCAAATCTTGTGCATACAGTAGGATGGGCTGATTCTATAAATGTCAGCTAGCGTCCAGCCAATTGCACGCGTATGTTTTTGCAAACATCTGCAAAAGAGAGCACTTATTAGGCTAAGAAAGATTAATTGAAATAATAATATTTTATCAACATACTGAACAGATTAACTCAAACCTTAACACATTTACATTACAGGGTTTTAAACATTGTTCATACATACATTCATGTACATTACAACTTAGTGAGCGCAATATACAACACTAGTCCTCATATGGCCGACACGTGTTCTAACAATTACAGATTCATCAGTTTCTTCAACTTATATCTTTGAGTGGCAGAGTAGCAGAAGATCATCTTCTGGGAAGTGATCGCTACCTGGGGAGGGGGGACATTTTGAAAGCATGAGCTAGAAGCCCAATGAGTGACTAACATTTAAAACATAAGCATCATACATAAAACTGATAGTAAAACTGAGAGCTTTAGCTGAAAACATAAATAGCATTCACATAAACATTAACATATCACATCTATATATAGCTGGACTATTCCTTACTTTGAGAGTGGCCCTCTTGCTCAACTCTCAATACTTGGCCTCTTTCCTGAGACTGAACCCTTTTGTCCTACTCTCCATGCTACTCTAGGTTGAGATGTGTCGCCTTTGTCCATCACCTTACCTAGTCGTTCTCATGCTATACCAGGTTAAGGTATGCCTCTTTTGTCCATCACCTTACCTCGTATTTCCCTAGGATAAGGCGTGTCACCTTTGTCCATCACCTTTCTTCTAGTCTTAGCTGTCTTACATGCACGTAGACTGGATCTTGTCATTAGAACTCATGTCTAGAACTTAGCTCTAGTACCTTCACATCTAGTCCTTCAGTATTGAGCTATTCATATGTTCTGAGGCACATTTTTATCTCTATATGACTTGGTTTCCCTAAGGCATTCAGTACTAATGCATACTGGTGATCAGTAAATTACATAACATAACATTAAAGAGAGATGCGTTACTTTGAAAGCTATTTGAAAATAGTTACCATAAATAGCTTTCAATAAACATCAATTACTAAATCATTCATAAAGCATTTTCATATCATTTAAAACATTTAAAAGTCACTCATTATCTTTGATGTCAACCTTCAAATGCCCAGCACCAATAGGCATTAAGTACGTAGCCAAATTCTCAAGCTTTAAATTAACTAGGTAGCAACTACTTCACCATCGCCCATTGCCATGCGTCCAACGCATGCCTTATCCGTTCAAGCCTCCTATGCATCCAGGTCTATCCAATCTTTCAGCCCACACTAATTCAGCCAGTCGATGGCCCAATGCATAGCTAGCATTTGCGCCAACTGTTTAGCCTATGCACCCAACTTGTGGCACATCAACACATGCATCATGCCTTGTCCAGTCGCGTGCCACATGCTCTATTACAACCTTGTGCCAACTTATCCCTTGCACATAACTTAGCCTATAACGCATGCGCTCAACATCACCATCTAGCCCTTTAAGCTACTTGCTTGTTCAACCCAAGTAGCTGCCTGCTTGTTCAAGATTCTAGATTCAACTTGCAATTTGAATAACTAATTTTCCTAACCTTTTCATAAGAAATTTACTTCTACAAACTTACTCTAAAATATCTTAGCAATCTTATCTTGAAATTTGAGCTTATAACTCTTCATCGTTTGGCCAAACTCTTCAAATCATCAAGACTGGCCCAAGCTTACCCAGGAGCTCGACCTTCAGCAAGATTCTTCAATCTCCAACCTGATTCCTCAGGAATTTCCTTCCACCAATTCAACCTCAGCAACTAAACACACTCAAGATTTGAATGGCTCTAGAATCACTCCATTTGCACGAGTAAATTGCTCAAACACTCTCTTCAAAGCCAAGCTTCTTTTTATACTAGCAGCTACATAATAACCCTTCATTGATAAGCTGCCACCTCATCCTTAAAAAGATAATAAAAAACCTAAGCATGACAGCTGGCTTAGCTAATCAGTCACTATGCTGATCCCTTCCTCTTGGTCATCAACGCCAGTGTCAAATCTCAAGCCAACACTTGCAATTACTTGGCTTCATGCCTTCTTCAAACCATGTATGGCCCAACTTGGCCAACGGATAGCTCACCTTGAGGCTATAGCGTCACTTCAATGGTTGCATACCTAGACCAATGCATAGCTTAATCTTAACATATCACCAACCAGACGTTAAGCCTTCCTGAACGCACAACCACCGAGCATTACATGCCTCATGTACCTTGCTAGACTACCAATGCCTTCCAAACAATCGCACAGACTTCCAGTGCAATCGCATACCTCATCGTATACTTCCTCGCTCCAATGCATAGCTCTAGCGTGCATCGATTATTCAACACCTTACGCTCATCATCGCACACTGGTCAGCACGCACACCCAGCCTCAACGCTCAGTCTTACGCTCCTGCAGCCTTGCATGCACTATGCGATGACCCGCGTGTAACGACCCAACTCCCAGCACCTTGTTCGTGCGCAACCAAGCACTTCCTCCTCGCACCTGGCCTACTCATTGCACAATTGTTCTTCCTCGCTACACGATCATGCAAGCCTTAATGCATCCCTTGCATGCGTGTGCTATGCTTAGTGCCTAGCCTTGTGCCAACCCCCAGCATGCCTTGCCCGCATGCTCACTAACCTCGCAAGCCCCTTGCTGCCACATGCCTTATCAACGCATCATGAAAAGTCAATCAACTCATGCGTTCATCCATAGCTCCAACACATAGTTTGTCCTTGGCTTCAACACTTAGCCTCACACAACCTTTACAAGCCTTGGTTGCTACACACAATACCTCATTCGTCAATACTTCCCAATACCAACGCATGCCTACTCTTGGCTTCTGTACTTGGCCAATTTTTGCCAATTTTTCACTGGTTAAACTATCTAAAACTCACTCAAGACTAGGTTTTTCCAATACTTAGAATTTTTTTCCTTCATCTTCTTACTTTATTTACTTCCTTTTACAATTTTACTTTAACATATCCTTAGTCGTCTTTGATTAGTATGCATATTACTCGTATGGAAAAATGGAGTACAAGATTTACAGAAAAAGTTAAAGCTAGAAATATGTTGGTATATGTGCCTTAAACCCTAGTAATTGTTTAGTTTATTAAGTTAATTCTTAAACATTGAATATTAAATTATCCATCAATAGTTAAAATCCAAAGTTATTATTCTAACTTCCTTGAATCATAAGGACAAAATTTACAATTTAATTAACCTACAAAAATCTATTTAAATTTACAAATTATAAAATCTCCCACGGACAATGGAATTTATTTCACGTTTTCCACTTTTAATAGAACATTAAATTAAGGCTTTGTATATCCAAATAAGTATATTAGTACATATTATTTTTAAGTAGAGTTTCATCTTCCAAAATTGAAACGAATTACTTAATTGAGAGCTTAAAATATATCTCAAGGTATATTAATTAGGAACACAAATGAAAGTTTCCTTGAAATATTAGTGAAGATTTTTTATATTTAGCGTAAAAAATAAATAAAATTTTCAACCATAAAATTTTAAAGTCGTGAATTGCAGAATAAAGAAAATGTCATTGCATATGATCCTCATTTCAAGCATTTGTTGTTTTTAAGATTTATGAATATTCTGTGTGCTGCGTAGAAAAAAGGATTATATTTTAACTCTTTTTGCATGATCAATAGCATTAACAAGAAAAATGTGGGGGTTTCAAATAATTTTAAGAGTTACAACAACAAAGCACTTGTCCATCTTCAAATAATTTTAAGAGTTGATCAGGTTCAAGTAAATAGTCAAAGTTATCTATAGTATACGTATAAGGTTGGGTACCATATTCTGGTAACACTATTGGATGTGGTCGACTCTATAGTTATTACAATTTGTTGTAATGTGCTACAAACGAAGTGATCCTAATTTGTTCATGTATTGACATAGGGAGCTGGGGCATCCTATACAATGAGTTTGCATAAGATCGGACCAATAATTAAGTCACTCTTACTTTATAATGTTGTTTACTATTTAAGACTAACTATTTCAAAGTGATGACCAAGGTAACTTAGCCTTAGTCCTGAGGTAACAATGAACTCTTGTTTATTCAAGATCCCACTATCCTGTCGGAAGATAATCCAACATTTGTGAGTGGGAAATTCCAACTATTGAATTGCTAACTGTTGTCTTCATTTGAAGACACTCGGCCCACTTAATCCCACTTTGAATTAGTGGATTTTTTAGTATCAAATTCTCATCAAACTCAAAGTTGCATGTTTTTCTTTTAATGATCTTTAAAAGGCAGTGTTTATTGAATTTCAAAAGCTCTTGACCTTAGTGGAAATTGATGAGATTATGTGATAATTTCATCCCTTTTTCTCTCAAACTTTTAGTTTTTTTCTCTCCAAATTAGTCACTCATCGGATCACACCATCTCGTTTTACGACCTTTCGTATAGTAAAAAAGAATCTCATGGTGGTCTACAACCGTTTGTGAGAAGTTTGGAGCTAATTTTGAGAAGATTCAAAGTTTACAAAGATTGTATTCTTTTCCCCTTTTATTTGTTTCTATTGCATGCTTATCTTTGTAACTAACTTAATCGGAGTACTTTAGATCCTTTTTTCTTCTGCTATGCATGTGTTCGTTCCATCAATTGGTATTAGAGCATGCTTAATATACCTAATTTTTGGTTAATTTATGCATATGGTGGGTATGATTCATGTGATGAATGCTTGTGTTCTAAAATGGATAATTTCGGTTTTGGCATCAGTTTTTCATCTTTGGTTGTAATAATTATTGTAATTGCCCAGTGTTTTATGGGTTTTAACGTGTTGTGAAGGGTCTGTAAATTTGCTAGTCATTAGAGTTGAATTTAGGTTGTAATTGCTCGGTTCTGGCAGAGACAATAGCTCCAATTTTAGGAAAATTAGCTATGGACCTGGAAAGCACTCCTAGACCTGGTTCACGATCTAACGACCCGACCTGAAAGGTGCCTACCTATCAGCTGTTTAGCTGACGGGTGTAGACGCTTCGGACCTAGTGACCTGCTCCGCCTGACCCAGTCGACGCCTCAAGTCTGTGCCCGCACCTCAGCCGAGCCGAGCCTGCCCTCTGTCCGACTCGCTTCAGTTGATCCGTGCCTACCCAGCTCAGCCGACCTACGTATGCCAGGTGGTGGTGGCTCAGCCGGTCTAGATGGTTTGCACCAATCTGGTTCAAGTCCGTTTGACCAGTTTTGACCTGTTTTGGGCTGTTTTGCTATTTTGAAAGTCGATTCAAGCTTTTTTCAAGCAATTCGCAAGTCCGAAGTGTTCGGAGGTGGTTCGAGTCTATTTTCTGCTTATTATTGTAATAAGTGTAGCTTTTAGCTAGCATAGGTTCCCAAAATCAGTCTATTTTAGTGTGTTTATTTAATAAAGCATTGTGAATGTATGAAATAAATATTTATCTATTGTTTGCATATTGTATGCCATGTATATTTAAAATCCCACCATAGGATAAGTATGTAGCATGCATTGCAAGTATATTACAAGTGTTATAATGAATTGTATGCATGTATAGGATTCCATGGCTTTTGATATAAGTTGTTATATTAAATGCATGGAATGAATGTTTATATAATTGTTATATAAAAGCATGTTATGGATGCAATATATGTCTATTATTTTATAAGTTGTTATAAAATTGGATTAGACATTAAAATAGATAACAAAGATAAAAGTATGCTCACGTAGGTTAACCACCTGTTTTAATAGTTCAAATAGGTCCACATCTTGTAAAATACGGTTACAAGCTCAACCGATATATAATCCTATCTAAGGTTGGGTTAGGGTACTTAAGTTGACAGTCTATGGAACACCTCCTACCTGGGGATTATGGCTGAATAATTGAGCGTTATTTACCAGTTTTGTGAGCACACGTGAGCGATATGAGGTGTTAAAATTTGTTTTTCACCTAGACATCATAGGAACATGAATCAGTCATAGTGGGAATTTAACGTATTCAATGCGTTTAAGTACCCATATGACATGGAAGATTGCCAATATATTGAGGAACTGCGATAAGAACCTTGGCACAAACCCCTGAAGGAGCTGGAGGAAGAAGATTTTGAAAACGGTGCAATGTTGGAGGAGGACTGCACCGTAATTCATGTTGAATCAAATTTTGAATCGCTCAAGTTATCTGAACGGACTTCACAATGCATCAAGCCATCTTTGGAAGAAGCACCTGTGCTAGAGTTAAAGCTGTTACCCATGCACCTTAAGTATGGTTACTTAGGAAGTAATAACATATTACCAATTATCATTTCTGCATCGTTGAGTAAGGAGAAAGAAGATGCACTCATACAGATCCTAAGAAATAACGCAAAGGCCTTAGGGTGGACATTGACATTCGAGGAATCAGTCCCTCGTATTGTATGCATAAGATTCATCTGGAAGAAGGAAAGACAAGATTGGTAGAAAGGCAACGCCGCTTGAACCCTGCCATGAGGGAGGACGTGAAGAAGGAAGTAGTAAAGTGGTTGGACGCAAGTGTCATCTACCCGATATCTGATAGCAGCTGGGTGAGCCCAGTGTAGTGTGTTCTGATGAAAGGGGGGATGATAGTCGTCACCAATGACAAGAATGAATTAATTCCCACAAGAACGACTATGGGGTGGAGAATTTGTATGGATTATCGCAAGTTAAATTTTGCCACTAAAAAGGACCACTTCCCACTCCCATTCATTGATCAGATGCTAGACAGACTTGTAGGGAATGAATTCTTCTATTTTCTTGACGGCTATTCAAGGTACAACCAAATAGCAATTGCACCGGAGGATTAAGATAAGACAACCTTCACGTGCCCATTTGGTATGTTTGCATTCCGACACATGCCATTTAGACTCTGCAATGCGCTAGGCACTTTCCAACAATGCATGATGGCGATATTCTCAGATTACTTGGAGGAGTCAGTCGAGGTATTCATGGATGATTTCTCAGTCTTGGGCAATAATTATGACGAGTCTATCTAACCTTGAAAAGGTCTTGAAGAGATGCGTGGCAATAAATCTTGTTTTGAACTGAGAAAAATGCCACTTTATGGTGGAAGAAGGAATAGTTATGGGTCAAAAAATCTCTAAAGTAGGATTGGAAGTTGTTCAGGCAAAGATTGACACAATTTCCAAGTTACCCCCACCAGTGAACGTAAAAACACTTAGGAGCTTTCTGGGACATGTTGGGTTTTATAGAAGATTTATTCGCAACTTTTCCCAGATCACAGGACCACTAAGTGCACTCCTCGAAGCTGACCAAGAATATAATTTTGATGATGTGTGCACCAAAGCATTCAACACATTGAAAGATGCTCTCATCACCGCACCTATTTTGATTGCGCCAGATTAGACGCAACCATTTGTGTGGATGTGCAACGTTAGCGATTATGTTGTGGGCGCAGTTTTGAGTCAACGCAAGGACAAGGTATTGCATCATATTTATTATGCAAGCAAAACATTGAATGATGCACAGGAGAACAACATAACCACAGAGAAGGAAATGCTCGTAGTGGTATTTGCACTGGAGAAATTTCGACAGTACTTAATCGGAACAAACATTGTGGTGTATACAGATCACTCTGCGATCAAGTATTTGATGACAAAGAAGGATGCAAAACCAAGGCTTATACGGTGGGTGTTGCTATTGCAAGAATTTGACCTAGAGATCAAAGACCGGAAGAACACTGAGAACCAAGTCGCTGATCATTTGTCAAGATTGGAGAATTGCGAGGTTCAAGGGAAAGAAAAAGATATTGAGGAAAGATTCCCTGATGAGCTACTGATAGCAGTAGACATTAATGTTCCCTGGTATGCGAACATAGTGTACTTCATCGTTTGCTGTCAAATACCAGATGACTACACTTACCAACAGAAGAAAAAGCTAAGATATGATGCCAAATTTTATTTCTAGGACGACCCATTCCTATATCGACTTGGACCTGATCACATATTACGTCGATGCGTTCCTGAGCACGGAGTCAAGCACATTTTAGATTTTTGTCATGAGTTCCCATAAGAAGGACATTTTGGGGGGCAGTAGACCGCAGCAAAGGTCCTACAGTGTGGCTATTTCTGGCCAACATTGTTTAAAGATGCCCATGCCCACGTTGTGCAATGGGACAGATGTCAGAGAACGGGGAATATGTCGAAAAGGAATGAAATGCCACTGACGTCAATCTTAGAAGGTCATCACTATATCCTGGTCGCGGTTGATTACGTATCAAAATGGGTTGAGGCCATCACATGTGCCAAGAATGATGCGATCATAGAGGCAAAGTTTCTAAAGAAGAACATTTTTACTCGATATGAGACGCCACGGGCCTTAATCAATGATGAGGGCTCTCACTTTATCAACCGCATAATTGCCAACCCGTTGACTAAATTTAACGTCAGCCATCGAGTTGCAAATGCTTATCACCCACATACTAATGGGAAGGTAGAGATTTCTAATCAAGAGATCAAAACTATCTTGGAAAAAATAGTCAATACTTCTAGGAAGGATTCGTCACCCAAGCTTGATGAAGCACTGTGGGTATACAAGACTACCTATAAAACACCAATTGGCATGTCTCTATATGCCCTGGTCTTTGGAAAAGCTTGTCATCTGCCGCTCGATTTGGAACATAAGGTGATGTGGGCATGCAAGAAGTTGAAGTTTGATTTAGCCAGTGTGGGGAAAGTCTAGAAGCTGCAACTGAACCAGCTTGTCAAATGGCGAAGAGACGCCTATGAAAAATACCAAGATCTATAAAGAGAAAACCAAGAAGTGGCATGATGACCACTAAATGACTAGATATTCGCCGAAGGTCAACAAATATTATTATTTAACGCACGTTTGCGATTGTTCCCAAGAAAGTGGAAGTCTCGCTGGTCTGGGCCATTCTGAATCAAGACAATCTTTCCTCATGGCGCAGTGGAACTAACAACTTTAGACGGGAATAGTGCGTTTGAAGACAATGATCAATGGATTAATCCTTACTATGGAGGTGACTTCGAGCGACGCATGGACACCATTGACTTGGGCAAGCAGGATTAAACCGCTTGTGGGGGAAGCAATTGGGGTAATTCTGAGAATTTCTGTCAATCAACACCCTTATCTATGTTTACTAGCTTTCTTTACAGCTTTTGAAATTCCGTTATTTACTGCTTATTAGAATTAGCCTATTATACTTTCTGTGTTTCCTTTCCATTTAATTTTGTATGTATTTCCATTTCTTTAATTTAGTAACACCGTTCGTAAATCCTTGTGAATGATTGGATGAATCATTAAACATCGCAAAGTTTTTTTCGACTTGCGTTTTGGATGAATTGAAAAGAAAAAAATAAAAACTGGTATGTAACACAATGATGGGTGCATTGTGTGTTAACAAGAGACACCTTGCGTCCATTACACCCAAATGCATTGCGTCGAGGGGTGTGTTGCACGTGTGAGTGCTCTTTGCTCGTCCTTAGCAAAATGCACTATGTTGAGATAGTGATGTGCTGGTAGCAATACCGTGCGCCCGATCCTCCAGAAATGTGTTTAGTTAAGGGGTGTGTTGCGAGAGAACATGCGTGTTGCCTGTCCTCAGCAAAAATTTATGCGTTTATTGGAAGCGTGGTGTGAATTTTTAATCGTGCACCCTTATGAATCAAATTTGAAAGAAAAGCTCAATTCAATTCAATTATTTCTTTGACACTTGTACAGGCAACATATTTTGTGTTGCGTTAATTTATAATTATTGATACTTTGTTAATAGTCAATACAACTGAGTACATATTCACTCTCCTTTTTACCCGTGCCTTTCTCTTTATCATCTTTTGTCAATATTTGTAATATTCTTAATCTTTTACTTTGGTGTTCTTCATTGGGTTGCTATGATGTAGTATATGTTTATACATAGAAACATTTCCCATACTTTGTAAATTCTGGCTAACACTTAGTTACTTCTTAGCTTTAGCAATACTTTACCTTCTATCTTTCAAAGTTCTGCTCAAATCTTCTTTTTGAAATTTTTCTTCTAAGTGTTTGTCTAGTCTATCCAAACAGCACAATGAGGACCTTGATCATCTTTAAATTTGGGAGTGGGGAAGGTCTGAGCAGATAAGATCAAGAATATGCAGTCATTAAGAAAATGCCTTCATTTCCTGATAAAAAAAAAGTGAAAAAAAAGAAAGAATTTTTTTATGCCAAACTCCAATGTCAGCGCAAGGGAAAACCTTAAAAATAATCCCAACCTGATAAGAGTTTAGTTATGAAAGGAGCCTGCTCATAGTTGGATGTTCGTATGACACCTATAAGAGCAAGCCAAAACAAAGGTGGGTTTCCAAGAACAACGCAATATAAAAATGAAAAGAAAATAATAAAAGAATGCAAGAGACAACTCCTCTGAATATTATGAGTTAATGTTGAGATTGGCACACAATCGTGGTTGGATGTTCGCATGATACCCGTGGGAATAAGCCAAAAGGAAGGGTGTAACCATGACCGATGGTCTCTAAATAAATGACGCAAGATTTGACCACTGCATATAGACATATCAAGTTGTTTTGACAAAGAAGAGACAAACATTCTATTTTAAAAACTAGAAAAGCATCTTGGAGCAGAGTTTTGTTATATAAAAGGATAAAGTAGGGTTTTGTTAAGAATTAGCAAGGATAGACAGAAATTATGTTGTTAAGAAATATGTCTAAGTGTAACATTCGAAGCAACCAATTGACGCAAAAATATAGGATAGGAAATGAGCATTATTGCCTTAGTAGAAGATATGCTTGAGAACAAGCATATATATCTAAATTTGGGGGTGTGATAACTTGTAGAAATACAAGTTATTTATGCTGCCTTATTCAGATATTGCACCCAAAAGTGAGTAAATATGCGTCGATTGTACGAAAATTAGCTTAGAAATACAATAATTATAAATTATCGTAATTACACCCACTAACGCCATCAAGATAGTTGAAAGGGATATTTCTACTCTGTTTTGCAGGAAACCAAGTCATTGCTTGCGATCAAGGCTTAAGAAAAACTGAACAACGCATCTCTATCACATTGCGCCTGTCAATCAACAATGAAGAAACGATTAACGCAATGATGGCGCAATGCGACAGTTGATCCAGAGCTGAATTTCAACTGCATGTGGTAATAAAAATGATACTGCATGCAAGCACCCGATCGAAAGATGCAGCTGAGCAACACAAATGCAGAGGATTGCAACATGTGTACAACTAACCATTGTGCATATTTGACTGTCTGATTGCATAACAGAAGGAATATTTATTCCTCCATCTTCAGAATTTCTATAACAATAAGTGGGGTTCACAAGCCAAGAGTCAAGGCTTTTCACCTATAAATACTCCTATAGAATTTAGAGAAGATATACATGATACAGGGCAAATTGATGCTAGATTATTGAGAGAGAGGTTGAAGCTGAGTGCTGATCGGAACCAATCTGGGAAGGGAAGAGACAAGGCCAAGAGGTGAGTCTCAGTGCTATTCTGCTAAATCCCCGCCGTAAAGCTCTGTACCTAGATCCCTGCTACCGGTTGAGTAAGCCTGAGAGGGAAGCTCATCTTTCCGCACGATCCATCCACGCTGGCAAGCAAATCTCCATCTAGATCGACGGAGACGTTAGTGCTTGTTTGTATTTGTTTCTAACTCTATTCATCAACTGTATTTCATCTTCTTAATCTCTTCATTCACAAATCATGTATCAGATGCTAAATACTATTATTGAATGTCTTGATCATTTCCATTTCCACTTTTCTGTCTATTTCCGTTCCTCCATTAATCGTTTTCTCCATGAAGTTTTCTTTATCCCTTGGTAATTAATATGGATTAAACGAGTGACTTAATCTGTGATAAAGAGATAAATGCGTTTAGCTAAGGCATGCTAGATGGTATCTTCACCTGTGAGAGCAGAAGTGAAGATGCCATTCTGATCTATCGAGAGAAGGTTAGAAGAATGCGTTAACTAGAGCGAGTAGTTCTTCCAGAAATGGAAGCAACCTTACATTCATATGTTCATCCCTGTTTCGCCACAAAGATGTGGGAACGAGGCCGATCACCGAGAGGTGTACGCCAAGGGTAAAGCGGAACCGTACTTATATCATTAACGCAATTACGGAACTTGCGCTATTTATATTAGTTATCCTTTCTTTTTTTTTGCTTCGTACATAAGACTTACAACCGAATAACACGATCTTTGTATAATCTTCACAGTCAGCCTCAACCTCGGTATCTTGTATCATGAAACCTGTATCTTGTATCATCTTAGCTTAGGTTTATTTTATTGCACTTTATTTTATTATCGCATTTTTATTGCTTTACTTTACTTTATCGCAATTTTAATACTTGTACACACCACACTTTTATAAAATTGAAAAACCCTTGGTCGTATGTATCACAAACATAACGCAGTAACCTCAAACAGTCCCTGTGTTCGACCTCAGATCACACCGAGAAACTTATGGTGAAATTATACTTGGTTCCAATGCAAGCAAACTTGTGACAACGCACAGCTTACTACAAGAACAGTCATTAATAATGCATATCTAGAAGTAATATCGCATAAATTGAATCAAGTCAGGTCATCATTGTATATCATTGGATTTTTATCTTGCGTGCATAGCATAGACTCATCTTTAGCATTCAACAGTCACAACCATCCCACTACATCGAGGTTCCCTTAACACTTGTGGTGGATTTGACCTACTAAATCATCCTAATTTAACAACTCTTGTTGAGGTATTTAGCTCTTCAACAATTCTTGTTGAAAATTCAGTAGTTTCTTGGAAATTTTCATTGAACACGATTTTGCTATGAGGCTTGTACTCTCATATGTAGTTTTCTTCCAAAAAAGTAGTGTTTGTCGATATAAACACTTTGTTCTCTTTTGGATCATAGAAAAGACCACGTCTCGTTTCTTTGGGGTAACTGATGCGTTATTTTATGATATGGAATTATGGATGAGATACGATGATGAAATTGAGTTGAGCAGTCAAGTTTTCTCAATAGAGTCCAAATGTAAACCCTACTGAGTTTCCTGGTAAGTCTAGGGTCAAACTCAGGGACTTGAGGGAAACATCATGCGGTGGTAATTTTTAGGAAAGCTTTGTGGTAACAATCAATATTGTTGAGGTTGTTATTTGCGTTAATGAAAAATAAACCAATGCAGTAGAGTTTGAAAAGAGTTGATGAAACGGGAGATACGATGAATATGCGGTGAACGGGTTGAGAAAAGTTTCGGCTAATACTTCCTAGGATGCGTTCATGCTATGCGATCATGCAATATGCATACAACAGTAAACACCTCTCAATGCGAATTCCACGACTTCTAAGGCTAGAACGCATGCGATATATGCGATAGGTCTATAGGACCTATACATATGCCTCTATTCTTATTTATGTGATGACAACATGATACACACAAATAAGGCGACCACATAATATCATTTGTATCTCTAGGATGCATGTGATGCAGGTCGGAAAACAGAGCGTATCTCTAAGTCCCTATCTCATGTTTATGCAGTTCTAATCTTGCTCTCTCGAGTCTAGATTCTAACCTAGCTCTCTCAAGTCTTAGGTTCTTTCTTTACACTCTCTCTCGAGTAGCTCTAAAGGGATGTTTGACACAACATAACACAAGATAATCGTAAGCAATGAACTTCCTAGGTCATGTTAGCTTAGTTCTTCTCAACCCATTCGACTTGTCACACCCCGCCTCAGACTACCCTCTAAACCTGAGAAATTGCGTGACTGCAGCAATTATCAACCCTTTTGTTGACACTCACTGCCTAATAACTCTTGCGGAAAACTCTGATACCAAGATATAACTCATATACAGCGGAATGTCTTTCAGCCAAAAATTTATTAATTCAGAAACATAACATGTATAGAGTAATTACAAGACTAGATTCACAATTCCCAAAGCCCAAAAACCCTAGTCCCTATATGAACATCAGTAATATGTGTACAATATTTACAGTAACCACCTAACAGACGGGTTACAAATATCTTTATCCTTTACTGGCAGAGCAGATGCAGAGCTATCTTCTAAGGATTTGACCACTACCTGGGGGAAAGGAAAACATTTTAAAACGGGGTGAGCTTGCTAGCCTAGTGAGTGACTTAAGAAAGATAACTAATTCTCATGCAAAAATCTCAATAAAGAGTTTAAATAGAAATATAAGCTTCTACAGTACCTTGTACTACAGTATAAACATTTTCCAAGCATAAAGCATATAAAGTTATTTTAGTCATAAAACATTAAAACTGTTTCTCAGTTGAGAATAACCCTGCTGTGGTTAAAAATAATCCCAACACCAACTGCTAGTCAAGAGAGAATCCTTTTACTCAAATCTCTGACTCTAACTACCTATGTTCACGTGGCCATACTAAGTACCGTCATATCTTAAGTACTTCTACTCAGATACCTTCTCAAATGTCCTTCGGTATCAAGTTGGTTCGGTACCTTCTCAAACGTCCTTTAGTACCAAGTTGGTTCGATACCTTCTCGATTCGGTATCTAGTTAGGCGAATACCTTCTCAAATGTCCTTCGGTATCGCGTTTTAAGTAAAACTAGTCGTAAATGACTTTCTCTTTAAAGCATGTAAAGTATAACACATATAAAAACATGGCTTTAAAGATACTAATGCATGTCGAGTATATTTAACACATATAAATAGACTTCACTGTCCATGCGTCCTCTTTGAAGTTCAATGATCAACGCATGGATTTTGCTCTCAACGCAATGTTTACTCAGCTCTCCCACTCTTTTTAATGTCTTTTTGGATTGTGGTCTGGAAAAGAAATCCTTGGTTCTATTTATAGGCATCAAAACACTCTCCAAGGTCGACACCTCCTACTTAGCTGCATGTCCAAGTGTTTCCTCCTCAAACTAACAACACAACTTTTGATCAACGCAATCAAAGTGTCCTTCTCCTACGTAGCCAATGCAAGGGGGCTCAATTTGCATGTCCTCTTATGCAACCACCTCAATTGCTTAAGGCTTAAGGTTTCCTCCCAAGAAGACACATGTTTGATGACGTCCTCTATGTGATCTCATCTTTCATATACGTCCACAACTCTTGGATGTTCAACGCATAGTGCCATCAATGTATAGTCCACTACTCAATGCATAGCAACCCAACTTAGCCACCACAAGTCCTAACCATCGCAAGAGCCAGCCACACCAACGCATAGGATGGATGCTCATCCTCGACGCATGGCTCACTAGATATCACCGTAAGGCTCGCTCAGCATGGGCGCATGGCGCTTGGCATAGGTGCTGGTCACCGATGCATGGGCGTGTGGCTTAGGCGCTGGGCATTGCTCGTAGGAATCGCTCGGCCACATGGGCGCTTGGCAGGGCGCTCGATGCATGGCCACTCGACAGTGCTCGATGCATGGGCTAGGTGCTCGGCAGAGGCACTTGGCATGAACGCATCACCACATGGTTACTCGACGCATGGGCTGGACGTTTGGCAGAGGCACTCGACGCATGGGCTGGGCGCTGTGCATCGATGCATGCCACCCTTCCAACGCATGCCTTGCCCGCGTCCTCACCTACCCTTGTGCCATCCAACCTTCCAACGCATCACTTCACTTTCCTTCCTTCAGCCGCATTGGTCCCTTCCAACGCATCCATTACAACTCCTCCAACGCATCCATCACATGATTTTATACTTAGCCAAATTTTCCAAGATTTTCCCCAAAAGTCAAGCTTCCAAATTTCCTCTTTTCTTCTAATTTTCCACCTTTTTCTCTACCATTACACACTAGTTTCCTCATCAACATACTCACCACATTGATCTTAGTAGGGAACATACTCAAGTAGAGAAATTAGGATTCAGGGTTCACACGACTAGTTTAGCTACTCATGCATGCTAAGAGAGTGAAAAAATGTAAAATAAGAACTTCCATTGTATAAATATAAAGATGAAGTACAAAACAACAATGTAAGAATAGAATAAAGAGCCTGGTAGCAATCTCTTTCTTCCCAGGCTTTTACACTGTCTTTCTACTCGTGTTCAAAAGATAATCTCGCTCTCACGAGAGTTGGCCCGCTCTATGCTTCTACACCTCAAGGTTCTCTCTCGAGTTGCCCTGAGCGATCTCCGACGTATCTGCTCTTCTTTTGCTCCGCCTTAAAATAAAAAGGAAAACTATGGACAAAGACGTGCGATCCAAACTTATGAATTTTTTAACCCCTTTTCTAAAGGATGCCTTTGGTATTTATAGAACTTTCAGGGTGAACGGCGGCTTCTCTCTCATGATTTCACAGATGGGACGACTTTAATTCCCTAACTGATGCACCGAATATTTGTCACCGAAAAGCTGAATGTACTTGTTATTGTTAGCAACTGTCAACTTAATTTGGATTCGACTATCATCAGTTTTTTGTCCCATCATGATTAATTAAGCCTTTCACCCAGATGCGCCCCATGTTGCACCGAACAAGTTGCGGCAATCCTTCTTGAGCAAATGTTTACGAACACGATCACCGCCAAGCCTTGCGTTAATGCTACGCTCGACCAATGATTTCCTATGTTCACAATTTTTGCCTTGCATCAACACATATTCTGCATAAAAATACAAAAATCAACTGTTCCTATGGATGAACGCATGCGACTGCAATGTTATGAATTTGATGCTTCTTGGACGCAATCTAACATATTTATCAACACAAGCCAACATTGTTTAAGAACTTAACACTATAAAAATGTGCATTTCTGCCCGTTATCACACCCTGATAACGGGCAGAAATGCACATTATCATAGTGCTAAGTTCTTAAACAATGTTGGATTACGTTGATTAAATATGTTACTTTGCGTCCATCAAGCATCAACTTCACAATATTGTGGTTGCATGCGTTTAGTGCATTAGAATAGTTGATCTTTGTATTTTTGTGCAGAATATTCGTTAATGCAATGCAAGAATTACGATCATAGGAAATCATTGGTCGAGCGCAACTTCACCGCAAGGCTTTGCATTGATCGTACTCGTAAAAATTCGCCCAAGAAGGATCGCCGCAACTTGGTCAGTGCAACATGGTGGGCGCATCTGGGTGAGAGGCCAATTAAGCGTGATGGGACAGAAAGTTGATGACTGTCGAATCCACATTAAGTTGACAACCGATAACGGTCATAAAGTACATTTAGCTTTATTGGTGACAATTATTCGGTGCATCAGTCAGGAATTAAAGTTGTCCTATCTGTACAACCAGGAGAGAGAAGCCACCTTTCACCATGGATGCTCTATAAATATCAAGGGAATTCTTCAGAGAAGGGCTTAATCAGTTCACCGTTTAGTACACGATTTTGTCCATAGTTTTCCTTTCCATTTTAAGGCGGAGCGTAGGTGGCAGAACAAGAGGTCGCTCAAATGGCCAACCATCAAACTCACTATTATAGGCATATGCATTTTTGTATCACTACGCTAGTTTTTTTTTGGATCCTGGTGTTTCGTAAAATAAACTTTTTATATAGTTTTCTACCTAATTAATAAAATCTTAGATATGTTCTTTTGAGATTTTTACCAAAACTCATCTCATAATAGAAAAGTCTAAGCATTCATGTTGTAGCGGTTGGACCATAATATGTAAGGATCCGGTCAATACAAGTTGGTATCAGACCATTTGAGCCATTAGGCTCTACTAGTTAGAAGAGTCGTGGTGTTTGATTGTTCGGCTTGTTAAGTGATGCCCATAGTTATGCCAAATACGCTTCCAACAAGGAAATTCAAAAACTTCCCAAAGCACTCAGGGCGTACAGTCACAATAGGAGAATCAAACATTCACATATCCTAAATGTAGAAATTATGGAAAAAACCATCAGTGGCAATGTTTTCGGAACCTAGGGGTGTGTTTCAACTGTGGCCAGATGGGTCACTATGCAAAGGCTTGCCCAAAGCTCATCAACCAAGTATCAACTGCCCAGACCACCCAGCCTACTAGTAACAAAGTTACCCAACAATAGAAAGGATGGGTGTTTGCTATTACACGTCAAGAGGCAGAGGATCAAGATGTAGTTGTTACAGGTACATTACCTATCCTCGGGTATTATGCCTTCACTTTATTTGATTCAGGCACTAGTCATTCATTCATCTCTACAACATTTGCATAACATGTTCAATTAACATCAAAGCCCTTAGGCTACATTCTATCCGTAGCTACTCTTGCCGGAGTATCCATGTTGGCCAACTCAGTAGTAGAAAACTGTGAATTGTTCAGGACATAAATTAGGGGTGACCCTTACATCCTAGACATAAGTGATTTTGACATAATACTAGGTATGGATTGGTTAGCAGCAAACTATGCAAGCATAGATTGCCATAATAAAGAGGTCATATTCACCTTTCCAACAGGAACCAAGTTTAACTTTAAGAGTTGTAATATAGCATTAGCCCCAAGCATAATTTCAGCCTTAAAAACTAAACATTTGCTCAACCATAGGGGCTTGGGCATATTTAGCAAGTGTAGTGGATTTACGAAACCAAAAGAATAAAATTAAGGTCATTCCTGTAATAAGAGAATTTGAAGATGTATTCCAAGAAGAGCTACCAGGTATACCACCTAGTCGAGAAATAGAATTTTGTATAGATCTAATTCCCAGAGCTGAACCAATATCTAAAGCACTATATAGAATGGCACCTGCAAAATTAAAAGAACTCAAAATACAATTACAAGAATTGTTAGATAAGGGATTTATACACCCTAGCGTGTCTCCATGGGGAGCACCTGCCTTATTTGTTAAGAAAAAGGATGGATTAATGCGTTTATGTATAGATTATCGGGAGTTGAATAAGTTGACAATAAAGAATAAGTACCTACTTCCACGCATTGATGACCTATTTGACCAATTACAAGGAGCCTCAGTATTCTCCAAAATAGATTTACGATCTGGATATCATCAACTACGAATCAAGGAGTCTGATATACACAAGAATGCTTTTCGAACGAGATATGGGCATTATGAATTCATTGTGATGCCCTTTGGATTAACGCATGCTCCAACAGCCTTCATGGGCTTGATGAATAGAATTTTTAAGGACTATCTTGATAACTTCGTGATCGTATTTATAGATGATATTTTGGTCTATTCCAAGTCTGAGGCAGAACATGAAAAACATCTTAGGGACTTCTTTTCCATATTAAGAAATGAAAAGTTGTATGCCAAATTCTCCAAGTGTGAGTCTTGGATGCGACAAGTTGTCTACCTAGGGCATATTGTAAAGCAAGAAGGAATTTCAGTGGATCCTGCTAAGATTGAAACAGTTAGCAAGTGGCCTCGCCCAACAACAGTCAACGAAGTGCGAAGCTTCCTTGGATTAGCAAGATATTATAGACGATTTGTGAAGAACTTCTCAAGTATAACATTACCCTTAACTAACCTCACAAAGAAGAATAATCATTTTGTCTGGAATCAAGCATGTAAGCAAAGCTTCCAGGAACTAAAAAGAAAGGTTGACCACAACCCCTATTCTCACTATACCTAACGGATCAAAGGGTTTAATTATGTACAATGACGTATCGAAAGAAGGGGCTTGGTTGTGTATTGATGCAACACGGAAAAGTAATAGTATATGCTTCAAGACAACTAAAACCTTATGAACAAAATTATCCTGTTCATGACTTGGAGTTAGCTGTCGTAGCCTTTGCCTTAAAGATATGAAGACATTACTTATATGGGGAAAAAAGCCAAATTTATACAGATCATAAAAGCGTTAAGTAATTCCTTACCCATAAAGAGTTAAATATGAGGCAACGAAGATGGTTCGAATTAGTCAAAGATTATGACTGTGAGATCCTTTATCATCCAGAAAAAGCTAACATTGTTGCTGATGCTCTTAGTAGAAAGCCAGCTCATACAGCAGCCCTAAGTACCATCTCCAAACACATAATGGACGACCTTGAAAGAACAGAGATCTCACTAATACCAAAAACCTTCACAACTCAAATAGCACAGTTAATTGCAAGACCTACATTAAGGCAAACTTAGCCCCCGCTTTATTGGACCCTTTGAAATATTAGAACGTATTGGCCAAGTAGCTTATCGATTAGCATTACCACCTACCCTCTCTACAATACATAATGTCTTTCATGTAGCGATGCTTCGAAAATATGTGTCTGACCCACTACATGTAGTAAATTATGAACCTCTACAAATAAGTGAAAACTTGGAATATGTAGAGACTCCAGTTTGCATCCTAGCAAGAGAAAAGAAGTCACTTCGTAACTGGGAAATAAGTTTAGTGAAGATTCTCTGGAGAAATCAGCAAGTAGAAGAAGCTACATGGGAACAAGAAGAAGAGATGAAAGTCAAATACCCTTATATGTTTAAGAACCAAGAAACTTTCGAGGAAGAAAGTTCTTAAGGGGGGAAGATTGTAACAACCCAAATTTGTACGCATACACTACAAGAAATTAAATATCAAATGTTAAGCAGGACGAAATTTTATTTAAAAGGGTGGTAAATGTAATACCCTAACCCTAATTTAGAAAGCAGGAAAAACAAATAAAATATATAATTAAGAATGAAAAATATATAAACTTAATAGCAAAGTCGGGTGGAAATTTAGAATTGGAAAAAAATAAGAAATTTATTAATTATCCAAAAATAATGAATAAGGGGGCAGAATCAGGGAGGATTAATTAGAAGTTGGACGCTAGCTAATTCATGAGACAAAGGGCAGTAGATAACTTTTGTTTGGGCACTGCTCATTGGAAGAATTGGAGGTGAATTAATTGCCCATATACTCTTAAAGTTTGAAAGAGTTAAAAAAGGGAAGCGGAATCCACACGCAGTTAAAGGCAACCCACGCGTGAAAACTAGTGAGAGTGGAGAGAAAATTGGAGAGAGCGAGAGTAAAGAGAGCGAGATTCTCAATGAGACAGTGGAAGAGAGAGCGAGAGCGGGAGCGAGAGTGAGAGCGAGAGCAAGAGTCACGAGAGCCAAACCAGCGAGAAAGCTGAAGAGAGTAAGATTCTGAGAATAGAAAGAGCGAGATTTGGACAGAAGCGTGGATTATGCATTAAATTTGGCCACGATCTTATAGATTATACATGGAGAACCCTAAAATTGAATACAAACAAAGGTTTAAGACGTAAGGGCAAATGTTATCCAAAATTAGGTGTCTTATTAAGAGAAATTCTTAAACCTAAGTAATTTTAAAGAAGTCATTTGTAGGATGAGTTGTCACACAGAGAAGAGTTGGAAATGGCTATAAATAGAAGGCTTTGGGCTAGAAGTTAAACTCATTCTCAAACAAACTCGGTAGTAAAAATCGTGTGAAAAGGGTGAATTAATTCTGTTAGTTTGAAGGAGGAAACGCGAGGGAAGTGCTGTCCAAATTTCCTTCTGATTTAAGAGGGAAAGCTCTACTGATTAACCATAAGGAATAATAAGGAATAACTAGGATCGCAGGCAAGGTAAGTAGTTATCTCACCAGTGTTTCATGATAGTGTACCTTTAATATGTTGCATAATTATGTTATTGTTATGTTGCATTACATGTTTAAAATACTTTTATAGACAAGGGACCCCATGCATTATGTTTGTTCATAAGATTAAATTTTAATTAGATGAAGGTTATGCTTCTAGGACTAACAGGGCATGTATGGTTGCACCCCTCTAGACCCAATTCTATGTCAAGTTTATGCTAGGGACTAACAGGGTATGTATGGTTGCACCCCTATAGTCCAATCTTACCTTTATGTTAATGGTTGATGTTGGATGCGACTCTGGCCCTACTGACTGCATGACCCGCTAATCATCAAATGAGTTAGTTTCCGCCTAAATCTTCATCTTCCTATCAGGGTGGAGAAATTTACGTCAGAAGCATAACCGACCACCACATTATATTATATGTTTTCAGTCCAAACCATATGTTTTCAGGACATGTTGCATGTGATTGTGCATTTGGTCACTGCCCTATATGAGAACTACTTACTGGGTATATTATATACTCATCCTATTTTTACAGACTTTGTAGGTAAGGACATAGCGTAGGTGGCATAACTGGACATTGTTCAAATAGCCAACCATCAAGCTCACTATTATAGGCATATGCATTTTTGTATCACTATGCTAGTGTTTTATGGATCCTGATGTTTCGTAAATAAACTTTTTATATAGTTTTCTACCTAATTAATAAAATCTTAGATATGTTCTTTTGAGATTTTTACCAAAACTCATCTCATAATAGAAAAGTCTAAGCATGCATGTCGTAGCGGTCGGACCATAATATATAAGGATCCGGTTGTTACAAAACTTGTATAGACATAGAATATATTCTAATCCTATGATCTTATGTGATACAACACATGGATGAATGATGTCTTTATTTACTTTATGCGACACTACTTCTAGATATGTGTTATTTCTGAATGTTCTTGTAGTATGTTGTGCATTGTCACAAGTTTCCTTGCGTTGGAACCAAGTATAATTCCACTGCAAGTTTCTCGGTGTGATCTGAGGTCGAACACAGGGACTATTTTAGGTTAATGCATTACATTTGTCATATATGCGACCATGGGTTTTTCAATTTAATAAAAGTGTGGTTTGTACATGCGATAAATTAAATTGTGCAGTAAAGTAAAGATGCGTTAAAATAAAAGTATGATAAAAGTAAACTGCAATAAAAGTAAACCTAAGCTATGATGATACAAGATACAGGTTACATGATACAAGATACCGAGGTTGAGAATGACTGTGAAGATTATACAAAGAATCGTGTTATGCAGTGGCAAGGCTTATGTATGAATCAGAAAGAGAAAAGATAATTAATATAAACATCGCAAGTTCATTAATTGTGTTAAATATATAACTACGGTTCCGCTTTCCCTTGGCGTACACCTCTCGGTGATCGGCCGCGTTTCCTACATCTTTGTGGTTGGATGAATGTAATGAACGCAAGGTTGCTTCCATCTCTGGAAGTACTTCTCACTTTAGTTAACGCATTCTTCTAACCTTCTCTCAACAGATCAGAATTGCATCTTCACTTCTGCTCTCACAGGTGAAGATGTCATCTAGCATGCCTTAGCTAAACAACTTTATTCCTTTAGCATAGATTAATTAACTTGTTTAATTCATATTAATCAACAAGGGATTAAGAAAACATCATGGAGAAAGTGATTAAGGGAGGAACGGAAATAGACAGAAATGTGGAAATGGAAATGATCAAGGCAATTAACTATAGAATCAAGCATCTGATACATGGTTGTGAATGATTTAGACTAAGAAGATGAAATACAAATGATGATAGAGATAGAAAAAATACAAAAAAGTGCCAACGTCTTCACACAAATCTAGATGGAGAAATCGCTTGCCAGCGTATGGAGTGAACGGAAGGATGAGCTTCCCTCTCAAGGTTGCTCAACGAAAATAGGCAGATTTGCGATGAGACTCACCTCTCGGCATTGTCTCTTTCTTCCCAGATCTTCTCTGATCAGCACTTAGATCAGCCTCTCTCTCAATATACAGATATCAAAATAGCCTCGTATCAAGTATATGTTTTCAGTGAATTCTATGAGGGTATTTATAGGCCGAAGGCTTTGACTCTCTGACTTGTGGTCCCCACTTTATTGTTATGGAAATTCCGAAACTGTTGGAATAAATATTCCTTCTGTTATGCAATTAGTCCATCAATAATGCACAACGGTTAATTGTACACATGTCATAATCCTCCGCAATTGCGTTGCTCACTTGCATCTTTCGATCATGTGCTCGCATGCGGTGTTGTTTTTATTACCGTATGCGGTTGAAGTTCAACTCTGGATCGACTATCATGCACCGCCATTGCGTTGATCATCTCTTCATTGTTGATTAACGGGCGCAATGCAACTGAGATGCGTTGTTCAGTTTCTCTTTGAGTCTTGATTGCAAGCGGTGACTTGGTTTCCTGCAAAACAGAATAGAAATATCCTTTTCTACCATCTTGATGGTGTTAGTGGGTGTATTGGCGATAATTTATAATTATTGTATTTCTAAGCTAATTTTCGTACAATCGACACATATTTTCTCTCTTTTAACCGCAATATCTAAGTAAGGCAGCATAAATAACTTGTATTTCTACAAGTTATCACACTCCCAAATTTAGATATATGCTTGTCCTTAAGCATATCTTCTACTAAGGCAATAATGCTCAAATCCTATCCTATATTTTTGCGTCGATTGGTTGCTCCGAATGTTACACTTAGGCACATTACTTGACAATATAATTTCCTCCTATCCTTGCTAATTCTTAACAAAGCCCTACTTTATTCTTCTATATAACAAATTTTCGCTAAAAAATGCTTTCTAGTTTTAAAATAGAATGTTTACCTCTTCTTTGTCAAAACAACTTGATGCGTCTATATGCGATGGTCAAATCTTGCGTCATTTATTTAGGGACTGTTGGTCATGGTTACACCCTTCATTTTGGCTTGTTCCCACGAGTGTCATGAAAACATCCAACCACAGTCGTGTGCCAATTTCAACTTTAACTCATGATATTCAGAGGAGGTGTCTCTTGCATTCTTTTATTTTTCTTTTCTCATTTTTCTTTTCTTTTCATTTTCATATCGTGTTGTTCTTGAAAATCCACCTTCGTTTTGGCTTGCTCCCATGGGTGTCATGCGAACATCCAACTAGGAGCAGGCTTCTTTCACAACTAACTCTTATCAAGTTAGGATTATTTTTTAGGTTTTCCCTTGCGCTGACATTGGAGGTTTGTACAATTTTTTTTTCTTTTCTTTCTTTTTTTTTGACAGAAAATGAACGCATTTACTTAATGACAACATAATCTTGATCTTATCTGCTCAAACCTTCCCTACCCCCAAATTTAGAGATGTGCAAGGTTCTCATTGCGTTGTTTGGATAGACTAGACAAACACTTAGAAAAAATTTCAAAAAGAAGGTTTACGCAGAACTTTGAAAGATAAAAGGTAAAGTACTGCTAAGGCCGAGAATTAACTAAGTGTTAGTCAGAATTTACAAAGTGTGGGAAATGTTTCTAAGTATAAACATATTATACATCATGGTAGCGCAATGAAGAATGCAAAAAATAAAAGATCAAGAATATCGTAAATATTGACAAAGGATGATAAAGAAAAATGCACAGGAAAATAGAGAGAATATTTACTGAATTGTATTGAATATTAACTAAATATACAAAAGATTATAAACTAACGTAATACAAAAATTGTATGCATGTACAAAGAGTCAAAGAATTTAATTAACTTATGAATTTGATTCAGACGGGTGCATGATTACAAATTAACACTGCGCTCCATTAATGCAAATACATTTTTGTTGAGGACGGGCAACAACGCATGTATTCCTGCAGCACACCCCTTAATTCAAAACATTTCTGGAGGATTGGGCGCACGATATTGCTATCAGCGCATCGCTACCTCAACATAGTGCCTTTTTCACTAAGAACGGGCAAAGAACACATACGCGCGCAACACAGCCCTCATCGCGATGCATTTGGGTGTAATGGATGCAAGGTGTATCTTGTTATCACACAATGCACCCATCATCGCGTTGCATACCAATTTTCTTATTTTTCTTTTTAGATCATCAAAAACGCAAGTCGACGAGACTTTGCGGTGTTTAATGTTTCATCCAGTCATTCACAAAATTTAAGAACAATGCTACTAAAGCATATAAACATGGAAATACACTAATGAATTAAATTGAAGGTAAATACAGAAAGCATTAAAAGCTAATTCTAATAAGCAGTAAATGACAAAATTCAGGAAGCAGTAAAAGAAAGCTGTAAAGAAAGAAATTAAACATAGATATAGGGATGCTGATTGGAAGAAGTTTTCAGAATTACCTCAATAGCATCCCCACAAGCGGTTAATACTGCTTGCCCAAGTCAATGGTATCCATGCATCGATCTATGTCGCCTCCGTAGTAAGGCTTAATTCGTTGACCATTGACTTTAAACGTGTTGTTCCCGTCTAGAGTTGTTAGTTCCACTACGCTGTGGAAAGATAGTCTTGATTCGGAATGGTCCAGACCAGCGAGACTTCACCTTCCCTAAGAACAATCACAAATGTGCGTTAAATAATAATACTTGTTGACCTTCAACGAATGTTCGGTCATTTATGCGGTCGTCATGCCACTTCTTGGTTTTCTCCTTATAGATCTTGGCATTCTCATAAGCGTCCCTTCGCCATTCAACCAAGTGATTCAGTTGCAGCTTCTGAACTTTCCCCGCACTTGCTAAATCAAACTTCAGCTTCTTGCACGCCCACATTGCCTTATGTTCCAACTTGAGCGGCAGATGACAAGCTTTTTCAAAGACCAGGGCATACGGGAACATACCAATTGGCGTTTTATAAGCAGTCCTGTATGCCCATAGTGCTTCATCAAGCTTGGGAGACCAATCCTTCGTGGAGGTATTGACTACCTTCTCCAAAATAGTTTTGATCTCTCTGTTAGAAATATCTGCCTACCCGTTAGTTTGTGGGTGATAAGCAGTTGCAACTATATGGCTGACGTTAAATTTCATCAACAGGTTGGTGATTATGCGGTTGATAAAGTGAGAGCCCTCATCGCTGATTAAGGCCCGTGGCATCCCATATCGAGCAAAAATATTCTTCTTAAGAAACTTTGCCACTGTGGCCGCATTATTCTTGGCACATGTGATGGCCTCAACCCATTTTGATACATAATCAACCGCGACCAGGATATAGTGATGACCTTTTGATGGTGGAAACAAGCCCATGAAGTCGATTCCCCAAACATCAAATAACTCAACCATTAAGATTGACATCAACGACCTTTCATTTCATTTCGACATATTCCCCATTCTCTGGCATCTATCGCATTGCACAACGTGGGCATGGGCATCCTTAAATAGTGTTGGCCAGAAATAGCCACACTGTAGGACCTTTACAGCAGTCCACTGCCCCCCAAAATGTCTTCCATAAGGGAACTTATGACAAAGCTCTAGAATTTTCTTAACTTCGTGCTTAGAAATGCATCGACGTAGAATGTGATCAGGTCCAAGTCGATATAGGAATGGGTCGTCCCAGAAATAAATTTTGACATCATGTCTTAGCTTTTTCTTCTGCTGGTAAGTATAATCATCTGGTATTTGACTGCAAACGATGAAATTCATAATGTCTGCATACCAAGGAACATTAAGGTCTACTGACATCAACAACTCATCGGGGAATCTTTCTTCAATATCTTTTTCTTTCCCTTGAACCTCGCAATTCTCCAATCTTGACAAATGATCAGCGACTTGGTTCTCGGTGCCCTTCCGGTCTTTGATTTCTAGGTCAAACTCTTGCAGGAGCAACACCCACCGTATAAGCCTTGGTTTTGTATCCTTCTTTGTCATCAGATATTTGATTGCAGAGTGATCAGTATATACCACAACGTTTGTCCCAATTAAGTACTGTCAGAATTTCTCCAGTGCAAATACCATTGTGAGCATTTCCTTCTCTGTGGTTGTATAGTTCTCATGCGCATAATTGAACGTTTTACTTGCATAATAAATAGGATGCAATACATTTCCTTGCACTGACTTAAGACTGTGCCCACAGCATATCCGCTAGCATCACACATCAACGGAAATGGTTGCGTCCAGTCCGGCGCAATCAGAATGGGTGCGGTGATGACCGCATCTTTCAATGTGTTGAATGCTTTAGTGCACGCCTCATCAAAATTATATTCTTGGTCAGCTTCAAGGAGCGCATTTAGAGGCCTTGAAATCAACGAGAAGTTACGAATAAATCTTCTATAAAACACTGCATGTCCCAGAAAGCTTCTAAGTGTTTTCACGTTCACTGGTGGGGGTAGCATGGAAATTGCATCGATTTTTGCCTGATCAACTTCCAATCCTGCTTTCGAGATTTTATGACCTAGAACAATTCCTTCTTCCACCATAAAGTGGCATTTTTCCCAGTTCAGAACAAGATTTGTTGCCACACATCTCTTCAAGACCTTTTCTAGGTTAGATAAACAGGAGTCATAATTGTTGCCGAAAACTAAAAAATCGTCCATGAATACTTCGACTGACTCCTCCAAGTAATCTGAAAAGATCGCCATCATACATCGTTGGAAAGTGCCTGGCGCATTACAGAGTCCAAATGGCTTGTGTCAGAATGCAAAAGTACCAATTGGGCACGTGAAGGTTGTCTTATCTGAATGCACAATTGCGATTTGGTTGTACTCAGAATAGCTGTCCAGAAAACAGAAGAATTCATTCCCAACAAGTCTGTCTAACATCTGATCAATGAACGGGAGTGGAAAATGGTCCTTTTTAGTGGCCAAATTTAGCTTGGGATAATCCATACAGATTCTCCACCCTGTTGTAGTTCTTGTGGGAATTAATTCATTCTTGTCATTAGTGACGACTTTCATCCCCCCTTTCTTCGGAACACACTGCACTGGGCTCACCCAGCTGCTATCAGATATCGGGTAGATGACTCCTGTGTTCAGCCACTTCACTATTTCCTTCTTTACTACCTCCCTCATAGCAGGGTTCAAGCGACATTACCTTTCTATCGATCCTGTCTTTCCTTCTTCCAAACGAATCTTGTGCATGCAATACGAGGGACTGATTCCTCGAATGTGTACCAAGGTCCATCCTAAAGCCTTTGCATTACTTCTCTGGATCTGTATGAGTGCATCTTCTTTCTCCCTACTTAGCGAGGCATAAATGATAATCGGTAACGTGTTGTTATCTCCTAAGTAAGCATACTTGAGGTGCACAGGCAGAGGCTTTAACTCTAGTACGGGTGGTTCTTCCAAGGATGGCTTAGTGCATTGTGAAGTTCGTTCAGATAACTTGAGTGGTTCAAAATTTGATTCAACTTGAATTGAGGCACAATCCTCTTCCAGCATTATGCCAATTCCAAAATATTTTTCCTCCAGATCTTCCAGGGGCTCGTGCCAAGGTTCTTCTCGTAGTTCCTCAATATATTGGCAATTCTCCATATCACTTGGGAACTTCAACGCATTGAAAACGTTGAACTTTACTTCTTGATCGTCGACCCTAATGGTCAGTTCTCCTTTTTGCACATCGATCAGTGCTCACCCTGTTGCTAGGAATGGGCGACCCAAGATGATAGGCACTTCCCTGTCAGCTTCTTAATCTAATATAATAAAGTCCGCCGGGAAGATAAACTTGTCCACTTGCACGAGTACATCCTCTATTTTTCCCTCAGGATGCTTTATCGATCTATTAGCCACTGTAATGTGATCGTGGTTGGTCTTGCATTGCCGATATCTAGCTTCTTAAAGATCGACAAGGGCATTAGATTTATGCTCGCCCCTAAATCGCACAGCACGTTTCCGACCATCTTCCCTCCCAATGTGCATGGCAATGTAAAACTCTCAGGATCCTTCATTTTGGTGGGGATATTGTTTTGAAATAGCGCATTACATTCCTATGTTAGCACAACTATTTCATTTTCCCCGATCTTTCTTTTATTAGCAAGAATATCCTTGAGAAATTTTACAAAGCTCGACATCTGTTCGAAAGCTTCTATCAAGGGAATATTGATGTGTAACTATCGGAGAACATCCAGGAACCTCTGGAATTGCTTGCTATCACAACTTAACTCTTATCAACATGGGTTTCCCATTGCGTTGACAGTGGAGTTGTTATTCTCGAAATATATATATATATATATATATTTTGTAAAATAGAAAGGTCGAAAATAAATACCTCACCCCTAAATTTAAAATGCTGCAATGTCCTCATTGCCAAGAGATTGAAAGAAGTCATGTGATGTTCTTAGAAAGCTTTGTAAAGAGAGTTTGAAAAAAAGCTACCAAACCCATAACTTCAAGAAATATTTCATGAGGTGACTATCTTAAAGTTAAGTTGACTTTAGTATATATGAGAGAAATAGAAGCATGTTTTTCATCATTGAAATCATACTTGGCAAAGAAACAACATGCAACGACTTACTAAATTTATCAATATTAAATGATTGCAGTAATTAAAGAGGATTTTATCAAAACTAAAATGCGATGCAATAGTGCAAAATTTTAAATAAAAATGAGGAAGAATACACCCTCAAATTTGCGTTGTCGCCCCGCATTATGTATTGATGCATCCTTCTTTGCGATGATCTATCTTCTTTGGATTGCGGTGATGGAATAGAGTAAATTGCTTCTTTGTGTATCATCTCCGCAATCTAGCGCCTCGATCATTGCAAGAAAACAGAGAGAGGGTCAAATAAGATTAAACAAAACAAAATTCTTTAACCAAATCTCCCTTTTTTTAGAAAAATAAAAATAAGAGTAAGAATAGATAAAGACTGAAAAGATATGGTGAATTGAAAATTCTGATTATTAGAGAAGAATTGAAGATTCCATGATTCCCAAAACTTGCATCCCTGATGGATTTCATTTGCTTGATAGCGCAGGGACCACCTACTTCTTTCTTTATTCAAAGTTTCTCAATTCCACGGAGTCGACTTGCCGGTGCCAGCCTTCTCCGTGATATGCCTTGACTCGCTGCCCATTAACTTTGAATATGTTGGTGTCGTCATCATTTGATAATTCAACTGCACCATGCAGGAATACCTGTGTAATTACAAATGGTTCAAACCAACGTGACTTTAATTTTCCAAGGAAGAGCCATAGACGTGAGTTGAATAGTAAGACTCTCTGCCCAACTTGGAGGTTTTTACCACATATATATTTGTCGTGCCAGTGCTTGGTGTGCTCCTTGTAAATCCTTGCATTCTCATATGCGTTAATCCTCCATTCTTCTAGTTCGACCAGTTGCATTTTTCACGCTTCTCCTGCTTTATCCAAGTCAAGGTTTAGCTTTTTCACTGCCCATGGAGATTTGTATTCCAACTCTAGAGGCAAATGACATACCTTACCAAATACCAACGCATACCCTATACCTATGGGTGTTTTAAATGCAGTCTAGTATGCCCACAACGTATCGTCGAGCTTTGTTGCCCAATCTTTTTGTGAAGGCCTTACTACCTTCTCGAATATCAGCTTAATCTCCCGATTGGATACTTTGGCCTGACCATTCATCTGCAGATGGTATGCGGTGGCCACCATGTGGAGAATGTTGTATTTGCATAGCAGCTCCTTAACAATATGATTGATAAAGTGAGACCCTTCATCACTTATGATGGCACGTGGAGTGCCAAAACGAGTGAAAATGTTTTTCTTCAGGAATTGGGAGACTACCGCCGCGTCATTTGCGGCGCATGCCACTGCCTCTACCCACTTGGATACATAGTCGACGGCTAATAAAATATAATGTTTACCATTTAAAAGAGCGAATGGTCCCATGAAATCAATACCCCACACGTTGAACAATTCAAGCTCCAAAATGGTGTTCATTGGCATTGCATGTTTCCATGAAATGTTACTTGTGCGTTGGCACCGATCGCACTTCATGGCATAGTCAGCTGCATCTTTAAACAATGTGTGCCAGAAGAATCCACTCTATAAAACCATGGCTGCGGTGCGCTGTCCTCCAAAGTGCCCACTGATAACTTGTAGAAATACAAGTTATTTATACTGTTTTATTTAGATATTGCGGAAAAAAAAAAGGAAAGTTGCATCGATAGTATACAAATTGGCTAACAAATAAGAAAACTATGAAAAGTTGTAAATACACCCACTAACACTATTGTGATGGCGAATAGAATGTTTCAGTTTCTGTTTTGCAGGAAATAGGTCACTGCATGCATTAATGGCTCAAATATGAAGTAAACAATGCATCTACGTCACATTGCACCCATCAATCAAGAATGAAGAGATGATCAACACAATGACGATGCATGCGACAATCGATCATGAGCTTTAGCGATCAACACAATTTCAACCACATGCGGTGATAGATCAAAGATGTGGAGGTCAACGCATTTGTAGAAGATTCTGACAAGTGTACAACTTTTAGTTGTGCATTTCTGACGAATTGATTGTGTAACAGAAACTACCATAACTATACAGTGGGGACCATAGATTCAAAGAGCCAAGGTCTCGCCTATAAATAGCTTCTTCAAATTCACTGAAAAATATACATGTATACATAGAGACGTGCATATACTGATTCTGAGAGAGAGGCTGGTCTGATGCGACTGTCCAGAGTAAATCCAGGAGAACTACGAGACAAGGCTAAGAGGTGAGTCTCCGAGCAAGGAATTCTGCCGATCCCCGAAGCTGAAGCTCTGTGTAAAGGTCAATTCTACCGGGAAAGCAAGCCTGAGAGGGAAGCTTTCCTCTCTACCACATCCACACGCCGGTAAGCACAATCTCTGATCAGGATCTGTGTCAAGACGTTGACACTCTTTCCGTATTTGTTTCTATTCTCTCTATTTCATCTTCTGTATTCATCTTCTTTAATCTTTCATTCACGACATGTATCAAACGCTTAATTTTAGAATTAAACGTTATCATCGTCACCATTATCATCTCTTTGCCTCTTTCCATACATTAATAATCCATTTTCTCCATGATGTATTCTTAATCTCCAGGGCAAATAGCAAGAATTAAGCGAGTGAGTTAATTTACGTTAAGGAATGAATTAAGTTTAGCTAAAGCATGCTCGACGGCATATTCACCAAAGAGCAGAAGTGAAGATGTTATTTCGCCTATCGAGAGAAGGTTGGAAGAATGCGTTAACTAAAGTGAGAAGTATTTTTAGAGATGGAAACAACCTTGCATTCATCATGTTCATCTCTGTTTCACCATTGAGATATGGGAACACGACCGATCACCGAGAGGTGTATGTCAAGGGAAAGCAGGACCTTAGTTGCATCCTTAACGCGATTAACAAACTTGCGATGTTTTTACTCTTTACTCTTTCTCTTTCTACTTCATTCATAAGATTTGCCATCGCATACAACGATTCTTTGTACAACTTCACAGTCAGCTCTCGACCTCAGTATCATGTATCATGTATCATGTATCATGTGTCATGTACCATAGTAGCTTAGGACTTTACTTATCAACTCATTTTTATTTCATCGCAATTTATATTTCTGTACAAACCAACATTCGTTATTCATTATTAAAACCGGTCGTATGTATCACATAAGTATCGCATTAATGAAAACAATCCCCCTGTTCGACCTCGGATCATTCTAAGAAACTTGAGTTGGAATTATAGTTGGTTTCAGTGCAAGGAAACTTGTGACATGCACTACTTCACTGCTATGAGCATATCACTATCAACGCATATACATAGAACGTAGTATCGCATAAAATGTCTTTATCGCAAGCACTTGAGCGCATATTTAGAATCATACATTTATTCGTCAGCGTAATAGATAGATAACATTCAATTCGTTTCCTTAAAAGTTTATGGCAATATGAACTTGAATTATCTATCATCATAGTGCATGCATAAAAAAAGACATTCATAAATTTTGGTTACAAGTTTATGGTGCCGTTGCCGGGAAATGGTAATGGTTAGTGTTGAATACTTTTGTGGTATTTTGCAGGACAGATCTATGTTGTACTGTCTGTTTAACACGAAGAACAGGCTGATGGTTTATGAGTACTGGAACCGATCCAGAATTTGAAGCTGACCCAGAGATCGAGCGTACTTTTCGCTCGAGAGCACGCCAGAACAGAGTTAGGTGAAGAAGAGCAAACATGGAAAACAACAATGAGACGCCCGAAGGAAATCAAGAGGCAAATCGGCCAGCGCAAGCTCTTGTTTTTCTTTTCGCTGACCGCAATATCCCTATGAGAAACTATGCGGCACCCAATCTCTATGACTTCTCGCCTAGAATTTCACGACCAATGGTTGAGGAGAACAACACGCTTTGAAATAAAGCCGGTCATGCTCCAGATGATACAAAATACAGGGCAATTTGGAGGTCTACAAGGTGAAGACCCACATGCCCATCTAAACAGCTTTGTAGAGATGTGCAACACTTTCTCCATCCCTGGCATCACCCCCGATGGAATTAGACTTTACTTCTTCCCATACACACTAAGGGATGAGGCAAAGAGGTGGGCTCATTCGTTGGAGCCAAATGAAATAACGTCATGGGACAAGTTTATGGAACAGTTCATGAAGAAATTCTTCCCTACAGCAGTCAATGCAAGGAGATGCAAGGATGTGCTGAATTTCAAGCAAATGGATAATGAGACTCTAAGCACCACTCGTGTGCATTTCAGAAGGTTGGTGAAAAATTGTCCGCATATAGGGATACCTGATTGCATTCTGATGGAGACATTTTATAACGGCCTGAATCGATCAACACAAGTCGTTGCTGATGCCTCCGCAGCGGAAGGACTTATGGATAAGACCTACACAGAAGCCAAGGTCATCCTTGATCGCATTTTGCGAAACACGGTTGACTGGGTGGATGACGGGTATGGGGGAAGAGACCCAGAGAGAAGAAGAAATGACATCACCTTTGTATCAGCAGATACAATGAAAACTTTGGCCACACAAATGGTCGTGGTATCCTCTCTCCTACAAATGATGGCAATTAATCAAGGTGGCCTCTCTCAAAGTTCAGCGCAACCCAATGCGCCGGTGCAAGTGGCCGCAATAAGTTGCGTCCAATGTGGAGGGGGCCATGCTGTAGAGATGTGTCCATCGAACCCGCAACAAGTGTTTTCTATCCAGAAGAACCTTTATAGCAACACTTACAATCTCGGTTGGTGGAATCACCCTAACTTCGGTTGGGGAAGAAATCAAAACCAAGGGGGCCTGAATAACCATCAGAACAACAATTCCGGGAATCGAGGAAATCCTCCGTCTTTTCATCAGAATCAGAATCAAAGACAACCGCAAAACCAACCGTCCTCATCGAACACCTCTGTGAAATCATCATCATTGGAGTCCCTACTGAAACAGTATATTGAGAAAAACGATGTTGTCATGCAGTTGCAGACGTCTTCAATAAGGAACTTGGAGATCCAAGTCAGGCAATTCGCAACCGAGCTTCACAACAGAATACCCAAAACACTGCCAAGTAATTCAGAAGCCCTAGGATCTCATGGGAAGGAACAATGTCCTTGATGACATTGTGCAGGCAAGCTTGACCGCCTATAGAGGTGTGGATTGTGGTAATCATGAGAAAATTGTCTTTCAATTCATATCTCTAAAATCTATGTTTAATTGCCTTCTTTATTGCTCTATGCATTGCGTTATTTATTGTTTTCTCAGAATTAGTCTTTACTGCCTCTTGAATTCACTTCACAATGTAATGCAATTACGTTATTTTCATGCCATGTTAAATTTTCTTACCTTTCTGCATGAGTTGTGTTGAGCTTGAATCTCTGTGAATGACTGAATAGAAAGAAAATGAATATCGCAAAGTCATAGCAACTTGTGTTGTTGATGAAAAATAAAATAAAATAAAATAATAACAATCAACATCCAGTATGCATTGCGATGATGGGGGCATCTTGTGCTAACAAGATACACTTTGCATCCATCTTTCACAAATGCATTGCGCTGAGAGGTGTGTTGCGCGTGTATGTATTTGGTGCTCGTCCTTAGCGAAAATGCTCTATGTCGAGATAGTGTTGCACAGTAGAAATACCGTGCGCCCATCCTCCAAAAATGCATTGAGTCAAGGGGTGTGTTGCGTTGATACATGCGTTGTTGCCCGTCCTCTGCAAATATGCATTTGCGTTAATGGAAGCATTGCGTTAATCTTAACCTTGCGCCCATCTGAATAAAACACAAAAGAGAAATTCTTTTTGCAAAGAGTAGTCCAATTGTTTTGGCTTCCAAGGAAATGATGACTTAGCAGATGAAAGGACATACTTCTCTGCTAATTCATAAATGTGAGGAGCGCGGCGGCAGGCTTTTTGAGTACCTCAAGGCCTGCCGCAGATTTTGAGTTGGGCCCATCAAGGCCCAACCTATAAATTCCCTTCTCCTTCGTCTAAAAAAGTATATTTGAATCTTTTGCAAACAAGAAAACCTTAAACGCAGCTCTACATAACCAGACCTTCGAGTTTTCTTCCTAAACCCTAAGAACTTTCCCAACTTTTTCACTCACAACAGTTATGGCTGATCAATCTTCCCATTCATCTTCCCAACCTTCATCACCTTCTCCAACTCAAATCACTGCAAGAGAGGCGACATTCCTCGCAGCAAGCCGCCGCCTCGCCGCCCAGCCAAAACTCATCCGAAGAATTGCCAGAAAACCCCGGCGAAAGCCTTTAGTAGCCAGACCACTTCAAATCCGAGAGGGGTAGAGCACGGAAAGTGCCCCACTCTCAACACTATCATCCGAAAGTTAGAAGAAGAGAAGAGATGATAGAGAAGTGTTTGGGGATCATACTAAGTAATATAGAGAAGGAGGGAGGGCTGCCCGAAGCTGGAGTTGTTAATCAGCCCTCGCCTTAGAAGGAAGAGATGGAAGAAGCTTCGAGAAAGTACTCTTTGGTAGTTTCGGATCCTAAGGAAACTGTTCGCACAGTATCCTATGAGGGACCCACCAGGGTTACTTTGGAGGAAGTGGTGGTGGAGAAGCAGCCTGAAATGGCTGAAGAGAAGAAGAAAAAGAAGAATAAGGAGAAAAGGGCAGAAGGAGATGAAGAAGCCCAGCCAAGGAAGGAAAAGAAAGAAAGAAAATTGAGTGAGAAAAGGGAACGCAGGGGAGAAGAGAAGCGCCTAAAGAAAAAGGAAGAAAAGAGAAAGAGGCCTGAAACGCTAAAGGTTGATGGAGAATCAACCACCATAAGGGTGGATGAGGGGGTGTCAACACAATGAAGAGAATCTGCACAACCTAAAGATGCATCAACGCAAATAAGAACAGTTGGGATTGACGATGGAGAGGATCCAAACATCACCCCTCTTATGCGGCGTCGCAAGGAGAATGCGCTGCAAGAGTCAACAAGTGACCCAGATTTTTTGCAAAATATAGTAGAAGAGAAGGAAAGGAGAAGAAGAGAGGAAGAAGAAAAACAAGAAAAGATATTACGAGCGCAACAAATCATTGCAGAAGGTGATCTGAGAAGAAAATTACACGATGAAGAAGTGTGCCATAACAACACAATCTCGACAGAAGAAGAGAGAATAAGGCTCGACGAAGAACAACGCATATTGCTGACCTCACAACAATTTGAAAGACAAATGAGAGAAGAAGAAGAGGAAGAAAAGAAGAAGGAGGAAGAGAAGGAGAAAAGGCACAGAGAAAATGTTCAGTGCATTAGAGAAAAGAAAAGTAAAGAAATTGCAGAGTGGAAGAAGGAAGAACAACGCAAGGAATGGGAACGAAGACAAAGACAAAGATCCTGCCTTGTGTTGGCAAAAGATAAGGGCAAAGCGAAACTTGAAAGCAGTGAGCCTACATTGACCAAAGGATGCCCATCAAAGAAGAAAGCGAATGACAACATGATGATGGAAATAGGGTTCTTTCATGTGCCAATGCCACTACTAGATTTAATTACAAGTGTTGTGTTGGAACATGGGTGGGAAACATTCTGCCAATGCCCATCCATTGTAATCCTAGTGGTAGTGAGAGCTTTCTACAATGGACGACTTCATGGCACCAAAGATGTGGTGACCATGAAAGGGGAGGTAGTGCCTTTCAGGAACATCAATGAGTTATATCAGATGAAGGACATCCTGGAGGCACCGGGTAACAAAGTTATTAATGATCCCTCATAAGAACAAATGGAGGATGCGCTGAAGATATTAACGCAATCGAGCACTCAGTGGTCGGTATCCATGAAAGGCATCAAAACCTTTATGTCCAATAAACTACTTTCGGAAGCACGCCTTTGGGTGTATTTGGTGAAAAGGCGACTCATCCCTACATCACATGACAAAACAGTTTCGAGGGATAGAGTAATAGTCACATACTGCATAGCATGCGACATTCCAATCGACGTGGCCTAATTGATCGCAAAAGAAAATTCGAGGTTTTGTGGGGCGTGTAAGAGGCCAGTATTTCTTTCCTTGGACAGTTTCGAGCTTATGCCTCTCACTGGGTGTAGGTATTGAAGAAGAGCCAATGCTAGAAGTCTATGGCCTCATCAACATCAAGAATTTGAGAATGCTTCTCAAAGATTCCCCTCATTGCCCCAAACTTCCACTTAAAAGGCTCATTATTGATTTGAATGCGCCGCAGCAGCCAAAACCCAAGAAACAACACAATGTTGACAAAGGCAAGGAAAAAGTCCAAGACCAATCCATAAGAACAAGTACCCTTGGAACCTTTACCTTTGGTTATTTGCCCTCCAAGCCCTCCTATTGAACCTCTTTCCCCACTCCCTGAACATTTTACTAACCTCCTCCTCGCTCCCGATTCACCCAACGCATTTCCAGTAGCACCCTCCTCCCCTTAATCTTCACCGCATTTTTTCCCTCCACCGCCGCATGTTGATGACCCACACGATTTGGGTGAAGGCACGTTTGCTCAACCCCAAAACGTTGATGGTGAAACATCGCAAGCGCAACCCACCATCGCCTCTCTAGCTACTACCCTAGCTGAAATGCGTTCTCTTCTCTCTCATCAACAAGAATTCTTTTGCCAATGAATAATGGAGTTACACGAGAGCCAAGCAGAGTTGCAACGCAGTGTTGCGATGACAAGGCAGGTGCTGATAACATTCAATGCAATATCTACATGATCCACCTGAACCAAAGACAAGTGGCAGAGCGCAACCATGAGTACTTTAAATTTTTAAAGCATATCTACATATGGTGCCTCCGCATTTACAGCAACATCTGCATTGTCAAGAAGCTCCTTACATTCCTCCACAAAATCCTCCTCCTGAACCTCCTGAGCCTCCTGAACCACCTTCTCAATAAGTCTATAAATTTTTTTGTTGCGGTCACTCTTTCATTTTAATTCATTTCATTATTTTTATCTATAGAAGCTATTCCTTGATTCTTTGTACATGCTCAAATTTTGTATTGTGGTAATTGTAATTCTTTGTATACTTGGTGAATTTTAATACAACTGAGTAACTATTCTTTCCATATGCGCTAGCCTCTTTACTTATCGTCCTTTGTCAATTATTGCGATGTTCTTTATATTTTATTTTGCATTATTAATTGTGCTGCCATGATGAGTAATATGCATACCCTTAGCAACATTTCTCACACTTTGTATTTTCTGACTAACACTTAGATAATTTGTAACCATACTGCTGCTTTACCTTTTATACTTCAAAACTCTGCCCAAACCTTCTTTCCAAAATTTTGACTAAGTGTTTTTCTTTTCTGTCCAAAATAACACAATGAAGACCTTGCGCATCTCTAAATTTGGGGGTGGGGAAAGTCTAAGCAGATGCGATCAAGTGGATGCAGTTCTAATCAATGTGGGCCTGTTGATCGCAACACAGATTCGAGATTTGGTGGGGCATATAAGAGGCCAGTTTTCTTCCTTGGACAATTTCAAGCTTATGCCTATCATTGGGTGTAGGTATTGAGGAAGAACCAATGCTAGAAGTTCATGGTCTCATAAACATCAAGATTTTGAGAATGTTTCTCAAAGAATCCCCCCATTGCCCCGAGCTCCCATTGAAGAGGCCCAACATCAATGTAAATGCGCCGCAACAACCAAAGCCCAAGAAACAACGCAAGGATGACAAAGGAAAGAAAAAAGTCCAAGAATCATCAACGCAAGATCAAGAACCCTTGGACACTTTACCTTTGGTGATTCGCCCTCCAAGCCCTCTTGTAGAACCTCCTTCCCCACTTCCCAAACATTTTACCAACCTTCTCCTCACTCCTGATTCACCAAACGCATATCCAGTAGCTCCATCATCCCCTTCATCTTCACCACAATTTCCCCTCCACCATCGCATGTTGATGATCCACGCAATTTGGGTGAAGGCACCTCTTCCCAACCCCAAAACGATGATGGTGAAACATCGCAGGCACAGCCCACCATTGCCTCCTTATCTGCTAAACTTACTGATATGCGTTCTCTCTTCTCCCATCAGCATGACTTTTTCTGCCAGAGAATAAATGAGGTATACGAACGACAAGTAGAATTGCAACGTAGTATTGCTATGACAAGGCAGGTGTTAATCAATATTCAACGCAATATCTATACGATACACCTGAACCAAAGGCAAGTAGCAGAGCACAACCATGAGTACTTCAATTTTTTGACAACATATCTACATGGTCCCATGGTGCCTCTATATCTCCAACAATATCTGCGTTTCGAAGAAGCTCCTTGCGTACCTCATCAAAATCCTCCACCTGAACCTCCTCCTCAATAACTCTACATATTTTTTGATTGTGGTCATTCTTTTATTTTTATTTCATTCATTATTATTTCTATGTATAGAAGCTAATTCTTTGATTCTTTGTACATGCTAAAATTTTGTATTGCGTTATTTGTAAATCTTTGTATACTTGGTTAATTTTTAATACAACTGAGTAACAATTCTTTCTGTATGCGTTAGCCTCTTCTTTATCCTCCTTTGTTATTTATTGCGATGTTCTTTATCTTTTATTTTGCATTATTAATTACGCTGCCATGATGAGTCATATGCCTACCTTTAGTAACATTTCCCACACTTTGTATTTTCTGTCTAACACTTAGATAATTCGTAGCAATAGCACTGCTTTCTCTTTTATCCTTCAAAACTCTGCTCAAACCTTCTTTCAAAATTTTGACTAAGTGTTTGTCTATTCTATCCAAAACAACGCAATAAGAACCTTGCGCATCTCTAAATTTGGGGGTGGGGAAGGTCTGAGCATCAAGTGGATGCGGTCATTAAAAAAGTGCGTTCATTACCATTATTAAGAAAAATCATACAAACTCTAATGTCAGCACAAGGGAAATTTCAAAACAATCCCAAACCTGATAAGAGTTAAATTGTGAAAGAAACCTGCTCGTAGTTGGATGTTTGCATGATGCCTATGGGAGCAAGCCAAAACGAAGGTGGGTTTCTAGGAACGACACAATATGAAAAAAGAAAAAATAATAAGAGTATAAGAGACAACTCCTCTAACCAGCAAAAGTAAAACTTAGCTGAAAATTAAGAGTTAAAGTTGAGATTGGCACACAACCGTAGTTGGATGTTCACATGACACCCGTGGGAACAAACCAAAATGAAGGGTGTAACCATGATCAACAGTCTTTAAAAAAATGATGCAAAGTAGACCACCGCATCCAGACGCACCAAGTTATTTTTACAAGAAGAGGTAAACATTCTTTTCAAAACAAGAAAAGAATTTTTGAGTAGAGATTTGTTGTATGAAAGAATAAAGTCGGGCTTGTTTATGAATTATCAAGGATAGGAGGGAATTTCGTTGTGAAGTAATGTTGTAGGTGGAGCATTCAAAGCAACCAATTGACACAAAATAAGGATAGGAATTGAACAATATTGCCTTAGTAGAAGATATGCTTGAGGACAAGCATATATCTAAATTTGGGAATGTGATACAAGTTATTTATGCTGTTTTATTTAGATATTGCGGCTAAAAGAAAGAAAAGTTACGTTGATAGTATAGAAATTGGCTAAGAAATGCGAGAATTCAAAATTGTCATCAATATACCCAGTAACACCATTGTGATGGTAGAATAGAATATTTCGATTTTGTTTTGTAGGAAATTAGTCACCGCATGCGTTCATGGCTCAAAGATGAAATGAATAACGCATCTACGTCGCATTGTGCCCATCAATCGAGAATGAAAAGATAATCAACGCAATGACGGTGCAAGCGACAATCGATCAAAAGCTTAGCGATCAACACAATTTCAACCGCATGCGGTAATAAAAAACAATACCGCATACGGCGATAGATCGAAGATGTAAAGAGCAACACATTTGCAGAGGGTTCTGAAGAATGTACAGCTGTCAATTGTGCATTTCTGACGGGTTGATTGAGTAGCACAAGAAATATTCACTCCGCCATTCTAGGAACTACCATAACCATAAAGTGGGGACCACAATTTCAAAGAGTCAAGCTTCGCCTATAAATAGCTTCTACAAATTCACTGAAATATATACTTATGTACATAGAGACGTGCATATACTGATTCTGAGAGAGAGACTGGTCTGAGGCGACTGACCAGAGTAGATCAGGGAAGAACCACGAGACAAGGCCGAGAGGTGAGTCTCTGAGCAAAGAATCCTTCCAATCTCCGTAGTTGAAGCTCTGTGCGAAGGTCACTTCTACCAAGAAAGCAAGCCTGAAAGGGAAGCTTTCCTCTCCATCACTTTCACATGCCGGCAAGCACTATCTCCATTCAGGATCTGTGCCAAGATGTTGACACTCTTTCTGTATTTGTCTCTAATCTCTATTTCATCACTTGTATTCATCTTCTATAATCTTTCATTCACACCATGTATCGAACGCTTAATCTTAGTATTAAATGTTATGATCATCACCATTGTCATCTCTCTGTCTATTTCCATTCATCCATAATCCATTTTCTCCATGATGTTTTCCTAATTCCCTAGGTAATTAGCAAGAATTAAGTGAGTGAGTTAAATTGTGTTAAGAAAATAATTAATTTTAGCTAAAGCATGCTCGACGACATCTTCACCTGTGAGAGCAGAAGTGAAGATGTTATTTCGCCTATCGAGAGAAGGTTGGAGGAATGCGTTAACTAAAGCGAGAAGTACTTCCAGAGATGGAAGCAACCTTGTGTTCATCACGTTCATCCTTGTTTCACCATAGAGATATGGGAATGTGGCCGATCACCGAGAGGTGTACACCAAGGGAAAGCAGAACCTTAGTTGCATCTTTAACGCAATTAACGAACTTGCGATGTTTTTACTATGTACTCTTTCTATTTCTGATTCATTCATAAAGACTTGTCATCGCATACCACGATTCTTTGTATAACTTCACAGTCAGTCTCGACCTCAGTATCATGTATCATGTATCTTGTATCTTGTATCACATTAGTTTAGGATTTTATTTTATCAACGCAATTTTATTTTATCACAATTTAAATTCCTGTATAAACCCAATTCTTTATTCATTGTTAAACCGGTCGCATGTATCACAAAAGTAATGCATTAACAAAAATAATCCCTGTGTTCGACATCGGATTATTCTGAGAAACTTGCATTGAAATTATACTTGGTTTCAGCTCAAGGAAACTTGTGATATGCATTACTCAATCACATACTACGAGCATATCATTAACAATGCATATATTTAGAAGTAGTGTGCATAAGCGATAACACAGTGCATGTATATTAATATTTGCCCACATGCTTAAAGATACATAAAAACATCATGTCAGTTAACTAAAGTGAGAAGTATTTCCAGAGATGGAAACAACCTTGCGTTCATCACGTTCATCTCTGTTTCACCATAGAGATATGGGAACGCGACCGATCATTGAGAGGTGTATGCCAAGGGAAAGCGGATCCTTAGTTGCGTCCTTAACGCGATTAACAAACTTACAATGTTTTTACTCTTTACTCTTTCTCCTTCTGCTTCTTTCATAAGACTTGCCATCGCATACATCGATTCTTTGTACAACTTCACAGTCAGCTCTCGACCTTAGTATCATGTATCATGTATCATGTGTCATGTACCATAGTAGCTTAGAACTTTACTTATCAATGCATTTTTATTTCATCGCAATTTATATTTCTGTACAAACCAACATTCGTTATTCATTATTAAAACCAGTCGCATGTATCACATAAGTATCGCATTAACGAAAACAATCCCCGTGTTCGACCTCGGATAATTCTGAGAAACTTGCGTTGGTTTCAGTGCAAGGAAACTTGTGACACGCACTACTTCACCGCATACTATGAGCATATCACTATCAACGCATATACATAGAATGTAGTATCGCATAAAATGTCTTTATCACAAGCACTTGAGTGCATATTTAGCATCATACATTCATTCGTCAGCGTAATAGATAGATAACATTTCATTCGTATCCTTACAAGTTTATGGCAACATGAACTTGAATTATCTATCATCACAATGCATGCATAAAAAAGGACATTCATAAATTTTGGTTACACCCACCATATGGTGAGTCATGACATTGCGATCATATGCATTGTTGACCAGCATTTGGTACGCATAATCGCTAGATCTGGTCTGCCCTCCTCTTGTACAGATTCGGCTCATCCCAATAATAATATCTGCATTCATGTTCGAGCTTCCTCTGTTGGCGGTAGGTATAATCTTTAGGAAATTTTCCACAAACAAGATAGTTGACTATGTCAGCATACTAAGGCAATTCTTCAATATGGAACAGTTGCTCATTTGGGAACACCGCACTCACCTCTGACTCATTGTGGTCAACCTCGGGATTTTCCAGTTTAGACAAGTGATCTGCAACTTGGTTCTCTGTCTCGTTTCGATCAATTATTTCTATGTCAAATTCTTGAAAGAGGATAATAACGGGCAGAAATGCACGTTATCATAGTGCTAAGTTCTTAAACAATGTTGGATTGCATTGATGAAATATGTTAACTTGCGTCCATTAAGCATCAATTTTATAATATTGCAGTCGCATGCATTTAGCGCATCAGAACAATTGATTTTAGAGTTTTTTGTGCATAATATGCGTTGACGCAATGCAAAGAATGCGATCATAGGAAATAAGTGGTCGAGTGCAACTTCACTGCAAAGGCTTTGTGTTGATCGTGCTCGCAAATATTCGCCCGAGAAGGATCGCCACAACTTGGTCAACGCAACATGGTGGGCGCATCCGGGTGAAAGGATAATTAAGAGCGATGGGACAGAAAGCTGATAACAGTCGAATCCAAATTAAGTTGACAGCCGATAACGGTCACAAACTACATTCAGCTTTATCGGTGACAATAATTCGGTGCATCAGTCAGGAATTAAAGCTGTCTCATCTATACAACCAGGAGAGAGAAGTCGCCTTTCACCATGGATGCTCTTTAAATACCAAGGGCATTCTTCAGAGAAGGGGTTAATCAGTTCACCGTTTAGTTCACGATTCTGTCCATAGTTTTCCTTTCCATTTTAAGGCGGATCAAGAGAAGAGTGGTGGCACCGGAGATCGCTCAGGGCAACTCGAGATAGAACCATGAGGCGTAAGAGCAGAGAGCAGGCCGACTCTCGTGAGAGTGAGATTATACTTTGAGCACGAGTAGAAATAGTGTAAAAGCCTTGCAGCAAAAGATTGCTACCAGGCTCTTCATTTTATACTTGCATTGTTATTTTGTACATCATCTTCATATTTATACAATGGAAGTTCTATTTCTACATTTGTTCACTCTCTTAATATGCATGAGTAGCTAAACTAGTCGAATGGGTTGAGAAGAACTAAGCTAACATGTCTTAGGAAGTTCATTGCTTGCGATTGTCTTGTTTTATGCTGTGCAAAATACCCTTTAGAGTTACTCGAGAGAGAATCTAAAGAAAGAACCTAATGTCTCGAGAGAGCTAAGTTAGAATCTGGACTCGAAAGAGCACGATTAGACTTGCATAAACAAGAGATAGGTACTTAGAGATAAGCTCTGTTTGTCAACTTGCATCGCATGCATCCTAGAGATAGGAATGATATTATGTGGTCGCTTTATTTGTGTGTTTACTATCCTGTCATCGCATAAATAAGAGTAGAGGCTTATGTGTAGGTCCTATAGACTTGTCGCAAATATTGCATGCGTTCTAGTATTAGAAGTCATAGCATTCACATCGAGAGATGGTTTACAGTATATGTGTTGCATGATTGCAAAGCATGAACGCATTCTAGGCAGTGTTAGCCGAAACCCTTCTCAACCCGTTCACCGCATATTCATCGCATCTCTCATTTACCAACTCTTTTCAAACTCCGCCGCATTTATTTATTTTTCATCAATGCAAACAGCAAACCCAACACTTTATTTATTTATCTGGTTACCATAAATTCTTCATAAAAAATTTACCAACGCAATCTGTTTTCACAAGTCCCTATGTTCGACCCTAGAGATACCAGGAAACTCAGAGGAATTTACACATGGATTCCGCTGGGGAAACTTGAATGAACAATGCAATTCCATAAACGCATAGCATCCACATTTTCACTTCATAAAACGAAGCATCAAGTTTTTGGTGCCGTTGTCGGGGACTTCTGCAAGATAGTTTGCTAACGGTATTTTTTTTTTTGATTTCTTTGCAGACTCTCAATCTCTAGCAAATTATGACCCGGAGATTGAGAGGACATTTGGAAAGAGACTAAGAGGCCGCCAACAACAACCACAATCAGACAAAGAAGAGATGGCGGAGCAGCATTGAAATGGAGCACTAAATGATAATAATGTCATGGAAAATCCAATTCTGTTGGCAAACGATCACAATAGACCCATTACGGATTATGCATCGCCAAACCTCCATGATTTCTCTCTGGGAATCATGAGGCCTACCCTCGACGGAAGCAGATTCAAAATTAAACCGGTGATGCTGCAGATGATCCAGACTGCAGGTCAATTCGGAGGATGGTGTGGTGAGGTCCCGCATACCCACCTCCGAAGTTTTATTGAAATCTGCAATACTTTTGGGTTCCCGAACATCTCTGTTGAAGAAATTCGACTAATGTTGTTCCCATTTTCTCTCTGTGATCAGGCTAGGAAATGGGCATATTCTCTCGAGCCGGGAGAGATCACTTCTAGGGAACAGGTAGTGGAGAAATTTATAAAAAAGTATTTTCCACCTACCGAGAACGCAAGATGAAGGAAACTTATCACAAATTTTGAACAAGATATGGATGAATTGCTCAGCGATGCTTGGGCGACGTTTAAGAGGTTGGTCCGAGATTGTCAACATAGTGGGTTACCAGACTGCCTACAAATGGAGATTTTCCATCATGGTTTGAATCCCGATTCGCAGACCACTGCTAATGCGACTGCCGCTGGTGGTCTACTTGACAAAATATACGAGGAGGCGAAGAATATCCTTGATCGCATCTTTAAGAACCATGAAGATTGGAGAGAGAGTGATATGAGATTGAGACTCAAAGACACTGACACAAACAATGGTGTGATTGCTTCATTACAAAACCAAATGACCACAATGATGAATTTAATCCAAGGAATCTGTATACTCTGTGAAAAATAATCCCTTTTTAAACACCTACAACCCCAATTTTTCTTGGAAGAATCAATAACAAAATTTTCAACTTGTGGCACAAAAAGAAGGGCCACCAGGATTCTTCCCTTGTAACAATGGTCAGCCGAGCAGTCAAGCAAGTAGCTCAAAAAAACCACCGCAATCTTCTTTGTTGAAGAGTAGACCGTAAGGGGCTTTGGCAAGTTCAACCGAACTTCCACACAACCTGGGGAGATTAGGTAAAGAGCAATGTCAAGTTGTGACATTGCGCAATGGGAAGACTGTGGAAGGAGAAAAGAAGGAGCTTAGTAGAAAAACTTCTATTGCGACTGAACCTAAGATTACGGTGACGCGAGAAGAGGAAAGAGAAAACGAAGTAGTAGAACTAGAGGTTGCATAGACCTCGAAGCCAACTGAAACGAGAATCGTGAAAGTTCAGTTACGACCTTTCCCTCAGAGACTAAGGAAGAAGAAAAACGAAGAGGTACAGTACCAACACTTCTTATCTATGTTAAAGCAATTACATGTTAACATTCCTTTCAGTGAAGCGATTGAGGAAATGCCTGCCTACGCCAAGTTTCTGAAGGATATGGTAACTAAGAAGAGGGGAGTTGGAAAATTTGCCACGATGGCGTTAACGCAAAGTTCAAAATCCATAATCCCATCGAAGATGAGCGACCCTAGGAGCTTTACCATTCCTTGCTCCATAGGAGGACTCTACATTGGGTAAACCCTGTGTGACTTGGGGACGAGCATAAATTTGATGCCTCTGTCAATCTTTAGAATTAAATGTAGGGAAACTTGTGCCTACATTTTTTACTCTCGACTTGGCCAACAGATCTCTGGTTCATCTAGAAGGTAAGGTGAAGGATGTGCTGATAACAATTGACAAATTTATCCTGCCAGCTGACTTCATCATTCTAGACTATGAGGCCGACAAAGATGTGCCCATCATTATAGGGCGTCATTTTCTATCAATAGGTCGTGCTCAAATTGATGTGCATAAAGGAAAAATCACTCTGATTATCAACGGATAGAAGCTCAAATTTAATATAATTCGTGCCATAAAGTTTTCGGATGAAGAAGACCACATGATTCTGATGGTTACTTGAATTTGATTGAAAAAGAAAAGTTTGATGAAGAGTATGAAAAAGAAGATGCCAGTGCATTCGTTGCTGCCTGTAATGCAATCAAAACAAAAACAAACAAGGGAGAAGAAATGATCGCAACGCAAGAAGTAGAGCCAACAGAAGAAAGAAAAATAATGCAACCTTCCCTAGTGGAGCCACCAAAACTTGAATTGAAGACCTTACCAACCCATTTGAAGTACACATTTTTGGAACAGAATGAAAAGCTGCCAATTATTATCTCCTCTGTGCTCAACGAAGATCAGGAGAATGTGTTGATGAGAATTCTCAAAATACATGTGCGAGTAATTGGCTAGACGCTCGCTGACATCAGAGAAATTAGCCCTACGTACAACATGCACCACATTCATCTTGAAGATGACCACAAAGTACTAATTGAACATCAACGCAGACTAAACCTTGCGATGAAGGAGGTTGTCAAGAAGGAGATTATCAAATGGCTAGATGCAAGCATTATCTATCCCATAGCAGATAGCACGTGGGTCAGCCCTGTGCACTGTGTGACGAAGAAGGGCGAAATGACTATAGTCCCAAATGAGAACAACGAATTGATACCACAAAGGACCATCATTGGATGGCGCATATGCATGGACTACCGCAAGTTGAATGTGGCCACAAAGAAAGATCATTTCCCTCTACCATTTATCGATTAAATGCTAGACCAACTAGTAGGGAATGATTTCTATTGCTTTCTGGATTGTTATGTCGGATATAATCAAATCATGATAGCTCCTGAGATCAAGACAAGACCACATTCACCTACCCATATGGGACATTTGCTTTTCACCGCATGCCGTTTGGCCTCTGCAATGCGCCAAGAATGTTCCAAAGGTGTATGATGGCGATCTTTTCAGATTATCTCGAGGATTCTGTGGAAATATTTATGGATGACTTCTTCGTTTATGGGAACACTTATGAAGTCTACCTAGCCAACTTAGAGAAGATTCTGATGAGATGTGAAGAGACGAATTTGGTGCTCAACTAGGAAAAATGTTATTCCATGGTGAAGGAGGGCATAGTATTGGGACATAAGGTCTCCCGGGATGGGTTGGTGGTGGACAAAGCAAAGATTGAAGCAATTGAAAAACTTCCACCTCCAACCAGTGTGAAGGCTATGCGAAGCTTCTAGGGGCACGCTGGATTCTACAGACGATTCGTCAAGGACTTTTCTAAGATAGCACGACCACTGAGTGTGTTGTTAGAGGTGGACAGAAAATTTAAGTTTGACAACAATTGCCTCAATGCATTTCGAGTTTTGAAGAATGCGCTAATTACTGTGCTCGTATTGATTGCGTCGGACTGGACACTTCCATTTGAAATTATGTACGACGAAAGTGGGTATGCTATGGGAGCAGCATTAGCACAAAAGAGGAAAACAGTTTTGCATCCCATCGCACATGCGAGTAAGACATTAAATCCTGCTCAAACAAATTATACCACCATAGAGAAAGAACTCCTGGCTATGATTTTTGCGTTGGAAAAATTTTGGGTATATCTGTTGGGAACAAAGGTACTTATCCACACTGATCACTTGGCGATCAAATACTTAATGACAAAGAAGGACGCAAAGTTGAGGCTGGTAAGATGGGTTCTCCTCCTTCAAGAATTTGATATAGAAATAATTTACCGGAAGGGGACAGAGAATCAAGTTGCGGATCATTTGTCTAAACTGGAAAATCCTAAGGTTGACCGCAACGAGTCTAAGGTGAGTGTCGTATTCCTGGATGAGCAGATATTCCACATAGAAAAATTGCCCTGGTATGCGGACATCGTCAATTATTTGGTTTATGAACAATTCCTTGAAGATTACACCTATCATCAATAGAAGAAGCTCAAGAATGAATGCAGACACTATTATTGGGATGAGCCAAATCTGTATAAAAGAGGTGCAGACCAGATTATTCGATTATGCATACCAAATGCTGCTCAACAACGCATATTGTAACAATGCCACGACTCACCATATGGTGAGCACTTTGGAGGACAATGCACCGCAACCAAAGTTTTGCAAAGTGGATTCTTTTGGCCCACATTATTCAAAGATGCGGCTGACTACACAGTGAAATGTGATTGGTGCCAATGCACAGGCAACATTTCATGGAAACGCAATGCCAATGAACACTATCTTGGGGCTGGAGTTATTCGACGTATGTGGGATTGATTTCATGGGACCATTCCCTCCTTCGAATGGTAAACACTATATTTTATTAGTCGTCGATTATGTCTCTAAGTGGGTGGAGGCAACAGCATGCGCTACAAGTGATACGGCGGTAGTCTCCCAGTTCCTGAAGAAGAATATTTTCACTCGCTTTGGCACTCCTCGTGCCATCATAAGTGATGAAGGAAGTATTGACGATGGTGGTCCCTACGTGGAACTAAAGAACTTTGAATAAAGAAGGAAGTAGGTGGTCCCTACGTTATCAAATGATCGCAATCTATCAGGGACGCAAGTTTTGAGAAACATCAATTCTTCAACTCTTCTCCATTACTAGGAATTTTCACTATATCCTTTCAATATTTATCTATCCTTATTTTACTATTCCTATTTCTATTTCTACAAAAAAAAAAAAAAAAAAGCAATAACGAGGTTTATTTTGTTTAAAATAATTTGACTCTCTCTTTGTTTTTCTTGCAACGATCGAGGCACTGGATTGCGGAGATGTAACGCAAAGCAGTACTTATCTTACTCCATCACCAAAATCCACAAAAGATAGATCGCTGCAAAGATGGATGCGTCAATACATAATGTGGGCGACAACGCAAATTTCGGGGTGTATTCTTCCTTATCCTTATTTCAAATTTTGCGCTATCACATTGCATTTTAGTTTTCAAAGTTTTATCACCGTATCCTCTTTAATCACTGCAATCATTTGACATAGATAAATTTAGTAGTTTATCGCATTCTGTTCTCTACCAAGTATGATTGCAATGATGAAAAATATGCTTCTATTTCTTTCATATATCTAGAGTCAACTTAGTCTTAAAATAGTCACCTCATGAAATATTTCTAGAAGTTAGGGGTTTGTTAGCTTTCTTTCAAACTCTCTTTACAACGCATTCTATGACCTTCGCATGCTCATTGCTGCATTTTAAATTTGGAGGTGAGGTATTTGTTTCCGACCTTGCTACTACAAAAAAAATTAAGAATAACAACTCCACTGTCAACGCAATGGGAAACCCATGTTGATAAGAGTTAGGTTGTGAAAGGCACTTACCCATAGTTCGATGTTCGCATGACACACGTGGGGGCAAGCCAAAATGAAAGTAAGTCAGCAGGATCAACGCATAAATCAATGACCACAACTCCACTGCCAAATCGGTATGAGTTTAGTCTGAGAAAGAGTGTATTGCTCGTAGTTGGATGTCCGCATGACACCCGTGGGGGCAAGCCAAAACGAAGGCAAAGCACTCGGATCAGCGCAAGGTCAAAAAAAAAATAGCAATGAAGAAAATTTTTGTGCAAGGATAAAATCATATGACAACCCGGTAGAAAATTTTCTTTTTGAAATAAATCATGCGATGTTCCGGAATTTAGTAAAGTCCTTTTGAAAGGTAAGCTTGCAGTCCTTAAGTCTTAGAAATATTTTAAGAAGAGACTTGAATAAGACTTAAGAAAATTCTGGTATATAGGTTTTGAATGAAGTATCCTTGAAAAGTCTAGGAAAAGAACTTTGCAGTTGACTTGATAAAGGAATCATGCTTGAGGACAAGCATTGTTTAAATTTTGGGGTGTGATAACGGGTAGAAATGCACGTTATCATAGTGCTAAGTTCTTAAACAATGTTGGATTGCATTGATGAAATATGTTAACTTGCATCCATTAAGCATTAATTTTATAATTTTCGGTCGCATGCGTTAAGCGCATTAGAAAAGTTGATTTTAGTGTTTTTTGTGCAGAATATGCGTTGATGCAATGCAAAGAATGTGATCATAGGAAATCAGTGGTCGAGCGTAACTTCACCGTAAGGCTTTACATTGATCGTGCTCGCAAACATTTTCCCGAGAAGGATCGCCGCAACTTGATCAGCGTATCATGGTGGACGCATCCGGGTGAAAGGATAATTAAGAGCGATGGGATATAAAGCTGATGACAGTCGAATCCAAATTAAGTTGACAGTTGATAATGGCATAAAGTACATTCAACTTTATCGGTGACAATTATTCGGCGCATAAGTCCAAAATTAAAGCTATCCCATCTGTACAACCAGGAGAGAGAAGTCGCCTTTCACCATGGATGCTCTTTAAATACCAAGCGCATTCTTTAGAGAAGGGGTTGATCAGTTCATCGTTTTTACAAGTTCATGCCTATGTCCATAGTTTTCCTTTCCATTTTAAGGTGGAGCAAGAGAAAAGTGGTGGCACTGGAGATCGCTCAGGGTAACTTGAGAGAGAACCTTGGGGCGTAAGAGCAAAGAGCGGGCCGACTCTTGCAAGAGCGAGATTATATTTTGAGCATGAGTAGAAACAGTGTAAATGCCTAGCAGCAAGAGATTGCTACCAGGCTCTTCATTTTATACTTGCATTGTTATTTTGTACTTCATCTTCATATTTATACAATGGAAGTTCTATTTCTACATCTGTTCACTCTCTTAATATGCACGAGTATCTAAACTAGTCGAATGGGTTGAGAAGAACTAAGCTAACATGACCTAGGAAGATCATTGCTTGCGATTGTCTTGTTTTATGTTGTGCAAAATATCCTTTAGAGTTACTCGAGAGAGAATCTAAAAAAAGAACCTAATGTCTCGAGAGAGCTAGGTTAGAATCTGGACTCGAAAGAGCAAGATTAGACTTGCATAAACAAGAGATAGGGACTTAGAGATAAGCTGTGTTTGTCAACTTGCATCGCATGCATCCTAGAGATAGGAATGATATTATGTGGTCGCCTTATTTGTGTTTACTATTCTGTCATCACGTAAATAAGAATAGAGGCTTATGTGTAGGTCCTATAGGCTTGTCGCATATATCGCATGCGTTCTAGTATTAGAAGCCATAGCATTCACATCGAGAGATGGTTTACTATTGTATGCATGTTGCATGATCGCAGAGCATGAACACATTCAAAGGAGTGTTAGCTGAAACCCTTCTCAACCCGTTCACCGCATATTCATCACATCTCACGTTTACCAACTCTTTTCAAACTCTGCCTCATTTATTTATTTTTCATCGATGCAAACAACAAACCCAACAGTTTATTTATTTATCCGATTACCGCAAGGTCTTCATAAATAATTTACCAACGCAATCTATTTTCACAAGTCCCTGTGTTCGACACTGGACTTACCAGGAAACTCAAAGGAATTTACAGTTGGATTCCACTGTGGAAACTTGAGTGCACAATGCAATTCCATCAACGCATAGCATCCACATTTTCACTTCATAAAACTAAGCATCAGAGGAGAACCCATCTGATCAATCTCTGCTTTGCGTCCTTCTTTGTCATTAAGCACTTTATTACCACGTATTAGTATGGATGAGTACCTTTGTTCCCAATAGATATGCTCAAAATTTTTCCAATGCAAAAATTACCACGAGAAGCTCTTTCTTTGTAGTGCTATAATTGGACTGAGCAGGATTTAACGTCTTACTCGTTTATGCGATGGGATGTAAGATCGTTTTTCTCTTCTATGCCAAAGCTGCTCCCATCGCGTACCATCTTTGCATTGCACATTATTTCAAAAGGAAGTTTCGAATCAGGTGCAATTAACACGGGTGCGGTAATCAGCGCATTCTTCAAAACTCTAAAGGCGTTGAGGCAGTTGTCGTCAAAATCAAATTTTCTATCAGCCTCTAACAATGCACTCAGTGGTTGTGCTATTTTCGAAAAGTCTCTGAAAAAGCGTCTGTAGAATCCAGTGTGCCTCAAGAAACTTCGTACAGCCTTCACGCTTGTTGGAGGTGGAAGTTTTTCAATTTCTTCGATTTCTGCTTTATCCACCTCCAACCCGTCCCAGGAAACCTTGTGCCCCACACTATGCCTTCCTTTACCATGAAATGGCATTTTTCCCTGTTAAGCACCAGATTCGTCTCTTCGCATCTCTCCATATCTTCTCCAAATTGGCAAGACAGACTTCATAAGTCGTTCATAAAGATTTCAATAGAGTCCTCAAGATAGTCTGAAAAGAAGGTCATCATACACCTTTGGAACGTGCTTGGCGCATTGCAGAGGCTGAACGACATGTGGCGAAAAGCAATGGTCCCATATGGGTAGGTGAATGTGGTATTGTCGTGGTCTTCTGGGGTTATCATAATCTGGTTGTACTCGGCATAGCCATCCAAAAAGCAGCAAATGTCATTTCCAGCTAGACGATCTTTCATTTGATAAATGAACGACAGAGGGAAATGATCTTTCTTTGTGGCCGCATTCAGCTTGTGGTAGTCCTTGCAAATGCGCCACCCAGTGACGGTCCTTTGCGGTATTAATTCATTGTTTTCGTTCGAGACTACCGTCATGCCACCCTTTTTCGGCATACACTGCACGGGGCTGACCCACGTGCAATCTGCTATAGGATAGATAATGCCCGCATCTAACCATTTAATGACCTCTTTCGTCGTAGGGTTGAGCCTGTGCTGATGTTCGATCGTTGCTTTGTGGTCCTCTTCAAGACGAATGCGGTGCATATAATACGCTGGACTAATTCCTCTGATGTCGGCGAGTGTCCAGCCAATTGCTCACACATACTTCTTTAGAATGCTCATCAACGCATTCTCTTGGTCTTCATTAAGCTCAGAGAAAATAATAACTGGCAGCTTCTCATTCTGCACTAGAAATGCGTACTTTAAATGGTTCAGTAGGTCTTTAATTCCAATGTTGGTGGTTCTACTAGGGACAGTTGCATTGTTTTTCTTTCTTCTTTTTCTGTTGGCTCTTCTTCTTGGTTTGCGATCATCTCTTCTTCCTTGCTTGTTTTTGTCATGATTGCGTTACAGGCAGCAATGGATGTGCTTGTATCCTCTTCTTCATTCTCTTCATCAAACTTTTTTTCTTGAATCAAATTATGGTCGTCGTCGAAGTCATGCATGTCTTGTTCATCAGGAAACTTCATGGCATGGATTATGTTGAACTTGAGCTTCTATCCATTGATGCTCAAAGTGATCTCCCCTTTATGCACATCAATTTGGGCACGATCTATCGATAAAAATGGTTGGCTCATGATGATGGGCACATCCTTGTCAGCCTCATAAACAAAAATAATGAAGTTGGCTGGTAGGATAAATTTATTAATGGTGATCAGCACATCCTTCACCTTTCCCTCTGGAGTAGGGTCACACAAGGCTTGCTCGATGTACAATCCTCCTATGGAGTAGGGTATAGTAAAGCTCCCCGGGTCACTCATCTTCAATGAAATTATTTATTTTGAACTTTGTGTTAACACCACCATGGAAAACTTACCAGCTCCCCTCTTCTTGGTTACCATATCCTTCAGAAACTTTGCATAGGCAGGCATCTCCTCAATCACTTCACTGAATGGAATATTAATATGTAATTGCTTTAACATAGATAGAAAGCGTTGGTACTGTACCTCTTCATTCTTTTTCTTCCTTAGTCTCTGTGGGAAAGGGGGTAACTGCATTTTCACGGTCCCCGTCTTAGTTGGCTTTGAGGTTGACGCAACCTCTGGCTCTATTGCTTTTTTTTCTCCTTCTTCTTCTTGCGTCACCACAATTTCAGGTTCTGCCGCAATGGGAGCAATCCGGCTAGGCTCCTTTTTTTCTCCTTCCATAGTTTTTCCACTTCGCAATGTCACAACATGACATTGCTCTTTTCCTGATCCCCCCGGCTTGCGTGGGAGTTCTGTTGAACTCGGCAAAGCCCCTTGTGGTCTAGAGCTCACTTACAATCTGGCCATCTGTAATTCGAGATTGCGGATGGACGTAGCTTGACTTTGAAGCACAGTTTCATTTTTCTCTATATATTACTTCAATAGGCTCTCCAAGGAAGAGGATTGCAGTTGTTGCGAGCTACTAGCTTGGTTGCTCGTTTGACCGTTATTGCGTGGGAAGAATCCAGGTGGCCCTTCTTTTTGTGCCACAGATTGGAAGTTCTGTTGCTGATTCTTCCATGCAAAATTGGGGTGGTTTCTCCACCCGGGGTTGTAGGTATTCGAAAATGGATTATTTTTTACAAAGTAAACGGACTATGGATTTTGCGGGCATTCTTCCATTGCATGCCCATTACTGCAAGTCGCACACCTTGCGGTGTTTTGACTAATTGCATTGATTTGCCCATTTTGTGGTGTTGGGATGCTGATCACAATTCCTTGAATTAAGTTCATCATTGTGGTCATCTAATTTTGTAGTGAAACAATAGCACCATTACTTGCGTCAGTATCCTTGGTTCTCAATCTATGATCACTCTCTCTCCAATCCTCGTGGTTTTTAGAGATTCGATCCAAGATATTCTTAGCCTCGTCATATGTCTTATCAAGCAGACCACCAGCGGCTACCGCATTGGCACCGGTCTGCGAAGTAGGATTTAAACCATGATAAAAGATTTCCATCTAAAGGCAGTCTGGCAAACCATTTTGTGGACAATCCCGGACCAACCTCTTACACCTCGCCTAGGCATCGCTGAGTGATTCGTCTATGTCTTGTTCAAAATTTGATATGAGTTTCCTTCATCTAGCATTCTCAGTATGTGGAAAATATTTCTTCATAAATTTATCCACAACCTGTTCCCATGAAGTGATCTCTCCTGGCTCGAGAGAATATGCCCATTTCCTTGCTTGGTCACAAAGAGAAAATGGGAACAAAGTTAATCGAATTTCTTCGACAGAGTTGTTCGGGAACACAAAAGTATTGTAGATTTCTATAAAACTTCAAAGATGGGCATGTGGGTCCTCGCCACACCGGCCTCCGAATTGCCCTGCAGTCTAGATCATCTGCAGCATCACCGGTTTCATTTCAAATCTACTTCCATCGAGGGCAGGCCTCATGACTCCTGGAGAGAAATCATAGAAGTTTGGCGATGCATAGTCCCTAATGGTTCTATTGCGATCGTTTGCCAGCAGGATTGGATTCGCCATGACATTGTTTTCGTTTGGAGCTCCGTTTTTAGGCTGCTTTGCCATTTCTTCTTTATCTGATTGTTGTTGTTGTTGGCGGTCTCTCAATCTCCGTCTAAACGTCCTCTCAATATCCGGGTTGTAATTTGCAAGAGATTGAGAGTCTGAAAAGAAATAAAAAAAATTACTGTTAGCATGCTATTTTGCCGAAATCCTCGGTAACGCGCCAAAAACTTGATGCGTTATTTTATGATGTGGAATTATGGATGAGATGCAATGATGAAATTGCATTCAGCACTCAAGTTTTCTCAATAGAGTCCAAGTGTAAACCCTACTGAGTTTCCTGGTAAGTCCAGGGTCAAACTCAGGGACTTGGGAAACAGTATCCGGTGGTAATTTTTAGGAAAGCTTTGCGGTAACCAAATAAATCAATAGTTTTTGAGGTTGTTGTTTGAGTTAATGAAAAATAAACAAATGCGGTGGATTTTGAAAAGAGTTGATGAAACAGGAGATACGATGAATATGTGGTGAACGGTTTAAGAAAAGTTTCGGCTAACACTTCCTGGGATGCGTTCATGCTATGCGATCATGCAACATGCATACAACAGTAAACCACCTCTTGGTGCGAATGCCAGGCTTCTAAGGCTAGAACGCATGCGATATATGCAATAAATCTATAGGACCTATACATAAGCCTTTATTCTTATTTATGCAATGACAACATGACACACACAAATAAGGCAACCACATAATATCATTCCTATCTCTAGGATGCATGCGATGCAGGTTGGCAAACAGAGCTTATCTCTAAGTCCCTATCTCTTGTTTATGCAGTTCTAATCTTTCTCTCTTGAGTCTAGATTCTAACCTAGCTCTCTTGAGTCTTAGGTTCTTTCTTTAGACTCTTTCTCGAGTAGCTCTAAAGGGATGTTTGGCACAGCATAACACAAGATAATCGCAAGCAATGAACTTCCTAGGTCATGTTAGCTTAGTTCTTCTCAACCCATTCGACTAGTTTAGCTACTCATGCATACTAAGAGAATGAACAGATGTAGAATAAGAACTTCCATTGTATAAATATAAAGATGAAGTACAAAACAACAATCCAAGAATAGAATAAAGAGCCTGGCAGCAATCTCTTGCTTCCAGGCTTTTACACTGTATTTCTACTCGTGTTCAAAAGATAATCACGCTCTCTGCTTCTATGCCTCAAGGTTCTCTCTCGAGTTTCCCTGAGCGATCTCCGACGTCTCTTCTCTTCTCTTGCTTTGCCTTAAAATAAAAATGAAAACCATGGACAAAGACGTGCGATCCAAACTTATGAATTTTCGAACCCCTTTTCTGAAGGATGCCTTTGGTATTTATAGAACTTTCAGGGTGCACGACAGCTTCTCTCTCATGATTGCACATATAGGACGACTTTAATTCCCTAACTAATGCACCGAATATTTGTCATCGAAAAGCTGAATGTACTTGTTATCGTTAGTAGTTGTCAACTTAATTCAGATTCGACTATCATCAGCTTTTTGTCTCATCGTGATTAATTAAGCCTTTCACCCAGATGTGCCCACCATGTTGCACCAACCAAGTTGCAGCAATCCTTCTTGAGCAAATGTTTACGAACACAATCACTGTGTCTTGCGGTAATGCTATGCTCGACCAATGATTTACTATGATCACAATTTCTGGCTTGCATCAACGCATATTCTGCATAAAAATACAAAAATCAATTGTTCCTATGCGATGAACGCATGCGACCGCAATATTATGAATTTTATGCTTTTTGGATGCAACCTAAAATATTTTATCAACGCAAGCCAACATTGTTTAAGAACTTAGCACTATGATAACGGGAATTTCTGCCGTTATCACCTACAAATAGGCATAATCTTAAACGTGGTTCCAATTTCTTAGGATTAGCCTCAAGCACGTGAGCTATCAACCCCAGATTCTAAATGACATAAACTAACTTTACGACCATCCAATAACTCCAAAGGTGTTCCAGCAACACTTTTGAATGGAACGCAGTTTAGGATATATGCTGTAATCTCTACTGCATAACCCCAAAATGAGTTAGGTAAGGAACTCATCATTGACCAAACCATGTCTAACAATGTTCAATTTCTCCTTTCTGATACACCACTCTGCTGAGGTGTACCAGGTGATGAGAGTTGGGATACTATTCCATGTTCTATCAAATAGTTCTGGAAAGATAAATCCATAAACTTTCCACCTCGATCAGATCAAAATATTTAATCGTTTTATTTAATGCATTTTCAACTTTCAGTCTTGAATTCTTTGAAAATTTCAAAAGACTCAGACTTATGTTGCATTAAGTAAACATACCCATATCTAGAATAATCATCAGTAAAAGTGATGAAATATTCGTAACCTCCTCTAGCCTTGACATTCATTGGACCACAAAGGTCTGAATGTACGAGCTCGAGAGGTACTTTGGCCCTATGACCTTTTCTAGTAAAAGGTATTTTTGTCATTTTTCCTTCAAGGCATGACTCAAACACTGGCAAAAAATTTTCTGTCTAACTCATTGAGAAGTCCATTCTTTACTAACACTTGTGGGGAAATGGGTAAAGGATAGGAAATGAAGATGGAAAATGCTTAAGTATGGGAAACTTGGCTCTCGAGTATTTAATAAGCTAGCCTTGCAAAAAGAAATTTTTGCCAAGTGTTGGTCGTAAAAATGGTGATTGAGTATCGAGTAAAGACTAAGCAAGCATCAAGTAAGAACAAGGCAGACATTGAGTAAATGCAATCGTGCATTGAGTATGTGTGATTGAGTAAGCCATCGAGCATCGAGTTTTCCATCGAGTAATTTCCAAAATACCATTGAGTATTCCATCGAGCATCGAGTTTTGCATAAGTAATTAGCTTTAAGCACTAATTAAACCAGACAACTGGCTTAATCTTGGGCTATCAGCCATCAGTGGACGAGGAGGGGTGATAAAATTTAATGTAAGTGCGTGTGGCCGGTAGTAAAAAAGAGAAAATGAACTTCAAGAGACCATAATGGACAATTCCTCTAGGCAAATCAAGTGATCTTTATGTCATTGGAAAGTTGTGTGAGTCTAGTTTTTGTGGTTGGGCCACTAGAAGGAAGTCCACCGAAAGATGGTCGAATAAGGAATAAACTGGTGAAGGGTTTATTTTCTGGACGAATTCAGGCCATCGATGAAGAATTGAAGTTCTAGATCAAACCAAGAGGAGGTTTATGCTAAGATGTTAAGGTAAGGTAGTTCGCTCAATTCTAAACAAGACTGTAGAAGAAAGTTCCTTGAAATGAGTTATGGATTTCGAGTTATAAATTTTTGAAGTTGAATCAGGAATTTGTTGCATAAGCAGGCAGCTGCTTGGGAAGATCAAGCCAGCAGCTCACCCAGGGAGCGAGAGCGAGACGAGTATCGCATACGTCTCGCCGGTCACTCAAGTCTCGTCGATTTTCTACCTAGTCTCACTAAATTTTATGATAAGTCTCACTGATGATGATAAGTCTCGCTAAGGATAAAAGTCTCGCTAGTTTTGTGCTTACTCTCGATTATGAGGGTAGTCTCGCTCATGAGGATGGTCTCACTCATGATGGAAATCTCGTGAGTGTTGATTGCCTCGCTGCTGATGGTCTTGCTAGTGTGGTCTCCCTAGTGTTCATCTCCAAGTGATGATCTTGCTAGTAGTAATATTGCTAGTGATGATCTTGTTGATGAAGGTCTTGATAGTAAACAAACTATTTAAAGCATCTTAATGGTATTTTTAAGGAATCTAACAAGGAATTTTGTTGTTTCAAGCCAAGAGGAGCTAGAAGAAGCCTACAAACCATTAAGAACGAGTAGTGAGTGACTAAATAATGTCAATGTTTTCAATGTTTTAAGAATAAAAGACCATGCGATTTCAATAATGTTTGATGATAAGCTTATATGTTTTCAAGCAACTAAGTTTTATGAGATTGCATAGCATTTTCCTCAAGTATGTACTTGTTTTATCGCATGCCAAGGTGATATGTTAGTTTTATTTCAAATTAGGTATTATATGTTGAAGAATGCGTTTTAAAGACTATAGCTAAGTTTCTACAAAATGCTATGTTCTGAAAGATTCTTAACGTGTATGGTTTAAAGCTAGAGTAGTGTATGCTCGTTCTCAACGAAGGTTTAATGGTGTTTATATGTTTAATGAGTTTTCTTCTCAAAAGCTTGATGTTATGACTATGTTCATGTTTTAAAGGAAGTTGCTTGAAATGTTTTCCAATGTGTACACATGTCTTATATTAATGAAAAGCACGGTATGTCATGATTTCTAGTAGTCACTCATTGGCCGAAAAGCTCACAGTTTTCAAATGTTTTTCTTTCCTTAGGCAGCGGTCAAATTCCTCGAGGTTGATCTTGTTGCTGCTTGCGACTGAAAGACCCGAAAAGTTGGAAGAATTAGGTTAATGGTTTTTACTGATGTACACACATGTGGGGGAAGTTAGGGTTTTGCTAGTATAATTTGGGTAGCTGTAAATATTGTATCTATAAATATTGTGTTATGGTTTGATACATGTGTGGATGTATGAAAGTTGAGGTTGAGCCTTACGGATGTGAGTCAATTGTATAAGTCAATAATGTTTTATCAGGTTGGCACTTTAGGAGTTAAGTAATTAAGTAAGTAAAGGTAGTAAATGCTGGCGAAAGGGCTAATAACTGCTGGCATCACAACTTCTTCAAGGAGTGGGGGTAATCAGGGAGCGGGTGTGACACTCTATAATTGTTACAAGGAGTTGTAAAGTGCTACAGACGAAGTGATCCTAATTTGTACATGTGTTGACATGAGGAGTGGGGGCATCCTGTGCAATGAGTTTGCACAAGTTCGGACCAAGAAATAAGTCATTCTTATTTTATTACGATGTTTACTGTTTAAGACTAACTATTTCAAAACGATGACTTAGGTAACTTGACCTAATCATAAGCTAACTATGAACTCCTATTTATTCGGGATTATCATTAGATTTGCATAGGTAAGGGTTAGATCAAATGTGTCGACTCAATAAGTCTCCCATTTCATGGGTAAGATGGGGTAGATAGCTGGGGACATATGGTGCAAGATGGAATTCACTTATACCCACTTTCTGGGATAGTAGAGAGGTTGTTCCCTTAAGTGTTGACTCCAGGTCTTGAACAAGGGCCCCCCACCCTCCCATTGATTCAAGAGGTACTCGATTTGATGATTGATCACAAACCAATTGTCCATTAGAGGATCAGTGGGAGTTAAGGAACAAGAGGTAATTTGGGAGGGTAAAACTATCATTTGACCCAGTTGTTATACGACAACCTACGAAAGGTTAACTTACTAATCATGGTTATATTAAGTAGACACAATATATCTACAGTGAGGGGAGTGCAACTGTAAGCTTTAATGGAGTAACCCGATACTTAACGAATGGGGGTTAATTCGGTGTAAATTGTTTACCAGATTAATCTCGGATCATTGGAGCCCATGATCTGTAGGTCCACTAGGTCCTCCTACTAGCTCACAAACGGATTAGCCTTAGAACAGCATGATAAGTTGATTTAAAACGTTGAAATTAGAATTAAGGGAATTAGTAATTATATGTGATATAATTACACGTTTAATTTTGGAACTAAACGAAATCGAAGAATGATTAATATTTAAATATGATTTAAATATTAAATTCATGAATAGTGATTCATGAAAGTGGAATTGATGTTAAATTGATTTAATATTTGATATTAAATTAAAATAATTAATTTAATTATTAATTATTAATTTTATTAGAAAATTAATTTTGAATTGATTTTTTGTAAAATTAATAAAATTTCAGTTTTTTTTATTAAAAACTATTTTTTTAATTTTGAACTTTTTTTTCAAAATGAAAAAAAAGAAAGAAAGAAAGAAAAACTAAAAGTGGGATTTTCCCACTTTTGGAACCTAGCATCTTACTCATATTTGCACTAAAATTCCAACTTAATAATGAAGGTGGAGCTAGAATTCATGCAGGATGCTGATTTGAATGAAAGTCATGCAATATAACAATGAGATCTGACTGGAAGTGTTGATGCAACAGTTGCAAGATTTGCTGAAAAAAGTGTTCAAAGAAATGTTCTTCACACTGCTGAAAAACCAGTTCTTCACCTTCAAATTCCCTAATTCAAGCTTGTTTTGAATCCCACAACTCAATCTAAGGTTCCAAGAGAATAGTAGGGAAGATCTTGTGGTGGTTCACAAATTAAAGGAAAAGGAGATTGCACCCGAAGGTCGTGATTCAAGAGGTACTTCAAAGGTTAGTGTTGAAATTCTCTTTTTAGTTCATGAGCATGCTGAATTTGAAGCCAAAATTAATGAATTAGAATGCTTAATGATCCTGTTTTTTCTTCCATTGCAAGCTTCCTTATTGCAACAATTGGTATCAGAGCATCATTTAAGCATTCAATTTGGTTTAATTTTCGTTTGGTGGGTTTTGTTCATAAGTTTATGAAAATGATGAACTGATATGGTTTTTTTTTTGTTTTTAAGTTTTGGCATTGTTTTCTCTTCAATTATGTTGTAATTCTTGTAATTGGCTCTTGTTTGATGGACCTTGATGTGTTTTTAAGTATTTGTAATTCATTTGGAGTCATTAGAGTTGCAATTAGGATGTAATTGAAGAAAGAAGTGAAGAAGGTCGAGTAGCAGGAATTGGATTTTTAGCCACTACCAAATACTCGATGCCTGATGCTTCATACTCGATGGTATTTAGTGAAATACTTGGTGTACGATGCCATAATCGATGAGAAACTCGATCATATTTTGTGAAATACTCGATTCACGATGCCATACTCGATGGTACTCAATGCTCATACTCGATGGTATTTTGTGAAATACTCGATGGTACTCGATGGCATACTCGTTGGTATTTAGTGAAATACTCGATGCATGATGGCATACTTGATGCTTACTCGATGATTTTTGTTTGGTTCAGCATAGTTTTGAGCATTGGAGGTCCAGTTCGAGAGGTTCGGGTCCCGTTCAAGGCGGTTCAAGCGATCTAGAAGTAATTTAGAGCCAGTTTTTGCTAAATTTTGTAATAATTAAGCATTTGCTTGCTTGAAAATATCAAAACTAAAACCATATCAGTTTATGTTTAATTATTTATGCATGTGATGTATGTTATAATGAAATAAATCCTGTATGTGCATAAAGTATGCCATGTATATTTAAAATCCTACCATAGGAAACATGTTACATGCATTGAAAGTATGTGTTATAATATATAGTATGCATGTATAGGGTTTCAAATGCTTTAATATAAATGTTATATTAAATGTTGAATGCCTTTGATGTATGTTATGGATGCTTAACATGTCTAAAATTTTTGTAAGTTGTTATAAAATTTTGTTAGACAATTAAAATCCATAACAAAGATAAGTTGCATGCTCATGTAGGTTAACCACCTGTTTTAATAGTTAAAATAGGTCGACATCTTGTAAAATATAGGTTACAAACTCAACCAGTATAGAATATTGTCTAAGGCTGGGGGTATTTAAGTTGACGGTCTACGGAACACCTCCTACATTGAGATTATGGCTGAATTATTGAGCATTGTTAACCATTTTTATGAGCAACACATGAGCGGTGTGAGATTTGAAAACTAGTTTATCACCTAGACATCAGAGGTTAAATCTGAATATAGATGTTATACTTAGATAAACACCTAGACTTAGGTTGTTTAATTAGCCGGAACATTCCTAAGTAAAGATATACCCAAACAATTATGAGGACACTTTAGTGGGATTTCAATAACATATATGATATGTTATTAGAACACTTTAGTGGGAATTTAAGAATGCTTCAGTTAGAGTTTAATAATGTACATGATATATTATTTTTAGCTCTCACGTCTCTAAGATTTCACATCGAGATTCATGCTTCGCTTCGTGTCGATTATACCTCGACTGCTCCATTCAGAAAGCGTTGACATGAATCGAGATCAGGTGAATAGGGGCAATTGTTCACAATAAAATCAAAAGTGATATTTTGATTTTAAAAATTTCATGTCTTATGATATTTTGATTTATATCAAGTAATAAGGAAAAGGACTATGGTTTAAATGTTGCATATAATGTGATATTAAAACTATAGGTTTTTTATAATATGATAAGTTAGTTGTTATATTTATTAATAATTAAACAATTATGAGATAATTGTAGGTGGTTTTCTCCATAATCGTACGTGAAAGTGGGAGGTTGCATTCTATTTTCATAACTGAAGGATAAAATGAAAATAGTTTTCATTTTCCTAGAGAATCGGATATCGCTTCACAAGTTGTACATTGCCTAACATTTAGCTAACGAGAGTGTACACGACAACTCAAGTGTTTTTCCTAAATGATCGTCTACAATTGCATTGACCTAAATGATCGTATAGCTTTTACTAAGTGATCACACGCCCGAGCGAGATTTACCAAACGATCGTCTACACGATCATACCTGATTACCTAAACGATCGTGTACCTTTACAAATGATCAAGCACCAGTCTATACGATACACTTTAAACTCTCTCACTTGTTTGGTCGTTGAATACGATTGTCGTTTCCTCCTTCCCTCTACCAAATCCAACAGAGCCCACACCTCTTGGATTCTCACTCTGAGAATACCAAGGTCACTGAGTTATGGTGTTCTCCTTCCTGCTTGTTCATGGAGAAGACGGTTCGTTTGCTGAACGAGAGTGATAGACTAAGGTAGACGATCACAGCGACGACTAAAGGTGTTGTTCTTAACGAGAGCGAGAGATAAACAGAGGAAGAGTTCTTCAACGGTATGTCTCTCGTTCCTTTGTATTTAAGTTTTCAAAGCATGCCATAATTTGTTCTGAAATGCATAACTTGTATGTATGTTTCTGAATGCTTGTAATTCTATCACAACAAATTTGGAACGATCTTACTTTCGCTCATACTCTTTGATAAGAGTTCCTTCAATTGATATCAAAGCGAGGTTCTGATATTCCAAATCCATTGTTGTATAGAATAGCATTTACACTCTCGGTGGGTAAAGCATGTCTGTATTCTGTTTAAGTGTTAAATAGTTTTGTGGGGGGTGGATTAATGGAGTTCTCTAGGATGATGCCTCTGGTTATTAATTCTTTTACATTCAAAGTTAATTGTAAGGGCCCCTGTGTTGTTGGGCATATTAACTTGCTATAAAGTCTATAATTCAAAGAGTTTGAGTCATGGTGAGTCGCTCGTGATGAAGCTTCAAGGCAAGGAGTTACACAGTACTTCGAGGATGAAGGTGAGCAAGTGTTGGTCAGATTGTGTAAACGATGGGATAAGTGATCGTTAAGTATGTGATACTTGCCGGAAAGGTGAACGCGCGTGCAATAAACAATCGTGTAGCTCAACAAGCTTCATCACTTATTTACTGCCTACACGATCACAGATTAAATTTTAAGATGAGCGCTTGCTCTGTGATCGTCTAGACGATCGTGCTTCACAGTTATATAGTCGTCTAAATGATCGTTTAGACTTGTGCGTTTAATGTTAGTGCACTAAACGATTGAGTGCCTCATGCTTCATTGCATTGTAAATGGTACTCGATTGTAGCTAAACGATCGTTGATACTCAGCTAGTTTACTAAACGACAAGGGAGGCTTCGCCCAGGTGGTTCAAGACCCGGTTCGCCTGTGAACTGGTTTGCTCGATTGATTAATGTAACGCTAAATCATCCCAGTCCATTAGTCTTTGGTGAATGTGCATAAGATGTATATTTGATTATATGTCATATCGTATGCCATATAGTTGAAATCCCACCTTAGGTTATGCACTGGTCATGCATCATCTCTATATTGTAAGTATTATGATATAGTAGCTTGTATGACTTAAATTACATAAGAGCATGCTCATGCATCATATAATATAAGAGTTATATTTATGCATGCATTAAGCATAGACATGCATCATCTTTATATTATAAGTGTTATAGTATAAGGGTGTAGGGAAGCATGTTTGCTTAGTTCATTACCAAGTATATAAGTGTTATAAATAGTAATGAATGAACATTGCATGAAGCATGACACATAGGTTAAATTTATAAGAGTTATAAATACCAAGTTGTGCATGGCAATGTGAATAGGGTTTTGGTTGTTTCTTTTATAAGTGTTATATGGGAAATTAGAAATAAAATCAATAAGAAAGACATGCATGCAAACTTAGGCTTGAATCATGGTTTTAAAAAGAGTTTTAAAACTTGGTGGAGATAGACCTAAGATCACGGTTCTAATAAGATTAGGAACCTATGGTTTAATCTTTTAATCAGTTTAATAGGATTTAATTGACTAATAAAAGATTAAATATGTACAAAATCTATCTATAAGGGACCTTTTGTCTAAGGCGGGTTCTGTCTAGGCTGGGGTATTTAAGCTGACAGAAACTGAACACCCCTTCCTTAGAACCTACTTGGAATGGTGAATTAGATAGATTTGATGCATGCATAAAAATTTGAGGGCAATCTATTAAAGAGTTTAATGGGACTACTTGAACTTGTTTAATTTCAAAGACAAATGTTATTATTTAGCAAATTAAATTGACTCAGATAAAATCAGTCGTCGGATGGTCTAATTTAATGAACCCATAGGTAGAACATTCAGTGGGAGGTACTTGGGTATATGATACTTCATTTAAACCTCTTCGTGTTTCTCCCTTTATGTTCACACAATGAGATCTATCCCTGGCCTCGTGGCACCCTGGGAGTGTCCCCCTAAAGGATGGTGTTTGGGTAGGTCAATATCAAGGTGAATGGAGAGAATGTTCATAGTAAGTGGGAGCAGGACGTGCGATAGCATATCCTATGGTCTCTCTCGTTTGGTTGGATAGCATTTCTTGCATCGCCTCAAGGCACCTTGGGGATGTCCCCCTATAGGATGGAAGTTTTGCACGATTCTTTATCTGGCCTCCTTTATAGCATAAGGTTGCTTTAGTCTCTTGTCCTAATAGGATTTTTCCCTACGGTGGGCACATTAGGGCGGGACTCTAAGGCCGAAAATGAGGGGTTACACTTACGCATAATTGTTAAAGGTTAATAGTTTTGAACCGAAAAATGGTGACTGTTAGAGTCAGTTACAAGGGTTGTTTTTGCCTAATGGTCAGATTGTCTCATCTCAGTAAAGAGGCATCTGATTACCCCACCGGTGATGTTTGTCCTGCAACGTTAGGGCATCATTGCGAAATAGACGTCTTTTCACTTAAGGTACATGTAAACTATTTTGCTAAAACTAAAATTCGTGTTAAGTATTGCATAGACTTATTAAGTTTGTTCATTTTTCAGCAACGTAATGGCTACAGCCACATTAGCTCTATTAAGCACCGACAAACTGACTATTGAAAACTATGCTAGTTGGAAACACACAATCATAACCATTTTAATCATCGATAACCTGAGGTTTGTTCTTATGGAGGAGTGTCCTCCTATTCCACCTCAAAACACCACTCGAAATGTTCGAGAGGCCTATGATTTTTGGACATGGGTGAACAAGAAGGCCCGAGATTACATCTTGGCCAGTCTTAATGACGTTTTGGCGAAAAAGCATGAGCCTATGGTCTCAGTGCATGAGATCATGGAGTCCCTGCGGGGAATGTTCAGACAACCGTCTGAACAGCTCAAGCACGAAGCTCTTAAATGCATCTTCAACTCCAAAATGGAGGAAGGCACCTTTTGTTCGTGAACATGTGCTAAATATGATGGTCCACTTCAATGTGGCAGAGATAAACGGGTCACACATGGACGAGGGTAGCCAGGTTGGCATCATCCTGCACTCATTGCTGGATAGCTTCCTACACTTTATTAGTAACACTATATTGAAAAAAGTAGACTATACCCTTACAACTCTCCTTAACGATTTGTAGACATTCCAATCCTTGCTGAAAAGTAAGGAGAAGAAGGTTGGTGAGGCAAATGTTGCCTCGTCATCAAAGAAGTTCCATAAGGGTTCCACCTCAGGAACCAAGTCTGCACCTTCTACTTCTAACACTTCTAAATGGAAGAAAAAGAAGGGTGGTAAGGGGATGGGGAAGGCACCTGCTAACCCACAACCTGTCTCCCAGTGGGGAAGGCAACCAGTGCCCGTTGACAAAGGAAAATATTTCCATTGCAACCAAGATGTGAATTGGAAGAGCAATTGTCCTCACTGGATAAAGGAGAAGAAGAAGGCTAAGGCCAAATCAAAACAAGGTAAATATGATTTACTAGTTTTGGAAACCTGTTTAGTATAGAATGATGATTCTACCTGGATTATGGATTATTGACTCGGGGGCCACTAATCATGTTTGTTCTTTTTTTTAGGGGATTAGATCATGGCGGCATCTCAAAGTTGGAGAGATGACGATGCAAGTAGGCACAAGGCACGTCGTCTCAGTTGTGGCAATGGGAGGGCTCCAGTTGACTTTACAAAAGAAGTTTATCATTTTGAATGATGTAGTTCTTGAGTTAAAGCGGAACTTGATTTCTGTAAAGTGTCTGATTCAGTGTAATTATACTCTTAATTTTGATTTGAATAAAGTGTTTATTCATAAAGATGGAGTTGCAATCTGTTCAGGAAATTTGGAAAATAATTGGTATGTGCTAAGGCCATTAGCAACGAGTTCCCTCCATAACATAGAGATGTTTAAAGCTGCCGTAACTCAAAATAAACGACAAAAGGTTCTCCTAAAAAAAATTCCCAACTTTGGCACCTTCGATTAGGGCACATCAATCTTAATAAGATTGAGAGGTTGGTGAAGAATGGCATCTAAGTAAGTTAGAGGAAAATTCTTTACCGGTGTGTGAATCTTGCCTTGAAGACAAGATGACTCAAAGACCTTTTACTAGAAAAGATTATCGAGCCAAAGAGCCTCTAGAGTTAGTGCATTCTGACCTTTGTGGTCTGGTGAATGTGCGAACTAGGGGAGGCTATAAGTATTTCATCACTTTTACTGATCAGTACTCTTGGTATGGGTATGTTCATTTGATGCAACTGAAGTCTAAATCCTTTGAAAAGTTCAGAGAGTTTAAGGCTGAAGTTGAAAACACATTGGATAGACGGATTAAAACACTTCGATCGGATCGAGGTGGAGAGTTTTTGGATTCTAAGTTCTATAACTATATGATAGAACATGGAATCGTTTCCTAACTCTCAGCATCGGGTACACCTCAGCAGAATGGTGTAGCGGAGAGGAGAAACAGAACCTTGTTGGACATGGTTTGGTCGATGATGAGTTACGCTTCCTTACCAGACTCGTTTTGGGGTTTTGCAGTGGAGACTGTAGTGTATATCCTCAACTATGTTCCTTCCAAGAGTGTTGCGAGAACACCTTTGGAGTTGTGGAACGGCCGTAAAGGAGAAAAGGACTATAGTTTAAATGTTGCATACGATCTGATATTAAAACTATAGGTTATAAATATAATATGATAAGTTAGTTATTATATTTATTTATAATTAAACAATTATGATATCATTATTGATGGGTTTCTCCATAACCATACATGAAAGTGGGAGGCTGCATTCAGTTTTCATAACTGATGGATAAAATGAAAATAGTTTTCATTTTGCTAGAGAATCGAATATCGCTTCAAAAGTCGTACACTGCCTATTGTTTAGCTAATTAGAGCCTACACGACAGCTCAAGTGTTTTTCCTAAACAATCGTGTACACATGCATCTACCTAAACGATCGTATAACTTTTACTAAGTGATCGCACACCCGAGCGAGATTGACTAAACGATCGTCTAAACAATCATACCCGATTACCTAAACAATCATGTACCTTTACTAAACAATCAAGCACCAGTCTATACGATAGACTCTAAACTCTCCCACTTGCTTGGTCATTTAATACGATCGTAGTTTCCTCCTTCCCTTTACAAAATCCAACAGAGCCCACACCTCCTGGATTCTCACTTCGAGAATATCAAGGTCACTAAGTGGTGGTGTCCTCCTTGCTGCTTGTTTGTGGAAAAGACGGTTCATTTGCTGAACGAGAGCGAGAGACTTGGGTAGATGATCACAACAACAATGAGGTGTTGTTCTTAACGAGAGCAAGAGATAAATAGAGGAAGAGTTCTTCAAAGGTATGTCTCACATTCCTTTGTATTTAAGTTTTCAAAGCATGTCGTAATTTGTTCCAAAATGCATAACTTGTATGTATGTTTTTGAATGCTTGTAATTCTGTCACAATGAATTTGGAACAATCTTGCTTCTGCTCATAGGTACTCTTTTATAAGAGTTCCTTCACTAAGATGTTCACACCGTGAGATCCATGTGATTTCGTGTCGATTATACCTTGATTGCTCCATTCAGAGAGTTTGTGCATGGGATCAAGATCAAGGTGAATGAAGGGAAGTTGTTCAATGTAAAATAAAATCTATGATATATTGATTTCAACTCTCACATCCCTAGAAAGTTCACACCGTGTGGTCCATACAACGCTTCATGTCAATTATACCTCGACTGCTCCATTCGAAAAGTGTTTGTATGGATCAAGATCAAGGTGAATAGGGAAGTAGTTCATAGTAAGTTGGTGAAGAATATGTGTCAACGTGTCCTATGGTTTCTTCTGTTTGTTTGGACTGTGAGATTCCTATGTTGCGCCTGCTTGTCGTCTTTATGTTAGCCATGCTAGTCATTTAACGATGGCTATCCCCTCGGAGGGTTGTAACATAGGACTCGGAACAACTCAAACTCTATAAATGAATAGGATTTCTTAGGTCATTTTCCAACCTTGACTATCCAGTTCGATAGCATTGTTGGGGGCAACCTCTGAGGTCTGAAAATGGAGGGTTACACTTACAGAATTACTAAAGTGTTAGTAAGTTCTGACTAAAAACGGTAGCTAGATGACTATCGGAGTATGAGTTATTCTGAAGATAGTGTTTAGTCGATAATGTCTTGCTTTAGTAAAGGAGTAATTGATTGCCCCTCGGTAGCGCTTATTCTGACTCACTATAGTAAGCAAAGGAGTAATTGATTGCCCTTCGGTAGCGCTTTTTCTGACTCAATATGGTATTGTTGCAAAAATGATGAATTTTAGGGTACATTATTACTTTGCAAAAACATGATTGGGTTTAAAAGCAGTTGACTGATAAAATTTGTTTATATTAATGACGAGTTATTTAGTACAACTATTGGCTTCTGATAAACTTACCGGGGATAACTATGCTACGTGGATATCAAACTTAAATACAATACTGGTGATAGATGAACTAAGGTTCAAATTAAAGAGGAGTGTCCTCCCGCTCCTAGCTCAAATGCAAACCAAAATGTTTAGGATGTATACGACAGATGGATCAGGGCTAACGAAAAAGCTCGTGCCTATATTCTAGTCAGCATATCTGATGTATTGGCCAAGAAACATGAGAGCATGAGTACTACCAAGTAGATTATGGAATCTTTGCATGGGATGTTTGGACAACTGTCCTTCTCCGAGGCATGATACAATCAAATTTGTTTATAACTGTCGTATGAAAAAATGGGCCTCTGTTAGAAAACATGTCTTGGAAATGATGGTCCATTTCATCGTGGCAAAAGTAAACGGTGCTATCATTGATGAGAAGAGTCAAGTTGGTTTTATTCTTCAATCTCTTTCGAAGAGTTTCTTTCAGTTCTGTACAAACGCACTGATGAATAAAATAGAGTATAACTTGACTACGCTTCTCAATGAGCTTCAGGCTTATCAGACCATTATGAGAGCAAAAGGACCGAAACCATAGGTAAATGTTACTACTGCAAAAAAAGGAGGATCATCCTCTAAAAGGCCTAATATTGCTTCTTCTTCAAAGAGTAAAAGTATTTTAGTAAAGAAGAGCAAAGAGAAAGGGAAAAAGAAACCTATTGGCAGAATTGGAAAGGCAAATGCTGCAAATAAAGGAAAATGTTTCCACTGCAATGAAAAAGGGCAGTGGAAGAGAAACTGCCCACAATACCTTACGGAGAAAAGAGCAGAGAAAGCAAGACAAGGAAACTAGTTCCTTGTAAACTCCAAGTTTTGAATAAAAGAGAATTTCTTAGAACAACCAGTGGGAGATGCAGTTGCTGTTGAAAAATAAACTTGTTTACTTTTGTTATTATAATGAAAGTTATCTTATCTTTTGTAAAGAACATATTGTATACATTTTTTGTTATAAATAAAATGTTCATAGCAAAAGTTGTATTTGTTCTACATTATAGTAACTTCTGCTAGAACCAACCAAGTTAAAAGCCATTTGCAAATATTTAGATATTTAAAAACGACTATAAATCAATAAAGGAAAATAATTATTTAATCTAAGTAATAAGTTTAGAACACTTGATGAGTTCAAGGTGTATAAAACTTGTTAGGTAAAATAAATCTCAAATACTTTGATTGAATCAAAGTAAAGAAGATAGAGAGTTTGAGATTTCCAGGGCTATTTTGATAGAATATGAAATTCAATGAAAACTCTCTACACCTAGTTGCCTTAATTGTTTTGAACATCATTCAAATTTTAAGGTATTTTCTGAAACTCTATATGAGATGTGGAGAACTCATAAAAGTTGTTTATGATATGTAAATGATGTTTACATAATTCAGAAATCTGAAATAGATCGGCAATTGTGTTAGTGTCGAAACCTTAAGTATTGGAATACAGTTCAAATAGCATGCAACTATAGGCAACCCAAAATTAAGTGTTTGTGTTGACAAAATACCAAATTTTATGGAAAAATATACGAGATCGTCATGTATTATTTGTATTCAATAAAAGAAAGTGTATATCAATAAGAGTTATTGATCAAAGTTGATATTGTAACAAAAGTTGTTTAGATAGGAATGTATAACAACCTAGCCATAATTTGAGTGGAAACTCAAGTCATCAAATCTCGGTGATGGCATCGGGAAATAAAGAGTTGTGAAGATAAGATGCATTCCCTATATATTTTAATGAGAAATCCATAGTATACTAAAGTGTTTACAACAATCCTCTTGGCTAAAGTATTTGAGGATCACCTAGTGAGACTAAGATTACGAGTTAGATAATCTAGGGTAAGTGGAAGAAAAACCCATAGGGTATGTGATACCTAAGGATGGGTATGTGATACCTAAAAGAAAAACCATGGGTATGTGATACCTTAGTTTATTGTATTTCTCTGTAAAACTTGAAAACTCAAACATTGTGTATTCATATATGTGTTACCACTGAAGTTTTAGTTCCAGTGGGAGTTTGTTGGGTTTTATGTCCTAAAACTCGTGGTTTGTAAACAATAAATTTATTCTATAAATCAATAGTTGTTATTGAAGACTCAATAACAATTACTTGCCGCGAAAACATGAGCCCTTACAATCAAAATGTAAAGAAAACAATATTATAAATCTATGCCCTATCCCGAAAACATCCATCAATGAAAACGCATTCAACAAAAAGCCATTCATCACCTGAATTTAAACAGAATGCAGCAGATCAAAAATACCCACCAACACTGTAAAATTAAATCATAAAAATTGGGAATTTGGGATCAAGTCAAGGCTCTGATGCCAATTGAAAGAACCCTTGTGAAGGGGATTAGAACGAAAGTGGATCATCCCATAAACACAATCGATTAAAAAAAAATTACAGTACATGCATTAGGTAAAAAAAAATATACAACATGCTTAAAAAAACAAAAGGTTAGGAAACCTTACCCTTGAATATGTTCTTAAAAAAGAAACCCATGAAGACAACCACAAAAGAGACCTTGATATTCTCTGGTGAGAATCTAAGAGGTGCGGATTGCGAGAGGTTTTAGGATTAAAGGAGAAGGAAGAAAGAATTGAAGGAAAAACCTGGGACGGCAAAAAACTTTTTAGAGAAAACACTTACGTTCTATGTGTCTCTAACATTTTTCTCTATCTTTTTTGCAGGTATTTGAAAGAGACCCCTCCACCACTTTTTTACGTGAGTGTTGGAGAGAAGAAAGTGGGGAGGGAGTTATATTTTAAAAATAAATAAATAATAAGAAAAATTATTTAAATAATAAAATAATAAATAATTTTAATTTGAAATTAAAATTATAACAAAAATATGTAATAACCAACTTATTATATATTATGCAATCATATGTTATATCATATATAACATATAATATATAGTTCAAAATTGTATCATATAGAATATATAACCTATAGTTTATTTTCTCTTTCTTATGGTATTTAATATAAATCATATTTACATTCATTTTTAATTATATGAATCTAATTCATATAATTAACATTTGAATTAATTCCTCTCATAAATTCTTTATATTATAATGTATCAAATGTATTATAGTAATTATATCATATTAATTACATAAACTTAATTATATCATATATAATTAATTCCCTCAATTAATTTGAACAATTCAAATTAATCAAAAACTTGATTCTCTTAAAATTCGATGAGCTACCGAGGTGATCTCATGAACCTGTAGCTTGAAGCTCCAACGGTTCGTGAATAATGAATTAAACTCATCAATTAAGTTATTCACCATCAGTTAAATATCGGGCACTCCACTAAAGACCGACAGCTGTACTCTTCACACTATAGATATATTTTTTGTTCATTGGATATAACCAATCCATATTATGACGACCCTTCAAAAAATACTCGTAAGTACACTGGGTCAAATTACCATTTTGCCCCTATAGTTACATCTAACTCCTTAAGTACCACTGATTCCTTTAATGAACAATAAATTATAGTCCCACTATGACTAACCCCTCTTCGGCCAAGAGAGGGTGTGGTGCCTCAATGTTTAAGCTCCGAAATCAACCCTTAGGGAGCAATTTATCTACTTTCCCAACATTGGGGAAGGAGTGAATTTCGTCTATTGAAGTTGTGTTCCCAGCTCCCTCAACTAGACAAAACCCTCAGAATGGTAGGCATGTTGAGTCGGCGATCTAGCCGCTCTCATCCATACAAATCAAAAGACCACCTTCATAGGCAGAGTTCACAACTCGCTCAGGATTCAGGTCATGTTACCTATGGTCATCCTGATGAAATGGAAGTCTCTATTAAGAACGGTGTTATATAATGAGACTACTTATTTCATGGTCTAATCTTAGATAAACTCCTTTGTATAGAATATCCTCATTCACATGTCTCCACATGAATGATCAGGATCAGATCTAGCACTTAAGGTATCCAGCCTTATCCATCGACTACAAACCATTTAGGTTATCACTTAAAACATGATCCATCCGTATCTCTCTACATACATGTTTAAGTTAAAAGATAACCATGGAAATTAGTTTATTGGTTTGTGATTAATGCAACAAAAATTATAATGAAATATCATATATTTTATTAAATAAGTTGTCACACCTCGTCTCAGACTACTCTCTGAGCCTAGGAAAGGACATGACTGCAGCAGTTATCAACCCTTTTGTTGACACTTACTGCCTAATAACTCTTGTGGAAATAACTTTGATACCAATGTACAAATTCAACAACCATCTGATTAAGTCAAGAAGGCAAACAACAACTGATTAAGTAGGCCCATTTTATTACAACAATGTAATGTTTATACAACTCCAGGACTTAACTACAAAGTTTACAACGACAACTGTAAAACCCTCCGGAAGTGTAACTGTGGCTCGTGGCAGACCTTGACCTTAGCAACACACTAGAACTCTTCACTACCTGGGAAGAAAATATGAAATAACAGAATGAGCTTCACAAAGCTCAGTGAGTGGTAAGAAACTTCTAGAGTCTATTTCAACTCATAAATAACAAGCATATCATAAATACGAGGTTAGTACCCAAACCTCCTTCTCTGAATGAGTCTAGTCTCATCTCTATCTTCGCACATGGTAGATAGCTAAACTGATAACTACTTAGAATGAGTCTATTTTCTACCTACACATACGGTAGATAGTTAACTAATCATGAATGCTTACTCTGTTGCACTCCCTTTTGTTCCCAATGTCTTCTATGTGCACATAACTTCCCGCTCATGGGCTCAGAAGTTAGGCCCGTCGGCCCTCTGACCATCCTATACGAGAATCCTCCCACAGGCTCAGGAACTAGACCTCTCGGTCCCCTGACCATCCCGTGAGGTTTTGCTTTTGGGATCAGGAACTAGGTCTATTGGACCCCTGACCATCCCGATCACATAATCTCATTCTCAAGATAGATAATCATTCATAAAATAAGCATATACAATTTACTTAAAAGATATGCTTAAGACTTAAAGGAAATTACCACTCACCTTGGTCGTTTAGGAACCTTTCTTTCTAGAAGTTCCTTGGTCTTCCCGGGCTCCTCTTTTGAACCCTAAATTTCAGATCCAACTTAAAGCTCAGACTACTCATAGTTCTAAGCTTTATCTCGAGTTACTTCCTTCTACAAGTTTGCTCTCAAAATGTCTCAGGAAGCTTACCTCAAAATCTTAGATTGGACCTCCTCGTGGTTTGGCCGGAATCTTCAAAACATCAAGACTGGCCCAGCTTACCCAATAGCTCGACCCCTCTATTTTGTCATCATTCCTCAGCCTGATTCCTTGGAGCTTCTTCTCCGGTAGCCCTACCCTGAAAACTAAACTCTCTTATCTTTCAAGTGGCTTTGGAATCATGCGAAACGCATGAGTATTTTGGGAGAACTCCTCGTCCTAATTTGATGCTACTTCTTGTTCTTTCTATTCGGCAGCATCTCTCCTTTTGGAACCTCTTGACCAACGCATGGTCTTGCTACCAATGCATAGTCTCCTCCCAATTAGGCCTTATACACTCTTTTTTTATGTCTTAGAAAGAGAATTTGAGTTCTCATCTGAAGTCCTTGCCCCTATTTATAGGCGTCCAATATTTCTCTAAGGCCGACACCTCCTACTTGGCCGCATGTCCAAGTATCTCTTCCTTACACTATTACCGCAATCTTGCATCAGCACAACCCAAGGTGTCTTGCTCCCCTTTTACTAACGCATAGCCCTCAACTTTGCATGTCTTCTTATGCACCCACCTCATTTGCTTAAGGCTTAAGATTTCTTTCCAACAAGCCACATGTCCGGATGACGTCCCTGAATATGACCATCCTTTATATGCGTTCATCCTTCATATGCGTTTATCCAACCACAAATGTGCTCACATGCCCTTGGATGTCCAACGCATGGTTCTCAACTCAACACCTCAAGGCATGGCTCACCATCACTTGGGTTCTTGCTAATGCATCCCTTATGACCAATGCAACAAACCTCATGAACCTTGTTACCACAAGCCTTAGCAATGCAAGGACAAATCACCATGCGTCCACCTTAGCTCGTTCCATCACCTAGCTCATACCTTAGCAAGGCCACCGCATCCATCACCACATGCTATCGCATCCATCATGCAGCATCACCGCATGCCATCGCGTAGCACTGCCGCATCCATCGTATGCATCGCATCCATTGCTGCATGCCATCGCATACTACCAATGCATTCCTTCAGCTGCATACGCGCATACCATTGGCCGTATACCATAGGCCGCATCACCGCATGCCCTCGGCCACACACTCTCGCGTAGCAAGGCTGCCGTATGCCCCTAACGCATAGCACTGCCCCAATGAGCCAACACATAGTATCACATCATGGTACCAACGCATAACGTTGCCGCATAGCATCGACGCATAACATCACCGTGTGACACCAACGCATAAGGCTGCCATATACCATCCATGTATACCTTCGGCCGCACAACGCATAGCACCGTTGCATGATGCCAACGCATAGTGCTGCCGTATACCATCGACGCATACCTCCATCGCTGCATGCTACCAATGCATTCCTTCAGCCACAACCCATCGGTCGCATTGTAGTACCACCGCAACCATCGCATCCATCGCATCCATCACGCCGTATACACGCATAGCATCGTGCCCAATGTCCAGCGCCTTTGGATGCGCAACTTGAGGCTACCGCATACCCGATCAATGCGTGCGCGTGCCTCCAGTGCCTTGTGCCCATGTCCGCATAACCTAAGGCTGCCACATGCATTTTCTAACCTCTTCAAGACCTTGGCTGCTGCATGCACTACTAACCTCCCAAATAACCTCTCAAAGTCTAATGGCCAACGCATGGCACACACTAACATATTGTCAAATACTTAGTCATTTTTCTCCTTGGCTTCCGATGCATGGTTACTCTTGGCAATGCCTCTTGCCAATACTTCAGCCAATCATGCATCTAACCTTACAAACGAATGGTTGCCTTTTCAACTTATGTGTTAATGTCTCCTAAATCTTAACGCATGGGTCCTTTTGACCTTACACTTAGCCAAATTTCATCAATAAAAGCTTAACTCAAAACTACTCAAGGAAAATCTATTCAACACTTAGAAATTTCCTTCACTTCAACATAGGATTTAACTTTCACTTAGTTAATTTCCTTAACCACCTGCTTAAGTAGGGAAAATGGAAATTCGAGTATCACGTAAATAATGAGTTTGTACATAACATTCACAAACTATAGAACCCTACAAGATTTAGGGCATCAAACCCAACAGTAGTGACGACTGGTTCGAAGGCTAACCAGTAGAGTGTTGGGATGGTAGCAGCATGTAGTGGAAGTGATGAGGATCGATAAGCACTCTAATTGATTAATTTTGGCAGAAATAAAGACATACTCAAACAAAATTTAATGGGTTTCAAGACATACCTTTGAAGAACCGTTGAAATCTTGTTTCCCAGCTGCTAAATCCTTCAAATCTTCAGGCAGACCACAACAATTCTCTTGGTGCTCTAGATTGAGTTGGGGGACTCAAAATAAGTTGAGATCAAAGAGAACTTAGAGAATGCTCACTGCAACAACCCAATGAAGAACGCTTTCTTCTCATGAATTTTCAGCTAAAATTCTTTCAGTTGCCTTGCTCCAAAATCACTCAAATCTCTTCAATATATTGCAGACTATCATACAAAGAGATTTGCTACATAGGATGCAGCTCATGCTTGGAGTTATTCAAGCTTGAAGATAATAGGTTGTTTGTGAGCTACTTTGAAGATGAAGTTGAAAAATCACATTTTTCTTTATGTGTAATTTCTATTTCCAAAATCCAATTTTGATTTTAAAATCATATTTGATATCTAAAATCAAAATTTATGAATTTTACAAATTAATTTCATAAATTAATTTTCTAATAAAATTAATAAATAATTGTTTAATTTTTTTTTTAAATAATTCTAATTAATTTAAAATCCAATATTAAATTAATTTTACACAAATCCATCTTCATATATTTAAATCATATTTAAATATATATTCTCCAATTTCGTTTGATCCTAATTTGAATGTTTCAAATTAACTTATCATGCTACTCTAGAGCTAATCCATTTCAGAGCTAGTAGAGGGACCTCGTGGACCTACAGATCATGGGCTACAACGATCCGAGATTAATCGGCTAAACTTATTAGACCGATCTAACCCCATTCATTAACTAATGATTCACTCCACTAAAGTTCATAATTGAACTCCCCTCACTGTAGATATATTATGCCCACTAGATATAATTATGATTAGTAAGTCAACCCTTAACAAGTTTTTCGTAATAACGGCAGGGTCAAATCTCTGTTTTACCCTCGAAATTACCTCTTGTTCCTTAAGTCCCCATAGATCCCCTAATGAACAATTATTTTATGATCCAATCAACAACACCGAGTCCTTCTCGGGCCAATGAGAGGGTGGGGCCCCAAGTTCAAGACCCAGAATTAGCACTTAAACGAAAAACCTCTCTACTATCCCTAAAAACGGGTAGGAGTGAATTCCATCTTACACCCTATGTCCCCAGCTGTCTATCCAGTCTTACCCTTGAAATGGAAGGTTTATTGAGCTGGCACTGTTGAGCCAACCCTCACCTATGCAAATCTAAGGATAATTTCATATAACTAGGAGTTCATGGTTAGCTCAGGATCAAGGTCAAGTTACCTACGTCATCGCTTTAAAATAGTCAGTCTTAAACAGTAAACAACATTATAAAGTAAGAGTGACTAATTTTGTGGTTCAATCTTGTACAAACAGTTTTGCACAAGGACATTGTGAAACTCGGATTTCCATTTTTCCTACTTAAGCAGGTGATTAAGGGAATTAACTAAGTGAAAGTTAAATCCTATGTTGAAGAGAAGGAATTTCTAAGTGTTGAATAGAATTTCCTTAAGTAGTTTTGAGTTAAGCATTAATTGGTGAAATTTGACTAAGTATTTGACAAAGCATTAGTATGTCCCATGCGTTGGCCATTAGACTTTGAGAGGTTATTTGGGAGGTTAGTAGTGCATGCAGCAGCCAAGGTTTTGAAGAGGTTAGAACAACGCATGCGACAACTTCAAGTTGTGCATCCAAGGACGTTGGACGTTGGATGCGTTGGATACAATGGATGCGATGGATAGAGGCGTGCGGCGATAGAGGCTGGCGCGATTGATGTGTTGGACGCGAGAGTATGCGGCAATGGTTTACGGCCAAAGGGATGCACTGGCGATGGATGGAATGCAGTAATGAAGGATGCGGCGATGGATGGCATGCGGTGATGGGGGTATGCGTCGATGGTATGTGGTAACAACTATGTGTTGGCATCATGCGACAGTGCTATGCTTTGTGCTGTCGAAGTTATGCGTTGACGGTATACGGCAAGCACTATGCGTTGGTGTCAAACGGTGATGCGATGCATCAATGCTATGTGGTCAAAGGAATGTGTTGGTAGATTGTGGTGATGCGAGGGCATGCGGTGCAAGGGCATGCAGTGATGTGATGTTATGCCATGATGGATGCAATGGACGCGATGGACGCGGCAGTGCTATGCAATGGTAAGGAACGATGGAAGCGATGGACGCGATGGACGCGACAGTGCTATGCGATGGTAAGCAGCGATGGATGCGATGGATGCGATTGATGCGAAAATGCAATACTATGCGTTGGTGATGTGCTATGTGTTGGTGATGTGCTGTGCATTGGTGATGTGCTATGCGTTGGTGATGTGCTATGCGTTGGTGATATGCTATGCATTGGTGATGCACTACGCGTTGGTGATGTACTATGCGTTTGTGATGTACTATGCGTTGGTGATGCACTATGCGTTGGTGATGTGCTATACGTTTGTGATGTGTTATGCGTTGGACATCCAAGTGCATGTGGGCACATAGGACAAACTAGTAGTATGTGTTGAAGGAGTGTTGGTCATTATCCTAGATTAATGCATATGAAGTTGGATGAACGCATATGAAGAATGAACGCATATGAAGGATGGATGCATTCAAGGACGTCATCCGAACATGTGGATTGTTGGGAAGGAAATCTTAAGCCTTAAGCAAATGAACTGGATGCATAAGAAGTCATGCAAAGTTGAGGGCTATGCGTTGGTAAAAGGGGGGCAAGACACCTTGGGTTGCGCTGATGCAAGATTGCGTTGATAGTGTGGGGAAGAGACACTTGGACATGGGGCCAAGTAGAAGGTGTCGATCTTGGAGAATTTTTTTATGCCTATAAATAAGGCCAAGACAGTGCAATACTATGCGTTGGTGATGTGCTATGCGTTGGTGATATGCTATGCGTTGGTGATGCACTATGCATTGGTGATGCGCTATGCGTTGGTGATGCACTATGCGTTGGTGATGTGCTATGCGTTGGTGATGTGCTATGCGTTGGTGATGGGCTATGCGTTGGTGATGTGCTATGCGTTGAACATCCAAGGGCATGTGGGTGCATAGGACAAACTAGTAGTATGCGTTGAAGGAGTGTTGGTCATTATCCTAGATGAACGCATATGAAGTTGGATGAACGCATATGAAGGATGAATGCATATGAAGGATGGACGCATTCAAGGACGTCATCCGGACATGTGGTTTGTTGGGAAGGAAATATTAAGCCTTAAGCAAATGAAATGGATGCATAAGAAGATATGAAAAGTTGAGGGCTATGCATTGGTAAAAGGGGAGCAAGACACCTTGGGTTGCGCTGATGCAAGATTGTTTTGATAATGTAGGGAAGAGACACTTGGACATGCGGCCAAGTAGGAGGTGTCGACCTTGGAGAATTTTTGGACGCCTATAAATAGGGCCAAGGACTTCAGATGAGAACTCAAATTCTCTTCAAAGGACATAAAGAAGAGTGTATAGGGAGGAGACTATGCGTTGATAGTAAGACTATGCATTGGTCAAGAGTTTCTAAGAGGGGAGATGCTATTGGATAGAAAGGACAGAAGATGGCATCAACTTGAGACGAGGAGTTCTCCCAGAATACTCGTGCGTTTGGAGTTATTTCAAAGCCACTTGAAAGCTAGAAGAGTCTAGTTTTCAGGGTAGTGCTGTTGGAGAAGAAGGTCCAAGGAATCGGGCTGGAAAGTGAGAACAAGACAGAGGGGTCGAGCTATCGGGTAAGCTGGGCCAGTCTTGATCTTTTGAGTTTCCGGCCAAACCACGAGAAGTTATGAGCTAATATTTTGAGACATTTTAGAGCATGTTTGTAGAAGGAAGTAACTCGAGATAAAGCCTAGAACTATGAGTAGTCTAAGCTTTGAGTTGAATCTGGAATTTAGGGTTGAAAAAAGGAGCCCGGGAAGATCAAGGAACTTCTAGAGAGGAAGGTTCCTAAACGACCAAGGTGAATGGTACTTTCCTTTAACTATTAAAGCATATATTTTAGAATAAATTGTATATGCTTATGTCATGAATTAGTAAATAGCATGAGAATGAGAATACGCGAATAGGATGTCCAGGGAGTCAATAGACCTAGTTCCTGAGCCCGAGAGTAGAACCTCACAGGATGGTCAGGGGAAAGAGAGGTCTAGTTCCTGAGCCTGTGGGAGGATCCTCGTATGGGATGGTCAGAGGGCTGAGGGGCCTAGCTGCTAAGCCCATGAGCGGGGAGCTATGTGAACATAGGAGACAAAGGAAACGTAAAGAGTAAACGTTGTATTTAGTAACAGTTATCTATCTACCGTGTGTGTAGGTAGACAACATACTCATTCTAAGTAGTTATCAGTTTAGCTATCTACCATGCGCGAAGATAGAGATGAGACTAGACTCACTCAAGGCAGAGGTTTGAATGTAACCTCGTATTTGTGATATGCTTGTTATTTATGAGTTGAAATAGACTCTAGAAGTTGCTTACCACCCACTGAGTTTTGTGAAGCTCATTCTGTTATTTCATGTTTTTCTTCCCAGGTAGCAAAAGGTGAGGAGTTCCAAGGTGTTGCTAAGGTCAAGGTTTGCCACAAGCCATAGTTACACTTCCGGGGTTTTACAGTTATTGTTGTAAACTTTGTTGTTAAGTCTTGGAGTTGTATAAACTTTACATTGTTGTAATAAAATGGGCGTACTTAATCAACTGTTGTCAATCTTCTTGACTTAAAGTTTATTGAGAGTAAAGAGGTTCAGTTGGGTAGTAGGTATCACAAAAGGGTGGTATCTCGGTCCCTCACCCCTCTCCTCGGGCTCAAGAGTGCGAGCTCGAGGTGGGGTGTGACAGACACCCCCACTCCACATGTCCCAACATGAACGAATTAGGATCACTTCGTCTATACCACTTTACAACTCTTTGTAACAACTATAGAGTAGGCCACATGGAACCTTATTCATATACTATAGATCATTTTGACTATTTATCGAACCTGATCCACCTTTATGTATTCACATAAAGTTCAAGTACTCATCCAATAGTTAAGGGACTTTCAGGTTTATTGGATTTCTCATAAGCAATACATTTATTCAATAACACCTTATTATACTTTCAGAATAAGTTCCAATATTTACATACCACGAGTTTTAGGACATAAAACCCAACAAACTCCTACTTGGACTAAAACTCCAGTGGTAACCTATATATCTAAGACTGAGCTTTTGAGTTTTATAGAGAAATACAATAAACTAGGGCATCCCATACCCATGGTTTACCATTTGGTATCACTATACCTGATATTTCTCCCACTTGCCCTAGATTATTAATCCGGTATTCCTAGTCGTACTAGATGATTCTCAAACATTGTAGTCAAAAGAATCATTGTAAAATGTTAGTATACAATAGGCTTTTGAATAAACTATATAGGATTGCATCTCAATGTTAGCCAGGAAGCACACTTTCCTCCCACTACATTAAGGTACTCTCAACTCTTTGAGTAAGATGCATCTTACCTACCTTAACAACTCTTTGTTAATAGCTAGATCTAGAAATCTTTAAACTTTCTATACATTGATCTAGTCGTTTTTAAATATCTAAATATTTGCAAATGGCTTTAAACAATTTGATTTTTAATGGAAATTGCTATAACAAACATAATTTTTTAAAATGAATATTTCATTTATCACAAAAATATATATAATTTTTCTTTTTTAAACAAGATTTACAAAAGCAATGAAAACAAGTAGCAACTTCTCCCACTGAATAAGCTGAGCAAGCGGTCCAAGGGACTAGTTAGTCTGTTTACCTTTCTCTGCTTTTTTCTTGACAAGATACTAGGGACAGTTTCTCGTCCAGTGCCCTTCTTCATTGCAGTGGAAATATTTTCCTTTATCTGCAGCGTTATCCTTGCCTTTCTTTCTAGCAGGTTTCTTCTTCCCTTTCCCTTTGCCCTTCTTCATAGGAATACTCTTATTCTTTGAAGAGGAGCCAACATTAGGATTGGAGGACGTTCCTCTCTTTTCGATAGTAGTAACATTTAATTTTGACTCCAGACCCTTTGTTCTCAACATTTTCTGGTAAGGTTGTAGCTCATTTAGTAGAGTAGTTAAGCTGTAATCAATTTTATTCATCAATGCATTCGTACAGAATTGCAAAAAACTCCTCGGAAGAGATTCGAGAATAAAACCAACTTGACTTCTCTCGTCCACGACAACACCGTTTACTTCTTCCACATTAAAGTGGACCATCATGTCCATGACATGTTCACAAACATTGGTCCCCTCTTTCATGTGACTATTGTAAATGTACTTAATGGCATCATGCCTCATGGTGAAGGACAATCCAAACATCCCTCGTAGAGATTCCATAATCTATTTGGCAGTATTCATATCCTCATGTTTCTTTGCCAACACATCAGATAAGTTGGCAAGGATATAAGCACGGGCTTTATCATTAGCCCTGACCCATCCGTCATATGTATCCCAAATAGTTTGGGTTGTATTAGAGTTAGGAATGGGAGGACAATCCTCCGTTAAGACAAACCGCAAATCGTCTATCACAAGTATCGTGTTCAAATTTGATTTCCAAGTCATGTAGTTATCCCCGATGATTTTATCCGATGCCAACAATTGTATTATTGTACTTGTCATTCTAAAATTATAAACAAATTCTAAAAGTGAATTGCTTTTAAATCCATTCAAATTTTAGCAATTCCAATAATGTACCCAAGATTATTATTTTGCAATGATACTACATCAAGACATTCTTGACTAAATACTATCTCCAGAATAACTCACATTCCGATAGTCACTTAGGTACCGCTTTTGGTCATAAATTATTAACACTTAGTAATTCTGTAAGTGTAGACTCGCCATTTTTAGATCTTACAAAACGGTATGAGTATGCCTCTGAAATAGAAGACAATACCCAAGATAGAATTATAAGACCCTATTCATTTTACTAAAGCCTAGGTTATTCCGAATCCTATGGGGATAGCCATCATTAAACAACTAGTAAAGGGTAGCTTAAAGCTAACCAACAGGCGTAACATAGGAATCTCACGGTTCAGACTAATGGAGAAAACCATAGGATATGTTGACACATTTCCTTCACCCATTTACTATGAATTACTTCCTCCGTTTACCTTGGTATTGACGAATACATCCGCTTTCTGTATGGAGGTCACTCCCAGGGTGACACAAAGCGTCATATGAATCTCATGGTGTAAACTATGTGGAAATGTGGCAGTTTAAATCGTAAACTTGATTTCTATTCGAACAACTTCCCCTTATTCACCAGAATCTAAATTTTAGCTAAAAAAATACTTTCTGTATGGAGGTCACTCCTAGGGTGACACGAAGTACCGCTTAAATCCAGACTGTGAACTCTTAGAGATGTGGGAGCTAAGAATAACGTATCGAATATGTTATTAATCTCGCACTGAAGTTTTCTAATAACTCTATCATATAAAAGTTGTTGACTACCACTGAAGTGTTCTAATTTTTGGGTAAATTTATACTTAGGCTCTTTTACGGCTAATAAAAACAACCCTAAGTCTATGTTATCCAAATATAACACTTACAAATGGACTTGAACCTATGATGTCTAGGTGATAAACCCTTTTTATTACCTCACATCGCTCACGAATTCTCATAAAACCAGTTACCAACACTCAATAATTTGGCCATAATCAAACGGTAGGAGGTGTTCCGTAGACCGTCAACTTAAATACCCCCAGTCTTCGACAGGATTATATACCGTTTGAGTTTGTAACTCTAGTTTTACAAGTTTCACGACCTATTTTAACTATTAAAATAAGTGGTTCACCTACGTGAGCATGCAACTGTTCTATGTTATGGATTTTAAATGTCTATCTCAATTTTGTAACACAAATAAAAAATTAGACATGATAAACATCCACAACATACATAAAGGCATTCAATATCCAATATAACACCTATATTAAATACAAGAAACCCTAACATGCATACTATATATTATAAAAAATTATAACATACTTTCAATGCATGTTGCATGCTTCCTACGATGGGATTTTAAATCTACATGGCACATTATATGGACATACAAGATTTATTTAATTATAACATACATCCAATGCATAAATAATTAAACACAGACTAATATGGTTTTAATTTTGGAAAAAAAAAGCAAACAAAAGCCTAACCATTACAAAAACTGCATCAACACCGCTCGAACCAGACTCGAACAGTCTGAACTGAACCAGTAGAGTCTAGACCAAACTAGCCAAAAACCATTCGAGGCTGAACTGGAACGGACCTGAAGAAACCAGTCGAACCAACTACTCTACTCTCGCTCAAAATCTCGCTAAGGCTAATTGTTTAGCATCGACGACCATCGTCATGCGTTTGCCTGATCGTTTACTATCTGCGTGATCATTTAGCAACTATCGCATAACTCTTGATCAAACTACATGATCATGTAGTGTCTGCATTCTATTGCATAGTGTCATTGTCTAGTGCCAAAGGACGCTACACGATCGCTTAGTGTCCAACACTATCGTGCAGCTCCACCATTTAGTGCCAGACATTTCTACACATCGCTTAATGCCATTGTCTAGCACTGCGTCTTGATTGTTTACCGCGCGCACAAGGTAAGCGATCACTTAGTGCTATCGCATAGCCCTCGATGCATCGCCCAGCTGTCGCACATAGGTAAACGATCACTTAATGCTATCACTTAGCAGTTCAACGCATCACTTAGCTACCACATAGAGGTAAACGATTGCTTAGCTCCCACCCGAAGCTACATGATTGTGTAGTGCCATCGTACAACAATACAACGCATCGCTTAGCCCTCCAAGGTACATGATCATCTAGCGCACAACACCTCAACGATCAACGCTCAAAGCTACACGATCATTTAGATTTTCTTAATATCGTCTAACATATTGAGCTAAATTATCGTTTAGCTATTGAAGCTCAACAACGATATGAACAGAGGCTGAGCGTCTGGCATCTACAACTCAGCCTCTTAGCTTGTTTCAACGAATTACAGCTTAATTTCAACTCTAATGACTCCAAATAAATTACAAACACTTGAAAAGACATATAAGTCATTAAGCAAGAGCCAATTACAAATTTAAACGAGAAATTAAAGAGAAAATAAAGGCCAAAACTCTGAAAACTATATCAGTACAGCAGTTTCATATTTCTCATATAAAACACCCACCAAACTAAAATTATACCGAATTGAATGCTTATATGATCCTCTGATACCAATTGTTGGGATGGTAGCAGCACGCAACAAAAGCGACGAGGATCGATAAGCACTCTAATTGATTAAATTTGGCAGAAACGAAAACATACTCAAATAGAATTTAATGGGTTTCAAGACATACCTTTGAAGAACCGTTGAAATCTTGATTTCTAGCTGCTAAATCCTCCAAATCTTTGTGCAGACCACCACAAGATCTTCCCTACTATTCTCTTGCTGCTCTAGATTTATTTGTGGGACTCAAAATAAGCTGGAATCAAATGGAACTTAGAGAATACTCACTGCAACAGCCCAATGAAGAACACCCTCTTCTCATGAATTTCCAGCTAAAATTCTTTTGGTTTCCTTGCTCCAAAATCACTCCAATCTCTTCAATATATTGCAGACTATCATGCAATGAGATTTGCTGCATGGGATGCAGCTCATGTTTGGAGTTATTGAAGCTTGAAGATAATAGGTTGTTTGTGAGCTACTTTGAAGATGAAGTTGAAAAATCACATTTTTCTTTTTGTGTAATTTCTTTTTCCAAAATCCAATTTTGATTTTAAAATCACATTTGATTTCTAAAATCAATATTTATTAATTCTACAAATTAATTTTCTAATAAAATTAATAAATAATTATTTAAACAATTTAAATAATACTAATTAATTTAATATCCAATATTAAAATAATTTTACAAAAATCCATCTTCATATATTTAAATCATTTCTAAATATATATTCTCCAATTCTGCTTGATCCTAATTTGAACGTTTCAAATTAATTTATCACGCTACTCTAGAGCTAATCCATTTTCGAGCTAGTAGGGGGACCTCGTGGACCTACAGATCATAGGCTTCAACGATCCGAGATTAATCGGCTAAACTCATTAGACCGATTTAACGCCCATTCGATAACTAATGGGTCACTCCACTGAAGTTCATAGTTGAACTTCCCTCACTGTAGATATATTATGTCCACTCGATATAACCATAATTAGTAAGTCAACCCTTCACATGTTGTTCGTAATAACAGCTGGGTCAAATCTCTGTTTTACCACCGAAATTACCTCTTTTTCTTTAAGTTCCAACTAATCCCCTAATGAACAATTGTTTTGTGATCCAATCAAAAAAACCGAGTCCCTCTCAGGACAATGAGAGAGTTGGGGCGCAAGTTCAAGACCCAGATGAGGACTTAAGGGAACAACCTCTCTACTATCCCTAATAATGGGTAAAACTGAATTCCGTCTTGCACCTTATGTCCCCAGCTATCTATCGAGTCTTACCCATGAAATGGGTGGTTTATTGAGTCAGCACTATTGAGCCAACCCTCACCTATTTAAATCTAAGGATAATTTCAAATAAACAGGAGTTCATAGTTAGCTCAAGATTAAGGTCAAGTTACCTGGGTCATTGCTTTAAAATAATCAGTCTTAAATAGTAAACAGTGTTATAAAGTAAGAGTGACTAATTTTGTGGTTTATCTTGTACAAACCCTTTTACACTAGGAAATCCCACTTCTCACATCCCAACATGAACGAATTAGGGTCACTTTGTTTGTAGCACTTTACCACTCTTTGTAACAACTACAGAGCAGACCACATCCAATAGTATTACCAGAATAAGGTACCCAATCTTATTCATATCCTATAGATAATTTTGACTATTTACTCGAACCTGATCCACCTTTATGTCTCCACATAAAGTTCAAGTACTCATTCAATAGTCAAGAGACTTTTAGGTTTATTGGATTTCTCATAAGCAATACATCTATTCAATAACACCTTATTAAACTTTCAGAATAAGTTCCATTATTTACATACCATGAGTTTTGGGACATAAAACCCAACAAACTCCCACTTGGACTAAAACTCTAGTGATAACCTATATATCTGATATATAAGATCGAGTTTCTAAGTTTTATAAAGAAATACAATGAACTAGGGTGTCCCATACCCATGGTTTACCAATTAGTATCTCTATACCTGATATTTCTCCCACTTGTCCTAGATTATTAATCCAATATTCCTAGTCCTACTAGATGATTCTCAAACATTGTAGCCGAGAGAATCATTATAAACATGTTAGTATACAATAGGCTTTTGAATAAACTATATAGGATTGCATCTCAATAATGGCCAGAAAGCACACTTTCCTCCCACTACATTGAGGTACTCTCAACTCTTTGAGTAAGATGCATGTGACCTACCTTAACAACTCCTTGTTAACAGTCAGATCTGGAAATCTTTAAGCATTCTATACTTTGATCTAGCTGTTTTTAAATATTTGAATATTTGCAAATGGCATTTAACAATTTCATTTTTAACAGAAGTTGCTAAAAAAAACACATAATTTTTTAAAATGAACATTTCATTTATCACAAAAATATATACAATTTGTTCTTTTTCACAAGATTTACAAAAGCAATAAAAACAAGTAGCAATTTCTACCACTAGATGAGTTGAGCAAACGGTCCCAGGGACTAGTTAGCCTATTTATCTTGCTCTACTCTCTTCTTGGCAAGATACTGAGGGTAGTTTCTCCTTCAGTTCTCTTCTTCGTTGTAGTGGAAACATTTCCCTTTATCTGCAACGTTATCCGTTCCTTTCTTTCCAACAAGTTTCTTCTTCCCTTTCCCTTTGCCCTTCTTCACAGGAATACTCTTATTCTTTGAAGAGGAGGCAGCATTAGGCTTGGAGGATGTTCTTCTCTTCTCGGCAGTAGTAACATTTACTTATGACTCCATACCCTTTGTTCTCAATATTGTCTGGTAAGACTGTAGCTTATTCAATAGAGTAGTCAAGCTGTATTCTATTTTATTCATCGATGCATCTGTACAGATGATAACAAGTAGAAATACAAGTTATTTATACTGTTTTATTTAGATATTGTAGCTAAAAGAAAGAAAAGTTGCATCGATAGTATACAAATTGGCTAAGAAATGCGAAAATTATGAAATGTCGTCAATACACCCACTAACACCATTGTGATGGTAGAATAGAATGTTTCAGTTTCTGTTTTGCAGGAAATCAGTCACCGCATGCATTCGAGACTCAAAGATAAAATAAACAATGCTCTACGTCGCATTGCACCCATCAATAAAAAACGAAGAGATAATCAACGCAATGACGGCACATGCGACAATCGATCAAGAGCTCTAGCAATCGATGCAATTTCAACCGCATGCGGTAATAAAAAAAAACACCTCATGTGGCGATGGATCGAAGATGTAAAAAGGAACGCATTTGCGGACGATTCTGACAAGTGTACACTTTCAGTTGTGCATTTTTAACGGGTTGATTGCATAATAGTAGGAATTTCTCATTTCGCCATTTCACGAACTACCATAACTATATAATGGGAACCACAGAGTCAAAGAGCGAAGCCTCGCCTATAAATAGCATTTGCAAATTCACTGGAAAAATATACATGTATACATAGAGACGTGTATATACTGATTTTGAGAGAGAGTCTGGTCTGAAGCGACTTACAGAGTAGATCCGGGCGAACCACAAGACAAGGCCGAGAGGTGAGTCTCCGAGCAGAGAATCCTTCCAATTCCCATAACTGAAGCTCTGTGCGAAGGTCAATTCTACCGGGAAAGCAAGCTTGAGAAGGAAGCTTTCCTCTCCACCACTTCCACACACCGACAAGCACTATCTTCATTCGGAATCTGTGTCAAGACGTTGACATTCTTTCTGTATTTGTTTATAATCTCTATTTCATCATCTGTATTCATCTTCTCTAATCTTTCATTCACAACATGTATTAAACGCTTAATTTTAGAATTAAATGTTATGATAGTCACCATTGTCATCTCTCTATCTCTTCCGGTACATCCATAATCCATTTTCTCCATGATGTGTTCCTAATCCCATAGGTAAATAGCAAGAATTAAGCGAGTGAGTTAATTTGTGTTAAGGAAATAATTAAGTTTAGCTAAAGTATGCTCGACAGCATCTTCACCCGTCAGAGCAAAAGTGAAGATGTTATTCCGCCTATCGAGAAAGGTTTGGAAGAATGTGTTAACTAAAGCAAGAAGTATTTCTAGAGATGGAAACAACCTTGCGTTCATCACGTTCATCCCTGTTTCACCATAGTGATATGGGAACACGGCCGATCACCAAGAGGTGTATGCTAAGAGAAAGTAGAACCTTAGTTGCATCTTTAACGCAATTAACAAACTTGCGATGTTTTACTATTTACTCTTTCTCCTTCTACTTCATTCATGAAAACTTGCCATCGCATACATCGATTCTTTATACAACTTCACAGTCAGTCTCGACCTCAGTATCATGTATCATGTATCTTGTATCTTGTATCATATTAGTCTAGGATTTTATTTTATCAACGCAATTTTATTTCATCGCAATTTATATTCCTGTAACCACCATTCTTTATTCATTGTATCATATTAGTGGAATTTCCTAATGTTTTGAGCGAATGAATATGAAATTGCTTTTTCTTTTTTTAGGGTATGTAAAAAAAATAAGAAATCTTTTGTTTACTCAATTAAAAAATAGAAAATGGTACCTTTTTTGTTCAAAGAATAAAAATAAATACACGGGTTGATGGTTTATATGCCTCTCCTGGCTCCTCTTGGCCATTTCTAGCAAGATTTGCCACTTTCCAGCAAGTTTCAGCGCAAAACTAGCGAGATTTTCATCCTTAGCGAGATCCACCTCTTTCTTATCTCACTTATTTTCTTTTCTCGCTCTCGCTTTCGCTCATTATGGTGAGCTGCTTGCTTATTTTTCCCAAGCAGCTGCCTGTTTACGCACCGATTCCCTGTTTCAACTTCAAAAATTTAAGAAACGTTCTTCTACAAACTTGTTTAGAATTGAGTTAAATTTCTTACTTTAAATTCTCAGCTCCAAATTACTTGTAATTTGGCTTGGAGCTTCCAATCCTCACTCCGAGCCCTGATTAATCCGAGAATTTACCCCTTCTGCAAATTCTTCACTTTTTGTTCTTCTCCCCATGAGATCTTTCTCTTTCAATAGGTTCTCCCATCTTTCAAATGGGACCAATCTCACTTAATTTGCTCAAGTCGTTCGTGAAAATCGAGCTTCTGAAGTTCCTCTTCCTTTTATACTTCCTACCGCCTCCCATGTTCATTGGTCAAACCGCTACCTCATCCAGCACCTAGTGCTTCCGACCAATTCCAATTACTGAGTTTCTTCAATTAATTTGTTTTTCCTTCTCTTCCTTCGTAACCCTCATTAGGCCTTCACCTCATAGCATAACTTTAGCATGCATCGAGTTTCAACGCCTTGTGCACATCGCATACTCCATCTTCTAGCACCCAGCGCCAACGTCTAACGCCCAACACCTATCGTCTAGCGCCCAACGTGTATTGTATAGCACTTGCCGTGCAACTCATCGTCTAGCGCCCAGCACCTATCATCTAGCGCACAACGCCTATCATCTAGCGCTCAATGTCTATCGTCTAGCACTTGTCGTGCACCTCATCGTCCAGCTCCCAGCACCTATCGTCTAGCGCCTAACGTCTATCATCTAGCACTTTACCGCACGATCGCCTACCACATCGCTTAGCTCTGTGCATTTGCCTACCACCTCATCGTTTTTAGCTTTTGAAATTCACTTTATAAATACCTTTTCATCACATTTTGGTGCATGCATATTCTTCAATATTTAAAGCAAGAAATCATAACAAACTAATATTTATTTCCTTACACATAAAAACTTTTTCATTGTATTTTGGTGCATGTATATTCTTATATATTTAAATAAAGAAAATCAAACTAATATTTATTTCCTTACATATAAATACTTGCATGTTCTTAGTTATATATGACATGCAAGAATAGCATAGCAATAATGATCTTACATATAGATAAGATACACGCACAAGCCTAGTTATATAAATTAAAATAGGGAAAAATATCTTTTTAGTCTCATAGTTTTAAAGAATATGTGCATTTGGTCTTTGTGGTCTCAATTCGCCCATTTTAGTCTCTCAGTTTTACAAAATAGGTTTAAAAGGTCTTATTCTCTTTTTCTAAACTAATTAGATATTTTTATATTCTTTTCAATTTTATTATGACATTTATAAATAAAAAAATATATATTTTCTCTTTTATCTCTCTTCTCATCCACTCTCCACTCTTCTCTCTCCTCCCCTCCCCTTCTTCCATCATGGTTCCCAACTTCCTAGTTCCATCTCTTTTCTCCCTTCTCCAATAGATACATTCCCTTTGGCCTCTCATTTTCTTTTATTCTTCGAACCTTCTAAACATTCATGAGGTAGACCATGTTGTCAAGTAGTTTTAAGTTTCATGAGAATATTTGTTCCCTTATTAATTATTTCAACAAGTTACTGATCATTTGAGCTATCAGATTTGTACTATATAGTTTTAAAATAAGCAATTCTTGATACAAATGTAGATCACAAAATTGTACAAACTCTTTGAAATATTCATATAAAAACTTTCGATTTTATTTTTTTGTTCATGCCAATGGTACAAAATAAAAAACAAGTTCTTGTCACGTTGTTATTTTCGAATTCAATCGTGGTGGTTCGCGAGATCTCTAAAATTCCTTTCTTCTTGATCGACTTCTTGAAATAAACGCTCTACTATTGAAGAAAATGGATCAGTAAAGAGGGAAGAATGGTGAAGGGAAGGGAAGAGCGAGAGAAAGAGAGAAGAATCATGGAGAGGGAAGGAGAGAGAAGAATGAGAAAGATGAGTGAATAGGAAGTGAGGAGAGAGAAAATATATTTTTATTTCAAAATTTCAAAATTTAAAAGAACGTAAAAAAAAAATATCCAATTAATTTAGAAAACGAGAAAAATAATCTTTCCAACATATTTTCTAAAACTAAGGGACTAAAATGGCCAAATTGAAACCTTAAAGACCAAATGCAAATATTCTTGAAAACTTACTTACTAAAAAGATGTTTTTCCCATTAAAATATTTTGAATTGATAATATACTATTGATTATTGATGAAAAAATAGATCTCTTTCATTTTTTATTCGAAAACAATGATTGGAAATTAAGAAGTTATGAAAAGCTAAAATGTAGTATGTATTTTTTTTTCTTAGTATGTGATTAGCAATTCAAAATCTTAGTCTCACTTTTTGAATTTTATAAAATTATTTTTCGGTTGCTTAAATTTTTTGAGGGTTTGGATTTGTCTATGTTTTTATAAGTTGAGTGAATTCATTTAATTTGATAACTAAAAGCAAAAACGATAGTCATAAAAAAACTTATAATCAAATATAAATTTTTTTCATTTATCACAATTAAATTTCGAAGAAAAATCTTTCTTCTCGCCATTAGATATATTTGTTGAAATATATATAATATGTATGCATGATGTGTGTATGTATATGTATATATAATAGATGCGGAGGTAGCAGATGATTATTATGTTTGTATAGTATTCATACATATTTAAAGTATGAAAGTAGAGCAAAATAGAGCATCTCTTTCATTCTAAACAAAATCATGCATATTATTCTTCTATATATATAACTTCCTCAACTTGGTAAAAATTCTCTGCTCAAACTTATCCAAACATCTTACATTTCACAATGACACATAACTACATATATCTCTAAAAGTTGGGTCTTATCTGAAACTCTTTCATCTGAATTCAAACTCAAACTTTTTCTTGAGAAAAATTTTAAACACTTCTACCGATAGCTTTAGGAGTAGATGATAGAACTAAATGCGGATCGTTGTGTCCTGGAGGAACCCACTAGCTTTAAAGCTTAAATGATGCAACCCCAATGGTAAATTGTAAGAAATTAGTTGCTCCCGAAGATTTACACAACACTTAATCCCTGACGTGCGCTCGATGGAGAAAGGATTTAATTTTGATGAAAAATAGCTGAAAATTAGTAACATGAAAATTAAAGAGGATGAAGAAGATGAAGAATTAGGGTTTCTGTGCTCTATCTTCTCATAACCAAATTAGAGAGATTCAAAAATGAGAATTAATTCCATGAATTATTGTTCGAAATCGCCTAAATAATCAAAACATTTTTAGAAATTCATTTTGAAAATGGTTACAAAACAATAAACTTTTTCATAAAAAAAAATAAAGAGTAATGTATTAAAAAGTTATTTCTTTTTACCCGCAAGCATGGTTACTCGAGCCATAACTTGGAGTAACCAATAAAATTGTAAGATACAAGTAATAAAAAAATCCTAAATTTTGTCTTTCGTTTAAGAATATACCCTTATTCTTGAAAAATTGTAGCGGTATATTTACTTTTAAAAATGTTTTAAAAACTATTATTCGGGTAGAAATTTTTAAGAATGGAAAAAAAATTAGATCCCAAGGTAGTGTAAAAACTATGGAGAACCATAATACGAATGGAACACTAATACGTGGTTCCAAGTCACTATCTCAATCATTTAAAGTCATTACAACACGGTCGTTCCAACTCCCAATTTTCATCCAACACTTCAAAAGATTTGTACCCCAATGGATATATTTTTCGTGTTTATTGAGAAATAAATTACCTATACAAGAATATGATTGCATTAGAATCATCGTTCAATTAAATAGATGAAAATCATCCATTAATTTGACTATACTAGAATTTAGGAAGAACTCTTCACCTAAAAAGAAGAGAAAATATTACATTTTATCACATATGTCATAGGTTAGACTTTTAATAAAGGATGTTTTTTCAAAGAAAAAAATCAAACATATTTTTTCTTATGATTGAATCTTGAACTCCCAAAGATTTTGATCTCTCACCTTAATAATTCTATAAAATAGGACTCTAAAATATTTCTAGATTCCTCTCTAGGAAATTTTCGGTAGGAAATTTTAAGGAAAACGTGCATGAAAACAAACTTCTAAGAAAAAGGATTAAATTTTTTCTTAAACAACCCTTATCAGGAAAACATTTTACAGATTTGAAATAAACTTGAAAATGTTGAACTTATTAGAGAAATACTACTAAAACAAAGCAAAATCGATGTAATAGGTAAAGTTACATTGACAAAATATAAAACTTAATAAGATAATTAAAATTTTAAACTCCAACTTTTAAATTCCTTAATGTATGTGTTCACAATTTACAATATTACTTATTGTTTTAAAAGCATGTTGACTAAGGTATGTTTATTTGTTTCAATAAAAAGGAGTATGTAAATATGCAATTAAAAGAAAATTTTCTAGATGATAAAAGAAAAGAGATGAAACTTGGTTAAGTAATGAGAATAATAGAGTGATTAAGTATGAATTAAATGTGGAATTGGGAGAAAAGTATTTAATATTTCTTTATATATAAATTAAAAGGAATTATTTGTTAAAGTATTAACAAAAGAGGATAATTTAACCCTATAGAGTGGGGTAATCAATTTAAAGTAGCTGCTGGCAAAATTTTTAAGGAGAATAACAAGATGCTGGCGGTGCATATAAGGTAGCAGATTGTGAAGATCGTTGTTCAAAAATTCATCGTGAAAGTTTCCAATTTATTTCATAAATTCATAGAAAATTGAGTCAAGAAGACGACCTAGGGCTGCCGGAGTGAATCTCAATCGGAAATATGGTGAAAAATGGAAAAGACTTGAAGTTGGTCTGAATTTGGGCAGTTTCGAGTAAGTTGTGGTTTTTTGACGACTTTGAGCTGTAGACAAGAAATTAGAAGTTGAAATTTTGGGGTTTGCACGAAAAGAAGTTTATTAACAGTTTTCATGAAGGATGTTCATGCAAATTATGGATGAAAATTGATGAATTTGTAGGTAAATAGAGGCTATATGGGAATTCAGTTAAAGCAGAGTAGGGGTAGTTTTGATAGCTTATTTTGAAGTATTCGAGGTACTTTAAAGCTGGAAATCCTCAGGTCAGTAAATTAAAAAGTTGTCTATGAGTTTAATGCAAGAAATTTGATGGAATTTGGTCTAGAAATTGATGAATTAAGGGTCGAAAGCTATAAATGCTTTGGTCATGTATAGTTCTATACTCGTGGAGAATTTGAAGAATTTCTCTCAAACCAGATCATCAATTAGGATATTTTCTTCCTGAAGCTTGAAGATAATTGAATAAGAAGAACTTCAAGGGCTACTTAAGGAGAACGAATTTGGAAAAGCCATCAATTTTGAGGAAATTAGTGGATTTGCACAAAATTTCGCTGAAATAGAGTAGTCGGGGTTCAATCGAAATTTTTAGCTATTGGGTAATTTGTGAACTCTAACTTATTGGGTATTTTAGTTTAGAGGTAGTTAATTAGTTCTGTAGAATAAATTTGAGTGGTTTTGGGGTTGAATTGGATGAAATCGAAGCTTAAAATCTTGAAAGAAACTGTCGAAAAACAGAACAACTTGCAGAAAATTGGTGGTCTTGGAAGAAGATGATATGTGTTATATTTTGCCCGTCATCAAAATCCTTTTTTTTTTTTTTTTTTTGAGATTTAATGTCGTTTAAATAATTTGGAGCAATATGTTTAAGAATATCTTTGCACTGAAGGGAGAGTTAAGGTTTTTTTTTTAATTTGTTTGAATAATTTAAAGGCTATGGATGCTTAAACCCTAAAATTTGGCCATTTTGGGGATTATTTGGGGGTTAAAAGAATTATGGTTAAATGATAGTTGTTTATGCAGTGTTTGGACTAGATAACCATAAGTGAATAATGTGATTTTCAGGCCATGTTCAATTAGGAGAGGCTTATAAATCCGAAGGATCGATCCGGAAATTGTGAGTAACAAAACTAAGTGTTTTTCAAATGTTTTAGCAAGCACATATCTACTTAAAAGTTTAGAATCATGTTTGCCTCATTTTATTGTATTCTTAAGTAGTTTCCAAGCAAACTAATCTTTCAAAGAGCTTATTAATGCATAATCATTTTAAAAAGTTTATGAAAGCATGATTCTAGTATTTTCACACTTTATGTTTTAAAAGCATGTGTTAGAAATTCATGATCACATGATAGAAAAGTTAAGCACATGTTTTATTTATTCATGCTTTTAAGTATACATGTTTTACTGTATGATTATTTATGATGATTATGTTAAATCCGATACTGAAGGACTTAAGAAGGTATCTGGGTAGTAGTACCTAAGGTATGACGATACTTAGTTATTACCACATGCATGTTGGTAGAGTTGACTTTAGTACTGTTGAGATTAAACCATGCCAACTAAGGATTGACATTGAGGAATTGAGCAAAAGGGTTCTCTCTCAACTAAGGATTACATTTGTTATGTTTTTCAGAGATACTATGTTTTAAAATGTTTTAAGTATGAGTTTTCTTGCAAGTTTTAGTTACAAGCATGATGAATATGTTTTATTACTCACGCACTGGGCGAGTAGCTCATTCTTTCAAATATTTTCCGTTTCCCAAGTAGTGGTCATCTTCCCAGAGGTTAGCTGCCTTGTTGTTCTGCCACTCAAGGACTCGAGTTAACAGTTCAAAGTCTAAATAGAAGTTTTAGGAGTTTATTTTGTAAATGTCTGTACATATGTGTTGCTTATATTAGGGATATTGATGTATATTGCATCCACTGGACTCTGTACCTATTAATATGATGCAGTTATGTGGTTGTTGATCCCTAGTGTTATAAGGTAACTTTTAAAGTTTTATTAGTTTGATGAATGTTATATATGTATTCTAGGGATTTCTAAGCAGGTTAAGAATGTTAGTATTGGGATTGGTTTCCTAATTCTCCCAAAGTCTCGTAGTTTATAAACTGTACACATTATTATGAACAAAATAAGAGTTATTTTATTTGGCATTTACTCATATCTAATAAACAAAATCCATGGTTATTGTATGAAAAATTAAGCATGTATATGAGATATACAAGTAGATCATGCCTTAAGTGATAACCTAAGGATTAAGGAGGGATACCTGATCCTGGTGACACTACGAATACGGTCTGCTTTGTAGAAGTTTGCAAATGTTGTGAACTACTATAGATGGTTGTTCCTGACCATTCATGTGGAGACATACAAGCGGGGGTATCCTATATAAAGAGTTTGTATAAGATGGACCACGAGATGATTAGTCTCTTATATAACGCCGTTGATACTTGAGACTTACATCTCACCTAAACGACCATAGACGACATGACCTCAATCCTGAGTGTTTTGGAAACTGCTTTTGAGGGAGGTCCTTTAATTAGTATGGGTGAGAGTGGCCGGATTGCCAACTCAACATGACTATCTTTTTTGGAATTTGCCTGATGCCTTAACTGATAACCTAAGGATTAAGGAGGGATACCTGATTTTGGTGACACTACGAATACGGTCTGCTTTGTAGAAGTTTGCAAGTGTTGTGAACTACTATAGATGGTTGTTTCTGACCATTCATGTGGAGACATACAAGCGGGGGTATCCTATATAAAGAGTTTGTATAAGACGGACCACAAGATGATTAGTCTCCTTATATAACGCCGTTGATACTTGAGACTTACATCTCACCTAAACGACCATAGATGACATGACCTCAATCCTGAGTGTTTTGGAAATTGCTTTTGAGGGAGGTCATTTAATTAGTATGGGTGAGAGTGGCCGGATTGCCAACTCAACATGACTATCTTTTTTGGAATTTGCCTAATCTAGGAGCTGGGAACTCAGTTACACAAGATGGAATTCACTCTTTCCTCGAAGTAGGGGTAAGTGACAGATTGCTCCCTTAAGGGTCGATTCCGGGTCTTAAACATAATGGCCATAACGGTTATTGGCCCAACTATACTTACGAGTGATCAGTGAAGGGTTATCGCATTGTTGATTGGATGATATGGACAATAAATATATTTGTAGTAAGGAGAGTGCAGTTGTCGGTTTTTAGTGGAGTGCCTGGCAGTTAACGTATGGTGGATCTCGTGACTAAAGAGTTTAGTCAGTTATTCACGTACCATTGGAGCTTCAAGCTACAGGTCCATAAGGTCCCCTTGGTAGCTCAATGGATTCAAGTTGAGAATTAGTTCTTGGTGTTGATTTGAAATGCTCAAATTGACAAGAGGAAATTCGGTTATATATGATATGGTCGATGTGATGTATGAGATATATCAAGTGAAGGATTAATGTAAATGTGATTTACATTAAGTATCATGAAATAGAAAAAGAACTATGGTTTATATGTTTCATGAGATGAAATATTAAAATAGGTTATAAATATAATATGGTAAGTTAGTTATCATATATCGTCTTCTTTTCTGAGAGTAAATTGTTTATTCTGAAGAATGGTAGGGAGATTGATTTTAGTTCATTGGAAAATAACTTGTATGTACTAACGCCATTAGTCATAAAAGCCTTGCTTAATACTGAAATGTTCAGTACAATGACAACTGCAAAAAGACCAAAGGTTTCTCCTAAGAAAAACGCCCATCTTTGGCATCCAAGGTTTGGTCACATCAACTTCAATAGAATTGAGAAGTTGGTGAAATGTGGACTTCTAAAGAGTTTAGAAGAAAACTTCTTGTTGGTGTGTGAATCATGCCTTAAAGGCAAGATGACCAAACAACCTAGAGCCGAGGAAACCTTGGAGCTTATACATTCAGGCCTCTATGGTCCGATGAGTGTTAGAGCTCGAGGTGGGTATGGATAAATATCTCTTTAATAGATCATTATTCAAAATACAGGTATCTATACCTAATGCAACATAAATATGAATCCCTTGAAAGTTCAAGGAGTATAAGGCTGACGTTGAAAACTTGTTAGGTAAGAAGATAAAAAGCCTACGATCTGCTCGTGGTGGAGAGCATATGGACCTCAAATTCTAGAACTATATGACAGAACATGGAATAACATCCCAACTCTTGGCCCCAGGTACATCTCAATAGAATGGTGTATCAGAAAGGAGAAACGGAACCTTGTTGGACATGGTTCGGTCTATGATGAGTTATGTTCATCTTTCAGACTCATTTTGGGGATTTGCAGTGGAGACTGCTTGATACATTTTGAACAACATTTCCTCGAAAAGTATTTCTTAAATACCTTTTGAGTTGTGGAAAGGTCAAAAAGGTAGTTTACGTCATTTATAGAGTTGGGGATGTTCGGCCCACTTGCCAGTGGCTAACCCAAAGAAGTTAGAACCGCGTTCGAAAGTTTGCCTCTTTGTAGGCTACCCCAACGAAACGTGGGGTGGATACTTCTATGATCCAAGTGAGAATAGGGTGTTTGTGTTGACAAACGCTATCTTCTTGGAAGAAGACCACATCAGGGATCATAAACCACCAAGCAAGCTTGTTTTACATGAGATTTCTAGTGAGACTCCTGAGAATTCAACAAGAGGTTTTGAACGATCGATAGATCAACAAGAGTTGTTGATATCGGTTCATCTAGTCAACCATCTCAAGAGTTGAGTCTGCCTCGACGTAGTGGGAGGGTTGTGAATACACCAGAATGCTACATGGGTTTGACTAAATCCCAAAACATCATTTCTGATGATGGGGTCGAGGATCCATTGTCTTATAAGCAAGCAATGGAGGATGTTGACAAAGTTGGATGGATTAAAGCCATGAACCAAGAAATGGAGTCTATGTACTTCAATTCCGTCTGGGAACTTGTGGATCTACCTGATGGGGTACCTATAGGGTGTAAACGGATCTACAAAAGAAAATGCATTGCAGATGGAAAGGTGCAGACCTTTAAAGCTAGACTCGTGGCAAAGTGTTATTCCCAGGTTGAGGGAGTGGACAATGAGGATACTTTCTCAACTATTATCATGTTGAATTCTATCAGGATACTTCTGTCCATAGCCACAATTTTTTATTATGAGATATGGCAAATGGACGTCAAGACTTCCTTTCTGAATGGTCATCTTGAGGAGACCATCTACATGGCTCAAGTAGAGGGGTTCATTATCCTAGATCAAGAGCAAAGAGTTTGCAAGCTTAATAGGTCCATTTATGGGTTGAAACAAGCATCTAGATCGTGGAACATTAGATTTGACAGTGCGATCAAATCGTTTGGCTTTGATCAAAATGTTGATGAGTTTTGTGTTTACAAGAAAATCATCTACAGCTCAGTAGCTTTCCTGGTACTGTGTTTGGATGATATCCTACTCATTGGGAATGATATAGGTTTTCTGAGTGACATTAAGAAGTGGCTAACCGCCCAAATCCAAATGAAAGATTTGGGAGAGGTGCATTATGTTCTAGGGATCTAGATCATTTGAGATCGTAAGAACAAAATGTTAGCCTTGTCTCAGGTATCGTACATTGATCAAATGTTGATCAGGTGCAGAACTCCAAGAGGGGTTTATTACCCTTCAGGCATGGAATTGTTTTGTCTAAGGATAAATGTCCTAAGACACCTCAAAAGGTTGAGGAGATGAGACAGATTCCCTATGCTTCGGCTGTTGAAAGCTTAATGTATGCAATGTTATGTACTAGACCTGACATTTGCTATGCAGTAGGGATTGTCAGTCATTATCAGTCCAATCTAGGATTAGATCACTGAACGATGGTCAAAACGATCCTTAAGTATCTTCGAAGAATGAGGCACTATAAGCTCGTGTATGGAGATAAAAATTTGATCCTTACAGGATACATAGACTCTAACTTTTAAATTGAAACAGATTCCCGGAAATGGACATCAGGGTTAATGTTCACTATGAATGGAGGGGTTGTAATTTGGCGAAGCATCAAGCAAGGATGCATCACGGACTCCACTATGGAAGTGAATACGTAGCTGCTAAAGAGGTTGTTTGGCTTACGAAGTTCCTTACAGATTTGGAAGTTGTTCCAAATATGTCTTTGCCGATCACTCTCTATTGTGATAAAGCGGGGCTATGGAAAATTCAATTGAACCTCAGAGTCATCATAGAGGCAATCATATCGAACAGAAATATCATTTGATTATTGAGATTATGCATCGTGGTGATGTGATAGTCATGAAGATCGCATCAGAGCACAACGTTCCTGATCTGTTTACAAAGGTTCTCACGGCTAAAGTGTTCGAGGGTCATATGGAGAGTCTGGGTCTATGGAACATACAACAACTTGTATAGGGCAAGTGGGAGATGATACTGGGGTATAGAGTATGCCCTAGTTTATTGTATATTGTATTGTTTTTCATGCATTGTACATTAGTCTCCTGAGGCATTAGGACAAGTAGGAGATTTTTGGGATTAGTGTCCTAATTCTCCTGGAGTCTCGTGGTTTTCAAACTTTGTACATATTGTTATTAATGAAATAAGAGTTATTTTATTTTCATTTACTCATATCCAATAAACCAAGATCCGTTGTTATTGTATGTAAACTTAAGCATGTATATGGGATATACAAGTAGATCATGCCTTAAGTAATAACCTAAATGGTCTGTAGTATGAGAATAAAGGAGGGATACCTTATCCTTGTAACACTACGGATACAACCTGCTTTGTAGATAGTTACAAGTGTTGTGACGTGCTATAAATGGTCTGATCTTGACCATTCATGTGGAGACATGCAAGCAGGGGTGTCCTATACAAAGAGTTTGTATAAGACCAGACCACGAAATGATTAGTCCCTTTATATAACGTTGTTGATAATTGAGACTTACATCTCATTTAAATTACCATAGGTGACATGATGTTAATCCTAAGTGTTTTGGGAACTCCTGCCTATGAAGGCGGTCCTTTGATTAGTGTGGGTGAGAGTGGCCAGATTGCCAACTCAACAAGCCTACCTTTTTAGGAATTTGTCTAATTAGAGAGCTGAGAACTCAGTTACACAAGACGAAATCCACTCTTTCCCTAAAGCAGGGGTAAGTAGATAGATTGCTCCCTTAAGGGCTGATTTCGAGTGTTGAACATAGTGGCCACATCCTCTCTTTGGAAGAGAAGATCCAGTCATAGTAAGACTATGACTTATTATTCATTAGAGGAATTAGTGGTACTTAAGATGTTAGATGTAATTATAGGGGCAAAATTGTAAATTGGCCTAGAGTACTTACGATCGATTTGTGAAGGGTTATTGCACTATTGATTGGTTGATTTGGACATAAAAATATATCTGTAGTGAGAAGAGTGCAACTGTCGTCTTTAGTGAAGTACCCGACAGTTAAGGGATGGTGGACCCCGTGACTAAAGAGTTTAGTCAATTATTCACGTACCGTTGGAGCTTCAAGCTACAGGTCCATAATGTCCCCTTAGTAGCTTAATGGATTCAAGTTGAGAATCAGATTTTGGGGTTCATTATTGTTTAAATTAACAAGGGAAAATTCAATTATATATTATATAATTGGTATGATGTATGAGATACATCAAATAGATGAATTAATGTAAATATGATTTACATTAAGTACCATAAAATTGAAAAAGAACTATGGTTTGTATGTTTCATGAGATGAAATATTAAAACTATAGGTTATAAATATAATATGGTAAGTTGGTTATCATATTTATATATAATATATTAATTATATAATAATTAATTTTTTTCACAAATAACCGATTGAGTGGGAGGTTATTGGAAGTTTATGGTAACCGTGAGATAAAAGGAAAATTCTTTTCCTAAATTTAAAAGTTGCCTCATTAAAAAAGTTCTCACAGAGACAAGCTATCAAGTGAAAGAGTTTCACTAAGTGATAGCGTTGACAGAGACTAAACAATTGTGTAGAGTTGACTATACAATAGTCATTCAACTGATCGTTGCTACATGATCGACTGGCTAAGTCTATACGATAGGTTGCCATTTACTAAACAATCGAGCACATCGTCTAAACGATAAACTGTGTTCTTATCTCCCACTAGCTCGATCGTCTACTCGATTGTAAACCTCTAGTCTCTTCCTCAAGCCAAGATCATACAAAGCCCACAACTCTTAGATTCGCACACCGAGAATTCCAAGGTAACACTTGTTGTAGTGTCTTACTCAGTTCGTGAATCGAGTTGGACTTGATTGGGTTCGAGGAGCATCCGTCCGTTCATTATGTTAAGGTTTGTTGGTTGTATCGGTTGTTGTGTTCAAGTGCTGTTCTTGGATGCTTGAAGACTGGGCGAGGGATTCTTGAAGAATGGTTCTTCAAAGGTATGGATCTTCCATCCCTTGTATCATCATTTAGCATGCTGTAATTTATATTTATGCATGACCTGTAATTTCTATTTGGAACGATCTCTTCCGCTGCTCATGGAAATCCTCATGTTTAGATTTCCTTCAAGACTGATAGCTGCATTCTTCGCACTATAGATATATTTATGTGTCTACTGATATAATCAATCAACAATAAGTCGACCCTTCATGAATTGTTCATAACTATAGTTCGGTCAAATTATCGTTTTACCCCTATAGTTACATCTAGCGACTTAAGTATCATTAATCCCTCTAATGAACAGACAATTTATAGTCCAACTATAAACCAACCCCTCTCAGGCGAGTGAAAGGGTGGGTTTTCATTGTTCAAGACCAGAAATCAGCTATTAAGTGAGTAATTCATCTAGTTTCCTTAAACATAGAAGAAGTGAATTCCATTTTATATAGTTGTGTTCCCAGCTCCCCACTCAGAAAAATCCCCAAAATGATAGGCCTATTGAGTTGGTGAAACTGGCCACTCTCACACATACAAATTAAAGGATTATCCTCATAGACAGAAGTTCACGACCCACTCAGGATTAAGGTCAAGTCACCTGTGGCCATCTTGGTGAAATGTTAGTCTCTTCAAGTAACGACGTTATAAAGAAAAACCAATCATTACGCAGTCCGGTCTTATACAAACTCCTTATACAGGATATCTCTACTCACATGTCTCCACATGAACGATATGGATCACATCATTCGTGATTCTTACAACTCTTATAACACTTACAAAGTTGGCGGTATCCGCAGTGTCAGTAGGACAAGGCAACTAACCTTATCTATATACTACAGACTGTTTAGGCTATTACTTGAACGTGATCCTTGTATGTCTACCACATATCGTTCAAGCTACATTAATAACCTTGGATCACAGTTTAGCAGATTGAGTTAATACAATCTAAATGTTGAATAAAATACTTTTATTTTATTAAAAAATATTTTTTATTTACAAATTACAAACTACAAGATTCACAAGAGAACACTAAATCCAACATCAAATTCATTTATTACTTTATTAAATCATGCAATGGTTGAATGGAACTTGTGAGAATGAGATATCTACGTCTAAAAACTATGATCCAGCTTATTATTGTTAAATAGTAAACTTTTCTCATGCAATCTTAGTTGATGACTAACTTCTTGAAGCCAAAGTAAGACACATGGCATTATGATTTGTCGTAATCAAATTTCACTATGAACTTAACTATTCATATGAAAGATTAGATAATGATTCAATACTATAGATCTGATAAACATGCAATCTCTCAACTGAACATTCAATCCAATATACATCTATGATCAATCGATGTAATAAAGCACAATAATATTTGAAAGACATTCAACACAACTTTCCATAAAGTTTCAGTGCATCAATTCAATTTCATAATAAAATTCATCAATACCCTAGAACTAAGAAGTCTAGTCACTCATGATTGTCAAATACATACCTTCATACAAATTCAATAAAATGAAAAAGTAAAAATAAGTAAAAGAATAAGAAAACTCTACTATTGCAGTGTTCCCCGATCCTTGGATTTCATCAATCTTGCCTCGACCAACACCTCATAATCTCGAATGGTCTCCAAATTAATTCTCTCATACTCTCTAATTTTGTAGCTTCCTTACACTTTTAGGGCTCTAATTTTCTCTTTAATTTTGTTTGGAGGCTACTGAAAAACTCTAGAATTTATAGAGGAAAATTTTCAAAATTGCAAAATTCTTGAAAAAAAGGAAAGTTGACATCACAGCACTCTAGGATAGCATCATGGCGCTGTCTGTTTCTGGCCCCCCGCATGCATCCCTTGTCGTAATGTCGTGCTATGCTTCGATAAGGTGCAACGAAACTCATATAGATCCATGATGGTTGTTTGCACTACGACATTATATAGTGGGTGTGAAAATTCTCCTTTCGGGAAAAAGCTCAAAGTGCAGCACCGACATTGCCCTTTTTTAAAGTTCTTCTTGTTTTTCTTCCATTTTCTTGTAGATTTAGCTTGGTTTGGTTCTTTTAGACTTCAAACACTCATTTCCATGATAATTCTTGGAAATCACTAGCAAACACATTAAATCTGTACTATATTAAAAAAAGGGTAAGTAGGAGAATTTTCATCTTCCTATTTTGCCATTGGTTTTTAAATATATTCCTATTATACCCTCATTTGTAGTTCGTATAACATCTTCTCTTTACATGAATGATACTCTTTACCTAAAACACCTCTCTACAAATGAGACAACTTATCAAACACCTTTCTATATGAAAGGACGATTTATCTTTTTCTTCTATGCAATTTACTGCTTCTACAAAAAAAGTAACCATCATCCTACCTTTGTTTTTCTACATTTATTTTCTTTGTAGGAAATTTTGATATTCTTCTTTTCATTTATTTATTTTTGTTTGTGAACAATATGCTCTTCTTCTTCTTTTTTGTTGTTGTTTTATTTATTTATTTATTATTGTATATGTTTTTTCCCTACATTTTTCCCACTATCTCGCAACAATCATTATCAAACAAAAAAAAAAATGAAAGTCCTTTTGTATTTACTTCAATTCATCACTTATGAATTCAACATTTTTTTGGAAAATTTTGAATTATTTTTAATTTGGATTTGTCACACCCTGCCCCAAACCACCCTCTTAGCTTAGGAAGGGTGTGACTGCAGCAGTTATCAACCCTTTTGGTTGACACTTACTGCCTAATAACTCTTGCAGAATAACTCTGATACTAATAACTCATATACAGCGGAATGTCTTTAAGCCAAAAATTTATTAATTCAGAAACATAACATGTTTAGAGTAATTACAACACTAGATTCACAAGTCCCAAAGCCCAAAAACCCTAGTCCCTATATGAACAACTATAATATGTGTACAATATTTACAGTAACCACCTAAACCGATCGGTTACAATATCTTTATCCTTTAGTAGCAGAGCAGGTGCAGAGCTATCTTCTAAGGATTTGACTGCTACCTGGGGGAAAGGAAAACATTTGAAAATAGGGTGAGCTTGTTAGTTCAGTGAGTGACTTAAGAAAGATAATTGATTCTCATGAAAAAGTCTCAATAGAGGGTTTAAACTGAAATATAAACTTCTACAGTAACTTTGTACTGTAGTATAAATATTTTCCAAGCATAAAACATATAAAGTTGTTTAAATCATAAAACAGTAAAACTGTTTCTCAGTTGAGAATAACCCTATTGTGGTTAAAAATAATCCCAACACCAACTGCTAGTCAAGAGAGAACCCTTTTGCTCAATCTCTGACTCTAACTACCTACGTGCACATGGCTATACAAAGTACTATCATACCTTAGGTACTTCTATTCAGATACCTTCTCAAATGTCCTTCAATATCGAGCTGCTAGGATACCTTCTCAAATTTCCTTCGGTATCAAGTTGGTTTGGTACCTTCTCAAACGTCCTTCAATACCAAGTTGATTAGATACCTTCTCAAATGTCCTTCGGTATCGCGTTTTAAGTAAAACTAATCATAAATGACTTTTTCTTTAAAGCATGTAAAGTATAACACATATAAAAACATGGCTTTAAAGATACTAATGCATGCTTGGTATATTTAACACATATAAATTGCTTTTCAACAAACTTCCCACACATGCATGCGTTTAAAACATAACTCATGGTTTGCTTGGAAATTACTTTGTAAAACTAACTGGCACGAGAATAATCTTCTTTAAAACATGCTTTCTTTAAAATATTGTAAATATTTAGTCAAAGTTTTTAGTCAAACATTTTAGTCACTCACCTCGATCGCTTAGGAACCTTTCTCTCTAAAAGTTCCTTGTTTACCTCGGGCTCCCTTTTTCACCCCTAGAATCCAGATTCAATTTTCAACTCAGATTACTCATAGTTCTAGGTCTACAAAAATGTTCTAAAATATCTCAGAAAGCTTATCCTAAAATATGGGCTTAGAACTCCTCGTGGTTTGACCGGAATCACAAAATCTTCAAGATTGGCCTAAGCTTATCCGACAGCCTGACCCTTCTACCTTCTTCTCAGTTTCCAGCCCAATCCTTTAGAGTGTTTTCTTCGGCAGCCCTATACTAAAAACTAGACTTTCAGAACTTTCAAATGACTTTAAAATCACTCCAAATGCAGGAGTATATTGGGAGAACTCTCGTCCCAAATTGATGTTGTTTTCCAGACTTCACTGTCCACTACGTCCTCTTTGAAGCTCTATGATCAACGCATGGATTTTGCTCTCAATGCAATGTTTACTCAACTTTCCCACTCTTTTTAATGTCTTTTTGAATTGTGATTTGAAAAAGAAATCCTTGACCCTATTTATAGGTGTCCAAACACTCTCCAAGGTCGACATCTCCTACTTGGCTGCATGTTCAAGTGTTTCCTCCTCACAATATCAATGCAATGTTTCAATCAACGCCATCTAAGTGTCTTTCTCCTACATAGCCAACGCATGGGGCTCAATTTTCATGTCCTCTTATGCAACCACCTCATTTGCTTAAGGCTTAAGGTTTCCTCCTAAGCAGACACATGTTTGATGACATCCTCTATGTGAGCTCATCTTTCATATGCGTCCACAACCCTTGGATGTTCAACGCATAGTGCCATCAATGCATAGCAACCCTTTGTTCCACCTGGTTTTCCAACTCACCACCATCACAACCGAACTTAGTCACCGAAAGCCTTAACCATCACAAGAGCCAGCCACCACCAACGCATAGGATGGTCGCTCGTCCTCGACGCATCACTCGTTAGGCATCACCACAAGGCTCGCTCGGCATGGGCACATGGCGCTTGGCATAAGCACTGGTCACCGATGCATGGGCATGTGGCATAGGCGCTGGGCATCGCTCACAGCGCTTTCTCGGCCACATGGGCGCTTGGCAGGGTGCTCGATGCATGGACGCTCGACGCTTGGCAGGGGTGCTCAATGCATGGACTGGGCGCTTGGCAAAGGCACTTGGCATGGGTGCTCGACGCATGGGCTGGGCGCTTGACAGAGGCGCTTGGCATGGACGCTCGACACATGGGCTGGGCGCTTGGCAGGGTGCTGTGCATCGACGCATCCACCCTTCCAACGTATGCCTTGCCCACGTCCTCGCCTGCCTTTTTGCCATCCAACCTTCCAATGCATCACTTCACTTTCCTTCGTTCAGCCGCATACCACCACCAACGAATCCATAACCACCCTTCCAACGCATCTATCACAAGTTTTATACTTAGCCAAATTTTTCAAAATTTTCCCCAAAAGCCAAGCTTCTAAATTCCTTCTTTTCTTCTAATTTCCACCCTTTTCTCTACCATTCCACACTAGTTTCCATATCAACCTACTCACCACACTAGTCTCAATAGGGAACATACTCAAGTAGAGAAATTAGGATTCGGGATTCATAGGATTTACATTTGTTTGTGAACACTTTGTTCCTCTTCTTCTTTCTTTTGTCTAATTTTTTGTTTCATAGTTTTTTTCGTGTATTATTGTATGTGTTTTCTTCCCTACTTTTTTTTTTTCAGCATCACTAACAAAAGCATTACCAAGCAATATATATATGTATAAAAGTCATCCTTGATAGGCTTATTTTCTTTTGATTCAGATTGGGGTTTAATTTTAGAATTTAATTTAAAGTAAGAGCTTTATTTTGATGGAGAAAAACGTGACGATTATGAGAAAATTTGAGAGATGAGATTAACTTGTGAAATTTAGAGAAGAGGATGATATGAAGGAGGAGTTGAGAATATTCTTAATATTTTTTTTCTAAAATGAAAAAATGTATTCTCTATTTTGATCGAGAAGAACGTGATATGATAATAGTGAAAAAATCAGAAGAATATTAAATTTAGAAAATGAGGGAATAAAAAGATATGGAGGAAAGTTTGAGAATATTAAAAAGAAAAATGTAACTACTCTTTTAGCTTATATTAAAAAGAAAAATGTAACTACTCCTTTAGCCTACTTTACTTTGCCTAAATCCACACGAGGGGATTTTATTTCCTGAATGTTGAAGAAATTGGGGAGAGGAGTTCAATTTGAGAAAATTAGGGAAGGGAGATATCGGGAGAATATTAGTGAGATATTATATAAAAGTTGGTCTTAATTTTTCTTGTATTTTTTATCACATCATAAATTTATGAATATTACTAATACAAGGTAGGTTAAAACTCTCTGTTAACCTCTCTTGAATTAATGAATGAAATAGAATAAACTATTATATGTTGAAAATAAGAAGATTCATGTAAAAGTAATAACGATAAATAATGGGATTTTTTTCATGACCATAAAATATTGACATAGATATTGAAATTGAAAATTTTAGGATTTGCAGCAAAAATAAGTGTTTAATGTTTTGCTTAAAATATTGACATAAATATTAAAATTAGAATCAGATTAGTGGCGAAAAAAGGGTTAATATTTTACTTTAAAAATTATAAATGACGTACCTATTTTAATATTTTAAATATAAAAGGTTGTTGTAATTTTTTTAATAATAATGATTTTCTTCATAATTCATAAATCAACAAAATATTTGAAAAAAATCTATCTCAATTATTCTTACATCTAGTAATACAGATAAATAAGACTACCTTTCCAAACAAAAAAAAAAAGTTTTGAGGAACCTTTTAAAAATGTTTAAAGAAACAAAACTTATTTTATAAAAATAACAAGGAAATTTTTTTTTTTTAAGTAAAAAAAATTGTGAATTTAAGATTTCATAATCTATGGAAGAAAAGAGTCATGAATGGTTTTTTTTTTTTTTTTTTACAATTTAAATGTAATCCATAATATCTTTTATGAAAACAAGGTTTAAATTATATGCATCGACGACATAAATACTCTTAAAACAAAAACTATCACTCTTTAATTACTTTGAATTAAAACTATAAGATTTCATATATATGACGATACATATTCCTTTTATGTATGAGTGTGACTATAACGTCAAATATGTGATAATATTAAAATAAAAATTGTTGCATTATATTAAAATATCAAAATATTAATATATTTATTTGATAACTTAGTTATGAGTATAATTTTTATTCTAATACTGTATAAAAACTTTTGTATGGAATTAATGATAATATGAAAATATTAAATAAAAATTCTTACATTATTACCAATATTGTTGTTGACAAAAGCAATCAAGAAACAACAAGTTAGAAAAAACAAGGATAAACTTTTTAGAAGGGAATCCACCCGTGGTAGGTTATCTTTCAAAAAAATTGATATCACTCAATGTCTACGGCATGTATAGCAAGTTCGTGCATAACGGAATTGCTATTGTAATTAACAAAGGAAAAACTTTTGATGGTCCATATATGATGTAAGTTAAGCAAAGAGTCGGCGAAATATTAAATCTCATTACAATAATGTGATGGTCTATTCAGAAACAATTGAAATTGTTATATTATCCAACCTTTAAATATTTTAGTAATTACAATTTAAAACAAACACATATATCATTTATTTATTACATGGTAAAAAAACTAATATATTTTGAAAATTTTAATGAAAACAACAAGATTTAATGTGCATTGCACGTGTATTAAATAAAAATGACTCTTAATAAAAGACAAATAATGCTCATTTTAGCTGCGTTTCATTGGGCCTTCAACCATTCCTCCTTCTTGACCTAATATATCTCTTTCTTCTATGGGGAGTGATAACTGGTAGAAATACAAGTTATTACAGTTCAAATTAGTTAAACAATGAGAGAAAGCGATGGTAAAATAGGCAATATCCTGTCTGAAAGCGCCAAACTGAAAGGAATTGCGATCGCTAATGCTCATCGCATAAAAGCACTTAATTTGTCTATTCTGTGCAGGTACAATGAGATGGCGCATATGAAATTGTGATCCAAGGGCACAATACGAAAGCGCACTTGAAGTTGCGATCATAAGTCATGCAACTGTAAGAAGTTTCTTAAAAAGTGATCGCATAAAGACTTGCATCAAGGCGACAACATAATAAATCATGATGGGACGTAAAGCTAATAACTGTCGATTTTGAATTCAGTTGACAAGCGGTTAAAAACCATATTGTTGCAAGTACATTGAATTTTCGGTGACTTTTAAACGACGCAATAGAGTAGGGAAATTAATGCCGCCCATCATTGCAATCATTAGTAAGAAAACTGTTTCACTTTGAAATCTATAAATATCGAATGCCACTAGAGAGAGAGGGGGATTGATATATTCACCACATACATATACATATACATAGAGGACGGAGAGAGCAAGGAGACGAGGCGAAGCCGAGAGAAATCGCTTTCCGGACAGGTCGAGAGACTGCCAGAAAACAATACAAAGGAGAGAAGTCCAACTCTTGTGAGAGCAAGAATCCACAACTATAACAAAGTTGGAGTGATAAAGAGCACTGTAAAAGGCCACGGGAAGTAAGACATTCCTTACCTTGCTTATTATTTCTCAATCCATTTTATTATTTTGTACTCAACACTTCATTTGCAAAAAATGGAAACTTCATTTCGATTTATGTTCAATCTCTCCACACCATGCATGAATAACTGACTTTCTGAATGGGTTGAGAAGTACTTAGCTAGCATGACCTAAGCTATGCATTTTATGTGATCATCTTGTCTTATGTATGCGTCATTCATAATTTGGACGTACTTGAGAGAGTAGTCTAAAGATAGAATCTAGGCTCGAGAGAGTCGGATTAGATCGCATAAGCAAGAGTAAAAACTTAGAAATAAGTTCTATTTGTTGTTTCGCATACACATCGCATGCATCCTAGAAATAGGAAATGTGGCATTTTGCATTGAGAAATGTAGTACTAATATTTGTGTATAGCATGACCGCATAATTCGTACACAAGCTTGAGAAACGTTAGCTAAATCCCTTCTTAATCCCTTCATCACATACTTGTTATAACTTTATGCTTGCATCACTCTGCGTTCAACTCCATTGCATAGGAAAGTCTAAATTAAAATACCATCTATTTCTTTTTCATCACCGCAATAGAATCATAGAGTTTGTTGCATATCTATTTAGTAGTCTCTATGTTCGACCCTGGACTCACCAAGAATCTAAGAAGACTTATACTTAGGTTTTGTTAGGAAAACTTGCATGATCATTGCATAACACACATCATCGCATACTTACACCATCGCATCATAAATCTACGCATCAGGGAGCTAGCCTAAACCAATCTAAGGGTTTCAATCATGTCTTCATTCTTATCCTGATTTATCTCAGACTCGAGAAATGTGCTTGAAAAGGGAGCAACAGGAATATATGCATGAAAATCAGATTGTTTTAAGGTATCAGTACTAACTTGTTGGGAGCTCGTCGGTGATGGGGTTTACATCCTTCTTCCTCAAAACCAAACACTTATTTAAACTTCTATTTTGTCATACAAGTCATAAACTTAGAGGAACTTATTGTAGTTACTACAATAACATTCCTTACCTGGGCTCAGGCTAGGCTTGGAGCTTACCATTCTGAATGTTAAGTTTTTTTTTACTATAGTAAACAACTGAGTGATCTAGTTTGTCAGGCTCTACATTTCCGTCCTTTTCTCTTTTTAGAACAAGGAATTATCTTACTAAATTTTCTTGGCCTCTTGCTGGAAAGTCATAACATCCAGCTGGAACTTCATCGAGGTCTCTGTCGACACCTATGAGCGGAAGCAAGATCGTTCCAAATTCATTGTGATAGAATTACAAGCATTCACAAACATACAAACTAGTTATGCATTTCAAAGCAAATTACTGCATGCTTTCATAAATGAATACAAAAGTAATGAGAGACATACCTTTGAAGAACGTTTCTTCCAACTTTCTCTCGCTCTCATGGAGTCTGGAATAGCAACCTCTCGTTATCGCTTAGAACACCAACCCAATCATCTAGTGGATACAGTCAAGCACAAACATGTTCTCCACGAACCAGTAACCTCTTGGACACCACCAATTAGCAACCTTGGCATTCTCGGAGTGAGAATCTAGGAGGTGTTGGCTCTGTTTGACTTGGTAGAGGTTTGGAGGAAACAACGATCGAACTCAACGACTAAGCAAGTGGGAGAGTATAGTGTCTATCGTATAGACTTTGTACTTGATCATTTAGTAAAATTTCAACAGGTACATGATCGTTTAGTAAAAAGCTATAGGATCGTTTAGATAATGGCGCGTGTACACGATCTTTTAGTCAATAACTTGGAAGGCTGTCATACACTCATGAGCTAAACGATTGGCTGTGTACTTCATGAAACGATCCATACAAAATGAAAATATTTTTCATTTTATCCTTTAGTTATAAAAACTGGATAAAACGTCCCACTTCACGCACGATTAAAGGAGAAACCGCCTACAATTATCTCATAATCTTTTTAGTTATAAATAAATACAATAACTAACTTATCATATTATATTTATAACCTAGAGTTTTAATATCACATCATATGTAACATTTAAACCATAGTCCTTTTATCCTTTATTTGATATAAATCATATTTATATCATTTTCCTCCAATGAATGTATCTCATACATTATGTCAACTATATCATATATAACTGAATCAGTTTAATCATATCATATATAATCCAACTCCCTCTTGTCAATTTGAACACTTCAAACTTACCCAAAAACTGATTCTGAACTTGAATCTAGTGAGCTACCAAGGGGACCTTATGGACCTGTAGCTTGAAGCTCCAACCATACATGAATAGCTAACTAAACTCTTTATTCACGATGCTCCTAAGTACAACTAGGCCAATTTGTTATTTTGCCCCTACACTTACATCTAACTCCTTAAGTACCACTGATCCGTCTAATGAACGATAGATCATAGTCCTACTATGAGTGAACACCTCTCGGCCAATGAGAAGGTGTGTGGCACCACATCGTTCAAGCTCCAAAATCAACCCTTAAGCGAGCAATCTATCTACTTATCCCTGCTTCGAGGAAGGAGTGAATTCCATCTTGTGTAGCTAAGTTCCTAGCTCCTCAATCAGACGAATCCCCAAAATGGTAGGTTTGAGTCGACGATTGATGCATTGTGAATGTGATGAAATAATGGTATGAAATTGCGGTGGTGAATTATGCGTTGCACATGCAAGTTTTCCTAGTAAAATCCAAGTATAAACCTTACTAGGTTTCTTGGTAAGTCCAGGGTCGAACACAGGGACTACTGAGATACTATGCATTGGTAAATTTTTATTCCTTTGTGGTAGCAAAACAAATAAGTTTGGTTGGTATTTTGTTTAAGTATAAATTCTATGCGATAGAATTGAGTAAATAGTTGATGACAACGAAAGTCACAATGAGTATGCGGGGAATGGGTTGAGAAGGGATTTAGTTAACACTTTATAAGTTTGCATTCAAGTTATGCGATCATGCTACACATACACAACAATATGTCATTTCTCAATGCATATGCCATAGTTCCTATTTCTATGACGCATGCGATGTATATGATAATGTCGATGGGACTTATGTCTAAGCCTCTATTCTTGTCTATGCGATGTTTAATGATACACATACACAAAGTGACCGCATACTATCATATCCTATTTCTAGGGTGCATGCGATGCATAATAGCAAACAGAACTTATCTCTAAGTCTCTATCTCTTTCATATGCGGTTCTAATCTGACTCTTTCAAGCCTAGATTCTAACCTGACTCTCTCAAGTCTAGGTTCTTTCTTTATACTACTCTCTCAAGTATCTCTAAAGGGTGAAGGAGGCATACGTAAGACAAGATGATCGCATAAGGTGAAGATCTTAGGTCATGCTAGCTAAGTGCTTCTCAACCCATTCAAAAATTTAGCTACTCATGCGAAATGTGAAGAGATTGAACAGATGTTGAGATGAGAATATCATTTTATAAATAAAGTCAGAATACAAAAGAACAATGGAAATTAGGGATAAAGAGCTCGGTAGCAATGTATTGCTTTTCGAGGCTCTTACACTGTCGTTTACTCTATTCTGTCCAGAAGAATGTTCTTGCTTTCTCAAGCGTTGGCCCTCTCTCCTTTTACAACGCTCCTCGGCAGTCTTTCGAGCTAATTTGGAATGATTTCTCTGCGTATTCTTCTCTTCGCTCGCTTCCATCTTCTAAGTATATGAACAACTGCAGATTAACGACTAACTAATTGTATATTCTATGTTCTAAGTATATGGAAAACTGTGCATAACTCGAACGAACTCTAACTTTCTCGAAATCGTTTAACGATGGTGGCCTTCGGTATTTATAGAGCTCAAGGTGAAGAAGCTTTTCTCTCAAATGATTGCAATGATGGGCGGTCATTAATCTTTTGTCTGATGTGCCGATTAATGGTCACCAAAAAGTTGAGTATACTTGCTACAGTGTGTCGTTAACGGCTTATCAGCTAAATTCGGATTCAATCGTCAACAGCTTTCTGTCCCATCAAGATTCATTAAGCTTTCACCTTGATGTGTCGTCTTTATACAACCACCTTCTTGAACAGATTCTTGTGAGCGCATATGATCGCATGGCTTTGCAGTCGCAATCTTTTAATGCACGCGTTCATCAAATTCCTTGGATTGCAATTTGCTTTGCGCCAACAAATTTCTCCTGCATAAAATAAGTAAATTAGCTGCTTTTATGCAATAGGCGCATGCGATCGCAATATTCTTAGTTTAACACTTTTGGACATGATTTGATATATTTTTAACGTTGCATACCCATATTGTATTACATCTTTGTGCTGTAATAACGTGCATTTATGCCCGATCACACCCCCATATTTAAAACAATGCTTGTCCTCAAGCATAAACTAAAGTTTTTCTTTAGAGCGTCAACCGCCTTTTCCTTACCTAGATTTCTCGAGGTGCCTTATTCAAATTTTATGAACCAAAATGTCCTTAATTTCTATCCCAATTTCTTCATAAAATATTTCTAAAACTTAGGGACCGCAAGTTTAACCTTCAAAAAGTCTTTAAGTATTTCCAGGACATCGCATGATTTATTTCAAACTTTTTTTTTTCAACCGGGGTGTTTCCAAATGATTATTATTCTTGTGCAGTTTAGATATTCTTTTTGTGACCTTGCATTGATCCAAGTGCCTAGCCTTCGTTTTGGCTTGCCCCCACGGGTGTCATGCGAGCATCCAACTACGAACAAGGTGCTCATTCTCAATCTAAACTCATGCTCCTTTGGCATCGGAGTTGCGATCACTTGATTTATGCATTGACCACGATTTCTACCTTCGTTTTGGCTTGCCCCCACTGTTGTCATGCATACATCCAACTACGAGTAGGATCCAATCTCAACCTTATGATTTTTTTTGTTTTTTTTTTTTTTTGAATGTCTAAAAGTAGCACGTTTGAAAATAAATACCGGCACCGCCAAATTTAAATGCAGCAATATCCTCATTACTGATAGACTGAAATAATTCATGCGATGCTCTGAGGAAGTTTTGTAAATATCAGTCTGAAAGAAAGCTAGTGGACCTCTAACTGCTAGAAATATTTCATGAATTGACTGTCCTAAATTTAAGTTGATTCTAGTACATGCGATGAGAAATAGAGGCATGCGTATCATCATTGAAATCATAATTGGTGCAGAAAAAAAATGCGGTGACTAACTAAAGTAATCAATATTTAATGATTGCGCCAGCTAAAGATGATGCGATGATAAAATTATTGATGTTAAAAATGAGATGCGATAATGCAAATTTCGAATAAACAAAGTCAAAGAAAGATATAGCCCCCAAATTTGCTCTATTGCTCGCATCATCTGTGATCACATCATTCTTTTCTGAGAGCTGATTTCTTCGATTGCGATGGGTTGAACGAACCGGTCATGTTTTTCTGTTATCGCGTAGCTCCTCCGCAATCGTGTACCACGATCGTTGCTAAAAGAATCGAGAGGGTCAAACATATGAAAGACAGAGTTGATTGATTTTTTTTTTTTTTTTTTTTTTGAATAGTGGTATAAAAAGGATATATAAAATAGAGTGAGTTCCTGAAATAAAGATATAAAAGGATACTTCAAAAAAAAAAATTATTGCGTCCTTGATGAGTTTTTCGCATATCAACGCATCGCTTGTTCCTTTCTTTTCAACCTGGGCTCTTTACGTCCATGGAGGTTTTCTCTTCTTTTCTCGATCTGCTGGGAACTTGATTGTCTCAATTCGGAGCTTCTTCCCATCAACGTTCATCACGAATTCTCCCTTGTGTACATCAATTTGAGCACGACCGGTCGACAGAAATGGTCGTCCCGATATGATGGGCGCATCTTCGTCCGCTTTATGATCCAGAATGATGAAGTCTGCCGATAAAATGAATTTGTCAATGAGACCACGACATCCTTCAACTCTCCCTCGGGGTGTACTCGGGATCTGTCCACAAGCAGAAGAGTCTTCGACATGGGCGCTAGTTTTCCTACATTCAATTGTTTGAAAACTGATAGTGGCATTAAATTTATACTCGCCCCAAGATCTCAAAGTGCTTGACCAATGTAGACCCCTCCAATTGAGTAAGGTGCCGTGAAGCTTCCTAGGTCACACATCATTGGTGGGATCATAGTATTTAACATTTGTGTTACTGCCACTTTAGTGATCTTTTCTTCATCATTCTATTTCTTTTCAATCTTTGCAGGAATGGTGGTAGTTGTACTTCTTCTGTTTTGTGTTCTAGAGGCTTGAAGATGGACGCAACTTCTAGGTTCATCTTCTCGGGCTCTTCTAAATCATATGTCAATGGGTTCTTGGGTTTCACCGCATTCGAGTTGGTCCTGGTGGGATCTTCCCCTTCTTCCGCTATCATTTTTTCACTTAGCAAGGAGACTGCGAGGGAGCTCAGTTGAGCTCGGCAATGCCCCTTGCGGTTTGTTTTTCAGCTCGCCCGCAATCTATCTTATTTGGACTTCGATATTGCAGATTGAAGTCGCCTGATTCTGGAGCACTGTCTCGTTTTTTTCTATGTACTACTTTAATAGGCTCTCTAGGGAAGAAGATGGTGGCGCTTGTGAGCTGTTGGCTTGATTTTGAGTTAGACCGTTCATTCGCGGGAAAAATCATGGCGGCCCTTCCTTTTGCACCATAGGTTGATTGCTCTGTTGTTGATTTTTCCACGTGAAGTTGGGGTGGTTTCTCCACCCGGGGTTGTATGTATCAGAGAAAGGGTTATTCTTTATGAAGCATATTGACTATGGATTCCTTGGGCATTCTTCAATCGGATGTGCTTCTCCACAGGTGACACAACTCGTGTTCGCTTGAGCGATTACGTTGACCTGCCCTTTATGCATTTATGGGCTATTGATTGTGATTCCCTGTATCAGATTCATCATCTCATTCATTTGAGTTTGTAGGGATGTGATGGCCTCATTGTTTACGTTACCTTCTCGGATTTTTAATCGTTGATTGCTTTACCTCCAATCTTCGTGATTCTTTGAAATGCGATCAAGGATATTTTTAGCCTCGTCATACGTTTATTCAAGAAGACCTCCGGCTGTTGCCACATTGGCAGCCATCTACGATGAGGCTTCAAACCGTGATAAAAGATTTCCATTTGGAGACAGTCAAGTAAGCCATTGTGCAAACAATCTCGCACCAATCTCTTAAACTTCACCCAGGCATCACTGAGCAATTCGTCAATATCCCATTCAAAATTTGTAATCAACTTCCTCCTTCTTGCGTTCTCTTTCAGGGGGAAGTACTTCTTCATGGACTTCTCTACTACTTGTTCTCAAGATGTTATGTCCCCTGGTTCGAGAGAATAGGCCCATTTCCTTGCTTGGTCGCATAATGAAAATAGGAACAACGTTAGTCGAACTTCCTCAGCTGAGATGTTTGGGAACACAAAAGTATTGCAAATTTCAATACAACTTCGGAGATGGACGTACGAATCCTTGCCACGCCTTCCACCAAACTGTTTGGCCGTTTGAATCATCTGCAACATAACCGATTTCATTTCAAACCTCCATCCGTCTAGGGGCTGGCCTCATGATTCTTTGGTAGAAATCATAGAGGTTGGGTGACGCATAGTCCCTAATGGGTTTATTGCGGTTGTTCGTTAGGAGAATGGGGTTTTCCATGATGTTGTTCGCATTTGCTGCTCTGTCTTTCGGTTGCTCCGCCATGTTGGGATTTCTCTCTTGTTGTTGTCGGCGGTTGTTTCTTCTTCATCTTCGGAACGTTCTTTCAATCTCTGGGTCATAGTTGGGCTCAATAACATGTCCTTCACTCATACGACACCCACTTCTTCCCTTACCAAAGAAGAGGAAGTGCACAGAGGTTGAAAGCTGCAAAGAAAATCAAAAGTTACTGTTAGCGCAATATGTACTGCCATAGTCCCCGGCAACGGCGCCAAAAACTTGATGCGTTGTGAATGTGATGAAATAATGGTATAAAATTACAGTGGTGAATTATGCGTTACACATGCAAGTTTTCCTAGTAAAATCCAAGTATAAGCCTTACTAGGTTTCTTGGTAAGTCCAGGGTCGAACACAGGGACTATTGAGATACTATGCGTTGGTAAATTTTGATTCCTTTGCGGTGGAAAAACAAAGAAGTTTGGTTGGTATTTTGTTTAAGTATAAATTCGATGCGACAGAATTGAGTAAATAGTTGATGACAGCGAAAGTTACAATAAGTATGCGGGGAACGGGTTGAGAAGGGATTTAGCTAACACTTCCTAAGATTGCGTTCAAGTTATACGATCGTGCTACACACACACAACAACATGTCATTTCTCAATGCAAATGCCATAGTTCCTATTTCTAGGACACATGCAATGTATATGATAATGTCGATGGTAATTCTAAGCCTCTATTCTTGTCTATGCGATGATGAATGATACACACATACACAAAAGTGACCGCATACTATCATATCCTACTTCTACAGTGCGTGCGATGCATAATAGCAAACAGAACTTATCTCTAAGTCTCTATCTCTTGCTTATGCTTTTCTAATCTGACTCCCTCAATCCTACATTCTAACTTGACTCTCTCAAGTCTAGGTTCTTTCTTTAGACTACTGTCTCAAGTATCTCTAAAGGGCGAAGGACACATACATAAGATAAGATGATCGCATAAAGTGAAGATCTTAAGTCATGCTAGCTAAGTGCTTCTCAACCCATTCGAAAATTTAGCTACTCATGCGAAATGTGATGAGATTGAACAAATGTTGATATGAGAATTCCATTTTATAAATAAAGTCATAATACAAAACAACAATGGAAAGTAGGGATAAAGAGCCTGGTAGCAATGTCTTGCTTCCCGAGGCTTTTAGACTGTCTTTTACTCTACTCTGCTCAGAAGAATGTTCTCGCTTTCGCAAGTGTCGACCCTCTCTCCTTTTACAGCACTCCCCGACAGTCTTTCGAGCTAATTAAGAATGATCTATCGGCGTCTTCTTCTCTTTCCTCGCCTCCGTCTTCTAAGTATATGAACAACTACAGAGTAACGACTAACTAATTGTATATTCTATCTTCTAAGTATATGGTGAACTGTGCCTAACTCTAACGAACTCTAACTCTCGAACTTCTTTAACGATGATGGCCTTCGGTATTGCAATGATGGGCAACGATGCTGCCTTTCTAACTATATTGTGAAGAAGCTTTTCTCTCAAATGATTGCAATGATGGGCGGTCATTAAATCTTCTGTCTAATGCGCCGATTAATGGTCACCAAAAATTTGAGTATACTTGCTACACTGTGTTGTTAACGGCTTGTCAACTAAATTCGGATTCAACCGTCATCAACTTTCCATCCCATCAAGATTTATTAAGCTTGATGTGCCATCTTTATGCAGCCACCTTCTTGAGCAGATTCTCGCGAGTGCATATGATCGCATGGTGATAACTTGTAGAAATACAAGTTATTTATATCGTTTTATTTAGATTGTGCGGAAAAAAGAAGGAAAAGTTGCATCGATTGTATAGAAATTGGCTTAGATACGCGAAAATTATAAAGTGTCGTAAGCACACCCGCCAACCCCCTTGCGATGGCAAAATGGAATGTCAAAGTCTTTGTTTTGTAGGAAACAGGTCACCACGTGCGACAATCGCTTGAGGACAAAAATGAACAAAGCATTAACACTGCATGCGGCAGACAACCGAGAACGAAAAAGAACAACAAAATTGCAACGCATGCGACGATCAATCATGGACTCAAACGATTAACACATTTCCACCGCATGCGACAATCGATAAAAAGATCAATGCAATTACACCGCATGCGGGATCGACCGTAGATGTAAAGAGCGACGCATTCGCAAGAACTTCTGAAATTGTACAGCTTTTCTATTGTACGATTCTGATAGATTGAACGTGGAGCAAAGCGGACATTTCCACCAAGCCATGGTAGGAAAAATCAGCTTTTTAGAGTGGGACCACTGATATAGAGGGAGCCAAGGTCTATAAATAGCTACATCAAATTCAAAGAAAGGAGGCTGGTCTAAAGAGATAACTTAGAGAAAATCTGGGGAGAAAGACGAGACAAGACCGAGAGGTAAGTCTCTGGAGAAAGCAATTATTTCCATTCCCAAAGAAGAAGCTCTGTGCAAAGATCACTTCTACTTGGAAAACAAGCCCGAGAGGAAAGTTCTCCACGCCATTTCTACCACACGCCGACAAGAAAATCGACTCTGATCAGAATCTGTGTCAAGACATTGACACTCTTTCCATATTTGTTCTTATTTTGTATTCACCTACTGTGTTTATCTCTAATCTTTCATTCACTATCTGTAACAAACACTTATCTTTAGGTTTAAATATAATTATCATATTCATCGCCATCTCTCTGTTCTTCTCCATACATTCATCATCCATTTCTTTCACCATATAAAGGGGAAGATTAAGCGAGTAAGTTAATCTTTGTTGAAGAAATCGACTGAGTTTAGCTAACACGTGCTCAACGGCATCTTCACCTGTGAGAGCAGAAGTGAAGATGTTATTCCACCTCTCGAAAGAAGGTTGGAAGAATGCGTTAACTAAAGCGAGAACTATTTCCAGAGATGGAAACAACCTTGCATTCACCACGTTCATTCCTTTCTCTCTACCCATTCTCTTTCTGGCTCATTTCACAAGACTTGCCACCGCATTCCTCAGATATCTTTGCACATCTTCACAGCCAGTCCTCACTTGTATATTTAATTTTTTATTCATTTATCTGTTATCACTTTCTACTTTATTACTACAATTTATTTATCACCGCAATTTATTTTACCACAATTTATTTTATCACCGCACTTTACTTTATTATCGCATTTCACTTTTACCGCATTTTACTTTTCTCAAACCAATTCATTATTCTTTTTGTTTATCGATCACATATACCACATAGTATCACACTAACCACCGCAATCCCCGTGTTCGACCTTAGATCACATTTAAAAACTTGCGTTGGAATTATACTTGGATTCAGCGTAAGAAAACTTGTGACACACGCACGCTACACAAACGCATACTACGAAAGCATCTAAGCATCACCGCATACATCATTTAGAATGTAGTATCACATATTATTATTATCGCAAAGTGCATATACATACAAACATACGTCGTCAGCAACCTGACAAGTTGACGATCATTAAAAATTTTTATGATAACACGATCATTAAAATTTTTCATTACAGGTTTTTGGCGCGGTTGCCGGGGATCGAAAACTTGAGTCATCACATCATCATAAATTTTCCATTACAAGTTTTTGGCACCGTTGCTGGGGATTGGCAACGTTTCTGTTGAATATTTTTGTGGTATTTTGCAGGACAGATCTTTGTTGTACTGTCTGTTTATGTGGAGAACAGGCTGACGGTGTATGAGTACTGGGACTGAACCAGAATTCAACGCCAACCCAGAGATCGAGCGAACTTTTCGCGCACGAGCACGTCATAACCATACAAGTCAAAGAAAAAACATGGCAAATAAAAACGATAGGCCCAATGGGAATCAAGGAATAAATCGGCCGGCACAAGACTCAGTTTTTCTGGCCACCGACCGCAATATTCCAATGAGGAAATATGCGGCGCTGAACTTGTATGACTTCTCGCCCGGAATTACAAGACCTACGGTGGAAGAGAATGCAAGATTCGAAATCAAGCAGTCATGCTCCAAATGATTCAAAATGCAGGGCAGTTTGGAGGTCTACAAGGAGAAGACCCGCAGACACACTTAACCAACTTCGTAGAAATGTGCAATACATTCTCCATTTCTGGCGTGACTTTTGAAGGAATTAGACTGTATTTCTTCCCGTATACACTTTGGGATGAGGCATAAAGGTGGGCTCATTCATTGGAGCCAATTGTGAACCCTGAATCCTAATTTCTCTACTTTAGTATATTCCCTATTGAGATCAGTGTGATGAGTAGGTTGACATGGAAACTAGTGTGAATGGTAGAGAAAAGAGTGGAAAATTAGAAGAAAAGAGGAAATTTGGAAGTTTGACTTTTGGGGAAAAATTGGAAAATTTGGCTAAGTATAGAATTTTGTGTGTATCAACATTGGAAGGGTTGTTGGTGAGGGCATGCAACTGAAGAAGGAAAATGAAGATGACGCGTTGGAAGGCACAAGGGTAGGCAAGGCATGCGTTAGAAGGCAACCATACGTGAAGCAACCTCGGCCAGCACCCTTGCCCAATGCGTCGAGCAGCCTTGGTCAAACGCCCTGCCCATGCATCGAGTGGCCATACACATGTGTTGAGCGCCCTGCTGAATGGCCACGCACATGCATTGAGTGCCGTGCCAAGCACGCCCATGCGGTCAAGCACGCCCATGCGTCAAAGCAGCACGCCCATGCGTCAAACGGCTAGCCTGTGTAGCACGCCCATGTGTCGGTGGTCAGCACCATGTGCCCATGCCAAGCAAGTCGTATAATGCTACCTAGTGAGTCATGCGTCGAGGATGGACGATCACCTTATGTGTTGGTGATGGTTAGCTCTTTACGATGGCTAAGTTAAATTGAAGTGGTAGTGAATTGGCTTGCTATGCCTTGATGATAGGCTATGCATTAAGTATGGATTATGTGTTGAACATCCAAGAGTTGGACGCATACAAAGGATGAGATCATCAGGTGAACATCATCAAAACCATGTGTCTTCTTGGTAGGAAAGCCTTAAGCCTTAAGAATTTGAGGTGGTGGCATTAGATTAGAGGCTCATGTGTTGGCAACATGGGAGGAAGACACTTAGCTTGCATTGATCACAGAATTGCGTTGATGGGGTGAGAAGGAGACACTTGTCCATGCATCCAAGTAGTTGATGTCAACTCTAGATAAGGTTTGGACGCCTATAAATAGAGCCAAGAGACTTTATTTTTAGTTCACAATTCAAAAATACCGTAAAAAGAGTTGGAAAGTTGAGCAAACCTTGCGTTGGAGCCAAAATCCATGCATTAGTCATAGTATTTCAAAGAGGACGCATTGGACAGAGAAGTCTGGAAAGCAGCATTAACTTGGGACGAGGAGTTCTCCCAATTTACTCATGCATTTGGAGTGAATTCAAAGCTAGCTGAAAGCTCTGTGAATCTAGTTATCAGGGTAGGGCTGCCGGAGGAAAAGCTCGAAGGGATCAGGCTAGAAACTGAGAAGAAGACAGAAGGATCAGGCTATCGGATCAGTTTGGGCCAATCTTGAAGATTCTGTGATTCCGGCCAAACCATGAGAAGTTCTAAGCTCAAAGTTTAGGGTAAGCTTCCTGAGATATTTTATAATATTCTTGTAGAAGGAAGTATCTTAAAATAAGGTCTAGAACTATGAGTAATCTAAACTGTAATTTGAATCTAGATTCTAGGGGTGAAAAGGGAGCCCAAGGTAGAAAAAGGAGCTACCAGAGTGAAAAGCTCCTAAGCAATCAAGGTGAGTGGCTAAAACGTTTTGACTAAAGCATTTGCTTAAAATGTTTTATTGCAACGTGTTATAGAAAGAATGTTTTAAAGAAGATTATTCTCATGCCAGCAAGTTTACAAAGTAATTTCCAAGCAAACCATGAGTTATGTTTTAAATGCATGCATGTGTGAGAAATTGTTGAAAAGCGATATGTGTTAAATATACTCAGCTTGCATTAGTACCTTTAAAGCCATGTTTTTATATGTGTTATACTTTACGTGCTTTAAAAAGAGAAAGTCATTTATGACTAGTTTTACTTAAAACGCGATACCGAAGGACGTTTGAGAAGGTATCCGCCCAACTAGATACTGAAGGACTATGAGAAGGTATCTATTGATACTGAAGAACGTTTGAGAAGGTACCAAACCAACTAGATACTAAAGGACGTTTGAGAAGGTATCTAAACAGAAGTACCTAAGGTATGACGGTACTTAGTATGGCCACGTGCACGTAGGTAGAGTCAGAGATTGAGCAAAAGGGTCCTCTCTTGACTAGTAGTTGGTGTTGGGATTGTTTTTATCCACAGTAGAGTTATCCTCAACTGAGAAATAGTTTTACTGTTTTATGATTAAAATAGCTTTATATGTTTCATGCTTGGAAAATATTCATATTGCAGTACAAGTACTGTAGAAGCTTATATTTCAGTTAAACTCTTTATTGAGATTTTGCATGAGAATCAATTATCTTTCTTAAGTCACTCATTAGGTGCAAGCTCACCCCGTTTTCAAATGTTTTCCTTTCTCCCCCACAGGTAGCGGTCAAATCCTCTGAAGATAGCTCTGCATCTACTCTACCACTAAAGGATAAAGAGATTTGTAACCTGTCTGTTTAGGTGGTTACTGTTAATATTGTATACATGTTACTGTTGTTCATGCAGGGACTAAGGTTTTTGGGTTTTGGGACTTGTAAATCTAGTGTTGTAATGACTCTAAATATGTTATGTTTCTAAATTATTAAATTTTTGGCCTAAAGACAGTCCACTGTATATAAGTTATATTTTGGTATCAGAGTTATTCCGCAAGAGTTATTAGGCAGTAAGTGTCAGCCAAATGGTTGATGACTACTGCAGTCACGCCCTTCTCTAGGCTAAGAGGGTGGTCTAGGGTGGGGTGTGACATAAATGAAATCAATTCTTGGGACAAGTTGGTCGAGCGGTTCATGAAGAAATTTTTCCCACCCGCAGCCAACGCAAGAAGACGAAGGGACGTGTTAAATTTCGAGCAAATGGAAAATGAGACTCTGAGCACTGCATGGGTGCGATTCAGAAGACTGGAGAAGAACTGTCCGCATATCAGAATTCCTGGTTGCGTTCTCATGGAAACCATCTACAATGTCCTGGATAGATCGATGCAAGCTGTTGTTGATGCCTCTACGGCAGGAGGATTTATGGACAAAACGTACACTGAACTCAAGGTCATCTTAGATCGTATTTCGTGAAATATAGATGAATGGGTAGATAATGGGTATGGAGGAAGAGGCCCAGAGCGAAGAAAAATGGAAAGCGCCATTGTACTTACTGATACAATGACCACATTGGCCGCCCAAATGGCCGCAATTACCTCACTCCTCCAAACGATGGCGATTAATCAAGGAACTCTCTCCCAGGGTGCAGTGCAAGCCAATGCGCTAATGCAAGTGGCAGCGATAAGCTGTGTACAATGCAGAGGGGGTCACTTAGTGGAAATGTACCCATCAAACCAAAAAATAATGTACTCGATCCAGAACAACCCATACAACAACACATAAAACCAGGGTTAGCGGAATCACCCCAACTTCCGTTGGGGAGGGAACAACGACCAGGGAGGCCAAAGGAATCTGCAGAGTAATCAATCCGGGAATCAAGGGAATCCTTTGGCTTTTCATCAGGGTCTGAATCAAAGAAATTATCAGAATAGGCAATCACACAACAAACCTTCCTTATCCAGCACCTCAAAAAATTCGTCGTCCTTGGAAGCTCTGCTCAAGCAGTATATGGAGAAAAATGATGCGATCATGCAATCGCAAGCATCTTCCATAAGGAACTTGGAGGTCCAGGTCGGGTAGCTGGCGGCCGAGCTTAGAAATAGAATACATGGAACGCTGCCCAGCAACTTAGAAACCCCTAGATCGAATGGGAAGGAACAATGTCAGAATTGACATTGGGCAGGCAAGTCTGATCGCCTTTTTTTTCTTTTCTTTTTTTTTTTTTTTTTTGGATGAAGAGCAAATCTTACAAGGGTTTGGAGATGAAAATAAAAAAGATGAAAAAAGAACTCTCTTCAATAGTGGATACACAGATCTAATTTCACAAACTTTTTCAGAATAATCCTTACAAGTAAAAGCTGTATAATGGCTATGGAAAATAGAAAAAAGTTAAAACTAAAAAATTATCGTTATTTGTGCCTTAAACTCAAGTAATTGATTAGTTTATTAATTTAATTCTTAAACATCGAATATTAAATTATCAATCAATAGTTGAAATCCATGTTTATTATTCTAACTTTCTTTGAATCATAAGGACCAAATTTACAATTTAATTAACCTACAAAAATCAATTTAAATTTACAAATTATAAAACCTCCCACGAATAATGGAATTTATTTCACGTTTTCTATTATTTATAGAACATTAAGTTAAAGCTCTGTATATCCAAATAAGTATATTGATACACATTATTTTTAACATAGAGTTTCATTTTCCAAAATTGAATTGAATTACTTAATTGAGAGCTTAAAACTTATCTTAAGGTAAATTAATTAGGAAAATTAATGAAAGTTTCTTTGAAATATTAGTGAAGATTTTTTATATTTAGCCTAAATAAAATTTTCGCCCATAAAATTTTAAAGTCATGAATTGCATAATAAGGAAAATATCATTAAACTTGATCATTATTTCAAGCATTTGTTGTTTTTAAGATTTACAAATATTTTGTGTTGTGTAGAGAAAAGGGTTATATTTTAACTCTTATTGCATGATCAATAGCATTAACAAGTAAAATGTGGGGGTTTCAAATAATTTTAAGAGTTACAACAACAAAGCACGTGTCTAGTTCAGAAATGCAATTTCCATTTCCAAGTCTTCGCCGAATGCACAAACTTTGGCATTGTTCATTTTGAGAAGCACTGGTGTCTAAGCAAGTTGAATCACAAACTAATGGCTGAGAATGTCCTATCTTCAGTTCCACATCTACATCAAATTCAAATAAATGGTAGATTTTCATTCAATTGTGATTATAAGTTTATTATGTGACAAACTATTCATTTGAGATAAATAATTGTAATTTTTTTTTATGTGTAATGCGAGTAAGTATCACAAAAATAATGCAGTATAGGATACATCTATGTACTTCACTTAGATATATTGAGAAAAAGAGAAAGCATGACTTACGAGAGTAAACACAAAGGGAAAACACAATCATTGTAGTGAGAGTAATCCAAAAAACTTATGTAAAAAATTTCATATAAAAATTTAAAAGAATATAAAAAAAATATCCAATTAATATAGAAAACGAGAAAAAGAACCTTTTCAACATATTTTGTAAAACTAAGGGACTAAAATGGCCAAATTGAAACCTTAGGTACCAAATGCAAATATTCTTGAAAACTTACGTACTAAAAAGATGTTTTTCCCATTAAAATATTTTGAATTGATAATATACTCTTGATTATTGATGAAACAATAGATCTCTTTCATTTTTTATTCAAAAACAATGATTGAAAATTAAGAAGTTATGAAAAGCTCAAATGTAGTATTTTTTTTTTTTCTTAATTTGTGATTAGCAATTAAAAATCTTAGTCTCGCTTTTTGAATTTTATAAAATTATTTTTCGGTTGCTTAAATTTTTTGGGGGTTTGGATTTGTCTATGTTTTTTTAAGTTGTGTGAATTCATTTAATTTGAGAACTAAAAACAAAAACTAAAGAAAACTTATAATCAAATATAAATTTTTTTCATTTATCACAATTAAATTTCAAAGAAAAATCTTTCTTTTCCCCATGAGATATATTTGTTGAAATATATATAATATGTATGCATGATGTGTGTATGTGTATGTATATATATAGTAGATGTGGAGGTAGCAGATGATTATTGTGTTTGTATAGTATTCATACATATTTAAAGCATGAAAGTATAGCAAAATAGAGCATCTCTTTCATTATAAACAAAATCATGCATATTATTCCTCTATATATATAACTTCCTCAACTTGGTAAAAATTCTTTGCTCAAACTTATTCAAACATCTTACATTTCACAAGGACACATAACTACACATATCTCTAAAAGTTGTATCTTATCTGAAACTCTTTTATCTGAATTCGAACTCAAACTTTTCCTTGAGAAAAATTTTAAACACTTCTACCGATAGCTTTAGGAGTAGATGATAGAACTAAATGCAGATTGTTTTGTCTTGGAGGAACCCACTAGCTTTAAAGCTTAACCGATGCAACCCCAATGGTGAATTGTAAGAAATTAGTTGCTCCCAAAGATTTACACAACACCTAATCTCTGACGTGCGCTTGGTGGAGAAAGGATTTAAATTGGATGAAAAATAGTTGAAAATTAGTAACATGAAAATTAAAGAGGATGAAGAAGATGAAGAATTAGGGTTTTTGTGCTCTATCTTCTCATGACCAAATTAAAGAGATTCAGAAATGAGAATTAATTCCATGAATTATTGTTTGAATCGCCTAAATAATCAAAACATTTTTAGAAATTCTTTTTGAAAATGGTTACAAAACAATAAACTTTTTCATTAAAAAATAAATAGCAATGTATTAAAAAGTTATTTCTTTTTACCTATAAGCATGGTTACTCGAACCCGAACTTGGAGTAACCAATAAAATTTTAAGATACAAGTAATAAAAAAATCCTGAATTTTTTCTTTCGTTTAAGAATATACCCTTATTCTTGCAAAATTGTAGCAGTATATTTACTTTTAAAAAATTTTTAAAAACTATTATTCGAGTAGAAATTTTTAAGAATGGAAAAAAAAAATTAGATCCCAAGTTAGTGCAAAAACTATGGAGAACGATAATAAGAATAGAATACTAGCACATAGTTCCAAGTCACTATCTCAATCATTTAAAGTCACTACTACACGATCGTTCTAACTCCCAATTTTCATCCAACACTTCAAAAGATTTATACCCCAATGGATATATTTTTCGTGTTGATTGAGAAATAAATTACCTATACAAGAATATGACTGCATTAGAATCATCCTTCAATTAGTGAAAATCATCCATTAATTTAACTATACTAGAATTTAGGAATAACTTTTCACCTAAAAAGAAGAGAAAATATTACATTTTATCACATATGTCATAGGTTAGACTTTTAATAAAACTTAATCAGATAATTAAAATTTTAAACTCCAAATTTTAAATTCCTTAATGTATGTGCTTGACCATTACAATGTTACTTATTGTTTTAAAAGCATGTTGAATAAGTTAGGTTTATTTGTTTCAATAAAAAAGAGTATGTGAATATGCAATTAAAAGGAAATTTTCTAGATGATAAAAGGAAAATATATGAAACTTGGTTAAGTAATGAGAATAATAGAGTGATTAAGTATGAATTAAATGTGGAATTGGGAGAAAAGTATTTAATATTTCTTTATATATAAATTAAAAGGGATTATTTGTTTAAGTACTAACAAAAGGGGAGTAATTTAACCCTATAGAGTGGGGTAATCAATTTAAAGTAGCTACAGGCAAAATTTTTAAGGAGAATAAAAAGGTGCTGGTGATGAATATAAAGTAGCAGATTGTGAAGATCGGTGTTCAAAAATTCATCATGAAATTTTTGAATTTATTTCATAAATTCATAGGAAATTGAGTCAAGAAGACGACCTAGGGCTGCCGGAGTGAATCTCAATCGGAAATATGGTGAAAAACGGAAAAGACTTGAGGTTGGTTTGAATTTGGGCAGTTTCGAGTAAGTTGTGGTTTTTTTATGACTTTGAGCTGTAGACAATAAATTAAAAGCTGAAATTTTGGGGCTTGCACGAAAAGTTTATTAATAGTTTTCGTGAAGGATGTTCATGCAAATTATGGATAGAAATTGATGAATTTGTAGGTAAACAGAGGCTATATGGGAATTCAATTAAAGCAGAGTAGGGGTAGTTTTGGTAGCTTATTTTGAAGTATTCGAGGAACTTTAAAGCTGAAAATCCTCAGGTTAGTAAATTAAAAAGTTGTCTATGAGTTTAATGCAAGAAATTTGATGGAATTTGGTTTAGAAATTGATGAATTATGGGTCGAAAGCTATATATAAATGCTTCTGTCACGTACAGTTCTATACCCGTGGAGAATTTGAAGAATTTCTCTCAAACCTGTTGATCAATTGGGATATTTTCTTCCTAAAGCTTGAAGATAATCGAATAAGAAGAACTTCGAGGGCTGCTTAAGGGGAACGAATTTGGAAAAGCCATCAATTTTGAGGAAATCAGTGGATTTGCACAAAATTTCGTAGAAATAGAGTAGTCGGGATTTAATCGAAATTTTTAGCTATCCAAGGTAATTCGTGAACTCTAACTTATTGGGTAATTTAGTTTAGAGGTAGTTAATTAGTTCTGTAGAATAAATTTGAGTGTTTTTGGGTTGGATTGGGTGAAATCGAAGCTTAAAATCTTGAAAGTAGCTGTAGGAAAACAGAACAACTCTCAGAAAGTTGGTGGTCTTCGAAGAAGATGATGTGTGCATCTTTTTCCCGTCATCAAAATCCTTTTTGAGATTTAATGTCATTTGAATAATTTGGAGCAATTTGTTTAAGAAATCTATGCACTTAAGGGAGATTTAAGGGTTTTTATTATTATTATTATTTGTTTGAATAATTTAAAGGCTAAGGATGCTTAAACCCTAAAATTTGGCCATTTTGGGGATTATTTGGGGGTTAAGGGAATTATGGTTAAATGATAGTTGTTTATGCAGTGTTTGGACTGGATAACCATAAGTTAATAATGTGATTTTTAGGCCATGTTCAATTAGGAGAGGCTTATAAATCCGAAGGATCGATCCAAAAATTGTGAGTGACAAAACTAAGTGTTTTCAAATGTTTTAGCAAGCACATGACTATTTAAAAGTTTAGAATCATGTTTGCCTCATTTTATTGTATTCTTAAGTAGTTTCCAAGCAAACTAATCTTTCAAAGCACGTGTTTTATGCTATTCATGCTTTCAAGTATACATGTTTTACTGTATGATTATTTATGATGATTATGTTAAATCCGATACTGAAGGACTTGAGAAGGTATCTGGGTAGTAGTACCTAAGGTATGACGATACCTAGTTATTACCACACGTATGTTGGTAGAGTTGACTTTGGTAGTGTTGAGATTAAACCATGCCAACTAAGGATTGACGTTGAGGAATTGAGCAAAAGGGTTCTCTCTCAACTAAGGATTACGTTAGTTATGTTTTTTAGAGATACTATGTTTTAAAATGTTTTAAGTATGAGTTTGCTTGCAAGTTTTAGTTACAAGCATGATGAATATGTTTTATTAGTCACTCATTGGGTGAGTAACTCATTCTTTCAAATGTTTTCCATTTCCCAAGTAGTGGTCATCTTCCCAGAGGTTAGCTGCCCTATTGTTCTGCCACTCAAGGACTTAAGCTAACAGTTTAAAGTCTAAATAGAAGTTTTAGGTGTTTATTTTGTAAATATTTGTTCATATGTGTTGCTTATATTAGGGATATGAAGTATGTTGCATCCACTGGACTCTGTACCTGTTCATATGATGTAGTTATGCGGTTGTTGATCCCTAGTGTTATAAGGTTACTTTTAAAGTTTTATTAGTTTGGTGAATATTATATATGTATTCTAGGGATTTCTAAGCAGGTTAAGGATATTAGTGTTGGGATTGATTTCCTAATTCTCCCAAAGTCTCGTAGTTTGTAAACTGTCCACATTTATGAACAAAATAAGAGTTATTTTATTTGACATTTACTCATATCCAATAAACAAAGAAACATGGTTATTATATGAAAACTTAAGCATGTATATGAGATATACAAGTAGATCATGCCTTAAGTGATAACCTAAGGATTAAGGAGAGATACCTGATCCTGGTGACACTACAAATACGGCCTGCTTTGTAGAAGCTTGCAAGTGTTGTGAACTATTATAGATGGTAGTTCCTGACCATTCATATGGAGACATGCGAGCGGGGGTATCCTATATAAAAAGTTTGTATAAGATTGGACCACGAGATGACTAGTCTCCTTATATAACGTCGTTGATACTTGAGATTTACATCTCACCTAAATGACCATAGGTGACATGACCTCAATTCTGAGTGTTTTGGGAATGGCTTTTGAGAGAGATCCTTTGATTAGTATGGGTGAGAGTGGCTAGATTGCCAACTCAACATGCCTACCTTTTTTGGAATTCGTCTGATCTGGGAGCTGGGAACTAAGTTACACAAGATGGAATTCACTCTTTCCTCGAAGTAGGGGTAAGTAGATAGATTGCTCCCTGAAGGGTCGATTGTGGGTCTTGAACATAATGGTCACAACTTCTCTTTGGAAGAGAGGACTCAGTCATAGTAGGACTATGACTTATGTTCATTAGAGGGATCCGTGGCACTTAAGGAGTTAAATGTAACTAGAGGGGCATAACGGTTATTGGCCCAACTGTACTTACGAACGATCGGTGAAGGGTTATCGCATTGTTGATTGGTTGATATGGACAAAAAATATATCTGTAATAAAGAGATTGCAGCTGTCGGTTTTTAGTGGAATGCCTGGCAGTTAACGAATGGTGGATCTCGTGACTAAAGAATTTAGTCAGTTATTCATGTACCCTTGGAGTTTCAAGTTACAAGTCCATAAGGTCCCTTTGGTAGCTCAATGGATTCAAGTTGAGAATCAGTTCTTGGTATTGATTTGAAATGCTCAGATTGACAAGAGAAAATTCGATTATATATGATATGGTCGATGTGATGTATGAGATATATCAAGTGGAGGATTAATGTAAATGTGATTTACATTAAGTATCATGAAATAGAAAAAGAACTATGATTTATATGTTTCATGAGATGAAAAATTAAAACTATAGATTATAAATATAATATGGTAAGTTAGTTATCATATATCGTCTCCTTTTCTGAGAGTAAATTTTTTATTCTGAAGAATGATATGGAGATTGGTTTTAGTTCAATGGAAAATAACTTGTATGTACTAACATCGTTAGTCATAAAAGCCTTGCTTAATACTGAAATGTTCAGTACAATGACAACTGCAAAAAGACCAAAGGTTTCTCTTAAGAAAAACACCCATCTTTAGCATCCAAGGTTTGGTCACATCAACTTCAATAGGATTGAGAAGTTGGTGAAATGTGGACTTCTAAAGAGTTTAGAAGAAAACACCTTGTCGGTGTGTGAATCATGTCCTAAAGGCAAGATGACCAAACGACCTAGAGCCGAGGAAACCTTGGAGCTTATACATTCAGACCTCTGTGGTCTGATAAGTGTTAGAGCTCGAGGTGGGTATGGATATTTCATCTCTTTCATAAATCATTATTCAAGATACAGGTATCTATACCTAATGCAACATAAGTATGAAGCCCTTGACAAGTTCAGGGAGTATAAGGCTGAAGTTGAAAACTTATTAGGTAAGAAGATAAAAACCCTATGATCAACTCGTGATGGAGAGTATATGGACCTCAACTTCCAGAACTATATGATAGAACATGGAATAACATCCCAACTCTCAGCCCTAGGTACATCTCAACAGAATGGTGTATCAGAAAGGAGAAACTGAACCCTGTTGGACATGGTTCGATCTATGATGAGTTATGCTTATCTTTTAGACTCGTTTTGGGGATTCGCAGTGGAGACTGCATGTTACATTTTGAACAACATCCTAGAAAAGTGTTTCACAAAAATATTTTGAGTTGTGGAAAGGCCAAAAAGGTAGTTTACGTCATTTTAAGATTTGGGGATGTCTGACCCACTTGCTAGTGGCTAACCCAAAGAAGTTGGAACCACGTTCAAAAGTTTGCCTCTTTATAGGCTACCCCAAGGAAACGTGAGGTGGATACTTCTATGATTCGAGTGAGAATAGGATGTTTGTGTCGACAAACGCTATCTTCTTGGAAGAAGAACACATCAGGGATCATAAACCATGAAGTAAGCTTGTTTTACATGAGATTTCTAGTGAGACTACTGAGAATTCAACAAGAGTTGTTGAACGACCGATAAATCAACAAGAGTTATTGATATTGGTTCATCTAGTCAACCATCTCAAGAGTTGACTCTACCTCGACGTAGTGGGAGGGTTGTGAACCCACCAGAATGCTACATGGGTTTGACTAAAGCCCAAAACATCATGTCTGATGATGGGGTCGAGGATCCATTGTCTTATAAGCAATCAATGGAGGACGTTGACAAAGTTGGGTAGATTAAAGCCATGAACCAAGAAATGGAGTCTATGTACTTCAATTCTGTCTGGGAACTTGTGGATCTACCTAATAGGGTAAAACCTATAGGGTGTAAGTGGATCTACAAAAGAAAACACAGTGCAGATGGAAAGGTACGAACCTTTAAGGCTAGACCTGTGGCAAAGTGTTATTCCCAGGTTGAGGGAGTGGACTATGAGAATACTTTCTCAACTGTTGTCATGTTGAAGTCTATCAGGATACTCCTATCCATAGCCACATTTTATGATTATAAGATATGACAAATGGATGTCAAGATTGCCTTTCTGAATGGTCATCTTGAGGAGACCATCTACATGGCTCTACTAGAGGGGGTTCATTGTTCTAGATAAGAGCAAAGAGTTTACAAGCTTAATAGGTCCATTTATAGGCTGAAACAAGCATCTAGATCGTGGAACATTAGATTTGACAGTGCAATCGAATCGTTTGGCTTTGATCAAAATGTTGATGAGCCTTATGTTTACAAGAAAATCATCAACAGCTCAGTAGCTTTCCTGGTACTGTATATGGATGATATCCTACTCATTTGGAATGATGTAGGTTTTTTGAGTGACATTAAGAAGTGGCTAGCTGCCCAAATCCAAATGAAAGATTTGGGAGAGGTGCATTATGTTCTAGGGATCTAGATCATTTGAGATCGTAAGAACAAAATGTTAGCCTTGTCTCAGGCATCGTACATTGATCAAATGTTGATCAGGTGCAGAACTCCAAGAGGGGTTTATTACCCTTCAGGCATGGAATTGTTTTGTCTAAGGATAAATGTCCTAAGACACCTCAAAAGGTTGAGAAGATGAGACAGATTCCTTATGCTTCGGCTGTTGAAAGCTTAATGTATGCAATGTTATGTACTAGACCTGACATTTGCTATGCAGTAGGGATTGTCAGTCATTATCAGTCCAATCTAGGATTAGATCACTGGACGATGGTCAAAACGATCCTTAAGTATCTTCGGAGAATGAGGAACTATAAGCTCGTGTATGGAGATAAAAATTTGATCCTTACAGGATACATAGACTCTGACTTTTAAATTGAAACAGATTCTCGGAAATGGACATCAGGGTTAATGTTCACTCTGAATGAAGGGATTATAGTTTGGCGAAGCATCAAGCAAGGATGCATCGCGGACTCCACTATAGAAGTGAATACATAGTCGCTTGTGAAGCTGCTAAAGAGGTTGTTTGGCTTAGGAAGTTCCTTACAGAATTGGAAGTTGTTCCAAATATGGCTTTGCCAATCACTCTCTATTGTGATAAAGCGGGGCTGTGGAAAATTCAATTGAACCTTGGAGTCATCGAACAGGCAAGCATATCGAATGGAAATATCATTTGATTATTGAGATTATGCATCTCGGTGATGTGATAGTCATGAAGATCGCATTAGAGCACAATGTTTCTGATCCGTTTACAAAGGCTCTCACGGCTAAAGTGTTCGAGGGTCATATAGAGAGTTTGGGTCTACGGGACATGCGACATCTTGTATAGGACAAGTGGGAGATGATACTGGGGTATAGAGTATGCCTAGTTTATTGTATATTGTAATGTTTTTCATGTATTCTACATTAATCTCCTAAGACATTAGGACAAGTAGAAGATTGTTAGGATTAGTGTCCTAATTCTCCTGAAGTCTCGTGGTTTTTAAACTTTGTACACATTGTTATTAATAAAATAAGAGTTATTTTAGTTTCATTTACTCATATCCAATAAACTAAGATCCGTGGTTATTGTATGTAAACTTAAGCATGTATATGGAATATACAAGTAGATCATGCCTTAAGTACTAACCTAAATGGTCTGTAGTATGAGAATAAAGGAGGGATACTTTATCCTGGTGACACTACGGATATAGCTCGCTTTGTAGATAGTTACAAGTGTTGTGACGTGCTACAAATGGTCTGATCCTGACCATTCACGTGGAAACATGCGAGCAGGGGTGTCCTATACAAAGAGTTTGTATAAGACCAGACCACGAGATGATTAGTCCCTTTATATAATGCTGTTGATAATTGAGACTTACATCTCACTTAAATTACCATAGGTGACATGACGTTAATCCTGAGTGTTTTGAGAACTCCTGCATATGAAGGCGGTCCTTTGATTAGTATGGATGAGAGTGGCCAGATTGCCAACTCAACAAGCCTACCTTTTTAGAGATTTGTCTGATTTGTAAGCTGGGAACTCAGTTACATAAGACGAAATCCACTCCTTCCCTGAAGCAGGGGTAAGTAGATAGATTGCTCCTTTAGGGGCTGATTCCGGGTGTTGAACATAGTGGTCACATCCTCTCTTTGGAAGAGAGGATCCAATCATAGTAGGACTATGACTTATTGTTCATTAGAGGAATTAGTGGTACTTAAGGTGTTAGATGTAACTATAGGGGCAAAACGGTAAATTGGCCCAAATGTACTTACAATCGATTTGTGAAAGGTTATTGCAATGTTGATTGGTTAATTTGGACACAGAAATATATCTGTAGTGAGAAGAGTGCAGCTGTCGACCTTTAGTGGAGTGCCTGACAGTTAAGGGATGGTGGACATCGTGACTAAAGAGTTTAGTCAGTTATTCACGTACCGTTGGAGCTTCAAGCTATAGGTCCATAACGTCCCCTTAGTAGCTTATTGGATTCAAGTTGAGAATCAGATTTTGGGGTTGATTTTAATTGTTCAAATTAACAAGAGAAAATTCAATTATATATGATATAATTGGTATGATGTATGAGATACATCAAATGGATGAATTAATGTAAATATGATTTACATTAAGTACCATAATAGAAAAAGAACTATGGTTTGTATGTTCATGAGATGAAATATTAAAACTATAGGTTAATTTAACTTGGTAAGTTGGTTAACATATTTATATATAATATATTAATTATATTATAATTAATTCTTTTTCACAAATAACCGATTGAGTGGGAGGTTATTGGAAGTTTATGGTAACCGTGAGATAAAAGGAAAATTTTTTTCCTAAATTTAAAAGTTGCCTCATTCAGAAAGTTCTCACAGAGACAAGCTATCAAGTGAAAGCATTTCACTAAGCGATAGCGTTGACAGAGACTAAATGATTGTATAGAGTTGACTATACAATAGTCATTCAGCTAATCATTGCTACATGATCGACTGACTAAGTCTATACGATCATTTACTAAACGATAGGGCACATCGTCTAGACGATAAACTGTGTTCTTATCTCCCACTAGCTCGATCGACTACTCGATGGTAGACCTCCAGTCTCTTCCTCAAGCCAAGATCATATAGAGCCCACAACTCTTAGATTCTCACATCGAGAATACCAAGGTAACACTTGTTGTAGTGTCTTACTCAGTTTGTGAATTGAGTTGGACTTGATTGGGTTCGAGGAGCATCCGTCCGTTCATTGTGTTAATATTTGTTGGTTGCATCGGTTGTTGCATTCAAGTGCTGTTCTTAGATGCTTGAAGACTGGGTGAGTGACTTTTGAAGAATGGTTCTTCAAAGGTATAGATCCTCCATCCCTTGTATCATCATTTAGCATGCTGTAATTTCTATTTGTGCATGACCTGTAATTTCTATTTGGAACGGTCCCTTCCGCAGCTCATGAAAATCCTCATGTTTAGATTTCCTTCAAGACTAACAGCTGCATTCTTCACATTGTAGATATATTTATGTGTCTACCGATATAACCAATCAACAATAAGTCGACCATTCACGAACTGTTCATAACTACAGTTCGGTCAAATTATCGTTTTACCCCTATAGTTACATTTAACAACTTAGGTACCATTAATCCCTCTAATGAACAGACAATTTATAGTCCAACTGTAAACTAACCCCTCTCAGGTGAATGAAAGGGTGGGTCTTTATTGTTCAAGACCCGAAATCAGCTAATAAGTGAGTAATTCATCTAGTTTTCTTAAACATAGAAGAAGTGAATTCCATTTTGTATAGTTGTGTTCCCAGCTCCCCACTCGAAAAAATCCCCAAAATGATAGGCTTATCGAGTTGGTGAAACTGTCCACTCTCACACAACAGATTAAAATATTGTTCTCATAGACAAGAGTTCACAACCCACTCAAGATTAAGATCAAATCACCTATGGTCATCTTGGTGAAATGTTAGTCTCTTCAAGTAACGACGTTATAAAGAAAAACCAATCATTACGCGGTCCGGTCTTATACAAACTCCTTATACAGGATATCCCTACTCACATGTCTCCACATGAACGATATGGATCACATCATTCGTGATTCTTACAACTCTTATAACACTTACAAAGTTGGCGGTATCCGCAGTGTTAGTAGGATAAGGCAACTAACCTTATCTATATACTGCAGACCTTTGTGGCTATTACTTGAACGTGATCCAATCCGTGTATGTCTACCACATATCGTTCAAGCTATATTAATAACCTTGGATCTCAGTTTAGTGGATTGAGTTAATACAATCTAAATGTTGAATAAAATACTTTTATTTTATTAAAAATTATTTTTTGATTTGCAAATTATAAACTATGAGATCCACAAGAGAACACTAAATCCAACATCAAATTCATTTATTACTTTATTAAATCATGCAAAGGTTGTATGGAACTTGTGAGATTGAGATGTCTAAGTCTATAAACTATGATCCAGTTTATTATTGTTAAATAGTAAACTTTTCTCATGCAATCTTAGTTGATGACTAACTTCTTGAAGCCAACATAAGACACATGGCATTATGATTTGTCATAATCAAATTTCGCTATGAACTTAACTATTCTCATGAAAGATTAGATAATGATTCAATACTATAGATCTGATAAACATGCAATCTCCCAACTGAACATTCAATCCAATATACATCTATGATTAATCGATGTAATAAAGCACAATGATATTTGAAAGACATTCAACACAACTTTCCATAAAGTTTCAGTGCATCAATTCAATTTCATAATAAAATTCATCAATACCCTAGAACTAAGAAGTCTAGTCACTCATGATTATCAAATACATACCTTCATACAGGTTCAATAAAATGATAAAGTAAAAAGAAGTAAAAGAATAAGAAAACTCTACTATTGCAATGTTCCCTGATCTTTGGATTTCATCAATCTTGCCTCGACCGACACCTCATAATCTCGAATGGTCTCCAAATTAATTATCTCATACTCTCTAATTTTTTAGCTTCCTTAAACTTTTAGGGCTCTAATTTTCTCCTCAATTTCGTTTGGAGGCTACTGAAAAACTCTAGAATTTATAGAGCAAAATTTTCAAAATTGCAAAATTCTTGAAAAAAAGAAAAGTTGGCATCGCAGCGCTCTAGCATAGCATCGTGGCGCTGTCAGTTTCATGGCCCCCCGCGTGCATCCCTTGTCGTAATGCTGTGCTATGCTTCGATAAGGCGCAACAAAGCTCGTATAGATCCACGAAGGTCGTTTACACTATGGCATTATATAGTGGGTGTGAAAATTCTCCTTTCGGGAAAAAGCTCAAAGTGCAGCACTGACATTGCCCTTTTTTAAAGTTCTTGTTTTTCTTCCATTTTCTTGTAGATTTAGCTTGGTTTGGTTCTTTTAGACTTCGAACACTCGTTTCCATGATAATTTCTGGAAATCACTAGCAAACACATTAAATCTATACTATATTAAAAAAGGGTAAGTAGGAGAATTTTCACCTTCCTATTTTGCCATTGATTTTTAAACATATTCCTATTATACCCTTATTTGTAGTTCGTATAACATCTTCTCTTTAAAGGAATGATACTCTTTCCCTAAAACACCTCTCTGTAAATGAGACAACTTATCAAACACCTTTCTATATGAAAGGACCATTTATCTTTTTCTTCTACGCAATTTACTGCTTCTACAAAAAAATAATAACCATCATCTTACCTTTGTTTTTCTACATTTATTTTCTTGGTAGGAAATTTTGATTTTATTTATTTATTTATATTTTTTTGTGAAAAATTTGCTCCTCTTCTTCTTTTTCGTTGTTGTTATTTATTTATTTATATTGTATATGTTTTCTTCCCTACATTTTTTCCCACCATCTCGGAACAATTATTATCAAACAAAAAAAATATGAAAGTCCTTTTGTATTTACTTCAATTCATCACTTATGCATTCAACATTTTTTTGGGAAATTATGAATATTTTTAATTTAGATTTACATTTGTTTGTGAACACTTTGTTCCTCTTCTTCTTTTTTTTTTGTATAATTTTTTGTTTCATAGCTTTTTTCGTGTATTATTGTATGTGTTTTCTTCCCTACTTTTTTTTTCTCAGCATCACTATCAAAAGCATTATCAAGCAATATATATGTGTATAAAAGTCATCCTTGATATACTTATTTTCTTTTAATTCAGATTGGGGGTTTAATTTTAGAATTATTTAAAGTAAGAGCTTTATTTTGATGGAGAAAAACGTGACAATGATGAGAAAATTTGAGAGATGAGATTAACTTGTGAAATTTAGAGAAGAGGATGATATGAAGGAGGAGTTGAGAATATTCTTAATATTTTTTTTCTAAAATGAAAAAATGTATTCTCTATTTTGATCGAGAAGAACGTGATATGATAATAGTGAAAAAATCAGAAGAATATTAAATTTAGAAAATGAGGGAATAAGAAGATATGGAGGAAAGTTTGAGAATATTAAAAAGAAAAATATAACTACTCCTTTAGCCTACTTTACTTTGCCTAAATCCACACGAGGGGATTTTATTTCCTGAATGTCGAAGAAATTGGGGAGAGGAGTTCAATTTGAGAAAATTAGGGGAGGGAGATATCGAGAGAATATTAGTGAGATATTATGTAAAAGTTGGTCTTAATTTTTCTTGTATTTTTTATCACATCATAAATTTATGAATATTACTAATACAAGGTAGGTTAACTCTCTGTTAACCTCTCTTGAATTAATGAATGAAATTGTAACACCCCGAATTTTCACTTTTTATATGATTTCAGTAATTTTGTTATTGAAGGGTATTTTTGGAATTTTGGATTTGAAGTATAAATGCGAGGATTTAAGTGTTGTTGTGGAATTTATTAAAAAATTATTCAATTTGAAAAGTTATGGTAGGAATTAATTATTTTTGGAAAAAGGAAGGGAATTAAAAATAAAAAGGACCCCCTTCACCTTCTCCCTCACTCACGCGAGCCCCCCTCCGTTTTCTTCTTCCTTGCCGCACACCCAACCGCCACACCCCCAACCGTCGTGCACCTCCAACCGACCACCGTTCATCGACCTCGAAGCGTCGCACATTCGCTTTCAATCGATCGCAGCCCCCGCATGCCACCAGTCGCCCAGCCATCGACCTCCCTCCAATTGTGTTGCTCGCCATTTCAGCCGTTCGTTCCGTCCGTGAGTAACCAGAAGCTCTCCAGCCGCTGCCGTGAGCCTCCGTCCAGCCACGCATCCGCCGCCCCAGCTTCACCACCGTCGGTCGCCGTCGTCCCTGCCGCGTCGGGTCAGCTTTGGTCTTTGTCAGAATCTTGGATTAAGGGTAAGTGTAAATTGTTTTGATTGGATTCCTTGAGGATTTTGAGCATCACTAGAGTTTGGCCTTGAATTGTTGGTACACGTCATGTTTTGGATGTAGGACAAAATTTTAGGTTGCTGAAGTTGTCGTCTAGCCAAGTAAAGAGGTAGTCGACGAATCTTGGTGAAGAGTAAGGCTCTAAACTTATGTGGGTTGTTAAACAGTATGTTTATAAATTTCTCGATTTAAGTTTAACTGAACCATGGACTGCGGCCTAAAATAATTTGCCATGATGTTGGGTGTTAGGTTTGAATCTTGAGGTGTCCTGGTGTCTTTGTTTTGGGTGATTTAAGTTTGATCCTGTGGGCTTTCGATTTCGTTGGACAAGAAAGAGGTTGAGCTTGCTATTTTCTGGAGTTTGCGAGTAAAGATAAGTAATCTTACTACTGGAATCGCTTTTATGCCAGACGATACACTGTAGATTTAATATTGAGGATCCTAGCAGATTTTCTTTGAATAATTTTGATTGTTTTGAGATTGGATGGACTGCTTATGAAGGATATATGAGCATGTGGTAAAATATCAGAATATGATTACGTATGAGCTTAATTTGGATTTTTATGAGTTATATTAAATGATGATTGAGCATGACCATTAAATTATGAGTAAGTAGCACTCCTATTGGAGTGCCTTAAAGCTAAATGAGCATTAGACATTTGTTGACCTATATAGTTATGCAATTTATATGAGAATGTGTGGACTGTATGATATATTACGAAATCCCGAATACTGCATTGTTTACATGATTTAGTGCATGAAAGTGATGTGCTACAGTTGATTTATTTAAAACTAGATTAAATATGTATGTTGAGGTTAATTAACATGAGGTTGATGATGAGGAGATTTTAGAGAATTTATAATTAGGTGAATGTTATATGTAATATGAAGTTAGATAAAATCTTCTTTCCTTTCCAGACTATGTGACTGCATGAAAGTAATGCACGTCCAAGGACCTAGTACATGAAAGAGATGTACTAGGGCTGGTGTGTATGAAGGTGATACATACCTAGAGGGTACTGGGATGTACGAAAGGAGTACATACTCAGTGGGCTATGTGTATACGAAAGAAGTGTATGCCTAACCATGTGTACAAAAGAGGTACACATCCCTACATTTATAGAGAGGATCTAGGGTGTACAAAAGAGGTACATACTTAGTGGATTATGTATATACGAAAGAGGTTATACATAATTAGATGTACGAAAGAGGTACATACTTAGTAGGTTAGGTGTATACGAAAGAGATGTATACTTAACTAGGTGTACGAAAGAGGTACACCTTCAATGGGTTATGTGTATACGAAAGAGGTGTATACGTAACTAGGTGTATGAAATAGGTACACATTAAGTGGGTTATGTGTATACGAAAGAGGTGTATGCATCACCATGGTATGTAAGAGATTGTGTTTTATTCAGGATTCACCCGAGGTTGTAGGTCCTACGGAACTTACTGGGGATAGTGGACATATTCAATTATGTTAGGGTAGGAATAAGTTTTTTCATGTATATATGTGTTCCATGAGGACTAGAATAGTTTATATGTTCCACTAGGGGTAGGCATCTAGAGGACATAGATGCCTAGCCTGACCCCAATAGTGGGGTTACTTACTAAGTATTTCATACTCATTCTTTCTTATGTTGATGTTTCAGGTAAGGGTGGAGATGCACCGGCGATGGCGCAGCGGAATTCATTATCGAGCCACTGGGACTAGTTTTTACGCTTCCACATCATGAAATTTAGAATCATTATTTTACCCTTAATTTCTAGTTTTACTGTTTGAAACTTATTATGAAGGATTGTTACTTTTATATTTTAATAGTCTTTACGAATTATGGGTACCCTATTATTGTTTTTAATAATTGCATTTAATAAATGTCCTTTGAACTTCTCTTGTTTTAATCGACATTTATTTCAAATAACCGAGCATCGTTTTAAATTCTTTGCATGCATTTATTTTAGTAACGGCCTTACCTAAGTTCTAGGGGTCGGGTCATTACAGAAATAAAATAAACTATTATATGTTGAAAATAAGAAGATTCATTTAAAAGTAATAACGATAAATAATAGGATTTTTTCATGACCATAAAATATTGACATAGATATTGAAATTGAAAATTTTAGGATTTGCAGCAAAAATAAGTGTTTAATGTTTTGCTTATAAATAAAGTTATCTACTTTACTATTTTAAATATAACACTAAATAAACTATTTTTATTAAAATATAAAATATTGACATAAATATTAAAATTAGAATTAGATTAGTGGCGAAAAAAGGGTTAATATTTTACTTTAAAAATTATAAATGACGTACCTATTTTAATATTTTAAATATAAAAAGTTGTTGTAATTTTTTTAATAATAATGATTTTCTTCATAATTCATAAATCAACAAAATATTTGAAAAAAATCTACCTCAATTATTCTTACATCTAGTAATACAGATAAATAAGACTACCTTTTTCCAAACAAAAAAAAAAGTTTTGAGGAACCTTTTAAAAATGTTTAAAGAAACAAAACTTATTTTATAAAAATAACAAGGAAAAACTTTTTTTTTAAGTAAAAAAAATTGTGAATTTAAGATTTCATAATCTATGGAAGAAAAGAGTCATGAATGATTTTTTTTATTTTTATTTTTTTTTTTTACAATTTAAATGTAATCCATAATATCTTTTATGAAAACAAGGTTTAAATTATATGCATCTATGACATAAATACTCTTAAAACAAAAACTATCACTCTTTAATTACTTTGAATTAAAACTATAAGATTTCATATATATGACGATACATATTCCTTTTATGTATGAGAGTGACTATAACGTCAAATATGTGATAATATTAAAATAAAAATTGTTGCATTATATTAAAATATCAAAATATTAATATATTTATTTGATAACTTAGTTATGAGTTATTCTAATACTGTATAAGAACTTTTGTATGGAATTAATGATAATATGTAAACATTAAATAAAAATTCTTACATTATTACCAATATTGTTGTTGACAAAAGCAATCAAGAAACAACAAGTTAGGAAAAACAATGATAAACTTTTTAGAAGGGAATCCACCCGTGGTGGGTTATCTTTAAAAAAAAAATTATATCGCTCAATGTCTATGGGTATGTATAGCAAGTTCGTGCATAACGGAATTGCTATTGTAATTAAGAAAGGAATAACTTTTGATGGTCCATTTATGATGAAGAGATGGCGAAATACTAAATCTCATTATAATAATGTGATGGTCTATTTAGAAGCAATTGAAATTGTTATATTATCTAACCTTTAAATATTTTAATAATTACAATTTAAAACAAACATATATATCATTTATTTATTACATGCTAAAAAAACTAATATATTTTGAAAATTTTAATGAAAAATGTGCATTGCACGTGTATTTTTACTAGTCCAATAAAAATGACTCTCAATAAAAGACAAATAATGCTAATTTTAGGTGCATTTCACGGGGCCTTCAACCATTCCTCCTTCTTGACCTAATATATCTCTCTCTTCTATGGGGAGTGATAACTGGTAGAAATACAAGTTATTACAACTCAAATTACTAAAACAATGAGAGAAAGCGATGGTAAAATAGACAATGTCCTGTCTGAAAGCGCCAAACTGAAAGGAATTGCGATCGTTAATGCTCATCGCATAAAAGCAGTTAATTTGCCTATTTTGTGTAGGTACAATGCGATGGCACATGTGAAATTGTGATCCAAGGGCACAATGCGACAACGCACTTGAAATTACGATCGAAAGTCATGCAATCGTGAGAAGTTTCTTAAAAAGTGATCACATAAAGACCTCGCATCAAGGCGACAACATAATAAATCATGATGGGAAGTAAAGCTGATAACGATCGATTTCGTATTCAGTTGACAAGCGGTTAAAAACCATACTGTTGCAAGTACATTGAACTTTCAGTGACTTTTAAACGGCACAACAGAGTAGGGAAATTAATGCTGCCCATCATTGCAATCATTAGTATGAAAAGTTGCTTCGCCTTGAAATCTATAAATACCTCATGCCACTAGAGAGAAAGGGGGATTGATGCATTCACCCACATACATATACATATCATAGAGGACGGAGAGAGCAAGGAGATGAGGCAAAACCGAGAGAAATCGCTTTCTAGACAGATCGAGAGACTGCCAGAAACAACCCTTGCAAGAGCAAGAATCCGCAACTAGAACAGAGTTGAAGTGATAAAGAGAGCCGGGAAGCAAGACATTGCTTACCTAGCTTATTATTTCTCAATCCATTTTGTTATTTTGTACTCAACACTTCATTTGTAGAAAATGGAAATTTCATTTCGATTTATGTTCAATCTCTCCACACCATGCATGAGCAACTAACTTTCTGAATGAGTTGAGAAGTACTTAGCTAGCATGACCTAAGCTATGCATTTTATGTGATCATCTTGTCTTATGTATGTGTTATTCATCATTTGGACGTACTTGAGAGAGTATTCTAAAGATAGAATCTATGCTCGAGAGAGTCGGATTAGATCACATAAGCAATAGTAGAAACTTAGAAAGAAGTTCTATCTGTTGTTTCCTATACACATCGCATGCATCCTAGAAATAGGAAATGTGGCATTTTGCATTGAGAAATGTAGTACTAATATTTGTGTATAGCATGATCGCATAATTTGTACACAAGCTTGAGAAACGTTAGCTAAATCCCTTCTTAACCCTTTCCTCGCATACTTGTTATAACTCTACGCTTGCATCACTCCGCGTTCAACTCCATCGCATAGGAAAGTCTAAATCAAAACACCATCTATTTCTTTTTCACCACCGCAATAGAATCATAGAGTTTGTCTCATATCTATTTAGTAGTCCCTGTGTGTTGGCTTTTTGACCCTTAATCTCAAATTAATTAATTTTAATTAATTAATTAATCAATGTTTTGATGATAACAAACTCAATTTTTAATTAGTGAAAATCTTAGTGTTTTAATATGTCCATAGTGTAGAGCTCAGAACAACGATTCCAACACCTCTTGAATCACTCAAATCGGAGCTAAAACGAAGACATATGATCGAAACAAATCTATAAAGAAAATACCGTGGTGGATGACGTGGCATAACCAGACCATTTGCATGTAGACATGTGACAACATATTGGTTGAATGGTGGATCATTAAGAGATTAACATATGATGGACTTTTGATTTTTGGATTGATTTAAAATAAAAAAATTTGAAATTAAAAAGAAATTTAAAAGGAAAATAAATTTAATATTATTTTATGTTTGTGTCTGATGGCTAGTTTTTTTACACATGGTATGTTTTTTATTTTTGGATTGACTTTAAAAAGAATTAATTTACAAAGAAAATGAATTAAAAGGAAAATGAATTTAATATTATTTTATGTTTGTGTCTAACGGCTAGTTTTTTACACATGGTATGGTTTTTTATTTTTTGGATTAATTTTAAAAAGAAAATGAATTTCAAAAGAAAAGAAATTTAATATTATATTTTGTTTGTATCTAACGATTAGTTTAGTTTTTAATCTCCACCATTGAGTTTTCTTTTCCAAAATCCAATGATCTAAATTAATTGTGGTTTCTAAAATTTTTTCCATCTTTATATAAACAATCTTCCTTTCCAAATTTTAAACCAACAAATTTTACATTTCATAAACCTCCAAAACTCAAAAGTTCCATTGTTGCTCTCTCTAAGTACCCAATTTTTTTTTCTTTTCATCTTATTCTTGAGAGAGTGTTATTGTATTGTGAGGATAAACTTGTTGAGTGCTTAAACTTGTAAATCCACTCTAGTGAGAGTTGTATTGTGTTCTTAAAAAATTCCAACATTTGTAACGGTTTGATCCTAACCCGTGGAAATGATCGGGTTTGCTCTTGAACCCGTAAAAAAAAGCGGTGGTGTAATGGTTGGCTCTAATCCGTGGAAAGAGTCGAAAAGATTTTATTCAAATTCCCAAGAGGTGCATGGGGAGTGGAGTAGGTCGAATTTGACCGAACCACTATAAAAATTACGATGTCTTCTTCTCTAATCTTTCCTTTTTATTTTTGCAATTAATTTAAGCAAATTATTGTATGTTTTAGTTTTTTCTTATTTATTTGCTAAAATTTGATTGAATTAAATTATCACATTTTTGTCATTTTATTTGTTGCATAAATTGAATTTTTCTTATTATTTATAAAAAATGTATTAATTAGTTTAATTGGGTTAATTTAGAAAAAAAAGTTTAATTAAACCCTATTCACTCCCCCTCTAGGGTTGCCATATCGATCCAACAATTGGTATCAGAGAGGGTTGCTCTTCTTGAAATATTTATTTCTTGATAAACTTAATTGCTTTTGAACTATGGCAACTTTAGGTTTTATCCCTTTTACCGATAGTCAATCTATTACAAAGCCTCCTTTCTTTAATGGTACTAGTTATAGTTGTTGGAAAAATAGAATGAGATTTTTCTTGCTTTCTATTGATTATGATTTATGGGATATTGTTGAGGAAAGTTTTAAAATTCCAACAAAAGATGTTGATGGTGTTAGCACTATAAAACCTAAGGAAGAATGTTCAATAAATGAAAGGAAGCATGCTCTTTAAATGCCAAAGCTATTAATTTCTTATTTTGTGCTTTGAATGAAGTTGAGTATAATAGAGTGTCTATTTGCAAAACCGCTTAAAGAGATATGGGATAAATTAGAAATTACTCATGAAGGAACTAGTCAAGTAAAAGAAACAAAGATTGCATCTTAGTTCATCAATATGAAATGTTTAAAATTGATGAAAATGAAGCTATTTCTGATATGTTTATTAGATTTACTAATATTGTCAATGCTTTAGAAAGACTTGGAAAAAAGTACTCAAATCTTGAGAAGATAAAGAAGTTATTGTGGTCTTTGCCTAAACAATGGGAGCCTAAAGTCACCGCCATTCAAGAGACAAAGGATCTCAAATCTCTCTCTATTGATGAACTCATGGGCTCGTTGTTGACGCATGAGATAAAGATCAAGAAAAGCATGGAGGATGAGAAGAAAAAGAAAGAAAAGAGTATAGCTTTAAAGACCATCTCTTTAGAAGTTGACTCCCAAGATGAAGATGACCTTGATGAAGATGATGTTGCCTATCTTTCAGGTAAGTATAAGAACTTCATCAAGAGAAAGAAGCAATTCAAGAAGCATCTTTCCAACCAAAAAGAGTCAAAAGATGAAAAGAGCAAAAAGGATGAGGTAATATGCTATGAATGCAAGAAGCCGGGTCATATTAGAATTGATTGTCCTTTTCTCAAATCATCCAAGAAATCCAAGAAGAAAGCAATGAAAGCTACTTGGAATGATAGCGATGAAAGCGAAAATGGGAGTGATAATGAAGAAGTGGCCAATTTTTGCTTTATGGCTCATAGTGACAAAGAGGATGAACAAAATGATGAGGTAACTCTAGAACCTCTTTCTTATAATGAATTGTTCGAAGCTTTTGAAAATATGCAAAATGATTTAGAAAAACTTAATTCTAAGTATGTTGTACTTAAAAAGAAATACAATGTTTTATCTAGTAAAAATAAGTCTTTACTTGAAGAAATTGCTTGCTTAAAAGAGAATGAGCATGATGCTATGCATATTGATGAAATGAATATCTCTTGTGACAAGCATGCTTTTGATTGTTATGAGAAAAATGCTTTGCTTGACAAAGTTAAATTTCTTGAGCATGATACTTGTGAAAAAGATAATTTGATTAAATTACTCAAAGAAAAGGAATTTAGTGCTTTGCAAGAACTTCATAAGGCTAAAAAATATATTAAAAAGTTGACAATAGGTGCTCAAAGATTAGACAAGATAATTGAAGTAGGCAAGCCTTTTGGTGATAAAAGAGGTTTAGGCTATATTGATGAATGTTCTACTCCTTCAAGTTCTAAAACTATCTTTGTTAAAGCATCTCATAATATGCCTAACCTTAATATGCCTAAGGTTGTGTCTAAGCATGTTAAATCTAACTTTGTGCCTATATGTCATTATTGAGGTGTTGAAGGCCATATTAGACCTAAGTGTTTTAAATTGAAATATGCTCATACTACTTCTCCAAGAAGAAATTTTTCTCAAAGGGCAAAGTTTCACAATGCACCAAGGAATAATTTCTCCAAGAAAAGTAGAGTGCATAAATTTATTATAAGAGATAAATATTTGCATAATGTTGTTTGTTTCTCATGTAGCAAGTTTGGACATACAACTTATTCTTGTTACTTGTCTAAATCCAATGCCTTAAATGTCTATGCAAAAATGAAATGGATTCTCAAGTTTGTCAATGCTAACCATCTAGGACCCAAACAAGTGTGGGTACCAAAGAATCAAACTTGAACATTTGTGTTTGTAGGTTTGTTTGAAAGCCTCTAAGAAAAACAAGTGGTACTTGGATAGTGGTTGCTCGAGGCACATGATGGGAGACCCATCCAAGTTTGTCTCTCTCTCCAAAAAGGATGGAGGTCTTGTAACCTTTGGTGACAACAAGAAAGGTAAAATAATTGGTAAAGGTAGTATAGGTAATGAATATTCTATTTTAATTGAAAATGTACTTTTAGTTGATGGTTTGAAGCATGATTTACAGTATTAGTCAATTGTGTGATAAAGGCTTTAGAGTTGTGTTTGATAAAAAGAATTGCATCATTGAAAATGCTAGTGATAGAAAAGTTATATTTGTTGGAAATAGAGATGAAAATGTTTATACTATTGATTTGAAAGATTGTTCTATTAATGATAAATGTTTATCGGCTTTGCATAATGATTCTTGGTTATGGCATAGAAGACTAGGACATGCTAGCATGCACTTAATTTCAAATATTTCCAAGAATTCTTTGGTTAGAGGTCTTCCCAAATTTAAATTTGAAAAAGACAAAGTTTGTGATGCTTGTCAAATGGGTAAGCAAACTAAGTCCTCTTTCAAATCTAATGTAATGTCTACAACTAGACCCCTTCAACTATTACACATAGACTTATTTGGCTCTTCTAGAATTGCTAGTTTTGGAGGGAACTATTATTCCTTTGTGATAGTTGATGATTTTTCAAGATTTACTTGGGTTTTGATGCTAAAACATAAGGATGATGCTTTGAAAAGCTTTTCTAGTTGTGCAAAAAGAGTTCAAAATGAAAAAAGTTTTTTGATTTCTAAAATTAGGAGTGATCATGGAGGAGAATTTGATAGCAATGCTTTTGAAACTTTTTGTGAAGAAAATGGTTTTTCTCATAATTTCTCCGCTCCAAGAACTCCTCAACAAAATGGTTAGTTGAAAGGAAAAATCGTACTTTGCAAGAATTTGCTAGATCAATGTTGTATGAGTATGGTTTACCTACATACTTTTAGGTGGAAGCCGTTAACACCGCTTGTTATGTTTTAAATATAGTTTTAATTAGACCTTCTTTGGATAAAACTTCTTATGAACTTTGGCATAAACAAATTCCAAATATTGGGTATTTCAGAGTTTTTGGTTGCAAATGTTTTATTTTGAATAACAAAGAAAAACTTGAAAATTTTGATTCTAAGACGGATGTTGATATTTTCCTTGGCTAACTAGTAAAGCTTATAGAGTTTTCAATAAAAGAACTTTAGTAATTGAGGAATCTATGCATGTAGTATTTGATGAATCTTGCAATATTATTTCAAATGAGCCTATTTATAGTGATATTTTAGAAGGAAATTTTGGAGATTTACTTGTTAGTGACAAAGGTAAGAAAATTGTTTCAAGTAAGCAAGAGGTGAGCTTAATCGAAAAGAACGTAGTTGGTTCTTCATCCATGCCTAAAGAGTGGAGGTATGCTCCTTCTGGTCCCAAAGAATTAATTCTTGGTGATCCCGAACAAGGTGTGAAAACTCGTTCCTCTCTTAATATGTTTAATAATCTTGCTTTTTTTCTCAAATTGAACCAAAAAGTTTTAAAGATGCCAAAAATGATGAATTTTGGATTGTAGCTATGCAAGAAGAATTAAATCAATTTGAAAGGAATAAAGTTTGGGAGTTAGTCCCTAGGCCCTCTCATTCTTCTATAATTGGAACTAAATGGGTTCTTAGAAATAAAATGGATGAAAATGGAAATATCACTAGAAATAAAGCTAGACTTGTAGCTCAAGGTTATTGTCAAGAGGAAGGAATAGATTATAAAGAAACTTTTGCACCCGTTGCTAGATTAGAAGCTATTAGAATGTTGCTTACGCTTCTTATAAGAATTTCATTTTGTATCAAATGGATGCAAAAAGTGCATTTTTAAATGGTTATATCATGGAGGAAGTTTATGTAGAATAACCTCTGGGGTTTGAAAGTTTTGATTTTCCTAATCATGTCTATAAGTTGAAAAAGGCTCTTTATGGCTTAAAACAAGCTCCAAGAGCTTGGTATGATAGACTTAGTAATTTCTTGCTTGAGAATGGATTTAAAATGGGTAAAATTGATACTACTCTTTTTATTAAGACTAAAGAAAATGATATGCTTTTAGTACAAATATATGTGGATGATATTATTTTTGGTTCTACTTATCCATCTTTGTGTGAAGAATTTTCTAAGTGTATGCATAGTGAATTTAAGATGAGTATGATGGGAGAACTTAGCTTCTTCCTTGGACTCCAAATCAAACAACTCAAGGATGGTATTTTCATAAGTAAGAAAAATACACAAAGGATTTTCTCAAAAGGTTCAAATTCAATGAAGGTAAAACTACAAAAACTCCTATGAGCACATCAACTAAGCTTGACAGGATGAAAAAGGTAAGTACGTGGATATAAAAACTTATAGAGGTATGATTGGATTTTTACTTTATTTAACCGCTAGTAGACCCGATATTATGTTTAGTGTATGTCTTTGTGCTAGATTTCAATCTTGTCCCACGGAATCACATTTACATGCCATTAAAAGAATTTTTTAAATATTTGCTTGGTACTATTGATTTAGGCTTATGGTATCCTAGAAATGTTGAATTTAATTTGGTAGGATATTCCGATGCGGATTTTGCGAGTAGTTTACTTGACCGTAAGAGTACTAGTGGGACTTGTCAATTTCTTGGTAGTTTCTTAGTTTCTTGGTTTAGTAAAAAGCAATCGGTTGCCTTATCCACTACCAAAGCGGAATATATTGCAGTTGCTAGTTGTTGTGCTCAAATTCTTTGGATGAAACAAACTCTTTGTGATTTTGGATTAAAGTTTGATAATGTGCCTATATTTTGTGATAATACTAGTGCTATTAATTTGACTAAAAATCCTATACATCATTCTAGGACTAAGCATATTGATATTAGGTATCACTTTATTAGAGAGCATGTACAAAATGATAATATTACTCTTGAATTTGTAGGCTCTAATAATCAATCAGCGGATATTTTTACCAAGCCTTTGAATGAAGAGAACTTTTGCAAAAATAGGCTTGCGCTTGGTATTATTCGTTGTGATGCCTCTTGTTTTTATAATTCTACTTGTTAAATATTTTAGAAGGCATTTTGATAGGGGGAGATATGGAAAGCATGTGTTAATATTCTTAGGCGGAGTTGTGCTAAATTTATGTTCATGTTTTTAAGGGAAACATTTATGTAGTTCTAAATTTTTCTTAATTATTCTTTTTGATGATTCCAAATGGGGAGAAGTTTAAGAAAAATATGCTATAAATTTGTATGATTTTGATTGTATTAATTAGGGGGAGAATTTATTTTTTTGAGTGAATTTCAAGAATGATCTTTATGGTGATATGTTGAATTTTATTATATGCTACATATGGTTTACATGTATTTCAAGCTATTTTTCTTGAATGGCTTGTCATCATCAAAAAGAGGGAGATTGTTGGCTTTTTGGCCCTTAATCTCAAATTAATTAATTTTAATTAATTAATTAATCAATGTTTTGATGATAACAAACTCAATTTTTAATTAGTGAAAATCTTAGTGTTTTAATATGTCCATAGCGTAGAGCTCGGAACAACGATTCCAACACCTCTTGAATAACTCAAATCGGAGCTAAAACGAAGACGATATGACCGAAACAAGTCTATAGAGAAAATACCGTAGTGGATGACGTGGCATAACCAGACCATTTGCATGTAGACATGTGGCAGTATATTAGTTGAATGGTGGATCAATAAGAGATTAATATATGATGGACTTTTGATTTTTGGATTGATTTAAAATAAAAAAATTTGAAATTAAAAAGAAATTTAAAAGGAAAATAAATTTAATATTATTTTATGTTTGTGTCTAACGGCTAGTTTTTTACACATGGTATGTTTTTTATTTTTGGATTGACTTTAAAAAGAATTAATTTAAAAAGAAAATGAATTAAAAGGAAAATGAATTAAAAGGAAAATGAATTTTATATTATTTTATGTTTGTGTCTAACGACTAGTTTTTGACACATGGTATGGTTTTTTATTTTTTGGATTAATTTTAAAAAGAAAATGAATTTCAAAAGAAAAGGAATTTAATATTATATTTTGTTTGTATCTAACGACTAGTTTAATTTAAAATCTCCACCATTGAGTTTTCTTTTCCAAAATCCAATGATCTAAATTAATTGTGGTTTCTAAAAATTTTTCCATCTCTATATAAACCATCTTCCTCTCCAAATTTTAAACTAACAAATTTTACATTTCATAATCCTCCAAAACTTAAAAGCTCCATTGTTGCTCTCTCTAAGTTCCCAATTTTTTTTTCTTTTCATCTTATTTATTTACTTGGTTACCACAAAGTTTTCATAGATATTACCAACGCAATCTATTTTCACAAGTCCCTGTGTTCGACCCTGGACTTACTAGGAAACTCAGAGGAATTTACACTTGGACTCCACTGGGGAAACTTGAGTGCACAACGCAACTCCATCAACACATATCATCCATATTTCCACCACATAAAATAATGCATCAAGTTTTTGGCGCCGTTGCTGGGGACTTCGGCAAAATAATTTGTTAACGGTAATTTTTATGATTTCTTTGCAGAACTCTCAATCTCTGTTGAACTACGACCCGAAGATTGAGAGAACGTTTCAAAGGAGACTAAGAAACCACCAACAACAACCACAATCAGACAAAGAAGAGATTGCGGCATAGCCTGGAAACGGAGCACCAAACAACAACAATGTCCTGGCAAATCTGATTCTGTTGGCAAACAATCGCAATAGGACCATTATGGACTATGCATCGCCAAACCTCTTTGATTTCTCTCCGGGAATCATGAGGCATGCACTTGACGGAAGTAGATTTGAAATGAAACCAGTGATGCTGCAGATGATCCAGGTTGCAGGTCAATTCGGAGGAAGGCGTGGCAAGGATCCGCACGCCCACCTCTGAATTTTTATTGAAATGTGCAATACTTTTGTGTTCCCGAACATCTCTGCTGAAGAATTTCGATTAACGTTGTTCCCATTTTCTCTCTGTGATCGGGCTAGGAAATGGGCTTATTTGCTCGAACCAGAAGAGATCACTTCTTAGGAGCAGATGGTGGAGAAATTCATGAAGAAGTATTTTCCACCTATCGAGAATGCAAGACGAAGGAAGCTTATTACTAATTTTGAACAAGACATAGACGAATCGCTCAGTGATGCTTCGGGAGGTTTAAAAGGTTAGTCGAGGATTGTCCACATAATGGGTTACCAGATTGCTTGCAGATGGAAATTTTCTATCAGGGTTTGAATCTCGCTTCGTAGACCGCTACCAATGCGGCAGCTGCTGGTGGTCTACTTGACAAAACATACGATGAGACAAAAAATATCCTGGACCGCATCTCCAAGAACCATGAAGACTGAGGGAGAGTGACTGATAACTTATAGAAATACAAGTTATTTATGCCACCTTATCTAGATATTCCGGCCAAAAGTTAGTAAATATGCGCCGATTGTATGAAAATTAGCCTAGTATTACAATAATTTTAAATGTTTGCAATTACACCCACTAACACCATAAAGATGGAAGACAAGCCGGTTACTCTGTTTTGCATGAGACCAAGTCATTGCTTGTGCTTAAGGCTCACGAGAAACTGTTCAACGCATCTCTGTCACATTGCGCCCGTCAATCAACAATGAAGAGACGATTACCGCAATGGCGGCGCAATGCGATAGTCGATCCAGAGCTGTGTTTCAACCGCATGCGGTAATAAAAACACCACCGCATGCAAACCCATGATCGAAAGATGCAGTTGAGCAACGCAAAAGCGGAGGATTGAGACACGTGTACAACTAACGGTTGTGCAGAATTGAAGGTCTGATTGCATAACAGAAGGAATAATATCCCCTCATCTTCGGAATTACCATGAAAATTATGTGGGGACCACAAGGCTGGAGTCAAAGACCTGCACCTATAAATACCCCATTTATTTCAGAGAAAAAGTATGCTACGGGATACGGGGTAAATGCTACAAAATTATTGAGAGAAAAGGCTGAGCTGAGTGCTTGAGTGAAGAAATCTGGGAAGAAGACGAGATAAGGCCGAGAGGTGAATCTAAGATCTAACCTGCCAAACACCCGATTGAAAGCTCTGTGCAAAGATCCCTACTACCGGTAGGGCAAGCCTGAGAGGGAAGCTCTTCCTACCATCAAATCCATCCTTTCCAGCAAGCAGATCTCCATCGAATCAGTGCCAAAACATTGGCACTTGTTTGTATCTGTTCTATCTCTTTCATCGTTGTATTTCATGTTTCCTTTTTTTTTCATTCACAAACCATGTATCAAACACTTAATAGACATATTAAATGTTTCGATAGCTTTCATTTACCATCTTCTGTCTATTTCCGTTCACCCATCAATCACTTTCTTCATGATGTCTTCTTAATTCCCTGATAAGCAATATGAATTAACTAAGTACTTAATCTGTGTTAAAGATATAAATGCACCAAGGCATGCTAGACGGCATTTTCACCTATGAGAGTAGAAGTGAAGATGCCATTCTGATCTATTGAGAGAAGGTCAGAAGAATGTGTTAACTAAAGCGAGTAGTACTTCCAACCATGGAAGTAACCTTGCGTTCATTACGTTAGTCTCTGTTTCACCACAGACATGTGGGAGCGCGACTGATCACTGAAAGGTGTACGCCAAGAGAAGAGCGAAATAGCATTTGTAGCTTCAACGCAATTGAGAACTTGTGTTGTTTATATTATTTGTCTTTCTCTTTCTATCCTGTTCATAAGACTTGCCGCCGCATTCCACGTCTTCGCACACTTTTCACAGCCAGCCTTGACCCCAACATCTTGTACATGAAGCTTGTATCTTGTATCATCTAGCTTAGGTTTATTGTATTTCATTTTATTATCGCATCTTTACCGCTTTACTTTATTTTATCGCAATTTATATACCAGCACAAACACATTTTTAAAGATTGAAAACTTGGTCGCATATATCATGAACATACCACAATAAACTAAACCAGTCCCCGTGTTCGACTTCGGATCACATTGAGAAACTTGGGATGGAATTACACTTGGTTCTATCATAAGGAAACTTGTGACAACGCATGGCATACTACGTGAACACCCATCATTAACGCATATCTAGTGGTAGTATCACATCATTTTGAGCAGTCTGACGGTTTTGGTTAATGGTTAATTGTTTGAATATTTTTATGTTATGTGCAAGACAGATCTTTTTGTACTGACTGTTCAATGCAGAGAGCAGTCTGACGGCTTATGAGTGCTAAGTGATCTGGTAATTCTAAGCTGACCCAGAGATCAAGTGTATTCTTCGCGCAGAGCCATCGAGCTAAATTAATTGGTGAAGAAGTATGGTTGATGATAATGTGGCACCTGCTGGAAACCAGAGGGGAGATTTGCCAATGCAAGATCTCGTTTTTCTTGCTGCTGATCAGAACATCCCTATAAGCGAATATGCGACGGCAGATTTCTATAATTTTTCACCAGGAATATCAAGACCAGTAGTCGAAGGGAATGCAAGCTTTGAAATAAAACCTATTATGCTACAAATGATTCAGAATGTGGGGCAATTCGGAGGATTCCAGGGAGAAGACCCACACGCACATTTGACAAATTTTGTGGACATATGTATCGCATTCTCTCTGCCTGATTTAACTCAAGAAAGTTTTAAACTATACCTATTCCCGTACATATTGCGGGAAGAAACAAAGAGGTAGGCCCAAGCATTAGAGCCAGAGGAAATTAATGGATGGGAGCAGTTGGTTGATAGGTTCATGAACAGATTCTTCCCTCTGTCTGTCAACGCAAAAAGGCGGAGGAAGGTTTTGAATTTCAAACAAAAGGGTTATGAAACCTTGAGCACCACATGGGTGCGATTTTGGTAGTTAGTGAAGAACTGTCCGCATATCGAGATTCTTGATAGTATTCTGATGGAAACCTTTTACAATGGCCTCGACCAATCAACGCAAGTAGCTGTCGATGCCTCCGCATAAGGAGGATTAATGAATAAGTCATATACGGAAGCAAAGAACATATTGGATCGCATCTCACGACATTCTAACAAATGGATTGATACCGGGCTTGAAATAAGAGGTCAGGAGCAAGAAATAGTAGAAAGGGCCGATGTGCCAACGGACACAATGAACGCATTGGTCGAATAAATGACCACAATGACCTCGCTCCTCCAGATGGTGGCTAATCCGCAGAGAACTCTCTCTCAAGGAACAGTGCAGGTTAAGGTGGTGACTCATGAGCCCACAGTGGATTGCACTCAATGGAGAGAGGTACATCCGATAGACGTCTGCCCATGGAATCAACATCCCGTATATGCTATGTATGAAAAATCAGGGGGCAAAAACCATAACCCTGGTTAGGGGGGTCACCTAATTTTTGGTTTAGATGAGAATCTCAATCAGGAGGGCCATAGTTTCTATCAATTTAGTTATCAAGAGGATCGAGGCAACCCTTTAGTCTTCACTAATCTGGACTGCAGCCCAAGTAATTCTTAAGGTATGCCACCCTATGACCATCTGTTCACATATGATACCGCTTTCAGTACCTCGTCTCTGGAGACATCATTAAAACATTATATTTAAAAGAGCGAGGCAATGAGACAATCGCAAGCTGACTCTCTTAAAGAATTAGAAGATCAGATAGATCAGCTTACGAGGGAATTAAAGAAGAAAATGCCTGGTATGCAACATGGAGGCTCAGAAGTGTTAGGGCCAAGAGGTAAAGAATAATGTCATGCAGTGACATTGCGGAGTGGCAAAACGACAGCCCCCATTATACCGAAGGTACCAAATGCGGTAACAAAATTACCAGAAAATTTAACTGTTAATGATGACCAGTTACTGAACAACGAAAGCAGCCCCAGTTCAGAAGTAAGATCATTTATAAGAGATAAAGCTTTTCAAGAGTTGAATTCTCAATCAACGCAGCCTCCAACCAATGACACACAGTAAGCACAGGACCTCACCAAGCAGCAAAGTGACCAAGAAACAGGGCAGGATCCTCCACCTTTCCCGTCTAGGCTGAAAAAGAAAGACGACAGCAAGCAATTTCAGAGGTTTCTAGACGTTGTTCGACAGCTACACATTAATATTTCCCTGATTTCATTAGAGAAGATGTCGAGCTATGTGAAATTTCTTAAGGATATTATCGCCAATAAGAGAAAGATTGGGGGAAAATGAAACAGTTGCACTAACATATGAGTGTAGCACTCTGTTTCAAAACAATCTCCCTACTAAAATGAAGGACCCTCGGACTTTTACATTGCCCTACACCATAAGGGGGAAGATGGTCGGGAACGCGCTGTGTGATTTAGGGGCAAGCATAAATTTGATGCCCTTGTAAATTTTTAATAAGCTGGACATCGGCGAAGCAAGGCCAACCACGATCACATTATAGCTAGCCAATAGATCGATAAAGCTTTCTGAGGACAACATAGAAGATGTTCTCGTGCAAGTGGACAAGTTTATCTTCCCAGCAGACTTTGTCATATTAGATTATGAGGCCGATAGAGAGATTCCTATCATCCTAGGATGCCCATTTCTCGCCACAGGGTGAGCATTAATCGATGTGCAGAAAGCAGAATTGACCATCTGGGTGGATGATCAAGTAAAATTCAACGTACTCAATGCGTTGAAGTACCCAGGGGACATAGAGAATTGCCAATATATCGAAGAGCTGTAGGGAGAACAGTGCACGAACCCCTAAAGGAAATAGAGGAGGAGGATTTTAAGGTCGTCGCAATATTGTAGGAGGACTATGCCACAATTCATACGGAATCTAATTTTGAACCGCTCAAGTTATCTGAACGGACATCGCAGTGCATTAAGCCATCTTTGGAAGAGCCACCTGTGTTAGAATTAAAGTTGTTGCCAGTACACCTAAAGTATGCTTACTTAGGAAGTAACAACTCGTTACTGGTTATCATTTCTGCATCACTAAGTAAGGAGAAAGAAGATGCTCTCATACGGATCCTGAGAAATAACACAAAAGCATTAGGATGGACCTTGGCAGACATTCGAGTAATTAGTCCCTCATATTGTATGCACAAGATCCACCTGGAAGAAGGAAAGAATGGATTAGTAGAAAGGCAACGCCGCTTGAACCCTGCCATGAAGGAGGTTGTAAAGAATGAAATAGTAAAGTGGCTGGACGCAGGTGTTATCTACCCGATCTCTGATAGCAGTTGGGTGACCCCAGTGCAATGTGTTCCGAAGAAAGGGGGGATGAACGTCATCACTAATGACAAGGATGAATTTGTTCCCACAAGGACAACTACGGGTTGGAGAATCTGCATGGATTATCGCAAGCTAAATTTGGCAACTAAAAAGGACCACTTTCCACTCCCATTTATCGATCAGATGTTAGATAGACTTGCGGGGAATGAATTTTTCTGCTTTCTTGATGGCTATTCACGATATAACTAAATAGCAATTGCGCCGAAGGATCAAAACAAGATAACCTTCACGTGCCCATTTGGTATGTTTGCATTCCGACGCATGCCATTTGGACTTTGTAATGCACCAAGCACCTTTAAACAATGCGATGGCAATATTTTCAGATTACTTGGAGGAGTCAGTCGAGCTATTCATGGATGATTTCTTAGTCTTCAGCAGTAATTATGACTCCTGTTTGTCTAACCTTAAAAAAGTTTTGAAGAGATGCGTGGCAACAAATCTTGTTTTGAACTGGGAAAAATGCCATTTTATGGTGGAAGAAGGAATAGTTATGGGTCACAAAATCTCCAAGGCAGGATTGGAAATTGACCAGGCAAAAATCGACGCAATTTTCAAATTACCTCCATTTGTGAACGTAAAAACACTTAGGAGCTTTTTGGAACACACAGGGTTTTATAGAAGATTTATTTGCAACTTTTTCCCAAATCGCAAGACCCCTAAGTGCACTTCTTGAAGCTGACTGTGAGTATAATTTTGATGATGCTTGCACCAAAGCATTTAACACATTGAAAGATGCACTCATCTCCATACCTATTTTGATTGCGCCCGATTGGATGCAACCATTCGCCTTGATGTGCGATGCCAGCAGATATGCTGTGGGTGCATTTTTTAGTCAACGCAAGGATAAGGTGTTGCATTCTATTTATTATGTGAGCAAAACACTGAATGACGCACAGGAGAACTATACGACCACGGAAAAGGAAATGCTCGCAGTGGTATTTGCACTAGAAAAGTTTCGACAATACTTAATCGAAACGAACGTGGTGGTGTATACGGATCACTCTGCGATTAAGTATTTAATGACGAAGAAGGATGCAAAGTCAAGGTTGATACGGTGGGTGTTATTCCTGAAGGAGTTCGACCTAGAAATCAAAGACCGAAAGGGAACCGAGAACCAAGTCACAGATCATTTGTCAAGATTGGAAAACTGCGAGGTTCAAGGGACAAAAAAAGATATTGAGTAAAGATTCCCCGATGAGCTACTGATGGCAGTAGACATTGATGTTCCCTGGTATACGGACATAGTAAACTTCATAGTTTGTGGTCAACTACCGGATGATTATACATACCAGTAGAAGAAGAAGCTAAGACATGATGCCAAATTTTATTTCTGGGACGATCCCTTCCTATATCGACAAGGACCTGATCATATAATACGTCGAGGTGTTCTTAAGCATGAAGCCAAGCACATTTTAGAGCTTTGTCATGAGTCCCCATATGGAGGACATTTTGGGGGGGGCAAAGAACCGCAGCAAAAGTCTTACAGTGCGGCTAATTTTGGGCAAGACTGTTTAAGGATGCCCATGCCTATGTTGTGCAATGAGACAGGTGTCAAAGGACGGGGAATATGTCTAAAAGAAATGAAATGCCATTGAAATCAATCTTAGAAGTTGAATTATTTGATGTTTGGGGAATTGACTTCATGGGCCCGTTTCCACCATCAGAAGGTCATCAATATATTTTGGTTGCGGTAGATTATGTATCGAAATGGGTTGAGGCTATCACATGTTCCAAGAATGACGCGGCCACTATGGCAAAATTTCTAAAGAAGAACATTTTTGCTCGATATGAGACACCTTGGGCCTTAATCAGCGATGAGGGCTCTCACTTTATCAACCGCATAATTGCCAACCTATTGACTAAATTCAATGTCAGCCATCAAGTTGCAACTGTTTATCACCCACAGACTAATGGGCAGGAAGAGATTTCTAACAGAGAGATCAAGACTATCTTGGAAAAGGTGTTAATACTGCCAGAAGGGATTGGTTACCCAAGCTTGATGAAACACTAGGGGTTACAGGACCGCTTACAAAACACTAATTGGCATGTCTCCATACGTCCTGGTCTTCGGAAAAGCTTGTCATCTACCACTTGAGTTGGAACATAAGGCATGTGGGCATGCAAGAAACTAACGTTTGATTTAGTCGGTGCAGGGAATGTTCGGAAGTTGCAATTGAATCAGTTGGTCGAATGGCGAAGAGATGCCTATGAAAATGCTAAGATATACAAGGAGAAAACAAAGAAATGGCATGATGACCGCATAAACGACCGGACATTTACCGAAGGTCAACAGATATTATTATTCAACGCGTGTTTGTGATTGTTCCCAGGAAAGTTGAAGTCTCGCTGGTCTGGGCCATTCCGAGTCAAGACAATATTTCCTCACGGTGCAGTGGAACTAACAACTTTAGATGGGAACAACGCATTCAAAGTCAATGGTAAACGGATTAAGCCCTACTATGGAGGCGACTTCGATCGACGCATGGACACCATTGACTTGGGCAAGCAGGATTAAATCGCTTACAGGGAAAGCGATTGCGGTAACTCTATGAACTTCTTTCAATCGAATTTCCTATCTATGTTTACTCGCTTTCTTTACAGCTTTCTTTTACCGTTTTCTAAATTTTGTCAATTACTGTCTAATAGAATCAGTCTTTAATATTTTTGTATTTCCTTCCAATTTAATTTCGCATGTTTCTCCATATCTCAAATTTAGTAGCACCGGTCATAGAATTTTTGTGAATTATTGGATAAATCACCGCAAGGGCTTTTCGACTAAAGTTTTTGATGAATTAAGAGGATAGGAAAGTAAACTATGAGAGGGTGGGTGTAAAAAGTAAGTGACACTGTGCATCCAGTACACCCAAATGCATTGAGTTGAGGGGTGTGTTGCGCTCGCATATGTCCTTTGCCCATCCTTAGATAAATGCGCTATGTTAAGGTATCCTTCAGAAATGCGTTGGTTAAGGGGTGTGTTGCAGGGATATATGCATGTTGCCCGTCCTCAGCAAAAATGTATCTGCGTTTATTGGAAGTATGGTGTGAATTCTGAATCAAATTTATAAAGTAATCAAATTCTTTGACTCTTGTACAGGCAGTAGAAAATGTTGTAGTGCATTCATTTGTAATTTATTTGTATACCTTGTTAATAGTCAATACAATCAGAGTATATATTCGCTCCACTTTTTTTCCTCTGCCTCTCTCTTTATCTTCCTTTGTCAATTTTTGTGACATTCTAAATCTTTTATTTTTTTACGATCTTCATTGCGTTGCTATGATGTATTACATGTTTATACTTAGAAATATTTCTCATACTTAATAAATTCTGACTAACACTTAGTTAATTTTTAGTTTAGCAGTACTTTACCTTTTATCTTTCAAAGTTCTACTCAAACCTTCTTTTTGAAATTTTCTTCTAAGTGTTTGTCTAGTCTTTTCAAACAACGCAATGAGGACCTTGCTCATCTTTAAATTTGGGGGTGGGGAAGGTCTGAGTAGATGAGATCAAGATTATGCTGTAGTTAAGAAAATGTGTCCATTTTCGATAAAAAAAAGTGCAAATTTCCAATGTCAGTGCAAGGGTAAACATCAAAACTGTCCAAACTTGACAAGAGTTTAGATGTGAAAGGAGCCTTCTCGTAGTTAGATATTCGTATGACACCCGTAGGAGCAAGCCAAAACGAAGGTGGGTTTCCAAGAACAACGCAGTATGAAAAGAAAAAAAAGAAACGAAAACAAAAATAGAAGAATGCAAGAGACAACTCCTCTGATTATCATGAGTTAAAATTGAAATTGGCACACAACCGTAGTTGGATGTCTGCATACACCCGTGGAGACAAGCCAAAACGAAGAGTGTAACCATGATCAACAGTCTCTAAGTGAGTAAATGACGCAAAGTTTTGCTCACCGCATATAGACAAATCAAGTTGTTTTAACAAAGAAGAGATAAACATTCTATTTTGAAAACTAGAAAATCATCTTTGAGTAGAATTTTGTCATATAGAAGAATAAAGTAGGGCTTGCTAAGAATTAGCAAGGATAGAAAGAAATTGCGATGTCAAGTAATGTGCCTAAGTGTAACATTCGGAGCAACCAATCGTCGCAAAAATATAGGATAGGAATTGAGCATGATTTCCTTAGTAGAAGATATGCTTGAGGACAAGCATATATCTAAATTTGGAGGTGTGATAACTTGTAGAAATACAAGTTATTTATGCCACCTTATCTAGATATTACGGCCAAAAGTTAGTAAATATGCGCCGATTGTATGAAAATTAGCCTAGTATTACAATAATTTTAAATGTTTGCAATTACACCCACTAACACCATAAAGATGGAAGACAAGCCAGATTTTACTCTATTTTGCAGGAGACCAAGTCACCGCTTATGCTCAAGGCTCATAAGAAACTGATCAACGTATCTCTGTCACATTGCGCCCGTCAATCAACAATGAAGAGACGATTATCGCAATGGCGGTGAATGCGATAATCGATCCAGAGCTGTGTTTCAATCGCATGCGGTAATAAAAACAGCACCGCATGCAAACCCATGATCGAAAGATGCAGTTCATCAACGCAAAAGCAGAGGATTGAGATACGTGTACAACTAACAGTTGTGCAGAATTGACGGTCTGATTGCATAACAGAAGGAATAATATCCCTCAATCTTCTGAATTACCATGACAATCATGTAGGGACCACAAGGCCGGAGTCAAAGACTTGCACCTATAAATACCCCATTGATTTTAGAGAAAAAGTATGATACAGAATACAAGGTAAATGATGCAAAATTGTTGAGAGAAAAGGTTGAGTTGAGTGCTTGAGTGAAGAAATCCAGGAAGAAGACGAGATAAGGCCGAGAGGTGAATCTCAGATCTAACCTGCCAAACACCCGATTGAAAGCTCTATGCAAAGATCCCTGCTACCGGTAGGGCAAGCCTGAGAGGAAAGCTCTTCCTACCATCAAATCCATCCTATTCGGCAAGCAGATCTCCATTGAATCAGTGTCAAGACATTGGCACTTGTTTGTATCTGTTCTATCTCTTTCATCATTGTATTTCATGTTTGCTTTATCTTTTCATTCACACACCATGTATCGAACGCTTAATAAATGTATTAAATGTTTCGATAGCTTTTATTTACAATCTTCTGTCTATTTCCGTTCACCCATCAATCACTTTCTTCATGATGTCTTCTTAATTCCCTGGTAAGCAATATGAATTAACTAAGTACTTAATCTATGTTAAAGATATAAAATGCGTTTAGCTAAGGCATGCTAGACGACATCTTCACCTGTGAGAGCAGAAGTGAAGATGCCATTCTGATCTATCGAGAGAAAGTCAGAAGAATGCGTTAACTAAAGCGAGTAGTTCTTCCAGCCATGGAAGCAACCTTGCGTTAATTAGGTTAGTCTCTGTTTCACCACAGACATGTGGGAGCACGGCCGATCACTGAAAGGTGTACACAAAGAGAAGAGCGGAACAACATTTGTAGCTTCAACGCAATTGAGAACTTGCGTTGTTTATATTATTTGTATTTCTCTTTCTATCCTGTTCATAAGACTTGCCGCTGCATTCCACGTCTTTGCACACCTTTCACAGCCAGCCTTGAGCCCAACATCTTCTACATGAAGCTTGTATCTTGTATCATCTAGCTTAGGTTTATTCTATTTCATTTTACTATCGCATCTTTATCGCTTTACTTTATTTTATTGCAATTTATATACCTAAACAAACACATTTCTAAATATTGAAAACTTGGTCGCATATATCATGAACATACCACAATAACTTAAACCAGTCCCCGTGTTCGACCTCGGATCACAACAAGAAACTTGCGATGGAATTACACTAGGTTCTATCGTAAGGAAACTTATGACAACACATGGCATGCTATGTGAACACTCATCATTAATGCATATCTAGTGGTAGTATCACATCATTTCAAGCATAGAACATCAATCACAGTATATCTTAATTTCATGCCGACACAGTGACCAGAGATTGAGACTTAAAGATTCTGACACAAATAACGGTGCCATTATTTCATTACAAAACCAAATGACCGCAATGATAAATCTGATTCAAGGAATGGCGATCAGTAGCCCAACACCGCAAGGTGGGCAAATCAATGCAATAAGTCAAAACACCGCAAGGTGTACGACTTGTGGTGATGGGCATGTGATGGAAGATTGTCTGCAAAATCTACAATCTGTGTACTTTGTGAAAAATAATCCCATTTCTAACACTTACAACCCCAGTTGGAGAAACCACCAGAATTTTGCCTGGAAGAATCAACAACAAAATTTTCAACCCGTGGTGCAAAAAGAAGGGCCACCAGGATTCTTCCAACGCAACAACGGTCAACAGAGCAACAAAGCAAGTAGCTCACAACATCCAATGCAATCTTCTTCTCTAAAGAGCCTATTGAAGCAATATATAGAGAAAAACGAGACAGTGCTTCAAAGTCAGGTTACGTCCATCTGCAACCTCGAATTGCAAATGGGCCAGATTGTGAATGAGCTAAAAAGTAGACCACAAGGGGCATTGCCAAGTTCAATCGAGCTTCCACGAAACCCAGGGGGATCAGGTAAGAAGCAATGTCAGGTTGTGACATTGCACAGTGGAAAGATTGTGGAGGGAGAAAATAAGAAGCAGAATAGATCAACTTCCATCGCAACTGAGCCTAAGATTGCTGTAACGCAAGAGGAAAGAGAAAATAAAGCAGTAGAATGTGAGGTTGCGTCAAGCTCAAAGTCAAATGAAACTGGAACCGTGAAATTTTAGTTACCACCCTTCCCACAGAGACTAAGGAAGAAGAAAAACAAAGAGGTACAATACCAACGCTTCCTGTCTATGTTAAAAAAATTACATATTAATATTCCTTTCAGTGAATGTCTGCCTATGCCAAGATTCTGAAGGACATGGTAACTAAGAAGAGAGGCACTAGAAAATTTGCCACGGTGGCATTAACGCAAAGTTTCAAATCCATAATCCCACCGAAGATGAGCGATCGTGGGAGCTTCACTATTCCTTGCTCCATAGGAGGACTCTATATTGGGCAAGCCCTATGGGCCAGCATAAATTTGATGTTGCTGTCAATTTTTAGACAATGAAATGTGAGGCAACTTATGCCCACATCAGTGACTCTCCAATTGGCTGATAGATCTCTGGTTCATCCAGAAGGTAAGGTGAAGGATGTACTGATCACAATTGATAAATTTATTTTACCAGCCGACTTCATCATCCTAGATTATGAGGCCGACAAGGATGTACCTATCATTTTGGGGCGACCTTTCCTATCAACGGGTCGTGCTCAAATTGATGTGCACAAGGGAGAAATCACTTTGAGTATAAATGGACAGAAGCTCAAATTTAATATAATTCGTTCCATGAAATTCCCAGATGAGGAAGACCTACAAGATTCTGACGATGACCTGAATTTGATTGAAGAAGAAAAGTCTGATGAAAAGTGTGAAGAAGAGGATGCCAACGCATCCGTAGCTTCCTGCAATGCAATCGTAGCAAAAAAAAAAAAAACAAAGAAGAAGGAATGATCGCAACGCAAGAAGAAGAGCCAAAAGAAGAAAGAAAAACAATGCAACCTTCCCTTGTGGAACCACCAACACTTAAACTAAAGACCTTACCAACACTTTTGAAGTACGCATTTCTGGGGCAGAATGAGAAGCTGCCAGTGATAATTTCCTCTGCGCTCAACGAAGATCAAGAGAATACGTTGATGAGCATTCTCAAGAAACATGTGCGAGCAATTTGCTGGACGCTCGCTGACATAAGAGGAATTAGCCCCACGTACTGCATGCACCACATTCGTCTTGAGGACGACCACAAAGCAACTATTAAAAATCAACGCAGGCTTAACCCTACGATGAAAGAAGTCATAAAAAAGGAGATTATCAAGTGGCTGGATGCGAGCATTATCTATCCAATTGCAGATAGCACATGGATCAGCCCTGTGCAATGCGTGCCGAAGAAGGGAGGAATGACGGTAGTCGCAAATGAGAACAATGAATAAATACTGCAAAGGACCATCACTGGATGGCACATATGCATGGATTACCGCAAGTTGAATGCGGCCACAAAGAAAGATCACTTCCCTCTGCCATTCATCGATCAAATGCTAGGCAGATTAGCAGGGAACGATTTTTATTGCTTTTTGGATGGATATGCTGGATACAATCAAATCATGATAGCTCCTGAAGACAAAGACAAGACCACATTCATCTGCCCATATGGGACATTTTCTTTTTGCCGCATGCCATTTGGCCTCTGCAATGCACCGAGCATGTTCCAAAGGTGCATGATGGCAATCTTTTCAAATTATCTCGAGGACTCAGTGGAAATATTTATGGATGACTTCTCCATTTATGGGAACACGTATGAAGTCTACCTGGCCAATTTGGAGAAAATTCTAAAGAGATGGGAAGAGATGAACTTGGTGCTCAACTGGGAAAAATGTCACTTCATGGTGAAAGAGGGTATAGTTTTAGGACACAAAGTCTCCCAGGAAGGGTTAGAGGTGGACAAAGCAAAGATTGAAGCAATTGAAAAACTTCCACCACCAACTAGCGTAAAGGTTGTGCGAAGCTTCTTGGGGTATGCTGGATTCTATAGACGATTCGTTAAAGACCTGTCTAAGATTGCACGACCATTAAGTGCATTGCTACAGGCGAACAGAAAGTTTGAGTTTGACAATAATTTCCTCAACGCATTTAGAGTTTTAAAAGATGCACTAATTACCGCGCCCATACTAATTGCGCCGGATTGTACAATGCCATTTGAAATCATGACTTCTTCCTTTCTATTCAAGCTATCTGCATCTTACTCATTCTTATAACTTCTTCCTTTCTATAAAAAAAAAAAAAAAAAAAAAAAAAATTGTGTTTTTTTTTAAAATCATTTGGCCCTCTCTTTGTCTGTTTCCAAGGATTAAGGCATAGGATTACAAAGAAGCAAATGATCTCATTCCATTACCGCAATCCACAGAAGCAAAGATCACTGCAAGGATAGATGCATCAATATACAATGCGGGCGAGAATGCAAAATTTGGGGGTGTACTCGTCCTTATCTTTATTTCAAATTTTGTGTTATCACATTGCATTTCACTTTTCAAAAATTTTATCGCCACATCCTCTTTGATCACCGCAATCATTTGCCAAGTAGATAAATTTAGTAGTTCACTGCATTCTGTTTCTTTGCCGATGATTTCAATGATGAAAAATATGCTTCTATCTCTTTCGTATATATCGGAGTCAACTTAATCTTAGGATAGTCACCTCATGAAATATTTCTAGAAGTTAGGGGTTCGCTAGCTTTCTTTCAAATTCTCTTTACAATGCATTCTATGACCATCACATGACTTATTTTAATTTCTTTTGGCAATGAAGACATTGGCCCATTTTAAATTTGGGGGTGGGGTATTTGTTTCCAACCTTGCTTCTTTCTCAAAAAAAAAAAAAAAATGAGAATAACAACTCCACTGTCAATGCAATGGGAAACCCATGTTGATAAGAGTTAAGTTGTGAAAGGCACTTACCCATAGTTGGATGTCTGCATGACACACGTGGGGGCAAGCCAAAACAAAAGTAAGTCATCGGAATCAATGCATAAATTAATGACCGCAACTCCTCTACCAAATAGGTATGAGTTCAGTCTGAGAAAGAGTGCATTGCTCGTAATTGGATGTCCGCATGACACTCGTGGGGGCAAGCCAAAACGAAGGTAAGGCACTCGGATCAGTGCAAGGTCAGAAAAAAATAGCAATGAAGAAAATTTTTGTGCAAGGATAAATTATTTGACACCCCGGTGGAAAATTTTCTTTTTGAAATAAATCATGCGATGTTCCGGAATTTAGTAATGTTCTTTTGAAAGTTAAGCTTGCAATCCCTAAGTCTTCGAAATATTTTAGGAAAAGACTTGAATAAGACTTAAGGAAATTCTGGCATATAGGATTTGAATGAAGTATTCTTAAGAAATCTAGGAAAAGAACTTTGTGGTTGACTTGCTAAAGGAATCTTTAGCTTATGCTTGAGGACAAACATTGTTTAAATTTTGGGGTGTGATAATGAGCAGAAATGCACGTTATCATAGTACTAAGTTATTAAACAATGTTGGATTGAGTTGATGAAATATGTTAAATTGCGTCCATTAAGCATAAATTTTATAATATTGCGGTCGCATGTGTCCAATGCATTAGAACAGTTGATCTTTACATTTTCATGCAGAATATGCGTTAATACAATGCAAAGATGGCGATCAAAGGAATTCACTGGTCAAGCGCAACTTCATCGCAAGACTTTGCGTTGATCGTGCTCGCAAACATTCGCCCAAGAAGAATCACCGCAACTTGGTTAGTGTAACATGGTGGGCGCATAAGGGTGAAAGGATAATTAAGAGTGATGGGACAGAAAACTGATGATAGTCGGATCCAAATTAAGTTGACAGCAGATAACGGTCACGAAGTACATTCAGCTTTATCGGTGACAATTATTCGGTGCATCAGTCAGGAATTAAAGCTATCCCATCTGTACAACCATGAGAGTGAAACCGCCTTTCACCATGGAAGCTCTATAAATACCAAGTGCATTCTTCAAAGAAGGGGTTAAGCAGTCGATTAATTCACCACTTTACAAGTTCACACCTCTATCCATAGTTTTCTTTTCCATTTTAAGGCGGACGCGAGGAAGAAGGTTGTGCCGGTAGATCGTTTCGGTAAGCTTGGAAAAGTGCCGGAAGCTCCCAGACAGAGAGAGGGCCGATGCCTGCAGAAGCGGGAACATTTATAGATCAGAATAGACATTCAGTGTAAAAAGCCTCGGTCAGCAAGGAATTGCTACCAGGCTCTCTACCTTTCTTTCCATTGTCATTTTGTACTCAATTCATTTATAAGAATGAAATTTCTTTCTCTATATCTATTCACTCTCTATTATACATGCATGAGTGGCTAAATTAGTTGAATGGGTTGAGAAGCAGTTAGCTAGCGTAACAAGGGAATCTTCATTCTTTGCGATTATCTTGTTTATGTATGCTTCATTCGTCTATTAGAGATACTTGAGAGGGTAGTCTAAGGACAGGATCTAGACTTGGAAAGGTCAGGTCAGAATCTAGGTTTGGAAGAACCAGATTAGAATGCATAAACGGGAGATAGGCGCTTAGGAATGAGCACTATTTGTTATCGACGCATCGCATGCATCTTAGCGATAAGATATGATTGTATGCGGTCACCTTACTTTCATGCATTTTGCATCAACGCATAGGACAAGAGTAGAGACTTAGGGATAAGTTCTATGGAAACTTTGCATTCAACACATGTGTCCTAGACTTAGGAGCATCGCATTTACATTGGAAAATGACTTGTTGTGAATGGTTCTAACATGATCACATAGTCTGACACATTCCCGAATAACGCTAGTTAAAGATCTTCTCAACCCGTTCGTTGCATACTCATTGCATCTATCAATGCAACTGTCTTTCTCAAATCCACCGTCTTTATTTATTTATTTTTCATCAATTCAACAACACACCCAACACCTTATTTATTTACTTGGTTACCACAAAGTTTTCATAGAAATTACCAACGCAACCTATTTTCACAAGTCCCTGTGTTTGACCCTGGACTTACCAGAAAACTTAGAGGAATTTACACTTGGATTCCACTAAGAAACTTGAGTTCCCAACGCAACTCCATCAACGCATATCATCCATATTTCCACCACATAAAATAATGCATCACCAAGTTCCTAGCTCCCCAATCAGACGTATCCCCAAAGTGGTAGGTTTGAGTCGATGATTGATGTGTTGTGAATGTGATGAAATAATGGTATGAAATTGCAGTGGTGAATTATGCGTTGCACATGCAAGTTTTCCTAGTAAAATCTAAGTATAAACCTTACTAGTTTTCTTGGTAAGTCCAGGGTCGAACATAGGTAAATTTTGATTCCTTTGCGGTGGCAAAAAAAATAAGTTTTGTTGGTATTTTGTTTAAGTATAAATTCTATTCGACGGAATTGAGTAAATAGTTGATGATAGCAAAAGTCACAATGAGTATGCAGGGAACAGGTTGAGAAGGGATTTAGCTAACACTTCTAAAGTTTGCATTCAAGTTATGAGATCATGCTACACATACACAACAACATGTCTTTTCTCAATACATATGTCATAGTTCCTATTTCTATGACGCATGTGATGTATACGATAATGTCGATAAGACTTATGTCTAAGCCTCAATCCTTGTCTATGCGATGATGAATGATACACACATACAAAAGGTGACCGCATACTATCATCTTCTTATCTTCTCTCGCCTCCGCCTTCTAAGTATATGAACAACTACAGAGTAACGGCTAACTAATTGTATATTCTATGTTCTAAGTATATGGCGAACTGTGCATAACTCGAACAAACTTTAACTCTCTCGAACTCCTTTAACGATGGTGGCCTTCAATATTTATAGAGCTCAAGGTGAAGAAGTTTTTCTCTCAAATGATTGTAATGATGGGCGGTCATTAAATATTCTATCGAATGCGTCGATTAATGGTCACCGAAAATTTGAGTGTACTTGCTATAGTGTGTCATTAATGGCTTGTCAACTAAATTCGGATTCAACCGTCATCAGCTTTCTGTCCCATCAAGATTTATTAAGCTTTCACCTTGATGTGTCGTTTTTATGCGGCCACCTTCTTGAGCAGATTCTCACGAGTGCATATGATTGCATGGCTTTGCGGTCGCAATCTTTTAATGCGCGCGTTCACCGAATTCCTTGGATTGCAATTTACTTTGCACCAACACATTTCTCCTGCATAAAATAAGTAAATTAGCTGCTTTTTATGAGATGGGCGCATGCGATCGCAATATTCTCACTTTAACACTTTTGGACATGATTTGATATATTTTTTAACGTTGCATACTCACATTGTATTACATCTTTGCACTGTAATAACATGCATTTCTGCTCGTTATCACACCCCTAAATTTAAAACAATGCTTGTCTTCAAGCATAAACTAAAGATTTTCTTTAGAGAGTCAGTCGATTTTCCTTACCTAGATTTCTTGAGGTGCCTTATTCAAATTTTATGAACCAAAATCTCCTTAATTTCTATCCCGATTTCTTCCTCAAATATTTCTAAAACTCAGGGACCGCAAGTGTAACCTTCAAAAAGTCTTTACTTGTTTCCAGGACACCGTATGATTTATTTCAAAATTTTTTTTTTTAACCGGGGTGTTTCCAAATGATTTTTATCCTTGCGCAGTTTAGATATTCTTTTTGTGACCTTGCACTGATCCAAGTGCCTAGTCTTCATTTTGGCTTGCCCCCCACGGGTGTCATGCGAGCATCCAACTACGAACAAGGCGCTCTTTATCAGTTTAAATTCATGCTCCTTTGGCATCGGAGTTGCAATCACTTGATTTATGCATTGATCACAATTCCTACCTTCGTTTTGGCTTGCCCTCACGGTTGTCATGCAGACATCCAACTACAAGTAGGATCCGATCTCAACCTTATGATTTTTTTTGTTTTTTTTTTTGAATGTCTAAAAGTAGCACGATTGAAAATAAATACCGACACCTCCAAATTTAAATGCAGCAATGTCCTCATTGTTGATAGACTAAAATAATTCATGGGAGGCTCTGAGGAAGTTTTGTAAAGATCATTTGGAAAGAAAGCTAGTGGACCTTTAACTGCTAGAAATATTTCATGAATTGACTGTCCTAAATTTAAGTTGATTCTAGTACATGCGATGAGAAATAGAGGCATGCGTTTCATCATTGAAATCATAATTGGTGCAGAAAAAAATGTGGTGACTAACTAAAGTAATCAACATTTAATGATTACGCTAGCTAAAGCAGTTGCGATGATAAAGTTAGTGATGTTAAAAATGAGATGCGATAATGCAAAATTTGGAATAAACAAAGTCAAAGAAAGATACAACCCCAAAATTTGCTCTGTTGCCCGTATCATCTGTGATTGCATCTTTTTTTGTGGCAAGCTAATTTCTTCGATTGCGATGGGCTGAATGAACCGGTCGCATTTTTCTGTTATCGCGTAGCTCCTCCACAATCGTGTACCACGATCGTTGCTAAAAGAATCGAGAGGGTCAAACATATGGAAGACAGAGTTGATTGATTTTTTTTTTTTTTTGAATAGTGGTATAAAAAGGATATATAAAGGTAGAGTGAGTTCCTGAAATAAAGATATAAAAGAATACTTAAAAAAAAAATTGCGTCCCTAATGAGTTTTTGTCGTATATCATCAATGTAGGGACCTCTTGTTCCTTTCTTTTCAATCTGGGCTCTTTACGTCCATGGAGGTTTTCTCTTCTTTTCTCGATCTGCTGGGAACTTGATTGCCTCAATCTGGAGCTTTTTCCCATTAACGTTCATCACGATTTCTCCCTTGTGTACATCAATTCGAGCGCGATCGGTTGACAAAAATGGTCGTCCCAATATGATGGGTGCATCTTCATCTGCTTTATGATCCAGAATGATGAAGTCTGCCGATAAAATGAATTTTTCAATTAAGACCACGACATCCTTCAACTCTCCCTCAAGGTGTACTAGGGATCTGTCCATAAGCAGGAGAGTCTCCGATGTGGACGCTAGTTTTCCCACATTCAATCGTTTGAAAATTGATAGTGGCATTAAATTTATACTCGCCCCAAGATCTCATAGTGCTTGACCAATGTAGACCCCTCCAATTGAGCAGGGTATCGTGAAGCTTCCTGGGTCGCACATCTTTGGTGGGATCATAGTATTAACCTTTGTGTTACTGCTACTGTAGTGATCTTTTCTTCATCATTCTATTTCTTTTCAATCTTTGTGGGAATGGTGGTAGCTGTATGTTGACTGAGTATAGACATAGATGTATCTTCTGTTTACAACATACAATGTATTCTAATCTTATGTCATACAACGCATGGATGAATGATGACTTTATTTACTTTATGCGATACTACTTCTAGATATGTGTTATTAATGAATGTTCTTGTAGTATGCTCTGCATTGTCACAAGTTTCCTTGTATTGGAACCAAGGATAATTCCACCGTAAGTTTCTCGGTGTGATCCGAGGTCGAACACAGGGACTGTTTGAGGTTATTGCATTACATTTGTGATATATGCGACCAGGGGTTTTTCAATATATAAAAAGGTTGTGTGTACAGGTATTTAAAATGCAATAAAGTAAAGATAAGCAATAAAAGTGCGATAATAAAGTAAATTGTGATAAAAAAAAACTAAGCTATGATGATACAAGATACAGGTTACATGATACAAGATATCGAGGTTAAGACTGACTATGAAGATTATAATTTTCTGTGAATTCTATGGAGGTATTTATAGGTGACAAGCTTTGACTCTCTGACTTGTGGATCCCACTTTTTGTTATGGAAATTCCGAAAATGGTGGAATAAATATTTCTTCTATTATGTAATGAGTCAGTCGAATATGTACAATGGTTAGTTGTACACGTGTCACAATCCTCCGCGTTTGCATTGCTCGTATCTTTTGATCGTGTGCTCGCATGCGGTGTTGTTTTTATTACCGCATGCGATTGAATTTCAGCTCCAGATCAACTGTCGTGTTGTGCTGTCATTGCGTTGATAGTCATTCATTGTTGATTGTCGGGCGCAATGCGATGGAGATGCGCTGTTCAGTTTCACTTTGAGCCTTGATTGCAAGCGGTGACTTAATTTCCTGCAAAACAGAGTAGAAATATCCTTTTTCTACCATCTTGATTGTGTTAGTGGGTGTAATTGTGATAAGTTATAATTATTGTATTTCTCAGCTAATTTTCATACAATCGACACATACTTACTCTCTTTTGGCTGCAATATCAGAATAAGGCAGCATAAATAACTTGTATTTCTATAAGTTATCACACCCCCAAATTTAGATATATATTTGTCCTCGAGCATATCGTCGATTGGTTGCTCCGAATGTTACACTTAGGCATATTTCTTGACAACGTAATTTCTTTCTATCCTTGCTAATTCCTTAACAAGCCCTACTTTATTCTTTTATGTAACAAATTTCTGCTCAAAAATGCTTTTCTAGTTTTAAAATAGAATGTTTACCTCTTCTTTGTCAAAACAACTTGATGCATCTATATGCGGTGGTCAAATCTTGCGTCATTTATTAGAGACTGTTGATCATGGTTACACCTTTCGTTTTGGCTTGTTCCCACGGGTGTCATGCGAACATTCAACCACGGTTGTGTGCCAATTTCAACTTTAACTCATGATATTCAGAGGAGTTGTCTCTTGCATTCTTTTATTTTTCTTTTATTCAATAATAATAATTTTTTTTTCATATTGCATTGTTCTTGGAAACCCACCTTCGTTTTGGCTTGCTCCCATGGGTGTCATGCAAACATCCAACTACGAGCAGGCTCCTTTCACAACTAACTCTTATTAGGTTGGGATTGTTTTTGAGGTTTTCCCTTGCGCTGACATTGGAGTTTTGTATAATTTTTTTTGATAGAAAATGAACGCATATTCTTGATCTCATCTGCTCAGACCTTCCCCACCTCCAAATTTAGAGATGCGCAAGGTTCTCATTGCGTTGTTTGAGTAGACTAGACAAACACTTAGAAAAAAAAAAATCCAAAAAGAAGGTTTGAGCAGAACTTGGAAAGATAAAAGATAAAGTACTGCTATAGCTAAGAATTAACTAAGTGTTTGTCAGAATTTACAAAGTATGAGAAATGTTTCCAAGTATAAACATATTATACATCATGGCAGCGCAATGAAGAACGCAAAAGTAAAAGATCAAGAACATCGTAAAAATTTACAAAGGATGATAAAGAAAAAAGCAAAGGCACGTAGAGAGAATATTTACTCAATTGTATTGAATATTAACTAAGTATACAATTAATTACAAATATCGCAATACAAAAACTTTTGCCTGTACAAAGAATCAAAGAATTTAGCTAAAATAATGAATTGAAATTATCTTTTGAATTTGATTCAGACGGGTGCACGATTAAAAATTAACACCACACTTCCATTAACGCAAATGCATATTTGCAGAGGACGGGCAACAACGCATGTATTCCCGCAACACACCCCCCAACTCAATGCAATTCTGGAGGACAGGCACACGATATTTTTACCAGCACAACACTACCTCAACATAGTGATTTTTCGCAAGGGACAGGCAAAGAACACATACGCGCGCAACACACCCCTCAGCACAATGCATGTGGGTGTAATGGATGCAAGGTGTCTCTTGTTATCACACAATGCACCCATCATCGCGTTACATACCAATTTTTAATTTTTCTTTTTTAATTCATCAATAACACAAGTCGAAAAGACTTTGCGATGTTTAACGTTTCATCCAGCCATTCACAAAAATTTTAAGAACAACGCTACTAATGCATACAAATTAAATGAGTTAAACATGACATGGAAATACAAAATTGAATTAAATTGAAGGTAAATACAGAAAGAATTAAAGGCTAATTCTAATAAGCAGTAAATAACGCAATGCAGAAAACCGTAAAAGAAAGCTGTAAAGAAAGCGATTAAACATAGATTTTAGAGATGTGGATTGAAAGAAATTTCTCACGATTACCACAATCTGCACCTCTGCAGGCGGTCAGACTTGCCTACGCAATGTCATCAAGGACATTGTTCACCTCCTTATCTCATCCTACAATATGTATGGGAAGAGATGCAATCTAATATCTTTAGGAGTCACACCACGTATGGGGAATGCGTTGCACATTTCTCAAACCTTGCATTCTTCGCAACCGTAGGTCTTAAAATTCTGATGCTTAATCTGGTTTAGATGTGCTCATGCGTAAAAAATACACTTGATCTCTGGGTCAACTTAGAATTTCTGGATCACTCCAGTACTCATAAACCGTCAGACTGCTCTCCGCGATGAATAGCTAGTACAAAGAGATCTGTCCTGCAAAATGTCACAAACATACTCAACAATAACCATTAACCAATCCTCGGCAACGGCGCCATAAACTTGTTGTTACATAAAGTGCCATAAACTTGACAACATAGAATCTATTCTAATCCTATGATCTTATGTCATACAACGCATGGATGAAAGATGATTTATGCGACACTACTTCTAGATATGCGTTATTTCTAAATGTTCTTGTAGTATGTTGTGCGTTGTCACAAGTTTCCTTGCGTTGGAACCAAGTATAATTCCACTACAAGTTTCTCGGTGTGATCGGAGGTCGAACACAGGGACTGTTTTAGGTTATTGCGTTACATTCGTGATATATGCGACCAGGGGTTTTTCAATTTATAAAAGGGCGTGGTTTGTACATGTGATAAAGTAAATTGTGCAGTAAAGTAAAGATGCGTTAAAATAAATGTGCAATAAAAGTAAAGTGCAATAAAAGTAAACCTAAGCTATGATGATACAGGGTACAGGTTACATGATACAAGATACCGAGATTGAAACTGACTGTGAAGATTATACAAAGATCGTGTTATGCAGTGGCAAGGCTTATGTGTGAAGCAAAAAGAGAAAGGATAATTAATACAAACATTAAGTTTCTTAATTGCGTTAAAGATATAAGTATGGTTCTGCTTTCCCTTGGCGTACATCTCTCACTGATCGACCACATTCCCACATCTCTGTGGTGAGACAGGGATGAACGTAATGAACGCAAAGTTGCTTCCATCTCTAGAAGTACTTCTCACTTTAGTTAACACATTCATCTAACCTTCTCTCGACAAATGAGAATGGCATCTTCACTTCTACTCTTGTTGACCGCTAGAATTGATGCTAAAAGATATGCTATGCTATGCTCAAAATGATTCTATACTACTTCTAGATATGCGTTAATTATGAATGTTCTTGTAGTATGCCTTACGTTGTCACAAGTTTCCTTACGTTGGAACCAAGTGTAATTCCACCGCAAGTTTCTCGGTGTGATCCGAGGTCGAACACAGGGACTGTTTTAGGTTATTGTGGTATGTTTGTGATATATGCGACCAGGTTTTTCAATCTTTAAAGAGTGTTTTGTACAAGTATATAAAATTGCGGTAAAGTAAAGGAAAGTAGTAAAAATGCAATAATAAAATAAGTACAGTAAACCTAAGCTAGATGATACAAGATACAGGCTTCAAGATACAAGATGTTGGGGTCCAGGCTGGCTGTGAAGGTTATGCAAAAAACATAGAATGCGGTAGCAAGTCTTATGTACAACACTGAAAGAGAAAGACAACTAATTTGCGTTGAAGCTATAAGTACGGTTTTTCTTTTCTCTTGGCATACACCTTTTAGTGATCGGCCTCACTCCCACATGTCTGTGGTGAAACAGAGACGAACGTAATGAACGCAAGGTTGCTTCCATGTCTGGAAGTATTACTCTCTTTAGTTAGCGCATTCTTCTAACCTTCTCTCGATAGATCAGAATGGCATCTTCACTTCTACTCTCACAGGTGAAGATGCCATCTAGCATGCCTTAGCTAAACACATTTATCTCTTTAACACAAGTTAAGTACTTGTTTAATTCATATTAACTACCAGGGGATTAGGAAGACATCATGGAGAAAGTGATTAACGGAGGAACGTAAGTAGACATAAAATGGGATATGAAAGCAATAGAAACATTTAATATATCTATTAAGCGTTTGATACATGGTGTGAATGAAGAGATAAAGAAGGTGAAATACAATTATGAAAAGAGATAGAACAGATACAAACAAGCGCCGACGTCTTGGCACCGATTTAGGTGGAGATCTGCTTGCCGGATTAGATGGATCAGATGGATGGATGAGCTTCCCTCTCAGGCTTGCTCAATTGGTAGCAGGGTTCTCAACACAGAGCTTCTAGGTGGGTATTTGGTAGAATAGAATTGAGACTCACCTCTAGGCCTTGTCTCGTCTTCTTCCCAGATTTCTACAGTTAAGCATTCAGCTCAACCTTTTCTCTCAACACTTTAGCAACAATTAGCCCTGTATTCAGTAGCATATTTTTTCTCTGAAATCTATAGGGTATTTATAGATGAGGATCTTTGACTCCTGCCTTGTGGTCCCCACTTATTGTTATGGAAGTCCCGAAGATGGAAGGATATTATTCCTTCGGTTATGCAATCAGGCCGTCAATTCTGCACAACCTTTAGTTGTACACGTGTCTCAGTCCTCCGCTTTCACGTTGCTCAGCTGCATCTTTCGATCGTGAGTATGCATGCAGTGTTGTTTTTATTACCGCATGCGGTTGAAAGTTAGCTCTGGATTGACTGTCGCATTGCACCGTCATTGCGTTAATCGTCTTTTCATTGTTTATTGATGGGCGCAATGTGACAGAGATGCGTTGATCAGTTCTTCTTGAGCCTTGAGCGTAAGCGGTGACTCTGTTTCCTGCAAAACAGAGTAAAATCTCCTTTTCTTCAATCTTAAAGATGATAGTGGGTGTAATTGCAATTCTGAGCTAATTTTCATACAATCGGCGCATATTCACTATATTTTGGCCGCAATATCTAGATAAGGTGGCATAAATAACTTGAATTTCTACAAGTTATCAGCTCTCACAGGTGAAGATGTCGTCTAGCATGCTTTAGCTAAACATATTCATCTGTTTAGCACAGATTAAGTTACTCATTTAATTCATATTAACACCAAGGGATTAAGAAAACTTCATGGAGAAAACGATGTATGGAGGAACGAAAATAGATAGAAATGTGAGATCAAAATGATCAAGACATTATATAATCAAGCGTCTGATACATGATTGTGAATGAAGAGATTAAGAAAATGAAATACAATTGATGAATGAGAGTTAGAAACAAATACAAATGAGCGCCAACATCTTGGCATAGATCTTGATGGAGAATCGCTTGCCCGCGTATGGAGTGTGTGGAAGGATGAGCTTCCCTCACAGGCTTGCTCAACTGGTAGAAGGGATCTAGGTACAGAGCTTCATGACGGGGATTTGGCAGAATTGCGTTGAGACTCACCTCTCGGCCCAGTCTCTTTTCTTCCCGAATCTTCTCCGATTAGCACTCAGATCAGCCTCTCTCTCAATAGCCTCGTATCAATTATCCCGTATCAAGTATATTTTCTTAGTGAATTCTGTGAAGGTATTTATAGGCTGAAAGCTTTGACTCTCTGACTTGTGGTCCCCACTTTATTGTTATGGAGATTCCGAAAATGGTGGAATAAATATTCCTTCTGTTATGCAATCAGTCCATTGAATTTGCACAACAGTTAGCTGTACACGTGTCATAATCCTCTGCAATTGTGTTGCTCACTTGCATTTTTCGATCGTGTGCTCGCATGCGGTTGAAGTTCAGCTCTGGATCGACTGTCGCGTTGTGCCGTCATTGCATTGATTGTCTCTTATTTGTTGATTGACGGGTGCAATGCGACAGAGATGCGTTGTTCAATTTCACTTTGAGCATTGATCGCAAGCGGTGACTTGATTTCCTGCAAAATAGAATAGAAATATATTTTTCTACCATCTTGATGGTGTTAGTGGGTGTATTTGCGATAATTCATAATTATTGTATTTCTTAACTAATTTTCATACAATTGACGCATATTTTCTCTCTTTTGGCCGCAATATCTGAATAAGGTAGCATAAATAACTTGTACTTCTACAAGTTATCAGCAAGCCAAAATGAAGGGTGTAACCATGATCAACATTCTCTATAGGATGATGTAAACAAGGCCACAGCATAAAAGACGCACTTCTTTGTTTTTACAAGAATAGGTAAAACATTCTTTTCAAAATAAGAAGAGAACTGTGGGCAGAGGTTTGTCTTAGATAAGAATAAAGTAGAGCATGTTGAAGAAATGTCTGAGGATAAAAGGAACTTGTAGGTTTGAGAAATTATGTAGAGATGAAGCATTCGGAGTAGCCGATCGACGCAAAGTTAGGATAGGATTTGAGCTGAATTGCTTTAGTAGGGGATATGCTTGAGGACAAGTGATGATGGGAAATAGACATCAAGTACTCGACAACTAAAATCCCTTCGATGCGATGTGCGAATGCATGTTCTTAAGGTATGCATTGATTGTCATGCGTTGATATGACTATGCATTAACAGATGTATGCAATGACCATTTGTCCTGTCACAAGTTTTTTTGCGCTCACGCCAAGTATAATGCGAATGCAAGTTTCTCGGGTGATCCGAGGTCGAACGCAGGGACTTATAGCAAAATGAATGCGGTAATGTGCATGCATCGGTTTAAATAAAAGAATGATGGAGGGGTTTCTACACTAACACTACTTCTACTCCTAGTTAACAGACAATGCAATGAGAATATGAATGAGAGGTAGAGATACGACAACGCTTGACATGAAATAAATGAATGGAAAAAATAGATAAAACATGGAGATAATTTTATTACAACCCTTAAGAGTGACCGCAAGAGAAACCTTAGTCAACGCAAGCTATGCGATCATGCTACACACACTAAAAGCCTAAATCTAGGATGTATGCGGTGGGTATGCATAAGTGTCGAGATGACCGCATACAACCACCCTATCCTACTTCCTGGATGCATGCAATATCCTATCCGTAGGGTGCATATGCTGTGTGAAAGCAAACGGAGCTTATCTCTAAGTTCCCCATTCTTGCCTATGCATTCCAATCCGCTCTCTTGAGTCTTAGATTTGGGTTTTAGACTACTCTCCCAAGTATGCCTAAATGATGAATAAAGCACTCATAAGACAAGGTAACCACATGAACTTTGCTGACCTAAGATTGTTCCTCTCTCTACTGAACAATGACTTACATTGCTTAATGCGACCAACCACTTACCCTCCCGGGTAGTTGGTTGTTGATTTTACTCATAGACAAGTAATGTGTTAGCCTATAGACAGGCGTTGCCACAGCTACACACTAAACAAATAAGGTTTTCTCACATACTCGCACAACGTACACCTCTCGATGGTTTGCTACATGCTTCATATCCTTAATCCACATGACTAAGTATGCGATACTCAAGCTAACTCACTAAGTGATGCAATGAAGGTAAAGATGCTAAGTAAAGAAGATGGAGATGGAATCGAAGGAAATATAGAAATGTATTGAACCCAAAATGTATTAATTCCTTAATTCCAAAATGTAGTACAATACAATATAAGAAAAAGAAGGGAAATGGAATGATCGACTGGAAGCAAAGACTTGCTTCCAGCAGCTGTGCATCAAAACTACCGGTGGTGCCATCGATGGGCGGTGGAGCTGACTCTCTCGAGATTTAGCTCCAGTCGAAGGCTCCGGCCTTCACTCGGAACGGATATTGCGCTAACAGTAAACCTTTTTGATTTTCTTTGCAGCTTTTGACCTCTCTGTGCACTGCCATTCCTTTGGTAAGGGAAGAAGCAGGTGTCGCATGAGCGAAGGACACGTTCCTGAGCCCAACGATGACCCAAAGATCGAAAGAACATTCGGAAGGAGACAGAGAAACAACCGCCGACAACAACAAGAAAGAAATCATAGAATGGTGGAACAACCGGAAGAAAGAGCCGCAAATGAAAACAACATCATGGCAAATGCTATTCTCCTAGCGAATGACCATAATAGACCCATTCGGGACTATGCGTCACCTAACCTATATGATTTCTCTCTAGGAATCATGAGGCCAACTTTGGACGGATCAAGGTTTAAGATGAAGTCGGTTATGTTACAGAAGATCTAGATTGCCAGATAGTTTGGTGGAAGGCGTGGCGAGGATCCGCAAGCCCATCTCTGAAGTTTTATTGAAATCTGTAATACTTTTGTGTTCCAAATATCTCTGCTGAAGAAGTTCGACTCACGCTTTTCCCATTTTTGTTATGCTATCAAGCAAGGAAATGGGCATATTCCCTCGAACCAGGGGAGATAATTTCGTGGGAACAGGTTGTCGAGAAGTTCATGAAGAAATACTTCCCTCCTATAGAGAATGCAAGAAGGAGGAAGTTAATTACAAATTTTGAACAGGAAGTAGACGAATCACTCAGCGACGCGTGGGCGAGGTTTAAGAGATTAGTGTGAGATTTTCTGCACAACGGATTACCAGACTTCCTCCAAATGGAGATATTTTATCATGGATTGAATCTTGCATCGTAGACGGCTGCCAATGCAGCAATAGTAGGCGGCCTGCTTGACATTTTCCTCGTTCAACTAAATTGAAATGATTGAGGTTTTTCTATTTGGAATCATATTAGGTCTAATTCCTATTACTTTGGCTGGATTATTTGTGATTTCATATTTCCAATACAGATGGGGGATCAGTCGACTTATGATGAGGCTAAAACATTCTTGATCGCATATCAAAGAATCATGAAGATTGGCAAGAGAGCGATCAACGAGTAAAATTTTGAGAAGGTAACAAAAACAATGGGGCCATCGCATCTTTACAAAATCAAATGAATGCAATGATTAATCTGTTACAGGGCATTACAATCAACAACCTTGAAACGCAAAGAGGGTAGGTCAACGCAATTGAACAGATGAGCACGAGTTGTGCTACATGTGGAGAACGCACCCGATTGAAGAATGTCCACGGAACCTGCAATCAGTCTACTTTGTAAAGAACAACCCTTTCTCTAATACATACAACCCTAGGTGGAGAAACCACCCCAATTTCGCTTGGAAAATGACCAACAACAAAGTTATCAACCTATGGCGCAAAAAAAAGGACTGCTAGGATTTTTCCAACAAATTAACAGTCAACCGCAACATCAAGCTAGCAACTCGCAAACACTGCCCTCATCCTCTCTGGAGAACCTATTAAAACACTACATTGAAAAGAATGAGACGGTCCTCCAGAACTAGGCGACTTCCATCTGTAATCTAGAATCCAAATAGGACAGATTGCGGGAGAGTTGAAAAATAGACCACAAGGGACGTTGCCGAGCTCAACTGAGCTCCCTCGCAACCCGAGGAACACAGGGAAGGAGCAATGTCAAGTAGTTACCTTGCGAAGTGGATTGACGACAACAGAAGAAAAGAAGGAGCCAAGCAGCACCAATCCAATTGAGATGGAATCCAAGAACCCGTTGACACAAAATGAATCAGAAGAGCCCGAGACGATGGAACCAAAAGTTGCATCCACATCTAAGCCTATAGAACATGGAACAGTGAAGATATAGCTACCACCATTCCCACAAAGACTGAAGAAGAAGCAAAATGATGAAGGTCAGTATCATCTCTTTCTGAAAATGTTAAAACAATTACACATCAACATTCCTTTTACAGAAGCGATAGAGCAGATGCCAAAATATGTCAAGCTTTTAAAGGACATGATGTCAAAGAAAAGAAGTACAGGAAAGTTCGCTATGGTGGCGTTAACACAAAAATCAAACACCATAATCCCACTGAAGATGCGTGACCCAGGAAGCTTTACGATACCCTGCTCAATTGGCAGGATCTATATCGGTCAAGCGCTGTGCGACCTTGGGGCCACTATAAATTTGGTGCCCATTTCAATCTTCAAACAGTTGAATGTGGGGCAGCTGACGCCCACGACGGTGACTCTCCAACTTATGGACAGGTCCCTTGTACACCTTGAAGGAAAATTGAAAGATGTCTTGGTCACAATTGATAAATTCATTTTACCGACAAACTTCATCATTCTTGACTATGAGGTGGACAAAGATGTACCCATCATATTGGGATGACCATTCTTATCTACTAGTCGTGCTCAAATTGATGTGTACAAAGGAGAGATCATGATGAGTATAAATGGGAAGAAGCTCAGGTTTAACATCATCAAAGCGATGAAGTATCCAAAAGATGAAGACCTATCCGATTCTGATGATGAACATAGTTGCAATGAAGAAGTAGAGTCCGAAGAAGAAAATGAAAGAGAAGATGCAACCGCATCTGTAGAAACAACCACCTTAAAACTGCTCAGCATCCTGAAGAAGTACATAAAAGAAATTGGGTGGACGCTAGCAGATATAAGAGGAATTAGCCCAACATACTGCATACATAGAATTCATCTCGAAGAAAACCAAAAAGGGTCTATTGAACCTAAATGCAGACTGAACCCTACGATGAAGGATTTTGTAAAAAAGGAGATCATTAAATGGTTGGACGCAGACATCATTTACCCAATCGCCGATAGCATGTGGATGAGCCCCATAGAATGCATGCCCAAAAAGGGAGGAATGACGATAGTCCCAAACGCTAACAACGAGTTAATACCAATAAGAATTGTCACTGATTCGCGGATTTGTATGGACTACCGAAAGCTCAATGCGACGACAAAGAAGGACCATTTCCCTTTGTCTTTTATTGATTAGATGCTAGACCGACTAACAGGAAATGATTACTTATGTTTTCTTGATGGGTATGCGGGCTACAACCAGATAATGATCGCACCTGAAGACCAAGAAAAGACCATATTCACTTGCCCATATGGAACGTTTGCTTTTGGACGCATGCCGTTTGGACTATGGAATGCGCCGAGCACATTTCAGAGGTGCATGATGGCAATATTCTCCGAGTATCTTGAGGATTTAGTGGAAATCTTTATGGACGACTTCTCAATTTATGGGCAAACGTATGAAGTATGTCTGAAAAACTTGAAGAAGATATTAAAAAGATGCGAATAGAAAAATCTTGTGTTGAATTGGGAGGAATTCCATTTCATGGTTAACGAAGGAATTGTGCACGGCACAAGGTTTCCAAGGAAGGGCTAGAGGTGGATAAAGTTAAGATTGAGGCCATTGAAAAACTTCCACCTCCAGTAAATATGAAGGTTGTAAGGTGTTTCTTGGGACATGTAGGATTCTACCGTTGATTCGTGAAGAAATTCTTGAAGATAGCTCAACCATTGAGTGCGTTGTTAGAGGCTGACAGAACATTTGACTTTGATTCACAATGCCTCAACGCATTCAAAGTACTGAAGAATGTGTTAATCACCACGCCTATTTTGATCACACCCGACTGAACAAAGCCATTTGAGATAATTTGTGATGCTAACGGTTATACGATGGGGGAAGTGTTAGCACAAAAGGAAAAAAAATGCTACACCCAATCGCATACGTGAGCAGAACATTGAACTCTACCCAGGAAAACTACATAAACACAGAAAATGAGCTTCTTGCGGTAATCTTTGCACTTGAGAAATTTAGAGCTTACTTGCTGGGATCCAAAGTGATAGTTCACACCGACCACCCGACAATAAAATATTTAATGACCAAAAAAGATGCAAAGCCAAGGCTAATCCGATGGGTTCTCCTCCTCCAAGAATTCAACATGGAAATAATTGATTGCAAGAGGATAGGGAACCAGGTTGCTGACCACCTAAACTTTTTTCAAACCGGCTCAACAAGATCAAACGGATCGGTCCAGATGCTCTGGACCGGCTGATCAACATGCGCTGGCACATCAATGGAGGTGGGGGGTGGGTCGGGTCGATGAAAAGCGCACGGGCGCGCAGGTCGCAGAGGCGGGAGGTGAAAACAAGTCGGGCATGTCATTGACAGCTAGCACGTACAAGGCTACTTAGAACTAGGTCGGACCTCAGGCTGGCGGGTCGGGTCGTCGGGTCTGGTGGCTGAAACGGGTCTGGGATAAAAATTCCTTCAATTTTTGAAGTTGTCCTCTCTCTCGAAACCGAGCAATTATAACCTAATTTCAACTCTAATGACTCTAAAAAATTACAGACCCTTTTTCACACATTAATGCTCATAAACGTGTGAGCAATTACAAATTTCCACAAGAAATTTAAAGAAAAAAAATGCCAAAACCGTGATATATCCACTTTAGTCCACATTTCATTCAACACTTGAAAGAAAAGAAAAAAACTACCCACCAAAAGCAATTGAGCGTAATTAAAGCATGCTCTGATACCACATGATGGAACACGAGACATACGCAGCGGAATAAGGATCTAATTACACTCTAATTGCTTTTAATTAAAAAGAAAATAGCATGAAAATATAGAAAAAATAGTAAATTAAAAGTGAGTAGAGTACAACCTTTGTAGCTCCCGAAAAAATCTTTTCCTTGCTGAATCTCGACCCGAACTCTTCTGGACCACCACTAGAGTTTACCCGCTATTCTCTGAACCTAGAACCGGGTTGTGGGACCCGGTGAATGAAGGAATGAAAAGGGAAGAAATAGTGGTTCAAGATTAATGTGTGAAAGAAAGGAGAAATTTTGGAAATAATTATGGAAACCAAAAAAAAAAGAAAACTTTTTTCAAGAAGAAGAGAAAAATATTTCAAAAACCTCTTTTTTTGAAAAAATTACATGCATCTAATGTATGTAAAAACTCACCAAAATTCAACACCTCACAAAGCACTAAATCAAAGTGGGCTATGTATCATTCTGTTTACACATAGTCCACTTAAGTTAGTGGGATTATCCAACATTCCATTAACTCTAGTCAAGGGCAAAATGGTCTTTTTCTATTTGGTCAAAGTCCAACTTTGACTTTTAGCAGAAAAATCAACCTTTTGACTTTTTATAGTTTTGACCCTCTTGACTAATTTTGACCTCCCGAAAATGAATCCGCATTCATATTTTCGAAATTTAAATCACATTTGAATATAGAGCGTCATACAAAAAATCGATAGTGATATCGCATATACTTGTCGGTTTTAATCCCTTTTCTTAATTTGAACAATTCAAATTAATCCAACATATTTTCTAAGTTTAATCCATATTAGCTAGCAGGGGGACCTAATGGACCTACAGATCATAGGCTTCAACAATCTGAGATTAACCGGTAAAGCTCTTTAACCGGTAAAACTCTTTAACCTAATTAATCAACATGTGTTAACTAACGAGTCATTCCACTAAAGTCCCTGTTGCACTCCCCTCACTGTAGATATGTTTTTGTCCATCTGATATAACCATAACCCGTAAGTCAATCTTTCACAGGTTATTCCTGGTCTTGGCTGGGTTAAAATACCGTTTTACCCCCGAGAACACTTTTTGTTCCTTTAGTACCACTGAACCTCTAAAGAACAATTGATTTGTGGTCCAACCAACAAATCCAGTTCCTCTCAGCCTAGTGAGAGGGTGGGGCCCCTTGTTCTAATTCCGAAGTCAGCACTTAAGGGAACAACCTATCTACTATCCTTAGAGACGGGTAGGAGTGAAGTCCGTCTTGCACCCTATGTCCCCAACTATTTACCCGGTCTTACCCCTAAAATGGGAGGCTTATTGAGCCAGTGCTATTGAGTTGCTCTCACCCATGCAGATCTAAGGTCTTGAGTAAATAGGAGTTCATAGTTAGCTCAGGATTGAGATCGAGTTACCTAGGTCATCAAATTTGAATTAGTCAGTTTTAAACAGTAAACGATGTTATAAAGTAAAAGTGACTAAGTCGTGGTCCAGTCTTATATAAACTCATTGCATAGGATGCCCCCACTCACATATCTCTATATGAATTATTCAGGATCTCATCGTTTATACTAACTACAAAGTGGGCTGCATCCATAATGTCCCCAAAACAAGGCGCCCAACCTTATCCCTATACTATAGACCATTTTAGGCTATATACTCGAACTTGAACCATGTTTATGTCATTACATAAAGTTCAAGTCTACATTAAATAGCCTTAGGACCTTGGATTCAAGATTACAATTTCAATAACAATTTTATCAAAAAACAAAATAGAATATGTTTATCAATTTACAAACTACGAGTTTTAGGACATAAAATCCAACACTATCGAGATTAGAAAATCCGGAAGTAGACTGCATTCAGTCGGAGGTGAATGCATCCTTTCCAGATGAGCAGCTGTTCAAACATGAACAATTACCATGGTACGCAGATGTTGTCAATTACCTAGTCTGTGAGCAATTTCTAGAGAATTACACAGCCCACCAAAAGAGGCGGCTTATGCATGAATGTAAATCCTACTACTGGGACGAGCCGAATATTTACAAGAGAGGGTCAGACCAGATCTTGCGATTCTGTGTGCCAGAGACTGCTTTTCAGCGCATACTTTCTCAATGCCATGACTTACCCTATGGCGGACATTTCGAAGGTCAACACACAGGAGCAAAAGTATTACAAAGCGGCTATTATTGGCCGACTCTATTTAAGGATGCGCAAGATTATTCTATAAAATGTGACAAGTGCCAATGCACGGGAAACATTTCATAGAAGAATGTGATGCCGATGAATATTATATTGGAATTGGAACTCTTCAACGTGTGGGGCATAGACTTCATGGGACAATTTCCACCATTAAATGGTCACAAGTACATTCTGTTGGCCGTCGATTATGTCTCCAAGTGGATTGATGCGGTGTCATGCATTACAAGCGATGCGGCGACAGTCTCCAGATTCTTGTGAAGAAACATCTTCACTTGTTTTGGCACCATACGTGCTATAATAAGTGATGAAGGCTTCCACTTTATCAATGGCATCATCAACAAGCTGCTGCTCAAGTACAATGTCCATCATAAGGTCGCCACTGCATATCACCCCTAGACAAACGGCCAAGTCGAGTTGTCTAATCGGGAAATCAAGTTGATCCTAGAAAAGGTGGTCAATCCCTCACGAAAGGATTGGGCCATGAAACTTGACGATGCCTTGTGGGCATATAGAACTGCCTATAAAACACCCATAGGCATGTCCCCGTATGCGCTGGTATTTGGGAAGGCATGTCATTTACCGTTGGAATTAGAGCATAAGGCGCTATGGGCAGTGAAGAAGCTTAACTTTGATTTGAAGACTACAAAGGAGGAGAGAAAACTTTAGTTGCTCGAGCTATACGAATGGAGAATTCAAGCATATGAGAATGCCAAGATCTACAAGGAACATGTGATGCGTGTTGTTATACGATGAAATAATGGAAAAGGATGCGATGGTGGAAAATGCATTGAGCATGCAAGTTTTCTTAGCAAGATCCAAGTATAAATCCTACTGAGTTGCCTGGTAAGCCCAGGGTCGAACTCAGGGACTAAGGAAAACACTATGCCATGGTAATTTTTAGATCACTTTGCAGTAACAAATAAATAAAAGAGTTGGTTGGTTTGTTGTTTACAGTATAAAATGTATGCGACAGAGTTGAGAAAAACGTTAATAATACGAAAGATGTGATGAGTATGCGGGGGAACGGGTTGAGAAGGGGTTTAGCTAACACTTCCTAGGATTGCGTTCATGTTATGCGATCATGCTACACACATACAATAGGAAATCATATCTCAATGCAAATGCTACGACATCTAGTTTTAGAACGCATGCGATATATGCGATGGTGTCTATAGGACTTACATCTAAGCCTCTATTCTTGTCTATGTGATAACGAATGACACACACACATATAAGGCAACCACATATTACCATAACCTATCTCTAGGGTGCATGCAATGCACGTTGGCAAACAGAGCTTATCTCTAAGTCCCTATCTCTTGTTTATGCAAATCTAATCTTGCTCTCTCGAGTCTAGATTCTAACCTAGCTCTCTCAAGTCTTAGGTTCTTTCTTTAGACTCTCTCTTGAGTAGCTCTAAAGGGTGTTGGGCGTAACATAAGACAAGATGATAGCATGCAATGAAGATCCTAGGTCATGTTAGCTAAGTGCTTCTTAACCCATTCAATATATTTAGCTACTCATGCGTGTTTTAATGAGAGTGAACAGATGTAGATAAGCAAGTTCCATTTTATAAATATATAAACAAAATACAGAATGACAATGCGAAATAAGAATAAAGAGTCTGGTAGCAATTTCTTGCTTCCCAAGGCTTTTATACTGTTCTTCTCTACTCTGCTCAAAAGATAATCTTGCTCTCGCAAGAGTCAGCCCTCTTTCTATTTTTCCACGCTCCCTGGCACTCTCTCGAGAAGAACAATATAAAAACTATAGTTTATATGTTATATGTTATGTAACATATAATTATGTATATATGTATAATAAATTAGTTATTATGGATATATATATATATATATATATATATATATATATATATATATATATATATTTGTGTGAATATATATTATTTATTAATTAATTAATTTAGATTTTTTTAAATTAATTATTTAATCTTTGATTTATTGGATGGCAATTAACTTCCTTCCCCAATTTTCTCTCCACCCACATTTGATATGGGTGGTTAACAGAGGATGCGCTTTCTTCTTCTTCCTCCTGCAACACAGAGAGATCAGTGTTCTTTCAAGAAAAAAAAAAAAAAAGAAACTCCTTCTCTCCCCCTCTATTCTCTCAATCTTTTCTTCTCGCCCTCTCAATCCAATTTCACCAGAGCCTACACCTCCTAGATTCTCACTAGAAAATATTGAGGTTCCCTAGTGCTGGTGTCCATTTGGCCGATTTAGATTTCATAGTACATGATTTGCATAGAGAAGGGATTTCACGTGAAGAAGGTTTTCAAAGGTAAGGGTTTTTGAAACCCTAATTCTTTCTTTTGTATGCATGTTGTATTTTTCTATAAGTGCATAATTTTTGTGTTATTGTTTGTAAAATTTTAATTATGTGAAAATTGGGAAATTGGGACGATCCCACTTCCGCTCAAGGTCCCTTCATTATGGTTCCTTCAATTGGTATCAGAGCCAAGTTTTTTATCCCAGATTGCCATTTTTTTAAAATTAATTTTACACTATTCGTGGGTTTTGGATCTGCATTTTGTGATTATTTCATGTGATGATTGTAGAATGTGATATTGCGTTGATCGATGTTTTCGAGATTGGATATAGATTTATGGCTTTTGCTTTATGAATTTCATTATGTAAAGGATCATGTTTTAGGGCATATTTTACTGTTATCAAGTCTGTGTTCAATTGTTGAGTCGTTCGTGGGTTCCCTATTCCTTTTCTGGAGATTTTGAGGATAAGTTCGACGATTTTTTGAAGAAGATCGAAGCATCACAGTGGGCGACTGTGCTACAGCATCGCAACGTTGTATCGTAGCGTTGCAATGCTGTGATGCAGTGATAATGGGCAGAAATGCACGTTATTACAACGCAAAGATATAAAACAATGTAGGATTGCGACAGTAAAAATATGTAAAATAATGTCAAAAAGCAATAAGTTGAGAACATTGTGATCGCATGCGTCCATCGTGTTAAAGCAGCTAATTTACATATTTTGTGCAGGAAAATGCATTGGCGCAAGGCAGAATGATGATCCAAGGAATTCAGCATCCGAACGCATTAAGAGATTGCGACCGCAAGGCTATGCAATCATATGCGTTCGCGAAGATTAGCTCAAGAAGGTGGCTGCATAGAGACGGCGCATCAAGGTGAAAGCTTAATAAATCACGATAGAATGGAAAGCTGATGATGGTCGAATCTGAATTTAGTTGACAAGCCGTTAACGACACACTGTAGAAAGTACACTCAACTTTTCGGTGACAATTAATCGGTGCATTAGACAGAGATTTAATGACATCCCATCAGTGCAATCATTTGAGAGAAAAGCTTCTTCACCTTGATCTCTATAAATACCAAAGGCCACCATCGAAAAAGGAGTTAGCCATATAGAGAGTTCACCATACAGAAGATAGTTAGCCGTTGTTCATAATTTTCTTACAATTAGAAGGCAGAGGCGAGAGAAGAGAGAAAACATCGGAATATCATTCCTAGTCAGCTTGAGAGAGTGCTGAGAGGCGTTGAGAATGGAGAGAGGGCCGACTCTTGCAAAAGCAAGAATATTCTTTCTGCCAGAGTAGAGCAAAACAGTGTAAAAGCCTTGGGAAGCAAGAAATTGCTGTCAGACCCCCTATCTTTAGTTTCCATTGTCATCCTGTATCTTGATTTCATTTATAAAATGGAATCTGCATCTCTACCTCTGTTCACTCTCTTTACATTATGCATGAGTAATTAAACCTCCGAATATGTTAAGAAGCACTTAGCTAGCATGACTTAAGATCTTCATTATATGCTATCATCTTGTCTTATGTATGCGTCCATCAACCTTTTAGAGCTACTCGAGAGAGAGTCTAAAGAAAGAACCTAGACTTGAGAGAGCTAGGTTAGAATCTAGGCCTGAGAAAGTTAGATTAGAACCGCATAAGCAAGAGATAGAAACTTAGAGATAAATTCTATTTGCTAACATGCATCACATGCACCCTAGAAATAGGTTATGGTAGTATGCGGTCGCTTTGTGTATGTTTGTGTCATTCATCATTGCATAGACAAGAATAGAGGCTTAGACGTAAGTCCTATAGACATCATCACATACATCGCATGCGTCCTAAAACTAGGAGCTATAGCATTTGCATTGAGAAATGACTTGTTGTTGTATGTGTGTAGCATGATCGCATAACGTGAACGCAATCTTATGAAGTGTTAGCTAAATGCCTTCTCAATCCGTTCCCTTATATACTCTTTGTAACTTCTTCTGTTGTTATTAACTCTTTTCTCAATTCCAACGCATAGAATCTATACCTTAAACAAACATACCAATCAACTCATTGTTTTATTTGTCACCGCAAAGAAATCTGAAATCACCGTCGTGTACTGTCTCCATAGTCTCTGTGTTTGACCATGGGCTTACCATGCAACATAGTAGGATTTATACTTGGATCTTGTTAGGAAAACTTGCATGCAAAACACATACTGATAACTTGTATAAATTCAAGTTATTGTGGCTCAAAAGTTGGAACAATTAGGGTCTTTAATGATAAAATCTCATCATTTTTAGAGAAAACACATGAAATTACTCGAACACTATCAAACTCATGCAAAAGAATGTTTATTTCTAAAATACTGCTGCATTAACGCATGATATTACAGGATCTCAACAAAAAGCTAACGCATGATTAAGAAAAGTGTCGCAGGCAAAATCTAACGCATGGGGCATGCGTCGAAGGGATTCAACGCAAGGAAGATTCATTGATTCATGTTGCTTGTGTCAAATCACCACTTGCAAGCATGGGCACCTGCAGTGGGCGGCATCTAAAAAGCATCTGAGTGTCAGGCGGCTGACCAGGGTATGGAATTTAATGCTGCCCATCATCAAGTTGGAGAAGACCGACGCCCATAAATAGAAGAAATCCCACCAAACGGAAGGAGTTTTAGTCGAAGTTTTTAGAGTTTTAGTTCGGAGCTTAATTTAGAATATTAGATCTTTAGAGTTGTGCTATGGTGCCGAGAAGAACAAGAGGGAAGAGAACCACCACCATCGCCGATCAAGGAGCGGAGGAAGCTGAGATCGAGAGAGACATTTCTTCCAATTCTTCCACAAGTGGTTGTACACGATTAGAATTGAGCCAAAGAGGACAAGATATTGTACTCTGCGGCTTGACTCCTTTCATTTCATCTTACTTATCGCTTTCATCTTCTCATTTGATTAAGTATTGGTTTTGTAAAGACAATCAGTTTCTTTATAAATTCTCATATTTGATCTATCATACTTCTCCACTGTTTATTTCTTGTTTATGCTGGATGTATCTATAACTTCATGCAAAATTCCATTTTGAATGCTTAAGCCAACTAAATCAATTGGTAAAAGCATCTTTAGCTTAAACTATTTGAGATAATAAGTAAGCCAACATCAAGTTAGAAACGCTTGGTACATCTAGAGATAGACGCACTGGTGTTTTATTGCATCCTGTGTTTGACGCATACATCCTAGAGATAGGTATTGTATGATATTCGCATTGAAAAGCGTCGAATAGAGTCTAACTCATAAATGAAGATAAACAAGTCATCTCATTTGCGTCATATTCTTGTTCATGTACATCTAACTTAGATTGACGCATATCACTTGCATCAAACTCCATTTTCACACGACCCATCATTCTCTACTCGACCCTTTTGTGTCTTCTTTCACACACACACACAGCAGCTTAGTGTAAATAACTCTTTGCTCCATACACTTAGGATATCTCTACAACAGTTACAATGCAAGGTCTGCGTTAGCTTTAATCTGTGTCCCTGAGTTCGACCCTGGACTTACTAGGAACCTGAGTTGGATTTATACTTGGATCTGATTTAGAAAAACTTGAACGTCTATAGAGGAGTGTCATGCGTCCTGTTGCCCATCACTAATGCATCAACGCATCACTAACGCATCATAAACGCATCAACGAATCATTCACATTTGCACTTATTTTTCCAATTACTTTATACAATACACTCCTAAGCTGGAATCACAAAATCAACAAACACATACACCATAATTTCATCATATTCACAACGCATCATGCGGCAGTCGGAAGGAAATTTTCGTGGCGTCGCAATGTTGGGCATAGTGTTGCAATGCCTCGAGATAGAAATTTCACGTAGTTCAGCTCTAGTTCGCACGTGGTTTGTGGTCTGCCAGTCCGATTCAGTTCGTGGGTTCTCAGGATCGACCATTTTGGGTTCTTCTAGACCGATTTTTGGTCCGATTCGAGTGGTTTAGGGCTCGACCTGTTTCAAACTTGATGGATATTTTTTATGTAATATTTACCCTTTAAATTTTATTTAGATGTCCAATCCCGGTTCATCAACTGTTATTTTAATATACATGTGATAGAATTTTATTTTTTATATATATACGTCATATTGTATGTCATATAGAATTAAGACCCACCATAGGTTATGCATTTAATTTCATGCATCATCTATATTATAAGTGTTATAATATATGTTTATGAAGGATTTAAATTATATAGCATCATGCATCATATAGTATAAATGTTATTATATATGCATGCATGCATTAATAGCATATTCATGCATCATTTATATTATAATTGCTACAATATATGATTTGATGTATGTATGGATGTATGCTATTGTATGTTTCATTATTTTATTATATAAATGTTATATATATGCTAGTAATGAAATGAAATTGCATGAAGCATGAAACTACCTTAAGTTAATTTGTAAATGTCATATTGGTCAAAGTATGCGATGTATGGTTTTAATTTATTTCATTTGTTTATAATCGTTATAACTAAATGAAATTATAATTAAAATCAATAATTAAGAGTTGCATGAAAAACATAGATTAATAATCATTTTTTGAAATTGTTTTAAAATATGATTCACGTAGACCTAAGATCACGTTTCTAATGAGATTAGAAATTTAAGTTCAATCTTTTAATCGGTTTAATAGGATTAAATTGATCTTAATAAAAGATTAACAATGTAACAAATGTATCTATAAGGGACCTTTTGTCTAAAGCAAGTTCTGTCTAGGCTAGGTTATTTAAATTGATGGAAACGTAACACCCCTACCTGGGAACTTACCTAGAAAGGTAAATTAGATAGATTTGTTACATAGATACAAGTTTGATTAAATTTCATTAAAGAGTTTAATAGACCTTGATCAAAATTGTTGAACTATCCAAAGACAAATTTTGTTTTTGAGCAAATTAAACATCACTTAATTAAAATCAGTAGCCGGTTTTTCCTAAGTTAATTAACCCTAGGTAAAACACTCAGCGGGAGGAAAAGGGGGTATATGATACTTCATTTTATCTTCTTCATGTTTCTCGTTAAACTTCACCCTATGAGATTTATACTCGACCTCGAGGCACCATGGGTGTCCCACTACGGGTGGCATTTGTATAGATCAATATCAAGGTGAATGGAGAAAGTGTTTATAGTAAGTGGAATGGGACATGTGACAACACATCCATCAGTCTCTTTCATTAGTTTGAAGTAAAGTTTCATGCATGGCCTCATGGCATCGTGAGTGTCCTCCTAAAGGATGAAAATTTTGCATGACACTTTATTCAAACTCCAGTAATAGATAGGGTTACTTTAGTTTCGTGTCCCAATCAGTTTTTCCATATGGTTGGCTCATTGGGGGCAAAACTCCATGACCTAAAATGAGGGGTTACACTTATAAGAATTGTTAAGAGAGTTTAACAAATTTTGGACTTAACAACAATGACTGATAGTTACAGTAATAATGTATTGTTCTGTCTATTGATTAAGAATATCTCATTTCAATGAAAAGGCACTTGATTACCCTATGGTGACTTTTATCCTACCTCACTGAAACACCATTGCAAAATAGATGTCATTTAGGGTACATTGGATTATTTTTGCTAAAACCGATTAGTTGTCTTAGTGGTTTAATGCAAATATACTAATATAAATAATTTATATGTTTCAACAAATGTTTTTCTCTATGACTTCTGCGACATTAAATCTGCTCGTCACTAAAAAAAAATTAATGGGTGAAAACTACATTTCATGGAAAATCACGATCAACACAATTTGAATAATCGATGACCTTCGTTTCATTCTGATGGAGGACTATCCTCCCATTCTAGCTCTCAATGCTGCTCGAAATGTTCGAGAAGCATACGAGTGTTGGACACAGTCAAGCGAAAAGGCCCGAGCATACAACTTTGCTAGTCTTTTTGAAGTCTTGGCTAAGAAGCATGAGCCTATGCTCACAGCTTGTGAGATCATGGAGTCCCCGAAGGGAATGTTTGGACAACCATCTACATAGCTCAGGCATGATGCTCTCAAACACATCTTCAATGCTCATATGCAAGAAGGGGCATCTGTTCCAGAACATTTTCTCAACATGATGGTCCACTTCAAAGTGGTGGAGATGAATAGATTCGTCATCGATGAAGCCAGCCAGGTTAGCTTTATTTTCGAATCTTTACATAAAAGTTTCCTTCACTTCCACAACAATGTTGTTTTGAATAGGATTGACTACAACATAACCACCCTCCTCAATGAGCTACAAACCTTCCAGTCCTTAATGAAAAGCAAGGGACAGAATGGTGAAGCAAATGTTACTTCATCCTCTAAGAATTTCCACAGAGGTTCAACCTCTGGGGCAAAGTTTGTACCTTCTTCCTTCAGCAATAAAAAGTGGAAGAAGAAGAAAGGTGGAAAGGGGAAAGCTAACCCACTGGCCACTGCTCAAAAGAAAGTCAAGGCTGCAAAGGGAATCTGTTTCCATTGCAACTAAGATGGGCATTGGAAGAGGAACTACCCCAAGTACTTGACAGAAAAAAGAAGGCCAAGAAAGGTAAATGTGATTTTCTTGTATTGGAAACATTTTTAGTGGAGAATGATAATTCTTCCTTGATTATAGATTCTGGTACCACTAACCATGTTTATTCTTCCTTTTAGGGACTTAATTCCTAGTGACAACTTGATGCTGGTGAGATGACAATGTGGGTTGGATCTAGGCACGTCATCTTGTGTGGTAGTGGGAGGTCTCCAATTGACTTTACAAAATAAATTCATTTTATTAGAAAATGTATATGTAGTTCCTAGTTTAAAAAGGAACCTAATTTATGTAAAGTGTTTGCTTGAACAATCGTACTGTATCAATTTTATTGTAAATAAAGTGTTTATTTCCAAAAATGGTGTTGATATTTATTCTGTGAAACTAGAAAACGGCTTTATGTGCTACAACCGTTATCAACTAAGGCACTCCATAACAATGAAATGTTTACATTTTTGGTAACTCAACATAAAGACTTAAAATTTCTCCTAAAGAAAATGTCAAACTTTGGCACCTAAGACTGGGACACATTAGTCTCAATAGGATCGAGAGATTGGTGAAGAATAGACTTTTAAGTGAGTTAGAAGAAAATTCTTTATATGTGTTGAGTCATGTCTTGAAGGCAAAATGACTAAAAGACCCTTTATTGAAAAAGGTCACTGTCACACCCCCCCAGACTACTCTCTTAGCCCAGGCAAGGACATGACTGCAGCAGTTATCAACCCTTTTATGACACTTACTACCTACTAAATCTAATTAAGTAATATGATAATAACATGCAATCTCAAACACAACGGTTTGTCACTAAGGCTAAACAAACATTGACCATTAAACACAAAACATTTACAGAATTTCACAACACAAATCTTATAAGTCCCAACTCCCAAACTTAGTCCTTACATGCAACAACTACAACATGGTGTACATTTATAGTAACCACCTAGCTGACGAGTTACTAGAACTCCTGACTTTATGTGGCAGAGCAGATGCAGAGCTATTTTCGGGAGATCTGACCGCTACCTAGGGAAAGAAAATATTTAAAAATGGGGTGAGCTACTAGCTCATTGAATGACTTAAGAAAGAAAATAAGTTCTCATGCTTAAGTCTCAATAAAGAGATCATACTGAAACATGTGTCTTTACAGTAGCCTTGTACTTAAATGTAAACCTTCCAAGCATTAATCCTGTAAAGTTGTTATCATCATAAAACATTAAATTGATCCTTAGTTAAGAGTAACCCGGCTATGGTTAAATCCCAATGTCAAGCCTTAGTCAAAAGAAAACCCTTTTGCTCAATCCCTTGACGTCTAACTACCTATGTGCACGTGGTTATAAATAAGTATCGTCATACCTTAGGTACTACAGCTCGGATACCTTCTCCAAGTCCTTTAGTATCGAGCCTGAAGTAACAATAGTCATACTAAAACTTACTCTTTAAAGCATGTTTACCTAAACCCATAGTAACATGTCTTTAAAGGCTCTAACGCATGCTTTGTGTATATGAACACACATAAGTAGTTTTACAACATTCTTTCATACATGACATACGTTTGAAAACCATAAACTCATAGTTTGCTTGGAAAACTACTTTGTAAAATAGCTAGCATGAGAATAATATTTCTTAAAATCATGGATTCTTAAAAACATTATAAATACTTAGTCACTCACAACTTTAGGTCTACTCCTTAAAGATTGATATGCTTCTAGAAATGGTGTCAATGAAGTTGACACAATAAAATATGTTTAGCTACTAGCAATGGTCTCCCTTTTGAGACTAACTCTTAATTAAGTTTTCGTTTAGCCTTCCCCTAGAAGATCTTCAATCAAATGCATATTTGGTTATAGGTCAAGCACTTAGAAATTTCCTTGAGATTTAGGTTCTTGCTATGCGGGCAACACACCTCACAAACACATTCCCACTATGCAACCAACACTTGCTCTAAGTGTTCCTTTAGCCACACATGCTCATTCACATAGGCACCTATGCATCCTAGTCTTCAACGCAAGCCTTCTCAGCCCAAAAATCAGGTTAAACGTATAGGAGTGCTCAGCCTTTAGTCTGCTTGTGCACCTACTGTGAGCTGCCAATTTACTCAACCCAAGCAACTGCCTGCTTGTTCATAGAATTCCACATTCGACTTGCTTCATTAATAACTAAAATTCTAAAGCTCATCTCAAGAATTTTTCTTCTACGAACTTCTTTAGAATTGTCTTATGAAGGTTATCTAAAAATTTCAGCTTAAAACTCGTTGTTGTCGTCTTAGAGCCTCAATTCTTCATCGATGGCCCAGATTCACCTATGAACTGAACATCTTGTCACTTTCTTCCTTCTCCGGCCTTATTTCGGTGGGATCTTCTCTCGACAGCATTGCCTCTGAAGCTATACTCATAGAGCTTTCCAACGGCACTAGGAACTCTTAATTTGCATCAAGGAATTTTTCAAACTGACCTTTTGAATTTCCTCCTCTCTTTTATACTATCGCCCACTGTTTATCATAAATGCTAAGTATGACACCTCCGCCTCAAGTGGGCTTAGTTTAAGAGATTAGGATAGTTGGTGCCTCTAATTAGTTTAAGATTGATTAATTCACCTACTATCAACGCATGCCTTCAACTAGGTCAACGAACACCATAGTTCTCACCCAAACCTACTCCAACGCACGTGTTTTGTGCCTTAGCCTCCTATCGGCTTAAATCATCATCGCAACTCCAGCCCTTTCAACTCTACAAAGCCTGACCAACGCAAGCTCTACTCATCGCATGCCAAGCTTAATCATTGCACACTTAGCCATTGCCCAAGCCATTGCTTGCTTGAACGCCTGAGGCTTGTCTTGTCGCAGCCCCCATCACAGGTTAACCTCTAAGGACTTGTCCGCACGCCACACCTCAACGCATAGTCTTGCCATCGCTTCCCCTAGCATGCGTGTGCTAGGCTGAATGCCCAGTCCCAAGCCAATGCCTCAGCCCCATCAATTGTGCGTCTTCTCTTTGACAACATTCAACTCCCTCCTACCGCATGCATATAACCTCACGAGACTTGGTTGTCGCATGCCTTGTCCACGCATAGGGTTGCTTGCACTCAACATGGCTTCTCTTGGCGTGCACATCCAATGCATAGCTTCTCCTCACTCGGCCACACTTTTTTTCCTTAAGAGTCCAACTAACCTCAACAAATAAGTAAGGCCAACGCCCATGGCTCACCTCCAACCCCTAACACAAAACCAACTCATGGCTACACACTAACAACACTTAGCTAATTTCTAGATTCTCCAGAGATTTATGCTTCCAAACTTAAACATTTCTTCTAACTCTTCACCTTAGTCCCTACAATTAAACATTAGTTCTCACATTAACCTACTCACCATACTGGTCTCAGTAGTAAACATACACAAGCAGGGAAATTGGGTTCAGGGTTTATAGTCACAGAGCCAAATAACCTCTAGAGCTAGTACATTCAGACCTCTGTAGTCCAATGAATGTAAAAGCTAGGGGAGGTTGTGAATAATCACTTTTACTGATGATTATACAAGATATTTGTTCATTTATTTAATGCAACATAAGAATGAATCTTTTGAAAAGTTCAAAGAATTCAAGGTTGAAGTTAAAAATGCATTAAGTAAAACAATAAAGACTTTTGATCTAATCGAGGTGGAGAGTTTATGGATCTAATATTCCAAAACTATTTGATAGTACATGGAATATTATCCCAACTCTCAGCAGAATGGTGTATTAGAATGGAGTATCAGAATGGAGAAATCGAACCCTGATAGACATGGTTCGGTCTATGATGAGTTAGACTTCCTTATCTGACTCATTTTGGGGTCATGCAGTGGAGACTGAAGTGTATATTTTGAATTGTGTTCCATCCTAGAGTGTTACCAGTACACCTTTGGATTTATGGAATGGTCGTAAAGCTAGTTTACGTCATTTTAAAAATCTAGCATTGCCAAACACATGTGCTTGAGGCTAATCCTGGGAAACTAGAATCTTGTTCAAAATTGTGCCTATTTGTAGGCTACACCAAAGGAAGGAGAAGTGTTTACTTATTTGACCCAAAAGAAAACAAAGTGTTTGTATCAACAAATGCTACTTTTCTTGAAGAAGACAACATAAGGGACCACAAGCCCCGTAGTAAAATTGCATTGAATGAACTTTCCAAAGAAACTATTGAACATTCAACAAGAGTTGTTAAAGAAGCCAACACCTCAACATAGTGGGAGGGATGTGAACCCACCTGTCTGTTACGTGGGTTTAACTAAAATCCTTGCTATGGTAGTTGATGGAGATGTTGAGGATGCATTGTCTTACAAGAAGGCAATGGGAATTTTGACAAAGATGAGTGGTTCAAATCTAGTCAATGTACATCAATTCAATATGGGATCATGTAGACCAACCTGATGGGTTAAAACTTATAGGTTGTAAATGGATATACAAGAGAAAACAAGGTGCTGATGGGAAGGTGCAAACCTTCAAGGCAAGACTGGTGGCAAAGGGTTATACCCAGGTTGAAGGAGTCGACTATGAGGAGACTTTCTCGCCTGTTGCCATGCTGAAGTCTATTAGAATCCTCCTGTCCATAGCTTCATATGGAGTAGCTTGAGGGATTCATAACCAAAGGTCAAGAGAAAAAGATTTGCAGGCTTATTTGGTCCATTTATGGATTGAAGTAGGCTTCTTGATCTTGGAACATAAGGTTTGATACTGCATTCAAATCTTATGGCTTTGATCAAAATGTTGATGAGCCTTGTGTATACAAGAAGATCATCAACAGTTCAGTAGCTTTCTTCATGTTTGTACAATACAAAGCAATAAGTTATTTGATGTTTTATTTCAAAATTAGTTGCATTAACCATAAACCACTAAACTAATATCCAGGGTTATCTTGTAGTTTAAACATATATGTAGAGACAGGGTAGATCATGTTTAAGTGATAACCTAAATGGTCTGTAGTAGATGGATAAGACTGGATACCTTATCTTGGTGACACTATGAATATGGATCGCTTTGTAGGTGTTACAATTGTTGTAAAGTATTATAAATGATCTGATTCTGATCATTCATGTGGAGACATGTGAGTGGGGATATTTGATGGAATGGTAGAAACACACAGTGGAAGCGACGAAGATCGATAAGCATTCTAATGGATTAATCTTGGTAGAAACGAAAGCATGCTATAGCAGAATTTAATGGGTTTCAAGACATACCTTTGAAGAACCTTTGAAATCCCAATTTTCGGCTACTAAATCCTCCAAATCTCTGTACAAACCACCACATGGTCTTCCCTACTATTCTTTTGGTGCTCTAGATTGAGTTATGGGACTCAAATTAAGTTGGAATCAAAGGGAACTTAGAGAATGCTTTCAGTAGCAACCCAAAATGAAGAACTTCTTCTTCAACTTGAATTTTCAGCTAAAATTCTATTGGTTTCAATACTCCAAAATCACTCCAATCTCTTCAATATATTGCAGACCATCATGCAAAGAGATTTACTACATGAGATGCAACTCATGCTTGGAGTAAATAAAGCTTGAAGATGTTGGGTTGTTTGTGAGCTACTTGAGGATGAAGTTGAAAAATCCAATTTTTCATTTTTGTGTTTTTCTATTTCCAAAATCCAAAATAGATTTTAAAAATCAAAATTTATTAATTTTACAAATTATTTTCATAAATTAATTTTCTAATAAAATTAATAAATAATTATTTAAACAATTTAAATAATTCTAATTAATTTAATATCCAATACTAAATTAATTTTACACAATTTTATCTTCATATATTTAAATCATATTTTAAATATATATTCTCCAATTCCATTTGATTCTAATTTGAATGTTTCAAATTAACTTATCACGCTACTCTAGAGCTAATCTATTTCCAAGCTACTAGTAGGGGACCTCGTGGACTTACAGATCATGGACTCCAACGATCCGAGATTAATCGGCTAAACTCATTAGACCGATCTAACCCCCATTCGTTAACTAATGGGTCACTCCATTAAAGCCCATAGTTGAACTCCCATCATTATAGATATATTATGTCCACTCGATATAACCATGATTAGTAAGTTAACCCTTCACAGATTGTTCGTAATAACGGCTGGGTCGAGTCTCTATTTTACCCTCAAAATTACCTTTTGTTCCTTAAGTCCCCACTGATCCCCTAATGAACAATGGTTTTGTGATCCAATCAAACAAACCGAGTCCCTCCCAGGCCAATGAGAGGGCAGGGCCCCTTGTTCAAGACCTAAAATCAGCACTTAAAGGAACAACCACTCTACTATCCCTAAAAGTGGCTAGGAGTGAATTCCATCTTGCACCCTATGTCCCCAACTATCTATCCAGTCTTACCCCTGAAATGGGAGGTTATTGAGTCGATGTTGTTAAGCCAACGCTCACCTATGCAAATCTAAGGATAGTTCCAAATAAACAGGAATTCATAGTTAGTTGAGGATTAAGGTCAAGTTACCTATGTCATCGCTTTGAAATAGTCAGTCTTAAATAGTAAACAACATTATAAAGTAAGAGTGACTAATTTCATGGTCCGATCTTGTACAAACCCTTTTGCACAAGGACACCCCAACTTCTCATGTCCCAACATGAACGAATTAGGATCACTTCATTTGTAGCACGTTACAACTCTTTGTAACAATTACAGAGTAGGCCGCATCCAATAGTGTTACCAAAATAAGGTACCCAAACTTATTCATATACTATATATTATTTTGACTATTTACTCAAACCTGATCCACCTTTATGTCTCCACATAAAGTTCAAGTACTCATCCAATAGTCAAGGGACTTTTAGGTTTATTGGATTTCTATCAAGCAAAACATCTATTCAATAACACCTTATTGAACTTTCAGAATAAGTTCCATTGTTTACAAACCATGAGTTTTAGGACATAAAACACAAAAAATCCCACTTGGACTAAAACTCCAGTGGTAACCTATATATTCGATATATAAGACTGAGTTTCTGAGTTTTGTAGAGGAATACAATAAACTAGGGCATCCCATACCCATTGTTTACCATTCGGTATCCTGTACCTGATATTTCTCCCACTTGCCCTAGATTATTAATCTGGTATTCCTAGTCCTACTAGGTGATTCTCAAACACTTTAGCTGAGAGAATCATTGTAGACACGTCAGTATACAATAGGCTTTTTAAGTAAACTATATGGGAATGCATCTTATTCTCAATAATGGCCAAGAAGCACACTTTCTTCCCACTACATTGAGATACTCTCAACTCTTTGAGTAAGATGCATCTGACCTGTCTCAGCAACTCTTTGTTAACAGTCAGATCTAGATCTTTAAACTTTGTATACTTTGATCTAGCCATTTAAATATCTAAATATTTACAAATGGTTTTTAACAGTTTGATTCTTAACATAAGTTGCTAGAACAACCATAATTTCTGAAAATGAACACTTCATTTATCACAAAAATATATACATTTTGTTGTTTACATGATTTATAAAAACAATCAGCAACTTTTCCCACTAGTTGAGCTCAGCAAACAGTCCCCAAGAACTAGTTAGCCTGTTTACCTTTCTCTACTCTCTTATCGACAAGATATTTAGGGCAGTTTCTTTTCTAGTGCCCTTCTTGATTGCAGTGGAAACACTTCCCTTTATCTGCAGTGTTATCCTTGCCTTTCTTTCTAGCAGGTTTCTTCTTCCCTTTCCCTTTGCCCTTCTTCACAGGAATACTCTTATTCTTCAAAGAGAAGGCAACATCAGGCTTAGACGACGTTCCTCTTTTCTCAACAATAGTAACATTTACTTCTGACTCTAGACCCTGTGTTCTCAACATTGTCTGGTAAGCCTGTAGCTCATTCCATAGAGTAGTCAAGCTATATTCAATTTTATTCATCAATGCATTCATGCAGAATTGCAGAAAACACTTTGGAATAGATTCCAGAATAAAACCAACTTGACTTCTCTGGTCCATGGTAGCACCGTTTACCTCTTGCCACATGAAAGTGGACCATCATGTCTAGGACATGTTCATGAACATTGGTCTCCTCTTTCATGCGACTGTTGTAAACGTACTTGATGGCATCATGCCTTAGGGTGAAGGACGGTTGTCCAAACATCCATCGTAGAGATTCCATAATCTCTTTGGCAATACTCATATGCTCATGCTTCTTCGCCAATACGTCAGATAGGCTGGTAAGGATATAGGCACGGGCTTTATCATTCGACCTAATCCATCTGTCATATGCAGCCCGAACATTTCGGGTTGTGTTAGAGCTAGGAATGGGAGGACAATCCTCAGTTAAGACAAATCGTAAATCGTCTATCACAAGTATTGTGTTCAAATTAGATTTCCAGGTCACGTAGTTATCCCCGATGAGTTTAACTGATGCCAACAATTGTATTAATGAACTCGTCATTTTGAAATTATAAACAAATTCTATAAGTGAATTTCTTTTAAATCCAATCAACTTTTAGCAATTTTAATAATGTACCCAAGATTATTCTTTGCAGCAATACTACATCAAGACATCCTTGACTAAATACTATCTCCAGAATAACTCATATTCCGATAGTCATTTAAGTACCGCTTTTGGTCAGAAATTATTAACACTTAATAATTCTGCAAGTGTAACCCTCCATTTTCAAACATCAGAGGTCGACCCTAACTATGCTACTGAAGTGGAGAGTCAAGGTTGGGAATGGACCTAAGAAATCTTATTCATTTCTGGAGCTTGAGTTGTTTCAAATCCTATGTTACAACCCTATGTAGGGATAGCCATCATTAAACGACTAGCAAATGACCGCTTAAAGCTAACCAGCAGGTGCCACATAGGAATCTCACAGTCCAAACTAACGGAAGAGACCGCAGGACTTGCTGACACATTTCCTTCACCCACTTACTATGAACTACTTCCTTCGTTTACCTTTTTATTGACTCATACATCCGCTTTCCGTATAGAGGTCACTCCCAGGGTGGCACAAATCGTCATATGAATCTCATGTTGTAAAATATGTGGAGATGTGGCAGTTGAAATCGTATACTTGATTTCTATTCGAACAACTGCCCCTTATTCACCGTAATCTAGATTTAAGCTAAAAAATACTTTCCGTATGGCGGTCACTCCCAGGGTGACACGAAGTACCGCTTAAATCCAGACTATGAACTCTTAGGGACGTGAGAGCTAAAAATAACGTATCGTATATGTTATTAATCTCCCACTTAATTTTTCTAATTACTCTATCATATAGAAGTATGGACTACCATTGAAGTGTTCTAATTTTTGGGTAAATTTATACTTAGGTTCTTTTCCGGCTAATAAAAATAACCCTAAGTCTATGTTGTTTATCCAAATATACCACTTATAAATGGACTTAAACCTACGATGTATAGGTGATAAACTATTTTATTACCTCACATCACTCACAAATACTCATAAAACTGGTTACCAACGCTCAATAAATCGGCCATAATCCCTAGGTAGAAGGTGTTTCGTAGACCATCAACTTAAATACCCCCAGCCTTCGATAGGATTATATATCAGTTGAGTTTGTAACCCTAGTTTTACAAGTTTAGCGACCTATTTTAACTATTAAAACAAGTGGTGAACCTACGTGAGCATGCAACTGTTATTTGTTATGGAATTTAAATGTCTAACCCAATTTTATAACAACTTAAATACTTTAGACATGCTAAACATCCACAACATATAGGCATTCAATATTTAATGTAACACTTATATTAAATACAAGAAACCCTAACATGCATACTATATATTATAACAAATTATAACACACTTTCAATGCATGTTGCATGCTTCCTATGGTAGATTTTAAATCTAAATGGCATATTGTATGCACATATAAGATTTATTTAATTATAACATACATCAAATGCATAAATAATTAAACACAGATTGATATGGTTTTAGTTTTGGCAAAAACAAGCAAACAAAAGCCTAATTATTACAAAATAGCTTCAAAAACCGCTCAAATCGCTCCAAACCCGCTTGAACTCGACTCAAACTGTCTGAACCGAACCAACAGAGTCTGAACCGAACTTGCCACAAACCATCTAAAGCTAAACCAGACTGGACCTCAAGAGAACTGATCAAACCGACTACTCTCGCTCTCACTCAAAATCTCTCAAAGACTGATCGTTTAGCAATGACGACCATCATCATGCATGTTGCCTGATCCTTTAATGTTTGTGTGATCGTTTAGCAGCCAACACATAGTGCCTGACCGAGCTACACAATCGTGTAGTGTCTGCCTTCTATCATATAGTGTCATTGTTTAGTGCTGGAGGACGCAATACGATCACTTAGTGTCCAACACTATTGTGTAGCTCCATCGTCTAGCACCATACATTTACTATACGATCGCTTAGCGCCATCATCTAACGCCTTATAACTGGTAGAAATACAAGTTATTACAACTCAAATAAGTAATGAGAGAATGCGACGGTAAAATAAGCAATATCATGTCTAAGAGCGCTAAACTGAAAGGAATTACGATAGCATGCGCCAATCGCATAAAAGCAATTAATTTACTTATTTTGTGTAGGAAAATGCGATGGCACAAGTAAAATTGTGATCCAAAGGAACAAGGCATCGACGTGCTTGAAGATTGTGATTGCAAAATCATGCGATTATATGCGATCGTGAGAAGTTTCCTAAAAAGGTGGCCGTATAAAGACTGCGCATCAAGGTGACGACACAATAAATCATGATGGGACAGAAAGCTAATAACAATTAAATCCGAATTTAGTTGACAAGCCGTTAAAGCCACACTGTAGCAAGTACACTCAACTTTCAGTGACTATTAATCGGCGCATCAGAGCAGGGGAATTAATGATCGCCCATAGAAGTATGATGCATGTAGAAAACCACCGAGAGGTGTGCATTGCAGAGTATAGCGAGCCAATCCTCTTTTCTTAGTGCAATGATATCATAATGCTTGTCTAAGAAAAGTAAGCAGTATTTCATGCTCGGGAAATTGGAAGTCGATTTTACTCGACAACCAAATTCCCTTGGGCGCGATATGCGACACATGTTCCTAAGATATGCGTTGATAGTCATGCGTCGATGGTCATGCGTTGGAATGATAATGCATTAACGAGTGTATGCGATGACCATGCATCCTGCCACAAGTTTTCTTGCGCTCACACCAAGTATAACACAAACGCAAGTTTCTCGGGTAATCCGAGGTCGAACACAAAGACTTGTAGCTATATGTATGCGGTGATGTGCATGTGGCAGTTGAATAAAAGAATGGAGAGGATGTTACTAAGTTATTCCTACTCCTACGCCTATCTAACAGACAACGTAATGAGAATATGCATGAGAGGTAGGGATATGACAAACCTTGACATGAAATAAATGTGTGGGAAAATAGATAAAACACAGAGATGATTTCATTACAATACTTAAGAGTGATCGCAAGGGCAACCTTACGCAAGCCATGCGATCATGCTACACACACTAAAAGCCTAAATCTAAGACGTATGCGGTGTGTATGCATAAATGTCGAGATGATTACATACTGCCACCATATCCTACCTCCTAGACGCAGCCATTATCCTCTCCGTAGGGTGCATACGTTGTGTAATAACCAACAGAGCTTATTCTTAAGTCTCTATTCTTGCTTATGCAAACCTAATCTAGCCCTCCCGAGCATCGATTCTAACCTAGGTCTCCCGAGTCATTAGGTTCTTTCTTTAGACTCTCTCTCGAGCAACTCTAAAGGTGTGATGGGCGCATACATAAGACAAGGTAATTGCATGAACTTGGTTGACGCAAGATTGTTACTATCCCTAGTGAACAACGCAAACCTTGCTTAATGCGTCCAACCACTTACTCTCCCAAGCAATTGATTGTTGCTGACTTTACTCATAGACAAGCAATGTGTTAGCCTATAGACAAGCGTTGCAGCAGCTTCACACTAAGCAAATAAGGTTTACTCACACACTCACGCAACGCACACCTCTCGGTGGTTTGCTACATGTTTTATATCCCTAATCCACATGACTAATTATGCAATACCGACGCAATCCCACTGAGTGTTGCAATGAAAGTAATATGCTAAGCAAGAAGATGGAGATGGAGTCAAAGTAACAGAGAAATGCATTGAATACAAATTGTATTAATTTCATAATTCCAAATTCCAAAATGTGATCGTCTTTTCTGAACCTCTACCACTAACGACGTGGTAGGTGAAATGTCAACATCAGCTTTGGATTTTCTCGAGGTAGATGCGTTTATGCGTTCATTTCACCTACCTTGCGTTAATCCATTAATTTGTGTTGTCGCGTAGTTGCAATCATTCAATGGCCACATTCGCTTAATACCGCAACTCTACATGATGATCGCAATCGCCTGACGAGCGCAATTCCCATGTGATGGATGCATGTGGCTGATCGCTGCAACACCCATGCATTGATCTAATGCGTTTGCCTTGCGATGGAGAGTTTCTCCGCAGCGGTGGTCCGGTTTCCGCGTTTGCGTTCATTTCCTGCATTAGCTACAAAGATAGAACATTGAATGCATAATTAACGTAAAATATCGAGTTAGCTGAGATTTGACATGCTGATTGATGCAAACTCATATTCTCGTGAATTCCTATCATGATCGACGTATATTATGCCTAACAACCTTCATAATTCTAACTAAAAGGCCTAAGATGACATGCATTTTTGCATGTCATCACACCCTCAAACTTAAAATCATGCTTGTCCTCAAGCATGCATTATACTCAAGAAATTCTAACTCACCTTCATGCTTTCCTTTGCGATGACCAGCTTCTCAGAATATAATTTACACACACCTTTGACCATGACTGCAATGCTCTCCCCCACTTTGGTTGTGTTGTAAAAACGCTGATATGTATGATGTTCTATGCTTGAAATGATGAGATACTACTTCTAGATATGCATTAATTATGGATGTTCACGTAGTATGCCACGTGTTGTCACAAGTTTCCTTACGATGGAACCAAGTGTAATTCCACCGCAAGTTTCTCGGTGTGATCCGAGGTCGAACACAGGGACTGTTTTAGGTTATTGTGGTATGTTCGTGATATATGCGACCAGGTTTTTCAATCTTTAAAAATGGGTTTGTACAAGTATATAAATTGCGGTAAAATAAAGTAAGCAGTAAAAATGCCATAATAAAATAAAATACAATAAATCTAAGCTAGATGATACAAGATACAGGCTCATGATACAAGATGCTAGGGTCAAGGCTGGCTGTGAAGGCTATGCAAAGAACATGGAGTGCGGCAGCAAGTCTTATGAACAGAATAGAATGAGAAAGATAAATAATATAAACAACGCAAGTTCTCAATTGCGTTGAAGCTATAAATACTGTTACGCTCTTCTCTTAGCGTACACCTTTCAGTGATCGGCCGTGCTCCCACATGTCTGTGGTGAAAAAAAGACTAACATAATGAATGCAAGGTTTCTTCCATGTCTGGAAGTACTACATGCTTTAGTTAACGCATTCTTCTAACCTTCTCTCGATAGATCAGAATGGCATCTTCACTTCTGTTCTCACAGGTGAAGATTCCGTCTAGCATGCCTTAGCTAAACGCATTTTATATCTTTAACACAGATTAAGTACTTGTTTAATTCATATTAACTATCAGGGAATTAAGAAAACATCATGAAGAAAGTTATTCACAGGTGAACGGAAATAGATAGAGAATGGAATATGAAAGCTATCGAAACATTTAATATGTCTATTAAGCGTTTGATACATGGTGTGTGAATGAAGAAATAAAGAGAAAGTGAAATACAACGATTAAAGAGATAAAACAGATACAAACAAGCGCCAATGTCTTGGCACCAATTTGATGGAGATCTGCTTGCCGGATAGGATGGATCTGATGGTAGGAAGAGCTTCCCTCTTAGGCTTGCTCCACCGGTAGCAGAGATCTATGCACAGAGCTTCCGATCGGGTGTTTGACATATTAGATCTGAGACTCACCTCTCGGGCTTGTCTCGTATTCCTCCCAAATTTCATCACTTAAGCACTGAACTCAGCCTTTTCTCTCAACACTTTTGTAGCAATTAGCCTCGTATCAAGTAGCATCCTTTTCTGCTGAAATTTATGGTGTATTTATAGGTGCAGGTCTTTGACTCCAGCCTTGTGGTCCTCACTGTTTGTTATGGTAATTCTGAAGATGGAGGAATAATTATTCCTTCTGTTATGCAATCAGACTGTCAATTCTGCACAACCGTTAGTTCTACACGTGTCTCAATCCCCTGCTTTTTCTTTGCTCAGTTGCATCTTTCGATCGTGACTTTGCATGCAGTGTTGTTTTTATTACCGCATGCGATTGAAATACAGCTTTGGATCGACTGTCGCATAGCGCCGTCATTGCGGTAATCGTCTCTTCATTGTTGATTGACGGGCTCAATGTGACAGAGATGCGTTGATCAGTTTCTCGTGATCCTTGAGCGCACACGGTGACTTGGTTTCCTACAAAATAGAGTAAAATTCGGCTTGTCTTCCATCTTTATGGTGTTAGTGGGTGTAATTGCGATCATTTATAATTATCATAATTTTAGGCTAATTTTCATACAATCGGTGCATATTCACTAACTTTTTGCCGCAATATCTAGATAAGGTGGCATAAATAACTTGTATTTCCACAAGTTATTACACCCCCAAATTTAGATATATGCTTGTCCTCAAGCATATCTTCTACACAGGTAATCATGCTCAATTCCTATCCTATACTTTTGCGATGATTGGTTGCTCCAAATGTTACACTTAGGCACATTACTTGACATCGCAATTTCCTTCTATCCTTGCTAATTCTTAGCAAGCCTTACTTTATTCTTCTATGTAACAAAATTCAGCTCAAAGATGCTTTTCTAGTTTTCAAAGTAGAATGTTTACCTTTTCTTTGTCAAAACAACTTAATGTATCTATATGCGGTGAGCAAAACTTTGCGTCATTTATTGATTTAGAGACTGTTGGTTATGGTTACACTCTTCGTTTTGGCTTGTCCCACGGGTGTCATGCGAACATCCAACTACGGTTTTGTGCCAATTTCAACTTCAACTCATAATATTCAGAGGAGTTGTCTCTTGCATTCTTTTATTTTTCTCTTTTTATACTGCGTTGATCTTGGAAACCCATCTTCGTTTTGGTTGCTTCTACGAGTGTCATACGAACATCCAACTACGAGCAGGTTCCTTTCGCAACTAAACTCTTATCAGGTTGGGAACAGTTTTGAGGTTTTCCCTTGCACTGACATTGGAGTTTTGCATAATTTTTTTTTTTAGACTAGAAAATGGATGCATTTTCTTACATACTGGATATTCTTGATCCCATCTGCTCAGACCTTCCCCACCCCCAAAAAGAAGGTTTGAGCAGAACCTTGAAAGATAAAAGGTAAAGCACTTCTAAACTAAGAATTAACTAAGTGTTAGTCATAATTTACTAAGTATGGGAAATGTTTCAAAGTTTACATATAATACATCATAGCAACGCAATGTAGATCGTGAAAAAATACAAGATGAAGAATATAAAAAAAATTAACGAAGGAAGATAAAGAAAAACGCACAGGCAAAAAGTAGAGTGAATATGTACTCTAATTGTATTGAATATTAACAAAGTATACAAGTAATTACTAATGAATGCAATACAAAATATTTTCTATTGCCTGTACAAGAGTAAAAGAATTTGAGCTTTTCTTTCAAATTTGATTCAGAAGGGTGCATGATTAAAATTCACACCCTGCTTCCAATAAACGCAAATGCATTTTTACTGAGGACGTGTAACACGCATACATCCCCGCAACACACCCCTTAACTAAACACATTTCTAGAGAAGACATATACGCGCACAACACACCCCTCATCCCAATGCATTTGGGTGTACGGGATGCACAGTGTCTCTTGGTATTACTTACTACACCCATCCTCTCATTACATACTTGTTTACTTTCATTTCTTCTCAATTCATAAAAAATACAAGTCGAAAAGATCTTGCAATGATTCATCCAATCATTCACAAAAATTATACGACTGACACTACTAATGTTAAGGTATGGAAATACATGCGAAATTAAATTGGAAGGAAATACAAAAGCATTGACGGTTAATCTTACTAGATAGTAATTAATGGAATTTAGAAAACGGTAAAAGAAAGTTATAAAGAAAGCAAGTAAACATAGGGAGACTATTTGGAAGAAGTTCTTAGAGTTACCACAATCGCTCTCCCTACAAGCGGTTTAATCCTGCTTGCCCAAGTCAATGGTGTCCATGTGTCGATCGAAGTCGCCTCCATAGTAGGGCTTAATCCGCTGACCATTGACTTTGAATGCGCTGTTCTCGTCTAAAGTTGTTAGTTCCACTGCGCCGTGAGGAAAGATTGTCTTGATTCGAAATGGCCCAGACCAGCGAGACTTCAACTTTCTTGGGAACAATCGCAAATGTGCGTTGAACAGTAATACCTGTTGACCTTCTGTGAATGTCTGATCATTTACGCGGTCATCATGCCATTTCTTTGTTTTCTCCTTATATATCTTGGAATTTTCATAGGCATCCCTTCGCCATTCTACCAACTGATTCAATTGCAGCTTTCAGACTTTTCTCGCACTCTAGATCAAATTTTAGCTTCTTGCACGCTCACATCACCTTATGTTCCAACTCAAGCGGTAAATGAAAAGCTTTTCCAAAGATCAGGGCGTACGGGGACATGCCTATTGGTGTTTTATAGGTAGTCCTGTAAGCCCACAGTGCTTCATCAAGCTTGGGTGACCAATCCCTCCTGGAAGTATTAACTACCTTCTCCAAGATAGTTTTGATCTCTCTATTAGAAATCTCTGCCTGCCCATTAGTCTGTGGGTGATAAGCAGTTGCAACTCGATGGCTGACATTGAATTTAGTCAACAGGTTGGCAATTATGCGGTTGAAGTGAGAGCCTTCATCGCTGATTAAGGCCCGTGGTGTCCCATATCGAGCAAAACCGTTCTTCTTCAGAAACTTCGCCACTGTGGCCACATCATTCTTGGCACATGCGATGGCTTCAACCAATGTCGATACAAAATCAATCGCAACCAGAATATATTGATGACCTTCAGATGGTGGAAACGGGTCCATGAAGTCTATTCCCCAAACATCGAATAACTCAACTTCTAAGATTGATGTCAATGGCATTTCATTTCTTTTAGACATATTCCCCATCCTTTGACACTTGTCGCATTGCACAACATGGGCATAGGCATCCTTAAACAGTGTTGGCCAAAAGTAGCTGCACTGTAGGACCTTTACTGCGGTCCTTTGCCCCCCAAAATGTCCTTCATATGGGGACTCATGACAGAGCTCTAAAATGTGCTTGGCTTTATGCTCCGGAACACATCGATGTATTATATGATCAGGTCCTTGTCGATATAGGAATGGATCGTCCTAGAAATAAAATTTGGCATCGTGTCTTAGCTTCTTCCTCTACTGGTATGTATAGTCATCCAGTAGTTGACCGAAAACTATAAAGTTTACTAAGTCCACATACCAGGGAACATTAATGTCTACTGCTATCAACAGCTCATTGGGGAACCTTTCCTCAATATCTTTTTCTGTCCCTTGAACCTCGCAATTTTCCAATCTTGACATATGATCTGTGACTTGGTTCTCGGTGCCCTTCCGATCTTTAATCTCTAGGTCAAACTCTTGCAGGAGCAATACCCACCGTATAAGCCTCGGTTTTGCATCCTTCTTCTTCATTAAATACTTAATCGCAGAGTGATCCGTATACACCACCATGTTTGTTTCGATTAAGTACTTTCGTAACTTCTCTAGTGCAAATACCACTGCGAGCATTTCCTTTTCTGTAGTCGTATAGTTCTCCTGCGCATCGTTCAGTGTTTTGCTTGCATAATAAATAAGATACAATACCTTATCCTTGCACTGACTCAAAACTGCACCCACATCATATCTGCTAGCATCGCACATCAACGCAAATGGTTGTGTCCAATCTGGCACAATCAAGATAGGTGCGGAGATGAGCGCATCTTTCAATGTGTTAAATGCTTTGGTGCAGGCGTCATCAAAATTATACTCGCGGTCAACTTCAAGAAGTGCACTTAGGGGTCTTGCGATCTGGGAGAAATTGTGAATAAATCTTCTATAAAACCCAACGTGTCCCAAAAAGCTCCTAAGTGTTTTTACGTTCACCGGTAGGGGTAACTTGAAAATTGTGTCAATCTTTTCCTGATCGACTTCCAATCCTGCCTTAGAGATTTTGTGACCCAGAATTATTCCTTCTTCTACCATAAAGTGACATTTTTCCATATTTAAGACAAGATTTGTTGCCATGCATCTCTTCAAGACCTTTTTCAGGTTAGAAAAACAGGAGTCATAGTTTTTGCTAAAGATTGAGAAATCATCCATGAATACCTCGACTGACTCCTCCAAGTAATCTGAGAATATTGCCATCATGCATCGTTGAAAAGTGCCTAGTGCATTACAGAGTCCAAATGACATGCGTCAGAATGCAAACGTACCAAATGGGCACGTGAAGGATTTCTTGTCTTGGTCCTCCAGCGCAATTGCTATTTGGTTATACCCTGAATAGCAATCAAGAAAACAGAAAAATTCATTCACCGCAAGTCTGTCTAACAACTGATCAATGAACGAGAGTGGAAAGTGGTCCTTTTTAGTAGCCAAATTCAGCTTGCAATAATCCATGTAAATTCTCCACCCCGTAGTTGTTTGTGTAGGAATCAATTCATTCTTGTCATTAGTGATGACTGCCATCCCCCATTTCTTCAGGAAACATTGCACTAAGCTCACCCAACTGCTATCAGATATCGGGCAGAAGACACCTGCGTCCAGCCACTTTACTATTTCCTTTTTTACGACCTTCTTCATGGCAGGGTTCAAGCGGCGTTGCCTTTATACCAATCCATTCTTTCCTTCTTCCAGACGAATCTTGTGCATACAATACGAGCGATTGATTCCTCGAATGTCTGCCAAGGTCCATCCTCAGGCTTTTGCGTTATTTCTTAGGATCCACATGAGAGCATCTTCTTTCTCCTTACTTAGCGACGCAGAAATGATAATCGGTAACATGTCGTTACATCCTAAGTAAGCATACTTTAGGCGCATGGGCAATGACTTTAACTCTAGCACAGGTGGTTCTTCTAAAGATGGCTTAATACGCTACGATGTTCGTTCAGATAACTTGAGTGGTTCAAAATTCGATTCCACATGAATTGTGGTGCAGTCCTCCTCCAACATTGTGTCGATTTCAAAATCCTCCTCCTCTAGTTCCTTCAAGGGTTCGTGTCACTGTTCTCCCTGCAGTTCCTCGATATGTTGGCAATTCTCTATATCACCTGGGTACTTCAACGCATTGAGTATGTTGAATTTTAATTCTTGATCGCGACCCTAATGGTCAATTCTCCTTTCTGTACATCGATCAACGCTCGCCCTGTGATGAGAAATGGGCAAGCCAAGATGATAGGAATTTCTCTATCGGCTTCATAATCCAATATAACAAAGTCTGCTGGGAAGATAAACTTGTCCACTTGCACGAGAACATCTTCTATCTTGCCCTCAGGAAGCTTTATCGATCTATCGGCTAGCTGTAATGTGATCGTGGTTGGCCTTGCTTCTCCGATGTCCAGCTTCTTAAAAATTGACAATGGCATCAAATTTATGTTTGCCCCTAAATTGCAAAGTGCGTTCCCGACCATCTTCCCTCCTATGGTGCAGGGCAATGTGAAAGTCCAAGGGTCCTTCATTTTAGCAGAGAGATTGTTTTGAAATAGAGCGTTGCACTCATATGTTAGTGCGACTGTTTCATTTTCCCTAATCTTTCTCTTGTTGGCGAGAATATCCTTGAGAAATTTCACATAACTCAGCATCTGCTCTAATGCTTCTATCAAGGGAATATTAATGTGTAGCTATCGGAGAACGTCCAAAAACCTCTAAAATTGCTTGTTATCATCTTTCTTTTTCAGCCTGGACGGGAAAAGTGGAGGATCCCGCCGTATTTCTTGTTCACTTTACTGTTTGGTAAGATCTTGTGTTTGCTGTGTGTCGTTAGCTGGAGGTTTCGTTGATTGAGAATTCATGTCTTGAGGAGCTTCATCTTTTGTAGATGAACTTACTTCTGAACTGATACTGTTTCCATTACCTAGTCATCATCAACAGTCAAATCTACTGGTGTTGTTACCACATCTGGTACTTTTGACATAATAGGGGCTGTCGTTCTGCCACTCCTCAATGACACTACATGACATTGTTCTTTACCTCTTGGCTCTGACACTCCTGAGTTTTCGTGCCGCATACCAGGCACTTTCTTCTTTAATTCCTTCATAAGCTGATCTATCTGATCTTCTAATTCTTTAAGAGAGTCAGCTTAAAATTGTCTCATTACCTCGCTCTTTTCAATATAATGTTTTAACAATGTCTCTAGAGACGAGGTACTGCAAGAGGTATCATATGCAAACAGTTGGTCACAGGGTGACGTACCTTGAGAATTACTTGGGCTGCAGTCTGGATTAGTGAAGACTGGAGGGTTGCCTTGATCCCCTTGATAACTGAATTGATAGAAACCATGGCTCTTCTGATTGAGATTCTCATCCAAACCAAAAATTGGGTGACCCCCCCAACCAAGGTTGTGCATGTTGCCCAATGATTCATTGTAAATAGCATATACGAATTGTTGATTCCATTGGCAGACGTCTACCGGATGTACCTCTCCCCATTGAGTGCAATCCATTGCGGTCACATGAGTCACCACATTAACTTGCGTTGTTCTTGAGAGAGAGTTCTCTGCTGATTAGCCACCGTCTGGAGGAGTGAGGTCATTGTGGCCATTTGCTTGACCAATGCGCTCATTGTGTCAATTGACACATCGACCCTTTCTACTCTTTCTTGCTCCCGACCTCTTACCTCAAGCCCAGTATCAACCCACTCGTTAGAATGTTGCGAGATGCGATCCAATATGTTCTTCGCTTCTGTATATGACTTATTCATTAATCCTCCTTTTGCGGAGGCATTGGCAACTGCTTGCGTTGATTGGTCTAAGCCATTGTAAAAGGTTTCCATCAAAATACTATCAGGAATCCTGACATGCGGACAGCTCTTCACTAACTGCAAGAATTGCACCCAGGCGGTGCTCAAGGTTTCGTAACCCTTTTGTTCGAAATTCAAAACATCCCTCCACCTCTTTGTGTTGACAAACGAAAGGAAGAATTTGTTCATGAACCTATCAACCAACTGCTCCCATCCCTTAATTTCATCTGGCTCTAATGCTTGAGCCCACCTCTTTGCTTCATCCTGCAATGTGTACGGGAATAGATATGATTTAAGTCATTCTTGAGTTACACCAGGCATGGAGAATGCACTGCACATATCTACAAAATTTGTCAAATGAGCGTGTGGGTCTTCTCTTTGTAATCCTCGAAATTGTCCCACATTCGGAATCATTTGTAGCATAATAGGTTTTATTTCAAAGCTTGCATTCCCCTCGGCCATGGGTCTTGAAATTCCTGGTGAGAAATTATAAAAATCTGGCGCCGCATATTCCCTCATAGGGATATTATGTTCAGCAGCAAGAAAAAATGGATCTTGCACAGGTAAATCTTCCATTTGGTTCCCTGCGGGTGCCATATCTTCATTAGCCATGCTTCTTCACCAATTAATTTGGCCCTGATGAACACTTGTGCGAATAGTACACTTGATTTCTAGGTCCGCTTAGAATCACTAGATCACTCCAGCATTCGCAAGCCGACAGATAGCTCTCCGCGTTGAACAGCCAGTACAAAGAGAACTGTCCTGCACATATCACAAAAATATTCAACAATAACCGTTAACCAATCCCCGGCAATGGCGCCATAAACTTGTTGTGAACATTAAGATGTGTGAACACTAGATGATACAAGATACAGGCTCATGATACAAGATGCTAGGGTCAAGGCTGGCTGTAAAGGTTATGCAAAGAACGTGGAATGCGGCGACAAGTTTATGAACAAAATAGAAAGAGAAAGATAAATAATATAAACAGCGCAAGTTCTCAATTATGTTGAAGCTATAAATAATGTTCCGCTCTTCTCTTGGCGTACACCTTTCAGTGATCGGCCGCACTCCCACATGTCTGTAGTGAAACAAAGACTAACGTAATGAACGCAAGTTTTCTTCCATGTTTGGATGTACTACATGCTTTAGTTAACACATTCTTCTAACCTTCTCTTGATAGATCAGAATGGCATCTTCACTTCTGCTCTCACAGGTGAAGATGTCGTTTAGCATGCCTTATCTAAACGCATTTTATATCTTTAACACAGATTAAGTACTTGTTTAATTCATATTAACTATCAGGGAATTAAGAAAACATCATGAAAAAAGTGATTAACGGGTGAACGAAAATAGACAGAGAATGGAATATGAAAGCTATCAAAACATTTGTCTATTAAGCGTTTGATACATGGTGTGTGAATGAAGAAATAAAGAGAAAGTGAAATACAATGATTAAAGAGATAAAACAGATACAAACAAGTGCCAATGTCTTGGCACCAATTCGATGGAGATCTGCTTGCCGGATAGGATGGATCTGATGGTAAGAAGAGCTTCCCTCTTAGGCTTGCTCCATCGGTAGCAGAGATTTATGCACAGAGCTTCCGATCAGGTGTTTGATAGATTAGATCTGAGACTCACCTCTCGGTCTTGTCTCGTCTTCTTCCCAGATTTCTTCACTTAAGCACTCAGCTCAGTCTTTTCTCTCAACACTTTTGTAGCAATTAGCCCCGTATCAAGTAGCATCCTTTTCTGCTAAAATTTATGGTGTATTTATAGGTGCAGGTCTTTGACTCCGGCCTTGTGGTCCTCACTGTTTGTTATGGTAATTCTGAAGATGGAGAAATAATTATTCCTTCTGTTATGCAATAAGACTGTCAATTCTGCACAACCGTTAGTTCTACACGTGTCTCAATCCCCTGCTTTTGCATTCTCAGCTGCATCTTTCGATTGTGAATTTGCATGCGGTGTTGTTTTTATTACCGCATGCGGTTGAAATACCGCTCTTGATCAACTGTCGCATTGCGCCGTCATTGCAGTAATCGTCTCTTCATTGTTGATTGACGGGCGCAATGTGACAGAGATTCATTGATCAGTTTCTCGTGAGCCTTGAGCACACACGGTGACTTGGTTTCCTGCAAAACAGAGTAAGATTCGACTTATCTTCCATCTTTATGGTGTTAGTGGGTGTAATTGCGATCATTTATAATTATCGTAATTCTAGGCTAATTTTCATATAATCGGTGCATGTTCACAAACTTTTGGTCGCAATATCTAGATAAGGTGGCATAAATAACTTGTATTTCCACAAGTTATCAGGCTGCTTCTTTAAAAAGATATTTTCTAAGGTAAACACGAAAAGCCTTTGCTCAAAAACTTTTATTCATTCACCGCAACTTTGTGTTTAGCTTTTGAGATTGCGTTCATTCAAACTACTTAAAGAATTTTGCGATGACTTATTCAAATGCGATGTTGAACCTGGTTACGCCCTTCGTTTTTGCTTACCCCCACTTGTGTCATGCGGAATCCAACTTCGGTTTCATTCCATATTCAACTTCAATTCTTGTCTCTTTTGATTTGGCTTGCGCCAGACAGAGAAGTTGCGCTTATGCGTTGATTCTGGCGACTTGCCTTCGTTTTGGCGTGCCCCCACGTGTGTCATGCGGACATCCAACTACGAGCAAGTGCCTTTCATAACTTAACTCTTATCAACAAGGGTTTCCCCATTACATTGATAGTGGAGTTATTATTCTCAAAATCTCACTTCAACTTTTTTTTAAAAAAAAAAATGATCGCAATGTAATGAACGCAATTCTCCGAGACCGCTGCCACTCCCAAACTTAGAGGTTGGCAGCGTTCTCACCGAAAAGCTAAAAGCAAAATTACAAGAATGCGATAATAAATGTTTGAACAAAGGTTTTCACAAATCAAACTTAAGACTTTCAAAATTTGAAGAAGCTAATAAAAGTAAAGAATTCCTTGCGTTGATTAGTTAGAAGATGCGGTGAACTATACGTACCATCATAGAAACATCGCAAAACAACGCAATTGGGAAAAAGAGAATTTCAAAAGGATAAGGAATACGAGATAACAAGAAAATACCTTAGGCGGAACAACGCATGCGCTCATGCGTTGGAATCCACGCGATTGAAGCCATGTGTTGAAGAGTGAAAGGAATTCTTCCATTGTTCTACAAACCGAGGAGGCTTATTGTTGCACCTACAAGAGCAAACGTACCAACACCAAGGAAGCAGCTATATATCCAAAATAACAATAAAAATAAAATAAATAACCTATACTAAGAAAGAAAAGTAAAGATAGAGTAGAAGATGTCCCTAGAAAAATAAGAGTGTTGTCACCGCAAGGAATCTTCCATGCAGGAGATGGTTCTCAACTACTTGGGTCAAGTTGCCCTGACCATTGGAACTTCTGGCAATTGTTGGGCGCTTGTGGCCGTCATGTGCTTAGAATCACCTTCAGCTCTTTTGCGATTGATTGCCCTTCTACATTGGGGTCAATATTGGTTTTCAGCGCATCGCCTACACTTCAATATTGTTTGCAACCTGGTCGCACAAGCTGCAATACTCCCAAGATAAAAAGTTTGCTCGTAGAGACACAAAACTTAACAAACATTTAGCTACCAAGTCCCCAGCAAAGGTGCCAAAAACTTGATGCTCGGGAAATTGGAAGTCAAATTTACTCGACAACCAAATTCCCTTGGGTGCAGTATGCGATGCATGTTCCTAAGATATGTGTTGATAGTCATGCGTCGATGGTCATGCGTTGGAATGATAATGTGTTAACGAGTGTATGCGATGACCATGTGTCATGCCACAAGTTTTCTTGCGCTCACGCCAAGTATAACGAAAACACAAGTTTCTCGGGTAATCTGAGCTCGAATATAAGGACTTGTAGCTATATGTATGTGGTGATGTGCATGCGACGGTTGAATAAAAGAATGGAGGGGATGTTACTAAGTTATTCTAACTCCTACTCCTATCTAACAGACAACGCAATGAGAATATGCATAAGAGGTAGGGATACGAAAAACCTTGACATGAAATAAATGTGTGGGAAAATAGATAAAATGTGGAGATGATTTCATTGCAATACTTAAGAGTGATCGCAAGGGAAACCTTAGTCAATGCAAGCCATGGGATCATGCTATACGCACTAAAAGCCTAAATCTAGGACGTATGCGGTGTGTATGCATAAATGTCGAGATGACCGCATACCGCCACCATATCCTACTTCCTGGATGCAGCCATTATCCTCTCCCCAGGGTGCATACGCTGTGTAATAACCAACAGATCTTATTTCTAAGTCTCCATTCTTGCTTATGCAAACCTAATCTAGCCCTCCCGAGCATCGATTCTAACCTAGCACTCCGAAGTCATTAGGTTCTTTCTTTAGACTCTCTCTCGAGCAGCTCTAAAGATTAATGCAAAATATCGGATTAGCTGAGATTCAACATGCTGATCGACGCAAACTCATATTCTCGTGAATTCCTATCATGATCGACGCATATTCTATCTAACCACCTTCATAATTCTAAGTAAAAGGCCTAAGATGACATGCATTTCTGCATGTCATCAGTATTCCTAGATAGGAATAATCTTATGCTCAATGCAACCATGCATATAAATACATAAGCATGCGTTTGATCACCGAGAGGTGTGCGGTGCATTAGTGTGGCGAGCTAGGATTACTCTTGTGACCAAGCATAATGATGCGATGAATTTATTCCCTCGACAATTCTATTTCTCCATGCACCTTATTATGCGTTAACCATTGCCACATCTCCACCAATTCTCATAGTCAAACTTTCATTGCTCAATCTATTTAGTTAGGAGTAGGAGTAGTGCATAGTCCATTAACTTCTTTCTTTTTACTTTTATTCATCGCCTCAAACGCATTAATTCACAAACATCATTTAGTTACAAGTCCATGTGTTTGACCTCGGATCATCTTGAGAAACTTGTATTCTCGTTATACTTGGCGAGATATCAAGAAAACTTGTGACAGAAATGCATGGTCATCGCATAACGATTGGTGCATATTGCTTACTCTTCATTTCAAGACATGACCATCAACGCATATCAAAAAATTACAATTTTTCTCTCATCAGGCTTATTGCTTTTCAGGCACAGAGTTACATTATCTAAGGAACAGTGTCCTAAGACACCTCAAGAGATTGAGGAGTTGAGACGGATCCCCTATGCATCTGTTGTGAGCAGCTTGATGTATGTGATGTTATGTACTAGATAAGACATCTGCTATGCACTGGGGATAGTCAGTAGATAGTAATCTAATCTAGGATTAGACCACAGGATTGCCGTTAAAAACATCCCCAAGTATCTACGGAGAATGAGAGACTACACGTTTGTGTATGGTTCTAAGGATTTGATCCTTATAGGATACACGAACTCTTATTTTTAGACTGATAAGGATTCTAGAAAATTCCCATTAGGATTAGTGTTCACTCTTAACGAAGGGGCAGTAGCATGGCGAAGCACCAAGCTAGGGTGCATCGCTGACTCCACTTTTGACGCTGAGTATGTAGCGGCTTGTGAAGCTGCTAAGAAAGTCGTTTGGCTGAGGAAATTCTTGACTGAATTGGAAGTTGTTCCAGACATGTCAAAGGCCATCACACTTTATTGTGATAATAATGGTGTTGTGGGTAATTCTCGAGAGCTTAGGAGTCATAAGCACGACAAGCATATAGAGTAGAAGTATCATCTCATCCGAGAGATTGTGCATCGACGGGACGTGATTGTCACGTAGATAGCGTCGGGGCACAACATTGCTGATTCATCTATAAAGACCCTCACGACTACGGTGTTTGAGGGTCACCTGCAGAGAATGGGTCTATGGGATAGGCCATGTTTGGACTAGGGCAAGTGGGAGATATTGTACTGCACACGTGTTATGCCCTAGTTTATTATTTGTGTACATTGTATTTTGATTATATTGAACACCCCACTAGCTTTAGGTCACGTTAGAGATTGTTAGGGTTGATGCCCTAAATCTTGTAGGGTCCTATAGTTTGTAAACATTGTTGAACAAACTCATTATGCATTCAATAAAATATTTGATATTTTATTCATTACCTATAAAATATATGGTATTTTAGTTTCCTTAACCTAAAGCAATAAACTAACATCCAAGGTTATCTTTATAACTTAAACATGTACATGGAGACATAGGGGTGGATCATGTTTAAGTGATAACCAAAAAGGTATGTAGTAGATGAATAAGGTTGGGTACCTTATCCTGATGACACCACGAGTATGGCCCGCTTTATAGGTGTCACACCTTGCCCTAGACCACCTTCTCAGCCTAGGATAGGGCGTGACTGATAGCAGTTATCAAGCCTTTGGTCGACACTTATTGCCTAATAGCTCTTGCGGAAATAACCCTGATACCAATATACAAATTCATATACAGCGGACCGATTAAGTCAAGGAGGCAAACTACAGCAATTTAAGTAGGCCCATTTGATTACAACAATGTAACATTTATACAACTCCAAAACTTAATTACAACTTTACAACAACTATAAAACCCTCCGGGAGTGTAACTGTGGCATGTGGCAGACCTTGACCATAGCAGCACCCTAGAACTCCTCACTTTCCGCTACCTGGAGGGGGGGGGGGGCTAAAACATAAAACATGGAAAACATGAGCTATAAAGACCAATGAGTGGTGCCTTTAGATAAACAAATAACTTTGTCAACATAAATATATTTTTGGGAAAGCAATGCATAGTCAACAAGAACATTACCACAAGTTCATTATTATTTTCCAACCAAACCGCTAGACAATCCCCAGCTCGACCAGTGGTTAAAACAACCAACTAGTTTGACTGTTGGTTATCACATAATATAAAAATCCCCAATACTTTCACACGTATATTAAGATAACAATTCCTGTGGAAACTTTCCCTGCACCCTATTATCCCGCCAATGTGCACATCGACTATTTTTCCCGCTAGCTATTCTTAGGTGACTTGACTATATTTCCCATCGGTCGTCACCGACTATAATTTCCCGCCGACCAAAGCGGAATATATTTTCCCGCCAAGTACCTTTCCAAGCATGCTAACTATATATCCTGGATACAATTCCTGTTTCCAACACAAACATACAAGCAATATCTTAACAAGCATAGTAATCAAATAAACATATATCTCTAATCATACCAATTTAACATTATCCCCTATATATATTTACCTATATATATTAATTATATGAACAATACAACACACGATAACCACTCACCTTGGTTGGTTAGGAACTTTCCTTTCTGAAGTTCCTTAGGTTTCCTTGGTTTCCCTTTTGAATCCTAAATTTCAGATTCAAATATCAGCTTAGATTACTCATAGTTCCAGACCTTATTTTAAGATATTTCCTTCTGCAGTTGTAAATGTCTCAGGAAGCTTACCATAAAATCTTAGCTCAGAACTCTTCGTGGTTTTGCCTGAATCATCAAAACATCAAGACTGGCCCAGCTTACCCAACAGCTCGACCCTTCTGTCTTTTCCTCATTCTTCAGCTCGATTCCTTGAAGCTTCTTCTCTGGCAGCCCCATCATGAAAACTAGACTCCTTTAGCTTTCAGGTGGCTTTAGAATCACATCAAACGCACGAGTATTCTGGGAGAACTCCTTGTTCCAAATTGATGTTGCTTTCCACACTTCACTGTCTAATGCATCCTCTTTGAACTTCTATGTCTAACACATGGATTTTGCTCTCAACGTAAGGTTTCCTCAACTTTCCCACTCTTCTTTATGTATTTTGAGTTGTGACCTGAAGAATGAAGTCTTTGGTTCTATTTATAAGCATCCAAGATTGCTCCATGGCCGACTCTCCTACTTGGCCGCATGACCAAGTGTCTCTTCCTTACACCATCAACGCAATCTTGCATCAGCACAACCCAATGTGTCCTCTTCTCCTTTCACCAATGCATGGCCCTTACCTTTGTATGTCCTCTTATGCTGTCACCTCTTTTAATTAAGGCTTAAGAATTCTTCCTAACAAGCCACATGTCCGGATGACATCCTCCATGAGTTCATCCTTCATATGCGTCCGCAAACTTCTTGGATGTTCAACGCATAGTATGCCATCAACGCATAGTAGGCCATCAACGCATAGTACATCACCAACACATCCAACGCATCCAACGCATCCAACGCATCCAATGTCCAATGCATCCAATGCATCCATTGCATCCAACGCATCCAACACGTCCAACGCATCCAACGCATCCAACATCCAACGAATCACTTCAATTTTCCTTCCTTCAGCCGCATGCCATCACCAACAACCCTTCCAATGCATGAACACAACTTCTTCCAACGCATTGGTCCCTTCCAACGCATCAACACAACTTCTTCCAATGCATTGGTCCCTTTCAACGCATCAATACAACTTCTTCCAACGCATTTGTCCCTTCCAATGCATCAACACAACATTCTATACTTAGCCAAATTTCCAAATCTTCCCTCCTTCCAACGCATCCCACACAACATTCTATACTTGGCCAAATTTCCAAATCTTCCCTCCTTCCGACGCATCCCACACAACATTCTATACTTAGCCAAATTTCCAAATTTTCTCTTTGCCTAAGTACTCTTTCCAAGATCTTGTGGCCAATGCATAGCAATGCCTAGTCCAACATTTAGTCAATTTTCAAGGATTTAAGCTTAACTCAAAGCTACTCACATAGCAATGCCTAGTCCAACACTTAGTCAATTTTTAGAGATTTAAACTTAACTCAAAGCTACTCACATAGCAATGCCTAGTCCAACACTTAGTCAATTTTCAGGGATTTAAGCATAACTCAAAGCTACTCAAGGAAAATCTATTCAACACTTAGAAATTTCCTTTTTCTTCAACATAGGATTTAACTTTCTCCTAGTTAATCCCTTAATCATCTATTTAAGTAGGAAAAATGGAAATTTGGGTTTCACAATAGATGTTACAATTGTTGTAAAGTACTACAAATGATCTGATCTTAATCATTTAGACATACAAGCAGGGATATTCTATACAAAAGAGTTTGTATGAGACCGAACTACGAAATCTTTAGTCTCATTATATAACGGCATTCATAATTGAGACTTTCATTTCACCAGGATGACCATAGGTAACATGACCTGAATCCTGAGTGAGTTGTGAAATCCTGCCTATGAGGGCGGTTCTTTGATTTGTATGGGTGAGAGTGGCTAGATCGTCGACTCAACAAACCTACAATTTAGGGATTCGTCTTATCAAGGAGCTAGGAACATAGCTACACAAGATGGAATTCACTCCTTCCCAAGGCAGGGGTAAGTAGATAAATTCGTCCCTTAAGGGCTGATTCCGAGTCTTGAACAATATGGCGCCCCACCTTCTCCTGGCCGGAGAGGGATTTAGTCATAGTAGGACTATGATCTATTGTTCATTAGAGGGATCAAGGGCAAAGCGGTAACTTGACCCAGCTACACTTATGAGCAATTTGTGAAGGGTCATCATACTGTTGATTGGTTATATCCAATGGACACAGAAATATATCTATAGTGCGAAGAGTGCAGTTATCGGTCTTTAGTGGAGTACCCGATAGTTAACGAATGGTGAATAATGTAATTAAAGAGTTTAATTAATTATTCATGTACCGTTGGAGCTTCAAACTACAGGTCCATGAGTTCCTCTTGATAGCTCAATAGGATTTGGTTGAGAATAAATTTTTGGATTAATTTAAATTGTTCAAATTATTAGAGGGATTTAATTATATATGATATAATTAAGTTGTTTCACTTATATTTGATATAATTATCATAATGTATTTGATACATTATAGCTTAATGAGAGGAAATAAATATTTGAATGAGATTCAAATATAGTTTTTATGAATTGGATTCATAGTTGTTAAATTTAATATAAATAAGATTAATACTAAATTCCATATACAAGAGAAAAGACACTATAGTTTTAATGTTGTATTTGGATTCATAGTTGTTAAATTTAATATAAAAAAGATTTATATTAAATGCCATACAACATTAAAACTATAGGTCATATGTTATATTTGATATTACATATAATTTAATATATATTATATAATATGATAATTTAGTTATCATATTTATATTTATATTATTATTATTATTATTTTCATAATAAAGAAGGGAGTTACAACTCCCTTCCCATCTTTTCTCTCCACCCATATTAGTGGATGGTGGTTAATTTTTGGCAAGGAGATTTAAAAAAAAAAAAAAAAAAAAACAGGTTTTCTTCTTGTTGTTGCTGTTGTTTGTTGGACGATTGATAAAGAAATTTTACAGAAGTGTTCTATGAGTTTTTTCTTGAGTTGAGAGTTCTCAATCTTTCTCCTCCACGTTTAGTTTTCCCTCTTAACCAAAATAGTCAAAGCCCACCATTCCTGGGTTCTCACCCTGAGAATACCAAGGTATCCATTGTGGTAGTGTCTGGTTTTATTTCGAGGTTTATCTTGAAGAAGGTGTTCAAGAAGTTCGTGATCCGTTCAGGGGAAATGTGAAGAAAAAGGTCTTCAAAGGTGAGATTTCTTGAAACCCTTTTCCTTTAAAGTATGTTGTAATATAGTTGTAAATGCATATCTTGTTGTTTGTTTACTGTAAACTTTTTATTCAATGAATTATGGAATTTGGTCGATTTGCTTTTGCTCAAGGTCCTCTCATTAGAGTTCCTTCAGTTGGTTGGACACACCTTTGGATCAAGCCAAAGAGGACAAGAGATTGAACTTTGCGGCTTGACTCTTTTCTTTTCTAATTTCATTTCCATTTTCCATCTCATGCGATTAAGTGTTATCATTGTAAAGAAAATTTCACTATTTATTAAATCGTGCATTTGATCCATCACTTTTGCCTCTGTTTACATTCTATTGTGTGGTAGACGCATTTATGACTTGTTGCATGCTTAATTTCAAAGCTTTAATCATTTTGATCATCTGGCTGAAGTTATAACCCAGCTAAAATTATTCGAGAGAATAGGATAGCTAGAAACACATTAAGTCAGAATGCACAGTAGATTTAGAGATAAAAATACTTGTGTTTCACTACTTTTTGTAACCAACGTATGCACCCTATAAATAGGAACATATGTGGCATTCGTATTGAGAAATGTTGAATAATAAGATCAAAGAAACATAAACTCAATGCATCTACTTGCATTTAGTTTGTAAACAAGCATCCCTGCCATCTTCATTTTAACCCATTCCCCTGCACAAGTGTTCATCTTACTTGGATCAACGTATACCCCTAGAAATTAGCACCATTCATTCATTAAGCCCTACGATTCACTTGAACTCATGTGTCTTATTGTATGCATGAAGTAAGATTAGTGTAGATAAACTTCTCCTGCATTTATTTAGAACCCTTCTGCAATTACTGCAATGCAAGGTCTGCATTAGTCTGACATAAAACTCTGTATTCGACTCTCGACTTACCAGGAACTTGAATTAGATTTATACTTGGAACTGACTTAGAAAAAGCTTGTACGCATTATAGAGAGTGTACGTGGCACATCAGCGTATCATCCAATCTTCTCACCTAGAGAAGTGATTCATCATTCATCTTCATTTACCCCAATATTTCTTTACATCTTTATTTATAATACAATTTTAGCACAGCTCACGAAGAATGAACAATAAGCATTGTTTAAGAAAAGTTTTAATCCATGTTTCTTAAATGTTTTTTTTTTCATACATGTAATTTCCTAGAAAGGAATCTAAAAATATTTCAGAGTCTTATTTTATAGCATTATTAAGGTGAGAGATCAAAATATTTGGGAGTTCAAGATTCAATCTCAAGAAAAAATGTGTTTAATTTTTTTCTATACAAAAACTTCCTTTATTAAAAGTCTATCCTATAAAATATGTGATAAATTGTAATATTTTCTCTTTTTTTTAGGTGAAGAATTCTTCCTAAATTATAGTATAGTCAAATCAATGGATGATTTTCACTTATTTAATTGATGGATGATTCTAATATAGTAAAATTCTTGTATAGCTAATTTATTATTCAATCAACATGAAAAATATATCCATTGGAGTATAAATCTTTAGAGGTGTTGGATGAAAATTGGGAGTTGGAACAACCGTATGGTAGTGACTTGAAATGATTGAGATAGTGACTTGGAACAACGTGCTAGTGCTCTATTCTTATTCTCGTTCTCCTTAGTTTTTACACTACCTTAGGATTTTTTTCTTTTTTTTCCATTCTAAAAATTTCTACACCAATAATAGTTATTGAAACATTTTTCAAGGTTAATCTACTGCTAAAATTTTTGCTAGAACAAGGGTATATTCTTAAATAAAAGACGAAATTCAGGATTTTTTTATTACTTGTATCTTACAATTTTATTAGCTACTCCAAGTTTGGACTCGAGAAACCATGCTCGTGCGTAAAAAAAATAACTTTTTGATACATTTCTCTTTAGTTTTTATCAAAAAGTCTATTGTTTTGTAACCATTTTCAAAAAGAATTTCTAAAAATGTTTTTATTATTTAGGGGATTCGAGCATTAATTCATGGAGCTAATTCTCATTTCTAGATCTCTCTAATTTGGTTATGAAAAGATAGAGTACAGAAACCCTAATTCTTCATCTTCTTCATACTCTTTGATTTTCATGTTACTAATTTTCAGTTGTTTTTCATCCAATTCGAGCGCACGTCAGAGATTAGGTGTTGTGTAAATCTTTGGGAGCAACTGAATTCTTATGATTTACCATCAGGGTTGCAACGTTTATGCTTTAAAGCTAGTGGGTTCCTCCAGGATACAACGATCTGCATTTAGTCCTATCATCTACTCCTAAAGCTGTAGGTAAAAGTGTTTAAAATTTATCTAAAGGAAGAGTTTGAGTTCAAATTCATGTTAAAGAGTTTTAGATAAGATAACTCTTAGAGATATATGTAATTATGTGTTCTTGTGAAATATAAAATGTTTGACTAAGTTTGAGCAAAATATTTTTACCAAGTTGAGGAAGTTATACATATAGAAGAAGAATATGCATGATTTTGTTTATAATGAAAGAGATGTGCTATGTTGCTATATTCTCATACTTTAAATATGTATGAATACTATACAAACATAATAATCATTTTCTACTTCTGCATCTATTATATATATACATACACATATATGCAAACACATACACACATCATACATACATATTCTATTTATTTCAACAAATATATCTAATGGTGAGAAAAAAGATTTTTCTTTGAAATTTAATTGTGTCAAATGAAAAAACTATATATTTGATTATAAGTTTTTTTATGACTATCATTTTTGTTTCTAGTTATTAGATTAAATGAATTTGCACCGCTTATAAGAACATAGACAAATCCAAACCCCCAAAAATTTTAAAAAACCCAAAAATAATTTTATAAAATTTAAAAAGCGAGACTAAAATTTTTAATTGCTAATCACATATTAAGAAAAAAAATACATATTACATTTTAGTTTTTCATAACATCGAAATTTTCAATCATTGTTTTGAAATCACAAATGAGGGACATCTAACCAATAGTATATTATCAATTCAAAATATTTTAATGGGAAAATTTTTTTTCTAGTGTGTAAGTTTTCAAGAATATTTGCATTTGGTCCATAAGATTTCAATTTGACCATTTTAGTCCCTCAATTTTACAAAATAGGTTTAAAAGGTCCTTATTCTAATTTTCTAAATTAATTGGATATTTTTTATATTCTTTAAAATTTTTATATGAAAATTTTCACTAAAAATATATTTTTTTCTCTCCTCTCTCTTCCCATTCACTACCTTTTTCACTCTTCTCTCTCCTCCCCTCTCCACGATTCTTCTCTCTCTCTCCCTCTTCCCCTCCCATCACCATTCTTCCCTCTTTACTTATCCATTTTTATCCATAGCGGAGCGTTTATTTCAAGAAGTTGATCTAGAAGGAAGAAATTTTAGAGATCTCGCGAACCACCACGATTGAATTCGACAAAATCAACTTGGCAAGAACTTGTGTTTTATTCAATGCAATTGGCATGGACAGAAAAGAAATAAAATCACAACTTTTTATGTGAACATTTCAAAGAGTTTGTACAATTTCATGATCTCCATTTGTATCAAGCTCTGTTCATTTTTAAATTATAGAGTGCAAATCTGATAATTGAAATGATTGGTGGCTTGTTGAAATAATTAATATGGGCACAAACATTCTCATAAAACTTAAAACTTGTTAGAAGTTTAATTTTTCTCTACTTGACAACATGGCCTATCTCATGAAAGTTTAGAAGGTTTGAAGAATAAAAGAAAATGAGAAGCCAAAGGCAATGTGTCCATCAGGAAGTTAGGAAAAGTAATGGAAGAAGAGGAGGGGAGGGGAGAAAAGAGTGGAGAGTGGATGGGAAGAAAGAGGAGAGAGAAAATATATTTTTATTTATAAATTTCATATAAAAATTGAAAAGAATATAAAAAATATCTAATTAGTTTAGAAAATGAGAATAAGGACCTTTTAAACCTATTTTGTAAAACTGAGGGACTAAAATAGTGGAATTGAAACCACAGAGACCAAACCCATATATTCTTGAAAACTCCGCGACTTAGAAGATATTTTTCCATATTTTAATTTATATACCTAAGATTATGCATGTATCTTATCCATGTGTAAGATCATTATTGCAACGCTATGCTTGCAAGTCTTATATAACTAATAACATGCATGTATTTATGTGTAAGGAAATAAATATTAGTTTGATTTTTTTTTTCTTTTTTGCTTTAAATATATAAGAATATGCATGTACCAAAATATAGTGAAAATCGATTTTTCTTTGTTTTAGTAATATTTCTCTAATATGTTCAAAATTTTCAAGTTTTTTTCAAATCTTTAAAATGTATTCCTGATAAGTGTTGTTTAAGGAGCATTTTAATCCTTTTTCTTAAAAGTTTGTTTTCATGAATGTTTTCCTTAAAATTTACTAGAGATTCGAAATATTTGAGTCCTATTTTATAGCATTATTAACGTGAGGGATCAAAATCTTTGGGAGTTCAAGATTCAACTTCAAGAAAAAATGTGTTTCATTTTTTTTCTTTAGAAAACCTTCCTTTATTAAAAGTCTATCCTATAACATATGTGATAAATTGTAATATTTTCTCTTTTTTTTAGGTAAAGAATTCTTCATGAATTATAGTATAGTCAAATTAATGGATGATTTTCACTTATTTAATTGATGGGTGATTCTAAGATATTTGTAATACATAGTAGAATAAGAGAAAAAATCTAAAAATATATTACATCTTTAAAATAGTTCGCCCTCCCTTGTCTTATCTTATTGTACACATTTTTTTAGTCTTTTTATTTTCTTTCTCTTCTTGGATTTTTGCTTCTTCCCTCCCTTTTTTCATTTTTTCATTTTAATTTCTTTCTCAATTTTTGCTTCTTCCTCTTTTTTTTTTATAATTCTTTCCTTTATCCTAATTTGCTTCTTTTATTTATTTTTTATTTTCTTTTATTTCCTTCTTTTTCCCTTTCTTTTTCTTTCCTTTACTTTTTAATTTTTTTCATTTCTTTCTTTCTTTCTTTTTTATTTAATTTTCTTTTATTTCTTCGATTTTTGCTTTTTTATTTTTTTATTTTTATTTTCTTTCCTTTATCCGATTTTTGCTTCTTCCCTTATCTTTTTTTATTGTTTTATTTTCTTTTCTTTTTCCCATTTTTTGCTTCTCCCCTTTCTTTTTCCGTCTTTAGTTTTTCTTTCATTTGTTTGGTTTTTTGCTTCATTTTTTCTATTTAATTTTCTTTCCTTTTTTTAGTTTTTGCTTCTTCTCTTCCTCTTATTTTTAAAATTTTTCTTTTCTTTATTTAAATTTTTTCTTCTTCCCTTTTTTTTCTTCACAAGAATTAAGAGGTCGAGTTTTATACGCAGGATTTGAAAGTATTCAATTCATAAGTGACTTAACACCAACAAGCCAATCATCAAGCTTGATCATTATAACAAATAATAAATATAAATAGCAAATGAAAGTCTATCATTGATAGCCACTAATATTTTCTATCATTGATAGCTTAATCTTTAATTATATTTTCATAGTTAATAACCACTTATAGAAATCTATCATTGATAGCCAACTTAGTGAATTTAATTAATAAAGTTGAATCTCGAACTAAAATGTAAGTGGAATGCCTAGAAGTTATCACTAATAACATGTTTATCAGTGGTAGAAGCTATCATCCAAAAGAAAAGGGACTTATAAATGTTTGGGAAGGACAAAAAGGAGCAAAAAGGTGTTTAGTGGCTATGATTGATAGAAGCTACTACTGATAGCATGTTACCAGTGATAGAAGCTAATACTAAATAGCATGTTATCGATGATAGAAGCTACCCGATAGCACGTTATTGGTGATAGAGAACTATCATTGATAGCATGATATCAGTGAGATCATTGATAGCATCTTATTAGTGATGTTATCAGTGAAAGAAGCTATCACTGAAAACCACAATATGAGTGATGTTAGTGATATCGGTGATAAAACTTAGGTGATATCTATATATCGAGTTTCTTTCAAAGGTGATAACAATTATAGAAGTCTATCATTGATAGCCTTAAGTGTTAATATTTCAAGGTAGATTCTAATTTATGAAAGTCTATCAGTGATAACGACTGATAGCTTCTACCAGTGATAGCCATGATAAAAGATTATTTGTGATAACTAGTATGGTAATCAAAGTTGTTGGTCTTCTTTCAAAGTCGATCACTATTTATAAATCTATCATTGATAGTCACTGATAGCCTTAAGTAGTAATATTTCAACTATGATTCCAATTGATGAAAGTGATTCAATGATAGCTACTAATAATTGATAGCAAATTAAAAGCTAATATTTCAAGATTGTATTAATTTTTCTAAAATTGAAAACTATCGTTGATTGTAACTATCATCGATAACAAATGATAGAAGTTATCAGTGATAGCTTTTAATTTGAGAAAACGGGGAAGAAGCGAACAAAATGGTGGCCAGGCATGGGTTTTTTAGTCTTTTACCATTTTTTGATCTATATATGAAATTATTTTATCCTTGTACTACATATTCTATTATTTTGGGTTTGAATTCTATTTATGCAACTTGCCCTATATTATAACTAATTTATAACATAAATAATGCATGTAACATGTTTAACTATGGTGGGATTTTAAATCTAAAATGGGATAATGCACAGACATGTTTAATTAAAGAAAATACACATCATATGCATAAAATAATTAAATAACACTAATATGGTTCTACTTTGGCATTCTTAGCAAACAAATAAGCTAAATTATTACAATAATAGCTCAAGAACAACTTTAATTTGATGAAGAACCGCTCGAACCGACCCAAACCATCTGAACTGGACCACCATGGCACAAAGGAAGTTGAACCAGACCGGTTTAGAGGAGAACCGGTCAAATCGGTTTTTCAACCCACAAACCGGCCAGACAACGTGCGAAGATCCAACAGTACGTGAATAGCTGATTGAACTCTTTAGCCACATGATCCACCATCCGTTAACTGTGAGACATTCCACTAAAGACCAACAGCTGAACTCTTCTTACCACAGGTATATTTCTGTGTCCATCGGATATAACCAATCATGAGTACGATGACCCTTCACAAATGCTCATAAGTACAGTTGGGCCAATTTATCGTTTTGCCCCTATAGTTACATCTCACTCCTTAAGTACCACTGATTCCTCTAATGAACAATATAACATAGTCTAACTATGTGTGAACACCTCTTGGGGCAAGAGAAGGTGTGTGGCATCACATCATTCAAGCCCTAGAATCAGTCCTTAAGGGAGCTATCTTTCTACTTGTCCCTGCTTCAGGGAAGGAGTGAATTCCATCTTGTGTAGCTGAGTTCCCAGCTCCTAAATCAAACGAATCCCCAAAGTGGTAGGTTTGAGTCGGGGACCTAGCCACTCACACTCATGCAAATCAAAGAACCACCCTCAATGGCAGAAGTTCCCTACTCACTCAAGATTGAGGTCACGTTACTTATGGTCATCCAAGTGAAGTGAAGTCTCTAACATGAACGGTGTTATATAACAAGACGTTAACACTTCGTGGTCAGGTCTTATACAAACTCTTCGTATAGGACTCCTCCGCTCGCATGTCCCCTGCACGAATGATCAGGATCAGGCCATTTGTGACAAGCTACACCATTTGTAACCATTCCATAAAGTGGGCCGCATCCATAGCGTTACTAGGATAAGGTTTTCCTCCTATATCCTTATATTATATACCATTTTGGTTATCACTTAAGACATGATCCACTTGTATGTCACCATATACATGCTTAAGTTACATACAGATAACCAGAGATTTTAGGTTTATTGGTTTGTGGTAAAGCAAATAAGACAAACAACTGAGAAAAATCAAGAAGTGAAGTAAAATATCATATATTATACATCACAAGCGTTCATACAAATTGTTTACAAACTACAGGATACGAGACTTTAGGGCATTAACCCTAACATGACCATCTCATGAGATTCCGCCACAGGCTCAGACTTTATGACCCCCTAACCATCCCGTGTGGTGTACTCTCCATCACCATAAAAATTACACATACATATATTGAAATTCACGACAACACTAATGAAAATACCACTCACAGTCAACCAGCTAATCTCTGGAGTTTTCGTTCCACGAATTCTTGATAATCCTAAAACGTAATTGATAATTTCCTAATTATCCTCCACATGACCATAATCCAATTTATTTGAAAATTAACATCGAATTATAACCAATTGTACTTCTTCCCCAAAACCCCTAATTTGGTCTCTTTTTGGGTTTTACTTGTAATTAAGTTCCTTTAATTGCTTATATTACCTTAATTCCCCCAAATTAATCCAATTTAAGCTCCAAGTATCTCAATGATATCAATTAGGACTTAAATCAAACTTGAGTACACTTAATTTTTCCCAAACCCTAATGTCATCCAAATTTATTTTAGGGTTTCACCTTACACTTTAATCCTTAAATTATCTTAAAATTAACTTAATATTCCAAACCAATTTAATTCCAAGGTTAAAGTATCTTAAATTATATCCAAATTAAACTTAGTGACATCTTAATTACTCTTAATTTGGTCCAATTTATCTAATTTCCCCATTAACCCTAAGTAGGGTTTATTTAACAAATTAACCTCTTAATTCACTTCAAAATTAACCAAGGACCTCATATTCTTCTAATTTTAGGCCTAAAGCATCATAATAATACCAATTGGACTCTTGATTATGCTTAAAAACACCTTAATTAAGCTTAAAATTAAAAGTCAAATTTAGTGAACCAGTCAACCTAAAAAGTTAACTTCATCTTCAACCTCTAGCCACCCAAAAACCCAGAATTTAGTCTGTAGCTCCACGATTTTGAAGAAAATCGAGAGCTTCCCCTATTTTCATGATAACTCCAACCACACTGTTTTTCTCCGTTTTCCGTGTGTTTTCGACCCTAGTTCTTCAAATTAAACACTCCATAACCTTCCTCTCAACTCCCTCTATGATTTAACTATGTTTTGCCTAATGTTTACCCACCCAAATTGATGAATTTTTCACAACAACCTCTTCCCCTTTTATAGACAAAACCCATCAAATTTGCATGTTCCAGCTTAAATCTCTTATTGCCACCACCTACTTGAGCCTCTCCACGTTCCTAGCTAAGTAACCCATCACCACTGGGCCATCCAATAGAGAGAATTGAGGAAGACACCTCAATTTGGAAGTAAAACCCAAAGTTCCTTCCCTTTTCTCTCTCCATCTTGAAATTACACCTCCTACATGAGGTTTTCTTTTCAATTCCAGCTCAAGCTTCACTCTACATACCTTCCTACACCTTCTACTTACCATTAGAAGTTCCAATTTCTCCAGATTTCACTTAGTTTAAAAAATTGACTTTTTGTTGACTTTGACATTAATCATTGACTTTGACTTTGATTATGACTTTGACCCGAGTATTCCTAATTTATCCACGAGTGTCCTTTACGAGTTTCACTGAGTTTATTACCCTCAAATTATCACGAATCTTCATTTTCTCCCTTTTAGTGAATTCATCGTCGAACCCATTTTACCTTTGATTACTCTCTTAGTTAGAAGTTTGTAATAATAAATTTGTGTATCTATCTTTATCTATTGCACTGATGAATGAATGGAATTAATGATGATACTCTATGAGCTAAAGTGCTTTGCGATAAAGATATTATTGCGATACTACGTTCTCAGTGTATGCGTTAATGATATTATGCTTCGTAGTATGTGATGATGTAGTGCGTGTCACAAGTTTCCTTGCGCTAGAACCAAGTATAATTCCAACGCAAGTTTCTCAGAATGACCTGAGGTCGAACACGGGGATTGTTGTCATTTAGATGCGATACTAATGTGGTAAGTGCGAACGGTTATCATAAAGAATAAAGAATTTTGTTTGTGTGCAGAAAACAAAATTGCATTAAAGTAAAATTGCGTTAATAAAATAAATGTCTAAACTACTATGATACAGGGTGAGGTCTGGCTGTGAAGTTGTACAAAAGAATCTAATGAATGCAGTGGCAAGTCTTTTGAATGAATCAGAAAAGAATGAGTAAAGAGAAAGGACATCACAAGTTCGTCAATCTCGTTAAGGACGCAACGAAGGTTCCACTTTCCCTTGGCTTACACCTTCCAGTGATCGGCCGCGTTCCTATACGTGTATGGTGAAACAAAGATGAATGTAATGAACGCAAGGTTGTTTGCATTCTTCCAACCTTCTCTCGATAGGCGGAATAACATCTTCACTTCTGCTTTCACAGGTGAAGATGCCGTCGAGCATGCTTTAGCTAAACTTAGTCGATTACCTTAACAAAGATTAACTCACTCGCTTAATCCTTCCCATTTAACCAGGGGATTAAGAACACATCATGGAGAAAATGGATGGTAAATGTATGGAAAGGAACAGAAAGATGATAATGATGATGATAATGATATTTAATTCTAAATATCAGCATTTGATACATGATTGTGAATGAGAGATTAAAGAAGATGAACACAATAGATGAATGAAAGAATAGAAACAAATATGAAAAAAGTGTCAATGTCTTGACACAGATCCTGATCGGAGACATTATGCTTACCGGCGTGTGGATAAAGTGGAGAGGAAAGTTTCCCTCTCAGGCTTGCTTTCCCAATATAAGTGACCTCTTGCACAGAGCTTCAGCTTCGAGAATGGGAAGAATTTCTTGTTCAGAGACATACTTTTCAGCCTTATCTCGTCATTCTCCCGGATTTTCTCTGTAAAGTCTCTTCATACCAGTCTCCTTTGCAATGAATTCAAGGAAGTTATTTATAGACAAGACCTTAGCTCTTGTATTGGTGGTCTCACTTTGTAATTTTGATAATTCCTGCCATGGCGTAATGGAAAAGTTCTCTCTGCTCCATGATCAATTTGTCAGAATCGTACAACAGAAAAGCTGTACACTTGTCAGAATCTGTGAAACCCCAATTTCCATTTTCCTTACTTAAGCAGGTGGTTAAGGAAATTAACTAAGTGAAGTTAAATCCTATGTTGAAGAGAAGAAAAATTCTAAGTGTTAAATAGAATCTCCTTAAGTAGTTTTGAGTTAAGCTTTAATTAGTGAAATTTGATTAAGTATTTGAAAATGCGTTAGTATGTGCCATGCGTTGGCCATTAGACTTTGAAAGGTTATTTGGGAGGTTAGTAGTACATGCAGTAGCCAAGGTCTTAAGAGATTAGAAGAAAGCATGTGGCAGCAACTATGCGTTGGCATCATGCGATGGTGCTATGCATTGTGCGGCCGAAGGTATATGTCGAAGGTATACGGCAAGAACTATGCGTTGGTGTCACATGGTGATGCGATGCATCGATGCTATGCAGCCGAAGGAATGCGTTGGTAGATTGCGGTGATGCAATGAACGCGGCAGTGCATTGCAATGGTAAGAAGCGATGGAAGTGATGGACGTGATGGACGCGATGGACACGACAGTGCATTGCGATGGTAAGCAGTGATGGAAGTGATGGACGTGATGGACGTGGCAGTGCTATGCGATGATAAGATGCGATGGATACAATAGTGCAATATTATGCGTTGGTGATACACTATGCGTTGGTGATCTGCTTGCGTTGGTGATGCACTATGCGTTGATGATGTGTTATGCGTTGATGATGTGCTATGCATTGGTGATGCACTATGCGTTGGTGATGTGCTATGCATTGGATATCCGAGGCTAGTAGTATGCGTTGGTCATCATCCTAGTTGAACGCATATTGAGTTGGATGGACGCATATGAAGGATGAACGCATATGAAGGATGAACGTAGATGAAGGACGTCATCCAAACATGTGGCTTGTTGGGAAGAAATCTTAAGCCTTAAGCAAATGAAGTGGATGCATAAGAAGACATGAAAATTTGAGGGTTATGTGTTGGTAAAAGGGGAGCAAGACACCTTGGGTTGCGCTGATGCAAGACTGCATTGATAGTGGGGGGAAGAGACACTTGGGCATGCGGCTAAGTAGGAGATGTCGGCCTTAGAGCAATCTTGGATGCATATAAATAGGGCCAAGGACTTCAGATGGGAACTCAAATTATCTTCAAAGGACATAAAGAAAAGTGTATTGAGAGGAGGCTATGCGTTGATGGTAAGACCATGCGTTGGTCAAGAGGTTCCAAGAGGGGAGATGTTGTCGGATAGAGAGGATAGAAAGTAACATCAACTTGGGACAAGGATTTCTCCTAGAATACACGTGCGTTTGGAGTGATTTCAAAGATACCTGAAAGTTTAAAGAGGGTAGTTTTCAGGGTAGGGTTGTAGGAGAAGAAACTCCAAGGAATCGGGCTGGAGAATGAGGAAAAGACAGAGGGGTCGAGCTGTTAGGTAAGCTGAGCCAGTCTTAATTTTTTGATGTTTCTGGCCAAATCACAAGAAGTTATGAGCTAAGATTTTGATTTAAGCTTCCTGAGACATTTTAGAGTATATTTGTAGAAGAAAGTAACTCGAGATAAAGCCTAGAACTATGAGTAGTTTGATCTTTAATTTGAATCTGAAATTTAGGGTTCAAGAGGAGCCCGAGAGGAAACCAAGGAACTTATAGAGAGAAAAGTTCCAAAACGATCAAGGTGAGTGGTACTTTCCTTTAAGTCTTAAAGCTTATCTTTTAGAGTAAATTGTATATGCTTAGGTTATGAATGAGTATCTAGTATGAGAATGATATTATGTGATCGGGATGGTCAGGGGGTCAATAGACCTAGTTCCTAAGCCCATAAGCAACACCTCACGGGATGGTTAGGGGACTGAAAAGTCTACTTCCTGAACCTATGGAAGGATCCTCGTATGGGATGGTCAGAGGGCCGACGGGCCTAGCTTCTGAGCCCATGAACGGGGAGCTATGTGCACATAGGAGACAAAGGAAACGTAAAGAGTAAGCGTTGTATTTAGTAACTGTTATCTATCTACCGTGTGTGTAGGTAGACAGCATACTCATTCTAAGTAGTTATCAGTTTAGCTATCTACCGTGCACGTAGATAGAGTTGAGACCAGACTCATTCAAGGCGGAGGTTTGAATGTAACCTCGTATCTATTATATGCTTGTTATTTATGAGTTGAAATAGACTCTAGAAGTTGCTTACCACTCACTGAGCTTAGTGAAGCTCATTCTGTTATTTCATGTTTTTCTTCCCAGGTAGCGGAAAGTGAGAAGTTCTAGGGTGATGCTATCAAGGTCTGCCACAAGCCACAGTTACACTTCCGGAGAGTTTTACAGTTGTTGTTGTAAACTTTGTAGTTATGTTTTGGAGTTGTATAAACGTTATATCGTTGTAATAAAATGGGCCTACCTAATCAGTTGTTGTTTGCCTCCTTGACTTAATCAGTTGACTGTTGAATTTGTTCATTGGTATCAGAGTTTTTTTCACAAGAGTTATTAGGCAGTAAGTGTCAACAAAAGGGTTAATAATTGCTGCAGTCACGTCTTCTCTCAGGCTCAGAGAGTAGTCTAGGGCGGGGTGTGACAGAATCGCCTACGAATGCATTTCTCTTCACATCTTCGATCGATCGCCATATGCGGTGTTGTTGTTTTGATTACCGCATGTGGTGGAAATGTGTTGATCGCTAGAATCCATGATCGATCGTCGCATGCGCCGCCATTGCGTTGATCATTTCTTCGTTCGTGATCAATTGGCGCATGCTGTGTAGATGCGTTATACACTTTGTCCTTGAACAATTAACGCATGCGGTGACCTATTTCCTGCAAAATAAAGACTTGGACATTCCATTTCACCATCGCAATGGGGTTAGTGCGTGTGTTCACGACATTTCATAATTTTCGTATTTCTCAGCCAATTCTTATACTATCGACGCAACTTTCTCTTTTTGCTGCATAATCCAAAAAAAATAAATAAATAACATAAATAACTTGTATTTCTACAAGTTATCAAAGTTCTAGACTTAATCTCAAGTCCTTGAACACATTCTCTACTTGTAAATCTCCTTGATACCCTCTGAAAGAGAGTAATAGGAGAGAGGTTCTCACAACTCATCCCAAATAAATTTTGTATTATTAATCTTGAGGTCGGAGGCTCAATTTTCATATCCTACAAATTATCAAACAAGCAAAAGTTAACAAGTAAAATTATTACATAGAAAGAGAAAAAACTAAAAAAAGTAGAGAAAAAACATATCTAAATTTTTTTTTCTAACATTCCATTAAGATAATACTATACAAACACAAATTAGGGTAGTGTTATAAAAATAAAATAGAGGAAGTAGAGTAAAATTAATTTCTCAAAATTTCTAAATACGCTTCAAATTTCATAAAAAAGTGGCCAAATTGTAAAAAGTCTAAAGCATGGTGGTATTTGCAATTACACCCTCAAACTTTCAATTGTAAAAAATTAATCCCTAAAACATATACAAGCATTAAAATTAGAACCTTAAATTTGCATAATCATTAAAATTGTAACAATTTAATAAGTTTGAGGGTTCAATTTTTATCACATCAACTCTACCTCTAATTTTGTTGTTTTATTATCTATTTCATTCCAATGCTTTTAAAATCCAAACCATGTTTTGAAACTCAAAAAGAAAAATGGATCAAACAAAGCCTTATAGGGATCTAATTTTTACAATTATTGTATGTCTGAGGGTCTAATTTTAACATTTATGAAAATTGAGGGCCCAACTTTTATAATTGAAAATCTAAGGGTTTAATTGCAACTACTAAGGGTGGTTTTTGTAATTTGAGAAAAAAAAATCTTGTATAATTGATTATAGAAAAAAATAGATTTACCCTTCCAAACTTTTCATAAGAAGGGAAATTCGTACAGATGGCCCCTATTTGGGGGCCCACTCGAAATTTGGCCTTCTGCTTACGTCAGTTGCACATGAAACTACCGTTTTAACCTCAAAACATGCTCGAGGTCAGATGCGACCTAGATTTTGAAAGAGTATAACAACATGCAACGGAAGTATCAAGGATCCATAAGCTTTCTAATTCACTAATTTTAGCAAAAATTAAAGCATGCTCTTCTAAAAAAATGGGTTTTCTAAACATACCTTTGATGAACTCTCCAAAATAACGCCTGTTCGGCTGCTGTCTACTCTTGTTATCAACATGAACCACCTCAAAACCTTCCCTACTATGCTCTTGGAGCTTTAGGTTGAGTTATGGGACTCAAGAACAACTTGAAGATGTAAAGAAACCAGAGAAACTCATAGAGCACAACTGAAGAAGACAACTTCTTCTTCAGAGAAAAGCCTTTCGAAATTCTGTTTGTTATATCCTTCTCCAATAACTCGATTGTACTTAATATATAACACATGACATGAAAAATGATGGAGTGCATGACTTGCAGCTCATGCTTGGTGAATCAAGGTTAAGAAGATAATGAATTTTGTGTGAGCATAAAGATGATGGTAATGGAAAATACCTATTTTCTATTTTTGTTCAATCATGCAAACGATTTTCATTTTCTTTTAAAAGAAAAAATGATATTAAATCATTTTAATTCAAAATATGATTTTCTTAAATTAATTTCACAAATTAATTTAGAATAATAATTAATTTAATATCAAATATTAAATTAATTTTTGCACAATAATCATCTTTATATATTTAAATCATATTTAAATATTTATTCTCTTGTTACGTTTAATTTGAACGTTTCAAATTAATCTCTCAAGCTACCTTAAAGCTTATCCATTTATGAGCTAGTAGGGGGACCTCGCGGACCTACAGATCATGGGCTCCAACGATTCGAGATTAATCAACTAAACTCATTAGTCCGATCTAACTCTCATTCATTAACTAATGGGACACTTCACTATAGCACATAGTTGAACTTCCCTCACTGTAGATATATTATGTCCACTTAATAACCATAATCAATAAGTCGATCCTTCACAGGTTGTTTGTAATCACAACTAGGTCAAAAATACTATTTTACCCCTGTGACTACATCTTGTTCCTTAAGTTCCTACTGATCCTCTAATGAACAATTCTGATTCATAATCTCTATGAATCAAATCCTTTCTCTATCATCAGAAGGCGGGGCCCCGATTGTTCAAGACCTGGAGTCAGTACTTAAGAGAACAACCTATCTACTAACTCTAAATAGGGTAGGAGTGAATTCTATCTTGCAAGGCTCCCTAGCTATTCATCCGGTCTTATCCCCCAAATAGTAAGCTTATTGAGCAGTGCTGTTGGACTACTCTCACCATTTGCAGATCAAAGGATAATCCTGAACAAACAGGAGTTCATAGTTAGCTCAGGATTAAGATCGAGTTAACCTAGGTTATATAATAAATGAAATAGTTAGTTTTAACAGTAAACGGTCGTTATAAAGAAAAGCGACTACTTTCATGGTCCAGTCTATATGCAAACTCATTGCATAGGATGCCCCCACTCTCATGTCCCAACATGAACGATTTTTGGATCACATCATTTGTAGTACCTTACAATTCTTATAACAACTACAGAGTGGACCGCATCCAATAGTGTTACCAGGATGAGATATCCAATTTCATACATATACTTATTAGACCATTTAGGCTATATACTGTCAACTTGACCGTGTTTATGTCACTACATAAAGTTACAGCACTTAGACCATAGCCAAGGATGCGTTTATTGGATTTTCATAATAAGATGCAAAATCAATAAGTCATTGTTATTGATTAAATAGAATGTTTAAAATGAACTGCAAGTTCTAGGACATTCCCAACAATCTCCCACTTGGACTAAAACTCCAGTAAGAACAAATATATACAATATAATGTTGAGATGCATAATGGGAAAATTACAATAAACTAGGGCATCTAAAATACCATAGACATTCTCCCACTTGCCCTAGATTACACTACTCGGAGTCTTAATCTGACTAGGTGGCCCTCGAAAACTTTAGCCGAGAGGGCCTTAGTGAATGGATCAGCAACGTTGTCTTCAGAAACCATCTTTGTGACAAGCACATCTCCTCCTTGTACAATCTCCCGGATGAGATGGTACTTTCGTTCAATGTGTTTTCCACGCTTGTGACTTTTGGGTTCCTTTGAATTAGGAACAACACTACTGTTGTCACAATACAGTGTGATAGGCAGGTGCATATTTGGAACGACTTCCAAATCAGCTAAGAATTTACGTAGCCATACTGCTTCTTTAGCAGCATCGCATGCAGCCACATATTCCACTTCCATGGTGGAATCAGCGATACAACTTTGCTTGATGCTTCTCCAAACTATAGCTCCCCCGTTAAGAGTGAAAATTGATCCTAAAGTAGATTTCCTGGAATCTACGTCAGTCTGAAAATCAAAATCAGTGTATCCCGTAAGGATCAAATCCTTAAGTCCATACACAAGCATATAGTCCTTCGTTCTCCTAAGATACTTGAGGATATTTTTTACAACGGTCCAATGATTGATAACTTATAGAAATACAAGTTATTTGTACTGCCTTATCTAGATATTGCAGCTAAAAGAGGATAAATATGCGCTAATTTTGTGAAAATTAGCTCAGAAATACAATAATTATGAATTATTGCAATTACACCCACTCACATCATTAAGATGGAAGAAAAGGAGAATTCTACTCTGTTTTGCAGGAAACCAAGTCATCGCTTGCGCTCAAGGCTCAAGACAAACTGATCAACGCATCTCTGTCACATTGCGCTCGTCAATCAACATTGAAAAGACGATTAATGCAATGACAGCGCAGTTCGACAGTCGATCCAAAGCTGACTTTCAATCGCATGCGGTAATAAAAACAACACCGCATACGAACACCTAATCGAAAGATGCAGCTGAGCAACACAAAAGCGGAGGATTGTGATACGTATACAACTAACAATTGTACAGATTCGACGGTCTGATTGCATAACAGAAGGAATAATATCCCTCCATCTTCAAAATTTCCATAACAACAAGTGGGGACTACAAGGCCGGAGTCAAAGATCTTCACCTATAAATACCCCATCGAATTCACAGAAAAGTTGTTACTTGATACGTGGCTAATTGCTGCTAGTATATTGAGAGAAAGCTTGAGCTGAGTGCTAAACTAAAGAAATCCGGGAAGAAGAAGAGACAAGGCCGAGAGGTGAGTCTCAGTGTTCATCTACCAGATCCCCGTCGCGAAGCTCTTTTACTCAGATCCCTACTACCGGTTGAGCAAGCCTGAGAGGGAAGCTCATCAATCCATTCGATCCATCCAATCCAGCAAGCAGATCTCCATCCAAATCAGTGCTGAGACGTTGGCACTATTTGTATCTATTCTATCTCTTTTTATCATTGCAGTTCATCTTCTTTATCTCTTCATTCAAACACCATGTATCAGACGCTTAATAGATATATTGAATGTCTTGATCGCTTTCATTACCACTCTTCTATCTATTTCCGTTCCTCCGCTTATCGCTTTCTTCATAAAGTGTTCTTAATCCTCTGGTAGTTAATATGAATTAAACGAGTACTTAACCAGTGTCAAAGAGATGATTGCGTTTAGCTAAAGCATGCTAGACGACATCTTCACCTGTGAGAGCAGAACTGAAGATGCCATTCTGATCTATCGAGAGAAGGTCAGAAGAATACGTTAACTAAAGCGAGTAGTACTTCCAGACATGGAAGCAACCTTGCGTTCGTTACGTTCGTCTCTGTTTCACCACAGACATGTGGGAAGGTGGCCGATCACTGAAAGGTTTACGCTAAGGGAAAAACGGAACCGTACTTATCACTTCAATGCAATTAAAGAACTTGCAATCTTCATATTAGTTATCTTTCTTTTCTGTTTCGTACATAAGACTTACCGTCGCATTACATCATCTCTGTATAATCTTCACAGCCAGCCTTGACCTCAGTATCTTGTATCATAAAGCCTGTATCTTATACCATCTTAGCTTAGGTTTAACACATTTTATTTTATTATCACATCTTTATTGCTTTCCTTTCCTTTACCGCAATTTTATATACTTGTACACAAACTATACTTTTAAAGATTGAAAAACCTGGTCGCATGTATCATAAACATTCTACGCAATAACCTCAAACAGTCCCTGTGTTCGACATCAGATCACATTGAGGAACTTGCGGTGGAATTATACTTGGTTCCAACATAAAGAAACTTGTGACAACGCAGAGAATACTACAAGAACATCCATGAATAACACATATCTAGAAGTAGTATTGCATGAATTGCGTTGCATATCAATAGGCTTGAACCGTGCGTGCATATCATCGCATAAATTCAGCGTTAAAAGTTTATGGCGTCGTTGTCAGGGACCTGGTTAACAGTTTATTGTTTGAGTGTGTTTGTGGTATTTTGTAGGACAGATCTCATTGTACTGGCTGTTCAACGCAGATAGCAGCTTGACGGTTTATGAGTACTGGTACTGAACCAAAATTCGAAGCTGACCCTGAGATCGAGCATACATTTTGTGCTCGGATACGTCAGAACCGAAATAGGCAATAAAAGGCAGCAAGCATGGCAGACAACAATGATAATGCAGTACCGGTGACGAATCAAGGGGTTGTTCGACCAGCACAGGATCCTGTCTTCCTGGCTGCTGATCGCACCATCCCAATGAGAAATTATGCGGCACCCAATTTGTATGACTTTTCGCCTGGGATTTCGAGGCCTACTGTGGAAGAGAACGCAAGGTTCGAGATTAAGCCGGTCATGCTTCAAATGATCCAAAATGTCGGGCAATTTTGGGGTCTACAAGGTGAAGACACACACGCCCACCTAACCAGCTTTGTTGAAATGTGCGGCAAATTCTCTCTACCTGGCGTAACCCCAGAGAGTATAAGACCGTATTTGTTCCCTTATACCTTGAGGGATGAGGCCAAGAAGTGGGCTCACTCACTAGAGCCAAATGAAATCACATCGTGGGACCAACTGGTGGAGCGGTTTATGAAGAAATTCTTTCCACTAGTCGTCAATGCAAGGAGACGGAAGAACGTGCTGAACTTCAAACAGAAGGAGAATGAGACCCTGAGCACCACCTGGGTGCAATTTAGAAGATTGGTGAAAAACTGCCCGCATATCGGGATCCCCGATTGCATCTTGATGGAAACTTTTTATAACAGCCTGAACAGATCAACGTAGGCTATTGCTAATGCCTCGGCAGCAGAAGGTTTTATGGATAAAACATACACAGAGGCTAAAGTCATCCTTGATTGCATATCGCGGAACATGGATGACTGGATCGATGATGGATATGGAGGTCGAGGCGCCGATAGATGAAAGAGTGAAACTACCAATGTCCCTGCGGAGACAATGACCACATTGGTCGCCCAAATGGCCGCAGTGACCTCCATCCTCTAGTCGATGGCAATTAACCAAGGAGCCATTCGTCAACGATCAACGCAACCTACTACACTAGCTCAAGTGGCCGCAATAAGTTGCATCAATTATGGAGGGGCTCATGTAGCTGAAATGTGCCCATTGAACATCTAGCAAGTATGCGCCATCCAGAACAACCCCTTCAGCAACACTTATAATCCAGGCTGGAGGAGTCATCCTAACTTCGGTTGGGGAGGCAATCCCAACCTAGGGGGGCCAATCAACCATCAAGGTGGTGGACAAGGGAATCCTCCTTTTCACCAGAATTCAAATCAAGGGCAGCAGGGATAGTCGCATCATTAGCAACCCTCATCTTCTAACACTTCCAGAAGCTCTCTAGAGACCCTGCTGAAGCAATACATGGATAAAAACGACGTAGTCATGCAACGCATACATCTTCGATTAGGAATTTAGGGATCTATGTGAGCCAGCTGGCTTCCAAGCTGAGAAGCAGAGCACCAAGAACGTTGCCCAGCAATTTAGAAGCCTCAAGATCTATAGGAAAGGAGCAATGTCCTTAGGACATTGGGCAGGCAAGTAGGACCACCTGCAGAGATGTGGATTGCGCCCATTAGAGAAACACATTCTTTTCGATCCATATCTCACTACTATGTTTAATGCTTTCTTAAATTCTTGTCTTTCTGAATTCTTAAATTTTGTCTTCACTTGCTTATTTAATTCATTTCTGACTTTATGAATTTATTTCTTCATTTATTTCCTTAGCATCTATTTCTGTCTCATCTTTACTTTTTCTGTAATTAATGCGTTGAGCTTTAAATGGTGAATGATGGAGTAATAAAAGAAAAAAAATTATTGCCGCAAGTGATAGAATTTGCGTTGATGAAAAAATTTATATATAAATCATATAATCAACAACAAGTATGCAAGGCGATAATGGATGCATATTGAACCATTAAGATACATTTTGCGTTCACCCAATTCAACTGTATTAAGTTGAGGGGTGTGTTGCACTCGTATATGTCCTTTACCCGTCCTTGGCTAAATGCACTATGTTGAGGTATCCTCTAGAAATGTGTTTGGTAAGAGGTGTGTTGCGGGGATGTATGTGTTGTTGCTCGTCCTCAGCGAAGATACATTTCCGTTGGTGAGCACATTGTGTTAATCTTTATCTTGTGTCCATTCAAATAAAATATTAAAGATAATTCTTTTTGCAATTTGGGGGGGAAGTCCAATCGTTTCGTATTTCAAAGCAATTATGATTCGGTAGACGAAAGGACGAATCTTTTCTGAAATTCCATAAATGAGGGAGGTCGAACAACATGCCTTTTGAGTGTCTCGAGGCCGTCATCGCAAAAATTATGTTGGGCCCACCACGGCCCAACCTATAAATAGAGCCTCTCCCTTCTTGGTAAAGCTTTACCTCATTTTGGCAAACAGAAACCCTAGCGCCTTATCATCTGAACTTCCTTCTTTCCCAGTATTCTAACATTTTACCAGTTCTTCCAAGCTTAGCTTCAATGGCTGACCAAACTCCCAACCAATCCGCTTCACCATCCACCCTTGACTAAGTAGCCATGCGAGAGGCAACATTTCTGGCTGTCAGTCGCAGACTCGTCGCCCAAGCCCACACTGTACCCAAAATCGTCGAGAGAGCCCGGAGAAACCCCTTAGCCGTTAGGCCTCCTCTGTTCAAAAGGGGAGGAAGCATTGAAAGCACACTTGTTCCAACTCTGGCCGTGTCAACTAAAAGTGAAAGGAAGAGATAAGATGATACGGAGGTGTTTGGCAACATTTGAGTAATCTAAAGCTAGGAGATGGACTACCTGAGACAGAGGTTATAAACCAACCACTGTCTATGGAGGAGAAGATGGTGGTAGTGGCAGATGGAGTAGTGGTGGCGGAGGCAGTGGCAATTGAATAAGAAACAAGAAAAGGCGTTCTGGCCCCAGAGATTCCTGAGGCGACTGCCAACGCGGAAGCCTATGACGAACCTCCAAGAAGAGAAGAAGAAGAAGAGATTGTGATGGGGGAGGCCAAGGAGGCCGAGGTTACGTTAGAGACCCCTGACGTTGCATTGGAGGAGGTTGCAGGGGAGGCGTAACCAGAAGTGGCTGAGAAGAAAAAGAAGAAGAAGAAGAGCAAGGGAAAGAAGGCTGGAGAGGCTGAATCTTCACATCAACGTAAGGCAAGAAATAACAAAGAACAAAAGGATGATGATGAAGATAAAGAGGCCAAGAAGGAGAGAAAGAGGAAGGAGAAAGAAGAAAGAAGATTGCGCCGGCGCGAAGAGAGGCACTTAAGAAAAGTAGAGGAAGAAAAACAGAGGGCTACGAGCCCTAAGAAGGATGGAGAATCGACCTCCGTGAGGAAGGATAGGGGGGAAACGTCACAGTTGGAACCGACGTAACATGAAACAACGCAAATGGTTGCGATCGATGAAGGAGAAGAAACAGAAGGAACCCCCCTAATGCGGCATCGCAGGGAGAATGCACCGCAAGGGTCCAATATCGACCCTCAAAGATTAATTTTGGCATTGGAAGAGAGGGAGAGAAAAAGAAAAGAAGAGGAGGAGAAGCAAGAAAATATGGAAAGGGGCAAGCTCATCATCGCAGAGGGAAATAGAAGAAGAAGACTGGAGTATGAAGAAATGCGAAGCAACAATAAGCTTGCAAGATTTGAAGGGATACGGAAGCGCGAGGAGGAACAACGGCTGTTGCTGACCTCTGAGCAATTTGAAGAGGAGTTTGCGAGAGAAGAACAAGAAGAAGAAGAAGAGTGGAGGAAGAAAGAAGAGGAGGAGAAAAGTTTGTTGGAGGAGAAGGAGAAAAAGCGCGAAGCTAATAGGCAGCGCTTATACAAGAAAAAGGGCAAAGAACTCGCAGAGCACAAGAAAGAAGAGCAACACAGAGAGCGGGAGAAGAAACAAAGACAAGCAGCCTGCCTTGCATTGGCTAAGGATAAAGGCAAGGCAATCGTGGAGAGCAGCGAGCCCGCATCGGCTAGGAAACGATCATAAAAAAGAAAAGAGAACGATGACATGTTGATCGAGATGGGCTTCTATCCTGCGCCGACCCCACTACCTGACCTCATCACGAATGTAATTGTGGAACATGGTTGGGACACATTCTGCCAGTGCCCATCCATCATTGTGCCTTAGGTAGTGCGGGACTTTTACCGCGGGTTTCTGCATGGAAATAGGGATGTAGTGACCTTTAAAGGAGAAACAGTATACTTCAGCACAAAGGACATCAACGAGTTGTATAAGATGAAGGACAACCTTGATGCACCAGGGAACAAGATTATTGATGATCCTACAGAAGAACAGATGGAAGACATGCTGAGGGTACTAATGCAACTGAGCACAAGATGGTCGGTTTCACTTAAAGGCATCCACACCCTGGAGTCCAAGTCCTTGCTTCCGAAGGGAAGGCTTTAGGTTTACCTGGTCAAGAAGCAGCTGATCCCAACAACGTACGACAGAATTGTATCAAGGGATCGGATCATGGCCGCATATTGCATTGCTCGCGGAATTCCTATCGACGTGGGATAGTTGATCGCAAGGCAGCTTAGATCGTTAGTGGGACATATCCGAGGGTAGTACTTCTTCCCATGGGTTGTTTCAAGTCTGTGCCTGTCTATAGGCGTAGGTCTTGATGAGGAACCCATGCTAGAAGTCTATGGCCTCATCAACATCAAAATTTTGAGGATGCTTCTCAAAGATTCCCCGCACTGCCCTGAGCTGCCAGCAAAGAGGCCTGCGATCGATTTGAATGTGCCGCAAGAACCCAGGCCAAAAAGAAGATGCAGAGAAGATAAGGGAAAAGAAAGGGTTCAAAAGTCACCAACGCAAGATCCAGATCCTACGGACCCCCTTCCCTTAGTCATTCGCCCTTCGAGCCCGCCAAGCCCGCCTGACTAACCTCCTTCTCCCCTTCACGAGCATTTTACCAACCTTCTCCTTATTCCAACCTCCCCAACTGTCTACCCAGCAGCCCCACCTTCACCAACAACATCATCACCGCAACCCACCATCCCATCGCCGCAAGTTGATGACCCACACGATTTGGGTGAAGCACATCTGCCCAACCCCAAAACGATGCTGGCAAGATATCGCAGGCACAACCCTCCATCACCTTATGGCTGCTGAGTTAGCAGAAATGAGATCCCTCTTCTCCTAACATCAACAATTTTTCTCTCAACAACAACACTTATTCAATCAAAGATTTTAATTGGTAATGGAGCAGATCGATGATATTCAATGCAGTGATGCCACATCAAGAGAGGTGCTGATCAACATGCAGCGCAACATTTATAAGGTCTATATGCACCAAAGACTGATTGGGGAGCGTAATCAAGAGTACTTCAACTTTCTCACTGCATATCTTCATGGTCCAATGGTACCTCCACATCTCCAGCATCACTTAAACTTTGAAGAAACTCATCCTGCATCGCCTTAAAATCTGCCTCAAGACCCTCCAGCCCTTCAGCAATAATCCTCTTATATTTTTTCTTTTATGCGACCATTATGTATTCTTTACATTCATTTATTCTTTTATTAGTTAATCAAATTCTTTGACTTGTACAGGAAATAACAAAAAAAAAAAAAATTATTGCGTTCATTTGTAATTATTTGTATACTTTGTTAATATTTAATACAATGAGTACATATTCACTCCACTTTCTGCCTGTACCTTTTTCTTTATCATCCTTTGTCAATATTTACGATCTTCTTAATCTTTTACTTTTGTGTTCTTCATTGCATTGTTATGATGTATATATGTTTATACTTAGAAACATTTCTCATACTTAGTAAATTCTGACTAACACTTTGTTAATTATTAGTTTAGCAGTACTTTACCTTTTATCCTTCAAAGTTCTGCTCAAACCTTCTTTTTAAAAATGTCTCTTCTAAGTGTTTGTCTAGTCTATCCAAACAACGCAATGAGGACCTTACTCATCTTTAAATTTAGGGGTGAGGAAAGTCTGAGCAGATAAGATCAAGAATATGCAGTATATAATAAAATGCGTTCATTTTCTACTAAAAAAAAGGATTTTTTTTTTTTTCAAAACTTCAATGTCAGCGCAAGGGAAAATCCTTAAAAATGTTCCCAACCTGATAAGAGTTTAATTGTGAAAGGATCCTGCTCGTAGTTGGATGTTCGTATGACACCCATAGGAGCAAGCCAAAACGAAGGTGGGTTTCCAAGATCAACGCAGTATGAAAAGAAATATATATATATATATATATATATATATATGTAATAAAATAATGCAAAAGACAACTCCTCTGAATATAATGAGTTAAAGTTGAAATTGGCACACAACCAAAGTTCGATGTCTGCATGACACCCGTGGGGACAAGCCAAAACGAAAAGTGTAACCATGACCAACTATCTCTAGTAAATGACGCAAAAGTTTTTACCACTGTATTTAAATATATCAAGTTGTTTTGACAAGAAGAGATAAACATTCTATTTTGAAAAACTAGAAAATAATCTTTGAGTAGAATTTTGTTATATAGAAGAATAAAGTAGGGCTTGTTAAGAATTAGCAAGGATAGGAAGAAATTGCGATGTTAAGTAATGTGCCTAAGTGTAACATTCGGAGCAACCAATTGACGTAAAAATATGGAAGAAAAGGAGAATTCTGCTCTGTTTTGCAGGAAACCAAGTCACCGCTTGCGCTCAAGGCTCAAGACAAACTGACCAACGCATCTCTGTCACATTACGCCCGTCAATCAACACTGAAAAAACGATTAACGCAATGACGGTGCAGTGTGACAGTCGATCCAGAGCTAACTTTCAACCGCATGCGGTAATAAAAACAACACCATATGCGAACATCTAATCGAAAGATGCAGCTGAGCAACACAGAAGCAGAGGATTGTGACATGTGTACAACTAATAGTTGTGTAGATTCGATGGTCTGATTGCATAACAGAAGGAATAATATACCTCCATCTTCGGAATTTCCATAACAACAAGTGGGGACCACAAGGCCAGAGTCAAAGATCTTCACCTATAAATACCTCATTGAATTCACAGAAAAAGTTGTTATTTGATACGGGGCTAATTACTGCTAGTATATTGAGAGAAAGGCTGAGCTAAGTTCTAAACTGAAGAAATCCTGGAAGAAGAAGAGACAAGGCTGAGAGATGAGTCTCAGTGTTCATCTATCAGATCCCCACCATGAAGCTCTTTTACTCAAATCCTTGCTACCGGTTGAGCAAGCCTGAGAGGGAAGCTCATCCATCCATCCGATCCATCCAATCCGGCAAGCAGATCTCCAACCAAATCGGTGTCGAGACGTTGGCGCTATTTGTATCTATTCTATCTCTTTTCATCATTATAGTTCATCTTCTTTATCTCTTCATTCACACACTATGTATTAAACACTTAATAGATATATTGAATGTCTTGATCGCTTTCATTACCACTCTTTTGTCTATTTTCGTTCCTCCGTTTATCGCTTTCTTCATAAAGTGTTCTTAATCCCCTGGTAGTTAATATGAATTAAACGAGTACTTAACCTATTGTAACGCGTTTAGATTGACTATATAAATTGCTCAAAATGATGCGATACTACTTCTAGTTATGCGTTAATTATGGATGTTCATGAGGTATGCCATGCGTTGTCACAAATTTTCTTACGATGGAACCAAGTGTAATTCCACCGCAAGTATCTCGGTGTGATCCGAGGTCGAACATGGGGACTGATTTAGGTTATTGTGGTACGTTCATTATATATGTGACCAAGTTTTCAATCTTTAAAAATGAGTTTGTATAAGTATATAAATTGCAATAAAATAAAGGAAAGCAGTAAAGATGCGATAAAAACATAAAAATACAATAAACCTAAGCTAGATGATACAAGATACAAACTTCATGTACAAGATGCTGGGATTAAGGCTGGCTACGAAAGTTATGCAAAGACATGGGATGCGGCGACAAGTCTTATGAACAGAATAAAAAGAGAAAGACAAATAATACAAACAACGCAAGTTTTTAATTGGATTGAAAGTACAAATACTGTTCCACTCTTCTCTTGGCATACATCTCTCAGTGATCGGCCGCGCTCCCACATGTTTGTGGTGAAACAGAGACTAATGTAATGAACGCAAGGTTGCTTCCATGTTTGGAAGTACTACTCACTTTAGTTAACACATTCTTCTGACCTTCTCTCGATAGTTCAGAATGGCATCTTCACTTCTGCTCTCACAGGTGAAGATGCCGTCTAGCATGTGTTAAAATGATGATTGCGTTTAGCTAAAGCATGCTAGATGGTATCTTCACCTGTGAGAGTAGAAGTGAAGATGCCATTCTGAACTATCGAGAGAAGGTCAGAAGAATGTGTTAACGAGAGCAAGTAGTACTTCCAAGCAACCTTGCGTTCGTTACTTTCATCTCTGTTTCACCACAGACATGTGGGAACGTGGCCGATCACTGAAAGGTGTACGCTAAGGGAAAAATGGAACCGTACTTATCATTTCAATGCAATTAAAGAACTTGCGATGTTCATATTAGCTATCCTTCTTTTCTGTTTCGTACATAAGACTTGTCGTCGCATTACATGATCTCTGTATAATCTTCACAGCCAGCATTGACCTCAGTATCTTGTATCATGAAGCCTATATCTTGTACCATCTTAACTTAGGTTTACCGCACTTTATTTTATTATCGCATCTTTATTTCTTTCCTTTACTTTACTGCAATTTTATATATTTGTACACAAACTATACTTTTAAAGATTGAAAACATGGTCGCATGTATCATAAACATAACGCAATAACCTCAAATAGTCTCTGTGTTCGACCTCGGATCACACCGAGAAACTTGCGGTGGAATTATACTTGGTTCCAAAGTAAGGAAACTTGTGACAACGCACAAAATACTACAAGAACATCCATGAATAGCACATATCTAGAAGTAGTATTGCAGGAATTGAGTCAAGTCAGGTCATTATTGCATATCAATAGGCTTGAACCGTGCGTGCATATCATCACATAAATTTAGCGTTACAATGACCGTGTCCAGGATTAGATTGGAACCTGCTAACGATTCCAACTGCAAAACATATGTCGGGACGTGTACACATCATATTGTACATCAAACTCCCAACTGTAGAAGAATATGGAATTCTATTCATCACCTCAACCTCTTGAGGTGTCTTAGGAAATTGTTCCTTCAACAATTGAACTCCATGCCTGAAAGGTAATAAACCTTTCTTGGAATTTTGCATATTATACCTTGACAACATCTTGTCAATATAAGATGCCTGAGACAGTGCTAATGTTTTAGTCTTTCGTCGAAAGATCTATATTCCTAGAACATACTGAGCATCACCCAAATATTTCATTTAGAACTATGATGCTAACCATCTCTTTACATCAGCAAGAAATCTTGTCTCATTCCCAATGAGCAAGATATCATCAACATATAGAACTAAGAATGCTACAGTTTTATTGACTATCTTCTTGTATACACAAGGTTCGTCAACGTTCTATTCAAAGCCATGAGATTTGATCGCAGTGTCAAATCTTATATTCCAGGATCTGGATGCTTGTTTCAATCCATAAATGGATCGATTAAGCTTACAGACTTTCTGTTCCTATCCTGTTTCGATGAAGCCTTCCGGTTGAGACATAAAAATACTTTCATCAAGATAGCCATTCAAAAAAGTTGTATTGACATCCATTTTTCCATATTTCATAATCATAATATGTGTCAATGGCTAGAAGTATTCTTATTGATTTAATCATGGCAACAAGAGAAAAAGTTTCTTCATAATCAACTCCTTCTCTTTGGGTAAAACCCTTTGCCACGAGCCTGGCTTTATAGGCCTATACCTTGCTAGTTTGGTCTCATGTTCTCTTGTAGATCCACTTACAACCTATAGGTGTAACACCTTGTGGTTGATCTACAAGTTCCAAGACTAAGTTGAAGTACATAGACTCTATTTCATCGTCCATGGCTTTTATACATTGTTCCCTGTCAACATCTTCCATTTCTGTCTTAAAGGTTAATGGATCCTCTAAACCATCATCTTGTATGATGTTTTGAGTTTTTGTTAAACCCATGTAGCGTACAGGTCGATGAATAACCCTCTCACTATGACGAGGCACCCCCAACTCTTATGATGGACGTGATGGGACAACAACCGTTGTTGATGGACCAGCTTGATCAACAGCTCTTGTTGATTTATCTGTAGTATCTTTAGACAGTTCTTGCAATATTTGTTTACTGCGAGGTAGATGATTCTTAATATGACCCTCTTCCAAGAAAGTTGCATTTATCGATACAAACACTTTATCTTCTTGGGGATCATAAAAGTATCCTCCTTTTGTTTCCATGGGATATCCTAAAAATAGGCATAATTTCGAACGTGTTTCCAATTTCTTAGGATTCTGTACCAACACGTGTGTTGAACAACCCCAGATGCAGAAATGACGTAAACTTGCTTTGCGTTCTTTCCACAATTGATATGGTGTTTCTGAAACACTTTTGGATGGAACAATGTTCAGAATATAAACTACAGTTTGTACTGCATATCCCTAAAAGAATTGACGTAATTGAGCATAACTCATCATAGACCAAACCATGTCCAACAAGGTTCGATTTCTCCTTTCTACAACACCGTTTTGTTGTGGTGTTTCAGGTGCTTTGAGTTGGGATTGAATTCCATGATCTACTAGATAGTTCTGGAATTGCAAATCCATATACTCACCACCTCGATCAGATCGAAGTGTTTTAATTCTTTTACTTAATTGATTTTCAGTCTCAGCCTTAAATTCTTTAACCTTTTCAAGAGTTTCAGACTTGTGACTGATTAAGTAAATATAGCCATATTGAGAGTAATTGTCAATAAAACTGACGAAGTATTGATATCCTCCTCGAGCTTTAACATTCATCGGACCAGAAAGGTCTGAATGTATAAGTTTAAGAGGTTTTTTGGCATGAAGACCTTTGTCAAAAAAAGATCTTTTCGTCATTTTTCCCTCAAGACATGATTCACATGGAGGTAGGGAACTGTCTTCTAACTAATTTAGATGACTGCTTTTTTACCAATCTCTCAATCCTATTGAGATTAATGTAACCAAGCCTGAGGTACCGAAGATAGGCGTTAGGAGAAATTTTCCGCTTTTTATTATGAGTTTCAGCTATTTTAAACATCTCTATATTTAAAATAGCTTTTGATTCCATTGGTTGTAATATGTATAAGTTATTTGCAAATCTAGCAGAACAAATATGAACACCTCTTGAATAAAAAAACACTTCATTATATTCAAAAAATACATTGTACATATTTTCTAAAAGACGAGAAATGGAGATTAGAGTCATTTTCATCTTAGGTACAAAGAACACATTCTTGAGTAAGATAAAAGATTCTCCAAAAAACAACTTCACATCTCCCACTGCTTCAGCTAAAATGACTTCATCTATGCCCACCTTGAAAGTCATTTCATACTCAAAAAGTCTTCTCCAAGAGCTAGTTTCTTGTAGAAAAGTACAAACATGATTAGCAGCGCCTGAATCTAATATCCAGGTAAGGTGAGAATTTTCCACTATACATGTTTCAACAACTAGTAAATCATATTTACATTGTTTATTCTTTTCTACTTTCTTTTCAGCCAGATATTTTGGGCAATTGAGCTTCTAATGCCCAACCTCTCTACAATGGAAACATTTTCCCTTGGGAGTTTTGTTTTTGTTTTTCTTCGCAGCGGTTTTCTTTTTTCCTTTTCCTTTCTTTTTCATCTGTACGGGTTTATCTTTTGAAGAAGAAGAAGGACTAACTTTCTTATCATCAGCGGGTTTCGTACCAGACGTAGACCCTTGTAAAACCTTTTCGGTTTAGAAATAACATTTATTTCCTTTTCCTTAAGTTTTATCATCGATTGATAAGTTTACAATTCATTCAACAACGTCATCAAGTTATAAGTGATTTTGTTCATGGCAGCATTTGTCCTGAACGACAGATAGCTCTCAGGAAGAGATTCCAGTATCATGCTCACTTGACTTGTTTCATCTATCATAGCCCCGTGAGCCTCTACGATGTTAAAATGGACCGTCATGTCGAGAACATGTTCTCTCATGTTGATCCCATCCTTCATACGTGTCCCATACACATATTTAATGGCTTCATGTCTAACAGATGATGACGGTTGCCCGAACATCTCCTGTAATGATGCCATGATTTCACGAGCTGTGGGCATGACCTCATGTTTCTTGTTGAGTACATCAGATATACTCGCCAAGATATAGGCTCGGGCTTTATCGTTCGCCCTTACCCATCTATCATAAACATCCCAAAAAACTCGGGTCGCTGTTGAATTGGGAACTGGAGGACACTCCTCCGTTAACACAAACCTTAAGTCATCTACTACTAATATTGTATTGATATTAGATTTCGAATTGGAGTAACCCTCTCCGTTAAATTTGTCAGAAGCAAGCAGTTGTATAATCGAGTTCGACATTGCTAAAACATTTTAAACAAATTCTATTAAATATGCATCTAAATCCATTTTAGCAAAACTAAAGTACCCAATAAATCTTTATTTATTTACAACGATACTTAAGTGATTTAGAATAAATACTACCGTGGGGCAGTCAAGAATCCCTTCACAGAAGCAAGATAATTCTTGACCAAATACTATTATCTAGAATAACTCATATCCCAATAGTTCTTTTGGTTATCGTTTTCGATCAAGATCTTTACTAACACTTAGTAATTCTTGTAAGTGTGACCCACCATTTTCAGATCTTATAGGATGGTATGAATATGCCTCTGAGAAAGAAGACAGTATCCAAGACGGAACTATAAGACCCTATTCATTTTACTGAAGCTTGGGTTGTTCCAAACCCTATCTTACAACCCTCCATAGGAATCGCCGCGGTTAACAACTAGCTAGTGCTGCATAAAAACGACAGCAGGCCCAATATAGGAATCTCACGGTTCAAACTAATGGAAGAGACCGTAGGACAATGTTGACATATTTCCTTCACCCACTTGCTATGAACCACTTCCCTCATTCACCTTGTTATTGACCCATACAAACAATTTCCGTATGGAGCAGTCGAGGTAAAATCGACAAGAAGCCGAGCATGGATCTCACGGTGTGAACTCTTGAGGACATGAGAGCTAATAACTATATATCAAATATATTGTTAATCTCCCATTGAAGTGATCTAAATGTTTGGGTAATTTACTTAGGCATGACGGCTAATTTCATACAATCTAAGTCTAAGTGGTTTATCCAAATACAACTCTTATAATTGGATTTAACCTATAATGTCTAGGTGATAAACCATTTTATTACCTCATATCACTCACACAAGCTCATAAAATTAGTTAACAACTCTCAATTGTTCGGTCATAATCCCCAGGTAGGAGATGTTCTGTAAACCATCAACTTAAGTACCCCTAGCCTTAGACAGGTTTATGAACCAATATGAGTTTTTAACCGTATTTTATAAGGCAAGAATCTATTTGAATCTATTTTAACAATTAAAATTAGTTGTTAACCTAAATGAGCATGTTGTTGTTCTTTGTTATGGATTTTAAATGTCTAACCAATTTTATAACAACTTACAAAATTTAGACATGCTTAAACATCCACAACATTTACCAAAGGTATCTAATATAACTATTATATTAAACATAACCCTAACATGTATACTATATGTTATAACAATTATAACATACTATCAATGCATGTAACATGCTTCCTGCGGTGGGATTTTAAATCTACATGGCATACTGTATACAAATACATGAATTTATATAATTATCACATACATCTCATGCATAAAAAATTAAATACTAACTGTTACGGTTTTCGTTTTGGCATAAACAAGCAAATAGACAGCTAACTATTACAAACAACTTCAAAACCGTCTTTGAACCGCTCGAACCACTCCAAACCGTACCCAAAACAACTTGAACCAGGCTGGACAAGTCTGAACCGGACCAACAAAGACTGAACTAGACCAACCACAACCATTTGAGGCTGAACCGGATTGAACCTTGAGTAAACTGGTCAAACCCATTGCTCTCAGTCCAACCTCAATATGTTGCTAAGGCCAATCGTGTAACGCCTGGATGTAATCGTCTAGTGTCATCGCCTGAACTTGTGAGGAAGTACACGATCGCATAGTGTTTTTTGAAACCTGAATGATCATTTAGCTCTATCGCATATGACTAGACGATCGTTTAGTTCCATCACAGTGCAATCACTTAGCTCCATCGCATAGTACTAAACGATTGCATAACACCATCGCTCGACGCATTCAGGTCATCGTTTAGTATTCGCTCGTAGCTAAACGATCGCATAGCTCCATAATATAGAACATCATTGTGTCATATAGCATTTATCTGCACGATCGCTTAGCTCTACGACCAAACGAACGCTCAGTGCTATCGCGTAGCATTTCATCGCATCGTTTTGCATGCATCATTGCTGAACGATTGTATAGCGCCATCGTTTAGAAAAAACAACAAATCGTCTAGTTCCCATGACAAAAATTAAACAATCGCGTAATGCTATCATATAGAAAATGAACGCATCGCTTAGCTCCATCAGGTACACGATCATTTAGCATTCAACATCACAACAACCAACACATATTACTAAACGATTGTATAGCTTTTCTTCTCATTGTATAGCATTTGGAGCTAAACGATCGTTTAGCAACTGGACCTCAGCAACAGATTGAAGTAGAAGCTGAAAACTCTGGAACAACAGCTCGACCTCCTTTACTTGTTTCTTCAATTACATCTTAATTTCAACTCTAATGACTCCAAATAAATTACAAACTCTTGCTAACATATAAATGCTCATCAAACAAGAGCCAATTACAAATTTAGTTTAAAAAATTAAAGATAATTAAAATGCCAAAACAGAGAAAACTATAGCAGTAAAATAGTTTCATATATTTCATGAAAAAAAAATCACCTTGCCAAAATTAGACCAAATTGAAAGCTTAAAAGATGCTTTGATACTAATTGAAAGAGTATAACAACATGCAGTGGAAGTATCAAAGATCCATAAGCTTTCTAATTCACTAATTTTAGCAAAAACTAAAGCATGCTCTTCTAAAAAAAATGGGTTTTCTGAACAAACCTTTGATGAACTCTTCAAGATAACGCCTATTCAGCTGCTATCTACTCTTGTTATCAACGTAAACCACCTCAAAGCCTTCCCTACTATGCTTTTGGAGCTTTAGGCAAAGTTGTGGGACTCAAGAACAACTTGAAGATGTGAAGAAACTAGAGAAACTCACAGCAATACAACTGAAGAAGACAATTTCTTCTTTAGAGAAAATTCTTTCGAAATTCTGTTTGTTATGCCCTTCTCCAATAACTCCATTCTACTTAATATATAACAGATGAACATGCAAAGTAATGGAGTTCATGGCTTGCAGCTCATGCTTGGAGAATCAAGGTTAAGAAGATAATGCATTTTGTGTGAGCATAAAGATGATGGTAATGGAAAATACCTATTTTCCATTTTTGTGCAATCATGGAAATGATTTTCATTTTCTTTTAAAACAAAAAATAATATTAAATCATTTTAATTCAAAATTTTATTTTCTTAAATTAATTTCATAAATTAATTTTTGCACAATAATCATATTTAAATATTTATTCTCTTGTTCCATTTAATTTGAACGAATCTCTCAAGCTACCCTAAAGCTTATCTATTTATGAGCTAGTAGGTGGACCTCGCGGACCTACAGATCATGGGCTCCAATGATTCGAGATTAATCGGCTAAACTCATTAGTCCGATCGTCCCCATTCGTTAACTAATGGGACATTCCACTATAGCCCATAGTTGAACTCCCCCCACTGTAGATATATTATGTCCACTTAATAATCATAATCAGTAAGTTGATCCTTCACTGGTTGTTCGTAATCACAGCTAGGTTAAAAATACAGTTTTACCCTTGTGACTACATTTTGTTTTTTAATTTCCTACTGATCCTCTAATGAACAATTCAGATTCATAATCTCTATGAATCAAATCCTTTCTCTATCATGAGAAGGCGGGGCCCCGATTGTTCAAGACTTGGAGTCAGTACTTAAGAGAACAACCTATCTACTAACCCTCAATAGGGTAGGAGCGAATTCCATCTTGCAAGGCTATGTCCCCGGTTATTTATCTGGTTTTATCCTCAAAATGGTAAGCTCATTGAGCAGTGCTGTTGGACTATTCTCACCATTTGCAGATCAAAGGATAATCCCGAACAAATAGGAGTTCATAGTTAGCTTAAGATTAAGATCGAGTTAACTGATAACTTGTAGAAATACACGTTATTTATACTACCTTATCTAGATATTGCGGCTAAAAGAGAATAAATATGCACCAATTGTATGAAAAATAGCTTAGAAATACAATAATTATGAATTATCGCAATTACACCCACTTACATCTTCACGATGGAAGAAAAGGAGATTTTTACTCTATTTTGTAGGAAACCAAGTCACCACTTGTGATTAAGGCTCAAGACAAACTGACTAACGCATCTCTATCACATTGTGCCCGTCAATCAACAATGAAGAGACGATTAACGCAATAACGGCGCAATGCGATAGTCGATCCAGAGCTAAACTACAACCGCATGTCGTAATAAAAACAACACCGCATGCGAAAACACGATCGAAAGATGCAGCTGAGCAACGCAAATGCGGAGGATTGTGACACGTGTACAACTAACGATTGTGTAGATTTGATGGTCTGATTGCATAACAGAAGGAATAATTATCCCACCATCTTCAGAATTTCCATAACAAAAAGTGGGGACCACGAGCTAAGAGTCAAAGCTTTTCAACTATAAATACCCCATAGAATTCAGAGAAAAAGGATATACTTGATACGGGGCAAATTGATATTAGGCTATTGAGAGAGAGGCTGAGCTGAGTGCGGATAGGAATAAATCCGGGAAGAGAAGAGAAAAGGCCGAGGGGTGAGTCTCAATGCTATTCTGCCAGATCCCCGCCGCGAAGCTCTATACTCAGATCCCTGCTACCGGTTGAGTAAGCCTGAGAGGGAAGCTCATCCTTCTGCACGATCCATCACATCGACAAGCAAGTCTCCATCCAGATCGGCATCAAGACGTTGGCGCTTGTTTGTATTTGTTTCTAACTCTATTCATCATTGTATTTCATCTTCTTTATCTCTTCATTCACAAACCATGTATCTAACGCTAAATAGTTTATTCAATGTCTCGATCGTTGTCATCTCCCCTTCTCTGTCAATTTCCATTCCTCCATTTATCGTTTTCTCCATGAAGTCTTCTTAATCCCTTGGTAGTTAATATGGATTAAACGAGTAACTTAATCTGTGTTAAAGAGATAAATGCGTTTAGCTAAGGCATGCTAGACGACATCTTCACCTGTGAGAGCATAAGTGAAGATGTCATTCTGATCTATCGAGAGAATGTCAGAAGAATGCGTTAACTAGAGTGAGTAGTACTTCAAAGATGGAAGCGACCTTGCGTTCATTATGCTCGTCCCTGTTTCACCACAGACATGTGGGAACGCGGCCAATCATCGAGAGGTGTACACCAAGGGAAAAACGGAACCGTACTTATATCATTAACGCAATTAAGGAACTTGCGCTGTTTATATTAGTTATCTTTTCTTTTTCTGCTTCACACATAAGACTTACCAACACATCACACGATCTTTGTATAATCTTCACAGTCAACCTTAACCTCAGTATCTTGTATCATAAAACCTGTATCTTGTATCATCTTAGCTTAGGTTTACTGTACTTTACTTTATTATCGCATTTTTATCGTTTTCCTTTACTTTATCGCAATTTTAGATAATTGTACACAAATACCTATATAAATTGAAAAACCCCTGGTCACATGTATCACAAACATAACGCAATAACCTCAAACAGTCCCTGTGTTCAACCTTGGATCACACCGAGAAACTTGTGGTAGAATTATACTTGGTTCCAACGCAAGAAAACTTGTGACAACGCACAACATACTACAAGAACATTCATTAACAACGCATATCTAGAAGTAATATCGCATAAATTGAGTCAAGTTAGGTCATCATTGCATATCATTGGACTTGCATCTTGCGTGCATTGTACTCTATAGCTTCAGTGTCAACAAGTTTATGGCAACATGAGCTTGTAGCACATCATCTAAGCATCGCATCCAAGTTTATGGCGCCATTGCCGAGGAACTGGTAACGGGAACATAGGCTTGTAGCTTAAGATAGAATTCTAACGTTCATCAAGTTTATAGCGTCGTTACCGAGGAACTGGTAACAGGAACATAGGCTTGTAGCTTAGGATAGAATTCTAACGTTCATCATTAACCTAGGTTACATAATAAATGAAATAGTCAGTTTTAATAGTAAACGGTCGTTATAAAGAAAAGTGACTATTTTCGTGGTCCAGTCTATATGCAAACTCATTGCATAAGATTTCCCCTACTCACATGTCTCAACATGAACGATTTGTGGATCACATCGTTTGTAGCACCTTACAACTTCTTGTAACAACTACAGAGTGTGCCGCATCCAATAGTGATACTAGGATGAGATATCCAATTTCATCCATATACTTATTAGACCATTTAGGCTATATATTGTCAACTTGATCCTGTTTATGTCACTACATAAAGTTACAACACTGAGACTATAGTCAAGGATCGTTTATTAGATTTTTATAATAAGATACAAAATCAACAAGTCATTGTTATTGATTAAATAGAATGTTTAACACGAATTGCGAGTTCTAGGACATTCCCAATAGATTTCTCGCTCGTTCCTCTCGTTCCTCCCCCTCATTCATCTCATTCCCCAATTTTGTAGTTTTTTTCATTCTTTTGAATTCTCATTCTCACTTCTTCCTCTCTATAATTCACGCTCCAACTTATATTTTTTATTCGAGAAGATGAAGACGTCGACATAAACAAAAGAAAGCACCGGAAAGGAGGGGAACCGAAAGAAAAGAGGGTGAAAAGGAAATCTCGCTGGAAAAAAGGAAAAAAAAGTGACATAAACATAAATTGTAGAAAAAACGGAAAATATATATATATATATATATAAAACTCTGCAAAAGAGAAAGAAGAAGGGAGAAAGATTAAAATGGTAAATTCATAGGATAATGACATAAATTGAAGGCAAAAAAATGGAACAAATTGAAAAGTAAGACCAAATTTGGAAATGACTATCGGTACCATATTCCCGTATAATAACCTACATTCTTAGTAGACATAACAAAATTCCCCTCGTCTGTTTTCCCATCATCCATCCATAATCAGTTTTCCTTTCACCAAAAATGCCCGCCGTCTCTCCGCTGCCTATCTCTGAAGCAGATTCCGGCCACCGTCTCTTCTCTCGCATCCGCCTCGCCACCCCTTCCGATGTCCCTAACATTCACAAGCTAATCCACCAAATGGCCGTCTACGAACACCTCACCCATCTCTTCTCCGCCACCGAATCGGATCTCTCCGCCAATCTCTTCTCTTCGCTGCCGTTCCTCTCCGTCACAGTCTTCATTGTCGAAGCCTCTCCCTATCCCTTCCCTCAAAACTCTCCTCACAATCGTAACCCTAATTATAGCCCTGTCGTTGGTGTGGCAGACTTGGAGGTCCCGGTGGCCGATCCGGAGAGGGAAAATTTCAAATCGGAAGGTGAGGAGGATGTTGTGGTGGCCGGATATGCTCTGTTTTTCCCTAATTTTCCGTCGTTCTTGGGAAAACAGGGATTGTATGTGGAACATTTATTCATAAGAGAGTGTTACCGGAGGAAGGGATTGGGGAAAATGTTGGTGTCGGCGGTGGCAGAGCAGGCGATAAAAATGGATTGCTGTGGAGTTAATTGGGTGGTGCTTGATTGGAATGTGAATGCAATTCGATTTTACGAGGAAATTGGGGCTCAGATCGTTCCTGGATGGACAAGCTGCCGCCTCACCGGCGAGGCCCTTCGGGCTAGCGCCAACGCTACCTGAAAATAAAGAATTTCATTCAAAGCTTAAAATTGGGAATTAGTTTGAAATAAAAATTCAGTTGATGGTTTATAATTAGAATTTAATACTTACAGACTAGAGGCTATGAGAAAAGAATTTTTACATTTTTATTTTATATTTCTATTTTATCTTTGGTTGCATCTATTCGGAGGGTTATACTTAAAGTGGTGTATTCTTCCATGTGTAAGTGTGATTTAAACTATTAAACATCACAATAAGGTGATAGAGACGGTTTGAACAAGGAATTATGTTCTTTTTCTATTACAATTATTCAAGTTGGAGTGATACATCTTTTTTTGTCTAGGTGTGATGTAGACAAAATATATGGAAAAATCGTGATCTAACGATGAAGATATATTTGAAAAATCATGATCTAAAGATGAAGATATATTTGAATAATCATAGTCACATTACAATTATTGAAATTGAAGATGTATAACTCATGTATGAGTACTATATAGACCATAGATATGAAACTTCAATATCTAGTGGTGGAAATATGTTTGAACCAATAATCACCTATGTTACTTTTTAAATATTCATAAATTTCTAGTTTGTCTTTTCTCTTCAAAGAGTTCTACTATTCATGTAAAATAATGTAAAAAATATATATTTATATATATAGTAATTATAATCTTTTAAAACATCTTTATGTACTAAAATGAACTACGCATTTTACATGTGATTAGTCTCTTTCTAAATAGTAGAGATTATGAGAGGTTTATTGATTATCAAATTATAGCGACTATTTATGAGATATTGTCCGGTCATAAAGAGTAAATTGTGACTTTCAAAACCATAGAGATTAATGCTAACTTCTTCCTACCTATAGTTCAATATAGGGTTTTTCTTACCCTCAAAAACTAAAGTAAAGTATTATTGTTCCGTAAATTTAAAGTAAATATTATCTGGTAAACTTTTTTTTCAGTCAACTATTTGGTAAATTTTGAATGAAAATATGAAGAATCATAGAGTGATAAACTGTAACTTAAAAAAATTAAAAAGTAAATTTATAATAATTTTTTTAAACAAAATAACTGATCATAACATTGATGAAAAGTCGAAACAACTGCAAATTTATGAAGGTTTTTTTAAATAACAATGTAACTTTCTAAGACACCTGACAGGGTTGCTACTCATGCATGCATAAACTTGTACATAAACTTTTACATTTAAAATAAGAAAGTTGGACAGTTTTATTTAATAAAGAATTCAAACAAAATTTCAATTCAAAATTTCATAATATTTTGATCGGGTACCCCTAAAACATAGATTTTCAAATAAGAGAAACTAATTGAAAAATCTCAAACATCTAAGTTTTGTGAAGTACTAAAGCATGGGAAGAAAATAGGAAAACATGAAAATGACTCAAGAACTCATATGAGGAAGCATTTGTCTGGTCCCATTGGTACTGTCACAGATTCCTTTTGTTAGTCTCCCATGTATTCTTACCCTTACCTGAAAAATATGTAAATATAAGGAATGAGAATAAAATACTCAGTAAGTGACCCCATTATCGGGATCAGGCTAAGCAATCACATGCAGTAAATGCTTGGGGTCGGTGGGACATGCATATTGTCACTGTTTCTAGATGACTATCTAAGGGGATAATCTATCTCACCCTAACTCGCATGTCTAGTGACCTGATGGCACACTATAAAAAGACATGAAAGTGAACCTGTCGATTCACGGAATCGTAGCATGCAAATGAACCTCGTCAGTTCACGCATGTCTAATAGCCTGTCGGTCCGTTGTATCAAAATATTTGTCAAGGTGAGATGGTAGATTACCTCTACTGGTCTAACATGCATCACATGCATAAATCTCATAAGTGGTCTTATAGCACAAATCATAACATAACATGTAGATTCAACATGCTCATATTTCTCGTAACTTTCATGCATAAAAAAGAGTAACACATTCAAAATCATGCTACTAAAATACATTAAATAACTTAATAATTCTTATAATGATCCGACTTTCTAGGACTTATACTAGGTCGTTACTACATGTATGCATAAATCTCAAAACAACTCTCTCATCAATTGTAACTAAAATCAAAATAATTTTATTAAATAAATAGCTTTTGTAAAATCTAAGTAGCTGAAAATCTTCGGTCGGGGTCACCCTGAAATAAAAATAAATTTCATGAAGCTTTGTTAATAACAATTTCAAAAAATAGAACTCTAAATTCAAACATCAAGCTTGGAATTTAAAACATCAAAACATGAAAACATGGGCTAAAGCATCTCTCTGGTCCTAATAGCATGATCATTGATCCCTTCTGTCATTCGTCAGTGTGTCCTTATCCTACCTGAAAAATATAACATAATAAAGAATAAGTATAAAATACTCTGTAAGCAACCCCACTACCGTGGTCTGGCTAAACATTTATATCCAATAAATGCAACATTCTAGTAGGACATGCAAAAACTTCTACTTATCATGGATAGCCATCTAGTGAATAATTTAACCCAGCCTACCGTCGGAATTTGTACACATAAACTTCTAGAGAAAATCCCGAAGGAGATCACTAAACTTTGGTGAAGTCTCGAAGGAGATCACTAACCTCTGGTGAATCCCAAATGAGACACTAACCTCTAGTGAATCCTGTAGGAAACAGAAACCTCTAGTAAAATTTCGAAGGAGATCACAAATATCTGATGAATCCCGAAAGAAACACAAACCTCCTGTGAAATCTCGAACGATATCACAAACCTCTAATGGGTACATGACTATGGGTAGGGACAACTATCACTAACATAAATGTCATGAATCATAAAATAGAGTCCCACACATGAAACCTAACATAAAGCTCATACATCCTCATACATGTCAAATAAGATCTAATTCATGCTCATACATGTAAGACCCTAACATTAAATTTAAAGTGGGAAGTTAAATAGAGAAGAAAAATCCTAAGAAAGGATATTGGAGCAAAGGGGGGAAAACATCAAAATTATCCAAAAAGGTGACCAAAAGTCCAAACGCCTATGAAGGGCTTAAAACATGTTAGATGCAAGAAGGCATGGAGGATGAAAGCAAGAAGACTTGAAAAATGGCTAAGGGTTCCATACTACCAAAGCAAGGGCATACATGAGCCATGGGGACACGGGCAGGAGGTATGCATCAAGTGAGCATGCTAGGCGTGTAGGCCATGCGTAGAAGCCAAGCGCACAGGCCATGCACCAAGCACGCAGCCATGCGTCGAGGACAAGCGCACAGGCCATGCGTCAAGCGCACATCCCATGTGTCAATGGTGTATGTCGAGCGCCCTGCCTATGTGTTGAACGGGCAAGGGGCAAGCCATCTTATGCGTCAAAGCACTGCTGAGTCTACCGAGTAGCTATGCGTCGATGCGCTATGCCTAGCGCACGCCCATGTGACGAGGCATGCCCATGTGGCAAGGCACGCCCATGCGGCAAGACATGCCCATGCGGCCAAGCGCGCAAGCGCCTAGGCAGCACACCCGTGAGTTGATGGTCAGCACTGTGCATCCATGCTTAGTAGGCCGAGCAAGCACACCTAGCAAGCCATGCGTCGAGGGTGAGCGGCCACCCTATGCGTTGGTGATGGCCAACTCATGTGTTGGTTAAGTGGGACTTTGATGAAGGAAAGGTGAGTTGTTATGCGTTAAGGATAAAGGGTAAGGCTAATTGATGGAAAACTTCAAGGGAGGATGCCAATGGTGTATGAGCATAAGTCTTAAACAATTTAAGTAGAGAAATATGTGAAATATTTAAGTAATTTAGGTGGCAAAAGGAGGATCACTCAAAATTCTAGTAGGAGGTGGACAAAGGAGATTTCATGCAATTGAAGTCTTATCACCTCAAGTAGAAGGTGGGTGAAGGAGATTTCATGCAAAAAAAAGGAGATTTTGGCTGGCAAGCTGAAATGAGAACAACTCAAGGCTAGGCTGGGTAGGTTGAGTGTTGGCAGCTCCAAAGTGAGACAAATGGGAGTTGAGTTGTCACCATGGGGTGAGTTTGAAATGGCTATAAATAGAGGGGTTGGGCAAGAGGAATTTATTCATACCATCACCTAAATTGTGTGTTAAAAGCATATTTAGAGAGTTACGTTCGAATTATTAGGCTTCCAAGTTGATTGGAGATCAAAAGAAACAAAGGTTGCGTTGGTGAGGCATTGAGTCAGCCGACGCATATCCAGCCTACACCTTGCGCGCACGCAGCGCTGTATCTGTCTGTCCGCGCGCGCCTCGCTCGACGTATCCCGTGCGCCAGCCCAGCGCAGCTGCCTCCCCCGTACGACGCATCATGCCTAGCACAACACACGCCCAAATGCGCCAATCCCCTGTGCGGCACAACACGCCCACCGTGCCTACTACCCAACGCCCAGCTGCCTACCACGGTCCATAGACTGCATGCCTTCCCTTAATTTTTAGGTTTCCACATCATTCCACTAATTGGAATTAAATGATCTTATCATGAAAATTGGCTGCTTAAATGGTGGTTAAGCTGATCACCTTCCTTTGGCCATCAATAGAAGGCTCATACTCCATGCCATCGCTTGCTACTCCTTCGTCGCATGCCCTTTCAAATAGTGCATCGCCTAGCCTTAGCCAACGCATAGCTTAATCCCATCACATCACCAACTAGGCTCATGCCTTGGCCACTGCACGTTCTTACTGTCGCGCATTACCACCAGGCAATGCTCACACATAAGCCTTGGCGCATACGCCATTCTCATTGCACTACCCCCTAGTGCTAACCAACCTTAATGTGTAACCTCCGAGCAACACATGCACCTTGTGCCTTGTGCTTTGTGCCAATGCCACCAACGCTAGCCCAAGCACACACAAAATATTCCAATGCATAGGGCCTTCATGTCGCACCCGTCTACCACTCATTGCATACTGTAGTGCAACTTCTTTCCTTGCATAGGTTCGTGGCCAACACATAATCTCACAGCCGCACACTGGTCAGTGCGCATGCGCAACCTCAACACCTAGGCCGCCTTGCACATGTCGTGCGCTCAACGCCTCAATAGCCTAACGCCTACACGCCCTTACCTTGCCACACACCATAAGCTCCATGCGCCCATGTTTCAAAATCTTCATCGTAAGGCTACACTTGGCTTCAACACTTAGCCAAATTTTCTACTTGCTAAACCCAAACACCTTACTAACGCAAATCTCATTTCTTAAACTCAAGATTCCTCCCTTCTTCTTTAATATCTCCATGCCTTTCCCTACAAACACAACATTAGTTCATACTTAACTTACTTAACACATTAGTGAACATACTTAGGAAAGGAAAATAGGGTTCGAGGTTTACAAAATGGGAGTCCTAACTCCTTGAAAACTCCCACCCACAAGCACATAACAGATCCTCCATTTTTTGTTCAAACGCTCCGTTTGACCATCAGTATGTGGATGAAAGGCTATACTGAATTCTGATTGGGTATCTAACACCTTCTAAAAGACTCTTTAAAAAATGGATGTGAAATGTGGGTCACCTTTATCATAAATGAAACTAGTACCTCAAGAGGTGTGACAACCTCTTTCATAAGTAACTATGAAACTTAAAATGCTGAAAATAAACAATACTTTAACATGTTTACTCAGAGAGCCATGAAAACTTCCATGAGCTTAAGAAAATATTATTCACTAAAAACTATTGGGATTGGTGTACTAATTCTCCCGGAGTCTCATAGTTTGTAATATGTACACATTGTTATGAATAAAATAAGAGTTATTTTATTTGGCATTTACTCATATCCAATAAACAAAGCTCCATGGTTATTGTATGTAAACTTAAGCATGTATATGAGATATACGAGTGGATCATGCCTTAAGTGATAACCTAAAAATGTCTGTAGTATAAGGATTAAAGAGAGATACCTGATCCTGGTGACATTATGGATATGGCCCACTTTGTAGATGTTTGCAAATATTGTAAACTACTAAAGATGGTAGATCCTGACCATTCATGTGGAGCCATGCAAGTAGGGGTGTCCTATACAAAGAGTTTGTATAAGACCAAACTACGAGTGACTAGTCTTTATATATAATGCTGTTGATACTGGAGACTTACATCTCACCTAAACGACCATAGGTGACATGACCTCAATCCTGAGTGTTTTGGGAACTCCTGCTTTTGAGGGTGGTTCTTTGATTAGTATGGGTGAGAGTGACCAAAGTGCCAACTCAATGTGCCTACCTTTTTGGGGATTTATTTGATTTAGGAGCTGGGAACTCAGTTACACAAGATGGAATTCACTTCTTACCTGAAGCAGGGGTATGTAGATAGATTGCTCCATTAGAGGCTGATTTCGGGTCTTAAACATAGTGGCCACAACTTCTCTTTGGAAGAGAGGACTCAGTCATAGTAAGATTATGACTTATGTTTATTAGAGGGATCAGTGGTACTTAAGGAGTTAGATGTAACTACAGACATAACGGTTATTGGTCCAGCTGTACTTACGAGCGATCTATGAAGGGTTATCGCACTGTTGATTGGATGATATGGACACATAATATATTTGTAGTAAGGAAAGTTCAGCTGTCGATCTTTAGTGGAGTGCCTGGTAGTTAACGAATGGTGGATCTCGTGACTAAAGAGTTTAGTCAGTTATTCACGTACCGTTGGAGCTTCGAGCTACAAGTCCATAAGGTCCCCTTGGTAACTCAATGGATTCAAGTTGAAAATCAGTTCTTGGTGTTGATTTCAAATGTTCAGATTGACAAGAGGAAATTCGATTATATATGATATGATCGGTATGACGTATGAGATACATCAAGTGGAGGATTAATGTAAATGAGATTTACATTAAGTACCATGAAATAGAAAAAGAACTACAGTTTATATGTTTCATGAGATGAAATATTAAAACTATAGGTTATAAATATAATATGGTAAGTTGCTTATCATATATATTTATAATAATAATAATTATTGGATAATTATATCTTTTTCTCTAATAACCAATTGAGTGGGAGGTTATTGGTGGTTTGCATGGTAACCGTGAGATAAAAGGAAAAATGTTTTCCTAAATTTAGTAGTGGTTGAGAGAGTATCTATTCTCAGCAGGTTCTCACGGAATCGTTGTCAAGTGAATGGGATTCACTAGATGATGGCTGAAGAGAGACTAAATGATCATAGAGTGATGCTACACGATAGTTCACTCAGCAGGCCGATAGCTAAACGATCGTGGAGCTTTTTCTAAACGACCGCGGAACATTTGTTAAACGATTGGGCATTCATCTATATGATAGACCTTTGTCATCTCCCATTTGCTTAATCCTTTAGACGATTTTTATTCCCTCGGTCCCTTCCTCAAACCAAGTCCACACAGAGCCCACACTTCTAGATTCTGATACTGAGAATACTAAGGTAGCCATTGTGGTGGTGTCGTACTCAACTCGATGTAGTCGAGGTTTTGGAGGTCGTTCGTTGAGTTCGCGGTGTTCGTGCTATGTTGCACTCTGAGTGTTCGAGCGTTTGTATGTTGCAGTATTGGAGATCGAACGAGCATTTGGGATCTAGGAATTTGAAGATGAGTCTTCAAAGGTATGGTGTTCTATCCCTTGATCTTTATGTAAAGCATGTCGTAATTTCATATTGTGCATAACCAGTTAGTTTTCGATTCTTGATTTAATTGTTAATGTTCAAATACGAATGGAATTTGGAACGATCATTTCGCTGCTCATAGAAATCCTCAAGTCTGATTTCCTCCGAATTGTCCTGTAGTCTGGATTATCTGCAGCATCACCGGCTTTATTTCGAATCAACTTCCGTCGAGGGCAAGCCTCATCATTCTTGGAGAGAAATCATAGAGATTTGGCGATGCATATTCCCTAATGGGCCTATTGCGATCATTAGCCAAAAGGATTGGATTCGCCATGATGTTGTTTTTGTTTGGTGCTCCGTTTTTCAGGCTGCTCCTTCATCTCTTCTTTATCTGATTGTTGTTGTTGTTGGCGGTCTCTCAGTCTCCATATAAATGTCTTCTCAATCTCTGGGTCGTAATTCGCCAGAGATTGAGAATCTGCAAAGAAATTTGAAAGATTACCATTAGCACACTATTTTGCCGAAGTCCTCGACAACGACACCAAAAACTTGATGTTTGGTTTTATGAAGTGGAATTATGGACGATATGCAATGGTGAAATTGTGTTGAGCACTCGAGTTTCCTCAGCGGAATCCAAGTATAAACTCCACTGAGTTTCCTGGTAAGTTCAGGGTCAAACTCAGGGACTTGTGAAAATAGATTGCGATGATAATCTTATGAAAACTTTGCAATAACCAAATAAACAAATAGCTGTTGAGGTTATTGTTTACAGTAATTAAAATATAAACAAATGCGGTGGAGTTTGAAAAGAGTTAAATAAATGGGAAATGCGATGAGTATGCGGTGAACGAGTTGAGAAGGGTTCCGGCTAACACTTCCTAGGATGCGTTCATGCTTTGCGATCATGTAACATGCATACAATAGTAAACCATCTCTCCATGCAAATGCTACGGCATCTAATGCTAGAACGCATGCGATATATGCGATAAGTCTATAAGACCTATACATAAGCCTCTATTCTTATTTATGCGATGACAGAATGACACACACACAAATAAGGCGACCATATAATATCATTCCTATTTCTAGGATGCATGCGATGCAAGTTGACAAACAGAGCTTATCTTTAAGTCCCTATCTCATGATTATGCAGTTCTAATCTTGCTCTCTCGAGTCTAGATTCTAACCTAACTCTCCCGAGTCCTAGGTTCTTTCTTCAGACTCTCTCTCGAGTAGCTCTAAAGGGATATTTGGCACAATATAACACAAGATAATCGCAAGCAATGAACTTCCTAGGTTATGTTAGCTTAGTTCTTCTCAACCCATTCGACTGGTTTAGCTACTCATGCGTGCTAAGAGAGTGAACAGATGTAGAAATAGGACTTCCATTGTATAAATATAAAGATGAAGTACAAAATATCAATGCAAATATAAAATAAAGATCCTGGAAGCAATCTCTTGCTATACAGGCTTTTACACTGTTTTTCTACTCGTGTTCAAAAGATAATCTCGCTCTCGCGAGAGTTAGCCTACTCTCTGTTTCTACACCTCAAGGTTATCTCTCGAGTTTCCCTGAGCGATCTTCGGTGTCATCACTCTTCTCTTGCTTCGCCTTAAAACGAAAGGAAAACTATGAACAAAGACGTGCGCTCCGAACGTATGAAATTTCGAACTGGTGGAACGGTGAACAACAATTGAACTCCTTTTCTGAAGGATGCCTCTGGTATTTATAGCACATCCAGGGTGAATGGCGGCTTCTCTCTCATGATTGCATAGATGGGACGGGTTTAATTCCCTAACTGATGCGCCGAATATTTGTCACTGAAATGCTGAATGTACTTATTATCGTTAGCGGCTATCAACTTAATTAAGATTTGACTGTCATCAGCTTTCTGTCCCATCGCGATTAATTAGCCTTTCATCCAGATGCGCCCACCATGTTGCGCCGACCAGGTTGCAGAATTATTTCTTGAGCAGATGTTTGCGAACACAATCACTGCAAAGCCTTGCAGTAATGCTGCGCTTGGCCAATGATTTCCTATGATCGCAATTCTTGCCTTGCGTCACCGCATATTCTGCATAAAAATACAAAAATCAACTATTCCTATGCGATGAACTCATGCAACCGCAATATTATGAAATTGATGCTTAATGGACGCAATTTAACATGTTTTATCAATGCAAGCCAACATTGTTTAAGAACTTAGCACTATGATAGCGTGCATTTCTGCCCGTTATCAGTTCGCATTGTGAGATCATTCTGTACTCCCTCGTGGCACCCTAGGATAGCCCCCCTTCGGTTGCATTTTGTGCAGTTGGTCGATATCAAGGTGAACTCCAGAAATGGATAGGGTCACTTTAGTTTTTGCCCCAATTTGATTTTTTCCCTTCGGATTGGTTGCTTGGGGCGAAACTCTAGGGCCTAAAATGGCGGGTCACACTTACGGGAAATTGTTAAGTAAGTTAATGATTTCTTGATCAAAGCAATGATGGGTAGTCGTTATAGGAGCAAGAGTTGTTCTGGTTTTAATTGCTGGTTGAGAATGTCTCAATTCAGAGGGGGAATAAATTAACCACCCTTGGGTGGCTTTCGTCCTAAACCTTTGAAATGTCATTGCGAAACTAGATGTCACACGGGGTTCATGTTAGTTTTGTTAAACCTTATTGGATGTTGTTTGTTTTTCAACTGGTATTTGCATAAAACCTAATGTAGGTCAATGTGTTTTTGCTTTCAGCAACATGTTTGATTTTCCATTTAATGTCTTTAGTTTGACTGTTTACATACAATGGAAAGAATCTTGTAAAACATATTTCGTGATAAATGACCTTGAGTTTGTCATGGTTGAGGAGTGTCCTCAAGTCCCGACCCTTGATGCATCGCGAAGTGTTGTAATGCATATGAGGTGTGCATGAAGTCTAATTCATTTGCCCGATTTCGCATATTGGCTAGCATACCTGATATTTTGGCCAAAAGGGCTGAGAACATGGTCATTGCACATGAGATCATGGACTCGTTGCAAGATTTATTTGAACGTCAGTTCTTACTTTTCGAGCAAAGGGATGGATGACAAAACCAGTAGTGTCATTTCCCAAGTTAAACTCCAGGAAGAGAAAGCAAGTGTTGCTGATTCTGTTAAAGTTCATAGAAGTGAAGTGTTCTCTGAAATGCAACTTGGAACTTATTTTATTGGGTTTTATGTCCTAAAACTCGTGATTTGTAAACAATAAAACTTATTCTGAAAATTCAATAAGTTGTTATTGAATAGATGTTTTGCATATTAGAAATCCAATAAACCTGATCCACTTTTATGTTTCCGCATAAAGTTCAAGTACTCGTGTAATAGTCAAGGGGCTTTTAGGTTTATTGGATTTCTAATAAGCAAAACATCTATTCCATAACAACTTATTAAATTTTCAGAATAAGTTCTATTGTTTACAAACCACGAGTTTTAGGACATAAAACCTAACAAAATAAGCTCCAAGTTGCATTTCAGAGAACACTTCACTTCTATGAACTTTAACAGAGTCAGTAACGAGTCCATGATCTCATGGGCCTAAAATGGCGAGTCCCAGTAGTTAACAAATGAGAGTTAATTCGGTGTAAAGAGTATAACTGATTGATCTCGAATCATTGGAGCCCATGATCTGTAGGTCCACTAGGTCCTCTTACTAGCTCACAAACGGATTAGCCTTAGAGTGGCGTGATAAGTTGATTTCAAACATTCAAAATAGAATTAAAGGAATTAGTAATTATATGTGATATAATTACACAGTTAATTTTGGAATTAAATGGCATTGGAGAATCAATTAATATTTAAATATGATATAAATATTAAATTCATGAATAAGAATTCATGATGATGGAATTGGTGTTATTTGTTATTTGATATTAAATTAATTAAAATTAATTAGATTTTTTAATTAATAATTATTAATTTTATTAAAAAAATTAATTTTAAATTAATTTTGTAAAATTAATAAAGAATTTCAATTTTAATTATGAATTAAAAAATGAAATCAAGTTTTTACTTTTAAAATTAAATTTCAAATTTAAAAAGAAAATGAGAAATAGGAAAATCCCACTAATCCCAAATGTGGGATTTTCCCACTAAGGAAGCAAGTTTCATATTCATATTTGCATTTTCAAATCCATCTCAAATTGCAAGTAGGTGTTGGATCTCATGGAGCAAATGAGTTTACATGATGATCATTCAATATAAACTTGAAATCTGAGTGGAAATGAGGCATGCAATCAGTTGTAATTTGCTGAGAAAGAGTACTTGAAGAACTGTTCTTCATATTGTCAAAACGAGAAACCTTGTCTCCTTATTCTCTTAATCCAAGCTTATTTTGAGTCCCACAACTCAATCCAAGACACCAAGAGGATAGTAGGGAAGGTCTTGTGGTGGTTCACGAACAGAAATAAAGGAGATTACAGCTGAAGATCGTGAATCAAAGGTACTTCAAAGGTTAGTGTTGAAACTCTGTTTGTAGTTTATGAGCATGCTTAGTTTGAAGCCAAATTTAATGAATTGGAATGCTTAATGATCCAGTTTTGCTTCCGCTTCTTGCTTCTCGAATCTAATACCTGTTAGCTTAACTAAATTCTTTTCATCTCAACATTGTGTGGGTAACTAAGTACCTTGAGGTACTTCCTAAGTTAGCTTCTTTGTTCAAAAGCCACATTTTTCTAAGTCCTAAGTCCCATTCAAACTAGCTTCCCTTCTACATCACAACAACTAAACTAGGTACCTTTAAGAAGAGTTTTCTCACATGAAGCATACTTACTTTCCCTTATGAATATCTTTTGCTCTTCGAGTACTACCCCCAAAACTACAGTACCTCATTCAGTTCATCAACCTTAAACTCCACAATACTAATCTTATCATATTAAACACTTTAGAGGTTTCAATAACTAAAAATTCCTCGAGATGCCTTATTCCCTTATGTAATCCCCCCCTCCCTTTTTTTTTATTTATAAGCACATTACTTGAGAACCATAACACACACCTTATTCAAACCACCAATCCTCCGTACTCTAAATGTGATCATGTCGTAATAATCCTTTCAAAATCCTTCTTGAGACATTTGATTTAATATCTAGCAACCTTTACCAAAACTATAATCTCTTCCTCTTCCCCTTCCTATATCTAAAACAACTTTAATCTTGTCCCTAAGTATATGTCTTAGGCAAAGATTCCTTGTACTACCTCCAATCTCATTACCCATTACAAAACATAACATTGGTCCTTAACAAATTCTTGTCTAGACCATTTTATTCCTTGGCTTAAACATATACGTACTTTTATTTCTAAACGATCATAACTATACATAGTTCCATCACCCTTTAAGATCTTTAAACTGAAGTATATACATGTTCCTTTCTAACGATTCTTCCATGAGGTACACTAGTACTAAGTGACCGCATAATCCTTTTTCCCTTTGTAGCGTCACACCTGAATAATAAGCTTATAATAACTTCTATCGAGTCACTGACCCAATATTAGATCATAACTTGTGCATTTAAGCTAAACAAATAATTTAATGCACAACTATCATAAAACTTTTAATTGATAAGACTACCTGGCAATGACGAAGGATCTGTTACTGGGCTATAGAGACATTTTGGACTTACATTGTAAGTCAGTCTATAAAACCCAAAACATAGGCTCTGATACAAAATGTAACGATCCGACTTTCTAGGATTTATACTACATCGTTACTATATGCATGCATAAATCTCAAAACGACTCTCTCATAAATTTTAACTAAAATAAAAAAAAATTAAATAAAAAGCTTTTGTAAAATCTAAATAACTGAAAATATTCGATCGGGGTCCCCTGAAATAAAAATAAATTTCATGAAGCTTTATAAATAAAAATTTCAAATAATAGAACTCTAAGTTCAAACATCAAAATTGGAATTTAAAACATCAAAACATCAAAACATGAGTGGAAGCATCTCCATGGTCCTAATGGCATGATCACGGATTCCTTTTGTCATCCATTGGTGTGTCCCTATCCTACTTGAAAAACATAACATAATAAAGAATAAGTATAAAATACTCAGAAAGTAACACCGTTATCGGGGTCAAGCTAAGCATGTATGTCCAATAAATGCAACATTCTAGTGGGACATGCAAAAACCTCTATTTATCATGGATGGCTATCAAGTGAATAATTTAACCCGGCCTACCATTGATGAGATTTAATCACAAACCTCTGGTAAAATTTCGAAGGAGATCACTAACCCTAGTAAAGTCCCGAAGGAGATCACTAACCTCTAGTGAATCCCGAAGGAGACACTAACCTCTAGTGAATCCCGAAGAAGATACTAACTTCTAGCGAACCCGTGGGAAACACAAACCTCTAGTGAAATCTCGAAAGAGATCACTAACCTCTGGTAAAATCCCGAAGGAGATCACTAACCTTTGGTTAATCCAAAAGAAAATACAAACCTCCAGTGAAATCCGAAGGAGATCACAAACATCTAGTAGATACATGACTATGGGTAGGGACAATTATCACTAACATAAATGTCATGCATCATAAAACAAAGTTTCATACATGAATCATAACTTAAAGCTCATACATCTTCATACATGTCAAATAAGATCTAGTTCATGCTCGTACATTCTTGTAAAATATCTTATAAAACAAGATCATGCTCATACTTATCACATATTTCAAACAGGATAGTCATATCTTCATATTTCCTTTCTAATCAAGCATCATGATTAATACAATCTTAGAAGCATCAAAATTATCCTCAATTTTATTGTCCGGCATGAAGACGGTTCCAGTAGTACGATTACTTACCTTGAACTTGAGCTAGATAAAACTTTGCAATCAATCTACATCCATTATCTAATTCTCTAGGAATGCTTGTTGGGAAAAAAGTTGTCTTTATCAAATAACTAAATATCTTTAGAAACTTCTAAGAGGCATTTCTTCACCACGAAAAGGAGAGCGAGAAAGATAAGAAAAATGTGAAAGTAACCAGAATTTTTCTCTCTAATTGACCACCTTTTGGAATGAAGTGCATAATTGTATTTATAGAGGAAAAATAATCCTAATACGAAAATATTTGGGATTTCATAACTTGAAGTAATAGATTAATAAAAGTAGTAGATAGATTAAATTTTCTTTTTGAATATGACACTTTATCTAATTAGGAAATCTATTTTAAAAAATCAATAATTAAAGTAGTAGATAGATTAGATTTCTTTTTTGAACAAGACATTTTTAATTAATTTCGGAATCCATATTCTAAATGAATTAGAAATTTCACAATCTAATTAAATTAGAAAGTCCATAACCTAATTAATTTTAATTAAATCCAAATTTCTCTTATCAACTCAATTTAAATTAATTATCATCTCAAATTTTGATCCAAAATCCAAAATTAAAGAGGAAAAATTTAAAAGTATAATTTCCCCATTTCTTTTTTAAAGTTCAAATTGCTTTTAATTTCCAGAATTCTAATTCTTTTCATTTTCTTTATTTTCAAATGTTTACCCAAAATAATTTAAAAATTCTAAATCTCTTATCAAATTAGTCTCAAATCAATTAACTTCTCAAATTAACTTAATTGTGGCTCCAAACCAAAAATAAACGAAACATACAATATGATAGTTGAAATAAATTACATTCTTCCAAATATTTAATCAATTTATAATCACACTTTTTCCAAAGTAAATCAATCCAATTTTTTCTTAAATTGAATTAAATTTTAATTATTTCTAAATATCTTTTAAATTAATTATCTCGTCTTTCAAATTACTAATTTATCAAAAAATAATGTTCAAGTGATGGGCCACAAGTTCAACCGGCGGCGCAAATGACGAGGGGTGCTAAGGTCGGCTAGGGGAAAAATGCGTGAAGAAGAGGGTTTGTTTTCTTTTTCTTTTCGGTGCATGCTTATTGAGGGTTATATGTTTTTTTCTACTTAAACCTAATTCCCAATATGTGTGTATATATTAATAAATATAAATCCTTTTCCCTTTCCTTATTAAATTCCAAATTTCAAATTCTTCTTCTTTTCTTTCTTAATTATCAAATCTTTAATCAACTAAATTTCAATTTACTCATCGAAGCTTTTCAATTATCTCAATTTGATCCCAAATTCCTAAAATCAAAGGGACACTGAAACTTAATAATTAGAGATAATTAGCTTAAATTTTTCGAAAACTCGGGATGTTACATTTTCTCTATGTAAACCATAGCAACTTAGAAGAATGAGAAAAACATTCAAAAGAAAATTAGTAAAGCTTGCGACCAGCTATAGAATGAAAGTATGTTTGGTTTAACTTTTTAAGTGTTTAATTTTGAAAATAAGTCATTTCGAAAAAAAAAATGAAGTGTTTGGTAACCACTTAAAATAGCTTTTAGAACACTTTTAAAGTACATTTTATCTCGAGGTTTGCATTTGGTAGTGTTCTTAGTCCCTCCAATTTTTTCATTAATTACTAACAAAAAGATGAAGTTAGACCTTTGAGTGTAATTTGAATCCAAGGATGAAAAAAAAAAAAAAAATACTAATATGAAACTCTAATCTTGTTTTATCAATAGAAAATGAAAATCGATAGGATTAAATAAGAATCTGTTTGGTAGAGAATTTGAAAACAAAAGATTCAATGAAAGCATTGTTGTATTTTATCTTTTTAAATATGTGTTTGTAGAAATTCAATTATAATTTAAACAATGGTTGAAAATGTGTTTGATACTATATTTATAAATCATAAACTAGTTGTAGTTACCACTAAATATTAGTTGAGAGTCGAGACTAAAGCATTATTGGTTTTTTTGTGAATATCTTTATGTTAAAAAAATTTGTATAATTATTATTTCATAATATTATATAATTCATAAAACATTACCTAATACATATTTTGATTTTTTTTAAAAGAAAAAAAAATTCTAAACGATTTTTTTTAATCAAAAAATTGAATTTATAACATGATATGTTGAATTCTTAAATGTTTTTGTTTTAAATTAATTTAACTTTGCATTTTAAAATTCAAAATTTGGATACAATAAAAAAAATGTTTATTTTCAAAATCTGTCAAACACATTTGTTGAACTCAATAAATCTAAAAGCATAAAATAAAATCTAAATTGCCAACTAAATAGTCTCTAAGTAATTTACATCTAAATTTTATGGAAGTATGCAACCGTCGATGTTATTTAAGCTAGAAAATGTGAGATTGCAACTCACGATGCACATTTTCACTTCTACAAAAACTAGTACAACCTTATTAAAAAGAACATAATTCAATATTCGATTGAAAGTTCAAATCCTCATACGTATCTTCTTGTCATAATAATAACGAGATTAAATAAATAATAGGACAGCCTCGTTGCAAGGTGGAGACAGAATTTCAAATTGCCGTTGGTTTTTGACTAAAGAAGCGCCATCGAAGTGGCGGCCATTAAAAACCAACCCATCTCCCATCACTCTCACCATCCGGTATCCACCTTCTTCTTTCTCACACGCTATTAAATTTTTATTCATATTTTAGAAAAAATATCCTTTTATACTCTAAATTTTTTAAGTTATATCAATTAAAATCTTAATTCTTTTCTAATAAAATACATATTAGAGTATTTGACCACAAACTTTATAATCGTTAAAACATATAGATGTCTGTTAAATTATATATACTTTCTCTCTGGTGATTAAAATCTTGAATTAATAATTGTACCAACTAAATCTTAATTTTTTTTTACAAGTGTATGGATTTATACTATTCGTTACATTCTATTTGAATAAACATCGGTAACCTTATAATTTTATCTATTAACAAGTATCCGTACATCAATCTAAAGAAATTCACACAATGCATGGAGGATTTTCAATAGCAATGTTAATAAAAGATCTAAATTGCTTCATTTATGATAAATAAGAGTTTAATGGATACAACTATAAGTCCAGGATGTTGAGATAAACACTATATTATTAAGATCAATCACCTCCTCTCGTATGAATCTAATAAGAAATTAGTCAAGTACAGTACACAAACAGTTTTAACATGGAAAAAACTCCTCAAAGTAAGGAGTGAAAAATCATGGACTAAAATAAAAATCTCCACCCTAATCAATAATAGGTTATATCATAAAATTATTCTAATATCATATTAGATCACTGATTAATCCAAAAATTTAAACATATGAATTATGCCAAATTCAATTATATCAAGGATATAAGATTTTAAAACTTTTCTTGAATCACATTATCCATTGAAGATTATACATTATATCAACACTATCTCTCACAACTCCATTGGACGCCAACCAGACATTTGGTGTGGTAGCAAGAAAATGGCCATCACAGCCATAGTTGACAATAGGGGAGAGAGAAAGTAGCGAGTTGGAAGAAATGTAATAAACTATTAATTTGTATTTTTTGGATGAGGAGGCAGGAGTTGTCTCTCTCGACTGAGTCTGACTCTCGTTGATTCTTAGACAATTATTACAAGGATAGGATCCATCTAAAATTTCTACCGACGAGGGTCCGCTTGGACTAGCTTGATTAAATTTGTTTTTCAAAAAATTTGTTTTTATTTAAATACTATAGTTGAAAAGCTATTTTTAGTTGTTGCCAAATGCTTCAATTTTTTCAAAATCACTTATTTTTTAAATTAAACACTTGAAAATATACACTTCTATTTTGGTCTAATACTGCACATTATTTGATTTGTCATACGACGATAAACATACTTTTGGGTATGGATTGAAGAATACCCTCCATGGATGGATGCAGTTACTTTTAGAGATATGTTTTTATTAGAAATGGCGGGGCCCTCAAAATGACAAATAGTAAACCGTCAAGCCACAACGGTCAAGCGAAGAGCAAAACCTTCAAAACAATAACTCGTTATAGGCTAAGTCGCAGAGCTCACTCTCTTTAAGACGTTTCGCGGCTTTGCTCAACTGTGCAAGCATGTCTAAAAATTACCACGTCGTCCCCAGGATAAAACAACCAAATGAAAACCAATCGGAAGTGCATCGTTATCGACTGGAACATACACCCTTTCTATACTCACTGGTCGGAAAGCTAAGATGGAGGAGGAGAGGAAAATGAAGTGGGGAATAAAGAAATGAATCCTGTGTTACGAACTGCTGAAGGCCTCGCCTTTTATAGGCTTTCAGCGTCAAAGCGAGAAGAGCGCTCTGCCACATAACGTGCGTGGAGGTACGGACGGACCGTTTCTCCCTTTTTTCAGTTAAAAAAAATAATAATAAAAATAAAAAATAAATAAATATTTTTTATTAAAAATAATCATCACATACACGCGCGTCTCGCCACGCTCGATCGGACGACGGCGCGCGTGTGGGATGTCCATCGAACCCACATTGGTCCAAACCCAATGTGGAATTCTCCAACCAAAAAAGTTGGTTGTCTCTCATTTTGAAAGTTCAATTTTTACCCAACAATTTTCATTGTAATTTTGCTTTTATCGTTTGTTTTTACCCTAGACAAAGGTTTAAAGGTACAGTTTTTTTAGTTATAAACTGTTGAGTAAAAGGTGAATTTGAAGAGCTTCAAGATTAATGATGTAACTATTTCTTGAAGACCCTCAATGAAGGTTTTCATGATTGATCTGTTTTCTCCTCTCTTATTCTCTCTAGGGGAGGAAATGGATTCTTTTTGTGCATTTGAAATTCGAAAGATTTTAGAGGGAAATTTTGCATGAGATCTGAAATTGAAGAGGAAAATGTTAGAATAACTTCACTTTCGTGCTATATAGAATACATGTAAGACATTCAGTATAGTCTACATAAACGTTTGAAAATTTAGAGTCTATTTGATGAGTCTGTTTGATACTGTTCTCATTTCCTGTTTCTGTTTCTCATTTTTCAAGAAACTGACTTGTTTGATAATTATTCACATTTCTTATTTCAAAAATTTGAGGAACATTCTTAAAAAATGGACAAATTTTGAGAAACTATAAAAAGTAGGTTCTCTTTGTTCGGTTTCGTCTTATATTAAATCGTTTCTTTTATATAACAAAAGGCACCCTTGGCTTATTCCTAGTTTTGCATGTGAATAATTTCCTTCCAACATTGTTATATGTTCAAATCCTAAGATGGAGACTTTATTTTCTTTTCTTTTATATTTATTTCCATCTTTCATATTTTATTTATTAATTTTATATTTACAAAAAAAAAAAAATCTGTTATATTGATATTCTATTTTAAATTTGACTTTTAAAATTCTCCATTATTTAGATTTATATATTATTTTAATTTTCAATATGTATGTTAATTTTGTTTATATTTCAAATTTCAACTCTTGAGGCACTTGTATTTATTCTTTATTTTCTTTATATTTATTTACATCTTTTATATTTTTTTTTATTAATTTCACTATTTACAAAAATAATTTTCTTATATTTACATTTTATTTTAATTTGAATTTTAAAATTCTCCAATATTTATATTTATATATTAATTTAATTTTCAACATATATACTATTTTTTTTATATTTCAATTTTTTATTATTAAATTTTGTAAATATGCATGTTTATATATTATCTTAATTCTAATATTATAGTATACCTGAAATTGAGTAGAGTTTTATAACATATATAAATTTTATCAACTAAGACATTCATTTAACTAAACTTTAATATTTTACAACCATGACATTTACATAATGGTATAATTAAGTTAGATTTGACTGGACATCATTTAAGACAAATGACTCAAGTTAGAGATGATAATTGTACGACCCGACCTTTCGAATACGCAGACAAGAGCCGTTACGACATAATGCACATTTTCATTCAAAATTTTGATCCTCGTAAATTCAGTGAAAACACGAATGACTATTTAAAACCAAAATATTAATTTGATAAATAAATCAAATAAGCAACACATTTAATTGGGATCTCAAAAAAACATTTAATAATAATAGTAATATTTCAAAATAAAACAATAAAACATGTCATCTGTCTACAAACTCGAGTAAAAAAAAACTAAATAAATAAAAAAATAAAACATGTGTGGAAGCGTTTTCTAATGTCCCCATATGGCTCTATCACGGGTCCTTCTCGTTATTCACCATCTGGCTCTTGTACTCACCTGAAAAACATAAAGTAAGAAACGGTGAGTATACCCCACCACCAGGGTCAGGCTATGCATTAATATCCTATAAATGCGAACATGTAGGTGAGACACACACATAATAATTAATCACCATCAAGTGGCGGACTAGTGAGCGGTTTAACCCGCCCTAATATATATAATAGTTTTATTTAAATTAAAATTAATTTATTAATTATTTTGATTTTAATTTTTGAATTAATGGGAGGGAAATAACTTCTTTCCCCTAATTTCTCTAAACTTACTACATGTAACGGTGGTAGTTATGAGATTTGCTTCTTTTTCACAAAATTTCATTGGAAGACGGAACAATTTTTGCAAGAAAATTTTCTCCCAGAAAAACACATCTTCTCAAAATCCTTTTTCCCCCTCTTCTAAAAAATAATAGAGCCCACAAAACTCCTATGATTCTCATTCCAGAGAATATAGAAGGCTCCAATATTAGGATTTCGAGTATGTTGCAGTTCGTGATCGATTCTGGAGAAAAGGAATTACGTAAAGAAGTTTGATCTTCAAGGGTAAGCTTTCCCAATCCTTTTCTCAATTCTTATTGGCATGTTGTAAATTTGGAGTTGAATGCATATTTTTTTTTATTTGAATCTATAAAATTCTGTATTCTTAAGAAATTGGAATTTGAGACCGATCTCCGCTTTCGCACTGGACCTTCACCAGTTCCTTCAATTGGTATCAGAATAGTGGTTTTGGTCCCAATTTTTCTAATTTTTTTTCAAAATTAATTTTACAAATTTATGTGGATTTATGCATTATGTATTTATTCATGATTGATGAATGTATGGAATGAATGGTTTGTGATTATTGGATAATTTCAGGATTGGACTCTTATTTTACAAGAGTTGACTTGTAAGGGCCCATGTTTTAAGCATAATTATTTGTTATAGAGTCTGTATTTGTTCTATGTTGAGTCATTCATGATTGTTCAAGTGGAAATCTGGAGAAAACGAGGCAAAAACGGAGAAATTTTGAAGGGCACAACTGTATAGTGGCTACTATACAGTAGCGTTGCAACGTTGTGCCCTAGCGTTACAGTGCTGCAATCAGGCAAACGGAGTGTTCTATCTATAGCGTTGCAATGCTAGGTCACAGTGTTGCAATGCTACGAGACAAAAAGAACAAACCGATTCACGCCTGTTCAGCTCGTAACTCAGTTGGTTTGTGTCCGATTCGATTGGTTTGAGTGGTTCATGACTGGTTCGGGTGCTGGGTGGTCCAGTTTGTGCGGTTCAAGACCCGACTCGCTTGTTTTGAACTGGTTAACCATTATTGCTATAATAGATAGTTATTTTTTATTAACTAAATTAATACAAGTATTATATTAATTTAATTAATAGTTTAGGAGTCCAATCCCGGTCCAATGATTGATGCATTTGATGTATGATTTTTTTTTTTTTTAATTTTATATATGTTATAATGTATGTCATATAGTAAAATCCCACCATAGATTATGCATTATTCATGCCTCATTTATATTATAAATATTATAATATACAGTTGCATGATTTAATTTTATAACATGCTTATGCATCCTATAATATAAGTGTTCTAGTATATGTTTGTATGCATTAATAACATAGGCATGCATCATTTATATTATAAGTGTTGTAATATATAGTTGAATGTATGTATGGATGTCTGTTATTATTTATATCATTACTTTATTATATAAGTGTTATATATGGTTAGTAATGAAATGGAATTGCATGAAGCATGACACTACTTTAGGTAATTTAATGATTGTTATATTTTTACTAAGTGTATCAATGAATGTAATTCTATGGTTTTAATTTATTTCATTTATTTTATAAATATTATAATTAAATAAAATTTGAAATGAAAATCAATAATTCAGATTGTATGCAACCCTTAGGTTAAAATCTTTTTTTTTTGTTTAAAATGGTATTAAAATATGATTGACAAAGACCTACGTTCATATTTCTAATAAGATTAGAAATTAAGTTTAGTCTTTTATTCAGTTTAATAATTACTTAATTAAAAGATTAATTTTGTAGCAAATGTGTCTATAGGGACCTTTTCTCTAAGGCTAGTTCTATCTAGGTTAGGATATTTAAGTTGACAGAAACTAACACCCCTACCTGGGAACTTACCTAGAAAGATGAATTAGATAAATTTGCTACAAGCATGCAATAGTTGATTAAGGTTTATTAAAATGTTTAATAAACATTAGTCAAAGTTGTTTAACCATCCAAAGTAAGTGTTACTTTTGGAAAAATTAAACAATCACTTAGTTAAAATCAGTAGTTGGATTTTCCTAAGTTAAATAACCCTAGGTAAAACACTCAGTGGGAGGAAAATGAGGTATATGATACTTCATTTTACCTTTTCATGTTTCTCCCTAAAAGTTCACACCGTGAGATTTATACTCAACCTTGAGGCACCTTTGCTTGTGTCTCCCCATGGATGGTGTTTGTATAGGTCAATATCAAAGTGAATGGAGAGAGCTTTTATAGTAAGTGGGAGCGAGACATGTGCCAACACATATCGCGATCCCTCTCATTAGTTTGTAGTAAAGTTTCATGCTCGGCCTCAAGGCACCTTTGCTTGTGTCTCCTTACAGATGGCATTTGCATGATTCTTTACCTAAAACTCTAGAAATTGATAGGGTTGCTTTAGTTGTTTCCCCAGTTGGTTTATTCCTATGGTTGGCTCATTGGGAGCCGAACTCTAGAATCTAAAATGAGGGGTTACTCTTACAAAAAAATGTTAAGTGATTTAACAATTTCTGGACCGAATAATGGTGACTTATAGTTACAATAACAAGGAGTTGTTCTGTCTATTGGTTGAGATAGTCTCATTTCAGTGAAAGGGCACCTGATCACCCTACGGTGGCTTTTGTCCTATCTCACTGAAACATCATTGCAAAATAGATGTCATTTAGAGTGCATTACATTATTTTGCTAAATTTGATTGGTTTTTGTAAATGGGTTAATGCATAGATTACTAATATAAATAAATTGTATGGTTTCAGTAAACTACATTATGACTTTCGCGATACTAAACTTACTCGTTGCCGATAAATACTACGTGGAAAAGCTCAATCAACACAATTTTAATCATCGATGACCTTAGATTTCTCCTTATGGAGGATTGTTCTTCTGTACCAGCTCAAAACGCCACTCAAAACATTCTAGAGGCATATGAGCGATGGGTACAATTTTAGGCAAATGATAGGGCCTAAGTGTATATCTTGGCTAGCCTTTCTAAAGTCTTGGCTAAGAAGCATGAGCCCATGATCACTTCTCGTGAGATCATGGAGTCCCTGCGTGTTGGGTTGTATGTCTTAAAACTTACAGTTTGTAAAGGTAAACATTTTTTATTATCAATAAAGATGTTAACCATAATTTCTTCAATAAAGTTGTTATTGAATTTTGTCAATTGCACTTGTAAAGACTAAGTCTAATAAACTAAGATCCATGGCTATTATATGAATACTTGAACTTTATATGGAGACATAAAGATAGATCAAGTTCGAGTAAATAGCAAAAACGGTCTATAGTATACGAATAAGGTTGGGTGCCTTATTCTGGTAACACTATTGGATGTAACCCACTCTGTAGTTGTTACAATTTGTTGTAAAGTGCTACAAAGAAGTGATCCTGATTTGTTCACGTACTGACATGAGGAGTGGGGGCGTCCTATACAATGAGTTTGTGTAAGATCAGACCAAGAAATAAGTCACTCTTACTTTATAACGCTTTTTACTGTTTAAGACTGACTATTTCTCTTAGATGATCTAGGTGACTTGATCTTAATTCTGAGTTAACTATGAACTCTTGTTTATTCGGGATTATCCTTAGATTTGCATAGGTGAGGGTTCCTCAATAAGCCTCCCATTTCAGGGGTAAGACCGGGCAGATAACTGGGGACATAGGGTGCAACATTGAATTCGCTCCTACCCGATTAAGGGATCGGAGGAATGTTGTTCACTTAAGTGTTGAATCTAAGTCTTAAACAAAGGGCCCCACCCTCTCATTGGCTTGAGAGGGATCCAATTTAGTGATTGGATCATAAACCAATTGTTCATTAGAGGATCAGTGGAATCTAAGTCTTAAACAAAGGGCCCCACCCTCTCATTGGCTTGAGAGGGATCCAATTTAGTGATTGGATCATAAACCAATTGTTCATTAGAGGATCAGTGGAACATAAGGAGCAAGATGTAATTTCGGGAGTAAAACAACATATTGACCTAGTCGTTATTACAAACAATCTATGAAGGGTCAACTTACTTATTATAGTTAAATCAAGTGGACACAAATATATCTACAATGAGAAGAGTGTAAATATCGAGCTATAGTGGTGTGACTCGGTAATTAACGAATATTGATTAATTCGGTCTAAAGAATTTTAGCCAATTAATCTTAAATCGTTGCAGCTCATGATCTGTAGGTCCATAAGATCCCTCTACTAGCTCGTAAAACATGAATACATTAAATTAGTAAATTGAATGAATTTGAACTGATTTCAATTTGAAGTGTTTAAATTGCAAGTTAGGGTTTGATTTTGAATTGTTCAAATTCAAATTAAGGTTTGAATAATTATATTCGATATAATTAAACGTCTAAATTGTCAAAATTAAATAAAATTGGAGTGTTTATAATATTTAAATATTGATTTAAATATTAATTACATGAATATAATTCATATTCAAAATTAGGTGTTTGATTAATTTAATATTTGATATTAAATTAGTATTTAATTAATTAAAATCAAAATTTATTTTCTATTTATTCAATTTCAGAAATTGATTTTTTTTAATTTAATTGATTTTTAATTAATTAAATTAGAAAATGAAAAATGAAAATTATAGTGGAGATTTCCAATTTATGGAAATCTTGAAGTGTTTAAACCAAACACTTACCTAGCCTACTTAATCTTGGACTTGGATGTGGCATCGACTCTTTCCATCTGCACTTGCATGAAAGGTTTTGATAAAAACCTCTGAATTTCTCAGATTTGAGTAGTTCTTCGCTGCTAAGAAATTAATTTCTGCAAAAAACTTTCTTCTCTCTCAAGCTCACTCGAATTCCCATCATAATTCACTTCAATCTCTCAAGCTCACTGCTAAGAATTCATGAAGAGCAGCCTGGAATTGGAAGAATTCTTCAAAGACATGTTTTTCATGAAACCCTCTTCTAAAAATTTGATTTTTCATGCTTTTAGAACTCAAATTAAATGTAATTAGAGTGCTTATTGATTCTAATTACTTCCGTTGCATGTTTCTACATTGTATCACAGCGGGGGATGTTCGGACAACCGTCTAGACAAATCAGGCATGACACTCTAAAATACATCTTCAGTGCCCGTATGCAAGAAGAGACATTTGTTAGAGAACACATTCTCAACATGATGCTCCACTTCAACGTGGTGAAGATGAATGGGTCTGTCATCGATGAGGTTAGTCAGGCTAGTTTTATCTTGGAATCTTTGCCTAAAAGTTTCATACAATTCCGTAGCAATGTTGTTATGAACAGGATTGACTACAACCTGACTACTTTGCTCAATGAGCTATAGAATTTCCAGTTCTTGATGTAAAGTAAGGAACAAAAGGGAGAGGCAAATATTGTCTCATCCTTAAAGAAATTCTACAGAGGATCGTCCTCTAAAACTAAATTTGTGCCTTTTTCTTCCAGCACCAAAAAGTAGAAGAAGAAGAAAGGTGGAAAGGGGAAAGCTAACCTACCAGCTGCTGCACAGAAGGGCAAGGAGACCAGGACTGCAAAGGGAATCTGTTTCATTTTGATCATGAAGGACATTGGAAGAGGAACTGCCCCCAAATACTTGGCAGAAAAGAAGAAGGCCAATCAAGGTAAGTGTGATTTACTAGTATTGGAGACTTGTTTAGTGGAGAATAATGATTTAGTCTAGGTAATTGATTCAATCGCCACTAACATTGTTTGTTCTTCATTTCAGGGAATTAGTTCCTAGCGACAACTGGAAGTTGGGGAGATGACAATGTCTGTTGGAACTGGATACGTCATTTCAGCTATGGCAGTGGGAGGGCATCAACTCTACTTATAGAAATTTTATGTTGTATTAGATAATGTATATATGGTTCCAGGCTTGAAAAGGAACCTGATTTCTATAAAATGTCTTCTTGAACAACATTGTTCTCTAAATTTTCAAGTAAATAAAGTGGTTTGTTTACAAGAATGAAGTATTAATTTGTTGTGCCAATCTTGAAGATAATTTATATGTGCTAAGACCGTTAGCAATTAAAGCTCTCCTAAACATTGAAACATTTAAAACTACAGTAACTCAAAATAAAAGACTTAAAATTTCTCCTAAAAAAAAGTCCGTCTTTGGCATCTAAGATTAGGACACATTAATCTCAATAAGATCGAAAGATTGGTTAAGAATGGACTTCTAAACGAGTTAGAATAAAACTCTTTATCTGTGTGTGAATTATGCCTTGAAGGAAAAATGACTAAAAGATCTTTTACTGGAAAAGGTCATAGGGCCAAAGAACTCTTAGGGCTTGTACATTCAAACCTCTGTGGCTCGATGAATGTTGGAGCAAGATAAGGGTTCAAATATTTCATCACTTTTACTGCTGATTATTTAAGATATGGGTATGAATATTTAATGCAACAAAAGTTTGAAGTTTTTGAAAAGTTTAAAGAGTTTAAGACTGAAGTTTAAAATGCATTAAATAAAACAATTAAGACATTTCGATTCGATTGGGGTGGAGAGTTTTTGGATCTTACATTCTAAAACTATTTGATAGAACATGGAATTGTATCCCAACTCTTAGCACTTGGTACACTCAACAGAATGGTGTATCATAAAGGAGAAATCGAACTCTATTGGACATGGTTTGGTCTATGATGAGTTATGCTTCTATACTGGACCCATTTTAGGGTTATGCAATACAAATTGCAACTTATATTTTGAATTGTGTTCCTTCTTAGAGTGTTACGAGAATACCTTTGGAATTATGGAATGGTCATAAAGGTAGTTTACGCCCCATTTTAGGATCCGAGGTTGCCCAACACATGTGCTTGAGACAAATCTTAAAAAACTGGAACCTTGTTCAAAATTGTGCCTATTTATAGGCTATTCTAAAGGAAAAAGAGGTGGCTACTTCTAAGATCCTAAAGAAAATAAAGTTTTTGAGTCCACAAATGCTACATTTCTAGAAGAGGACCACGTGAGGGAGCATAAGCCCCGCAGTAAGATTGTGTTGAATGAATTTTCCAAGGAAATGACTGAACCTTCAACAAGAGTTGTTGAAGAACCCAACACCTCAACAAGAGTTGTTGAAGTTGGTTCATCTAGTAGATCATGTCCACCTCAAGTGTTGAGGGAACCTCGATGTAGTGGGAGGGTTGTGAACCTGCCTGTCCGTTATATGGGTTTAATAGAAATCCTAGCTATGGTAGTTGATGGAGATGTTGAGGATCCATTGTCTTACAAGAAGGCAATGGAGGATGTTGACAAAGATGAGTGGATCAAAGCTATGGATCTCTAAATGGAGTTTATGTACTAAAATTCTGTTTGGGATCTTGTAGATTAAATTGATGATGTTAATGAAGGAACTCTTAATGAAGAATTCCATGAGAACGTTCGGATCGCTCCAATTTCACCATGACCGAAATACACCATATACATTCAAACGCATAGTTATGCAAAAAAATAGTAATTAACGGCATGCTTTGAACGAAAGATAATAAGGGAGAGATTCTCATACTAGTTGAAGACGCTCTTCAAACTATGGAACTCAATGGAGTGAAAGACCTCTACTCGATCAACAAACGATTAGCAGATGTGTCGGCTGCAGTAGCACGAACAACCGTAAATAAAAGAACACAGCGGGTACAACACCATTAGACAGGAGCCCTAGGTATTCTCGAAGTGAGAACCCAAAGCGTAGTCTTTGGTGAGTTTGATAGAGGTAGGAGGAAGAACTGATTGTGTAGACGATAAGCAAGTGAGAGAGAATATGAAGCTATCGCATAGCTAGATGCTTATCGCTTAGAAGAAACTACACGATCGTCTAGGTTTTACTGAACGATCATTTAGGAAAAAGTAGACGATCGTTTAGCAAATCATTTAGGACAAAGTAGACGATTGTTTAGCAAACACGACACACTATATGATCATTTAGGAAAGCTATCCGATCGTTTAAGAACTAACGTGCGATCGTTTAGGCACGAGGTATGCAATCGTTTAGGCGCTGAGCGACTATCGTATAGACTCTCGACTTATGCGATCGTTTACGTTTCCATACAAACACAAAACCTTCCGATATTTTAGTAACCTTTCAAAATGAAACAAAATTTCGTTTTTATTCTTCGGTTACAATAACCAACGCGGTTTTCCCACTAACGCATGTCCGAGAGACTTTTTAGGTTAATTATCATATAATTAACCAATTAAATTATTAATAAATATAATCATATTATATTTTTACCCTATAGTTTGATATCATATATCTACTATAGTAATTTCTCCTCTACTTGATATAAATCATATTTATATATAATTTCCTCCAAAAAAATGTATTTCATACATTTAGCCAATTATATCATATATAAATAACCAGTCCAATTATATCATATATAATCTAACTTCCTCTTGTCAATTTGAACATTTAAAATTAACCCAAATACTAATTTTCGATTTTATCCAAGCTATTGATAACGGGCAGAAATGCACGTTATTACAGTGCTAAGTTATTAAACAATGCGAGTTTGCATTGATAAAATATATAAGATTGCGTCCAAAAAGTATTAAGTTTGTAACATTGTGGTCGCATGCGTTCATCGCATAAAAACAGTTAACTTTTGTCTTTTTATGCAGAATATGCGTTGACGCAAAGCGTAAAATGCGATCACAAGAAATCAACGGTTGAATGCAGTGTTACCGCAAGGCCTTGCGTTGATTTGCGCTCGCAAGTATCTACTCAAGAAGGATTGCCACATAGAGCCGGTGCAACTTGGTGGGCACACCTGGGTGAAAAGCATAATTAATCACGATGGGACAGAAAGCTAATGATGGTCGAGTCTGAATTAAGTTGACAAGCCACTAACGGTCTACTGTAGCATGTACACTTAACTTTTCGGTGATAAATATTTGGCGCATCAGATAGAGAATTACTACCATCCCATAGGTGCAATCATAAGAGAGAAGACGCTTTTCACCCCGAAGCTCTATAAATATCGAAGGCAACCTTCAGTGAAGGAGTTCAGATAGTTAGAGAATTTTCCCTTAGATAGAATACCCTTGTTCATAGTTTTCCTTTTTATTTAGAAGATGGAGCGAGAGAAGGGAAGAGATGCCGGAAGATCACTTAGGGCAACTCGAGAGAGAACCCAGAGGCGTGGAAAAGCAGAAAGTGGGACGATTCTCGCGAGAGCGAGATTATCTTTTGAACAGAGTAGAAAAGACAGTGTAAAAGCCTTGGGAAGCAAGAGATTGCTACCAGGCTCTTTATTCTCATCTTGCATTGTTATTTTGTATTTCAACTCTATATCTATACAATGGAATTTCTTTATCTACATTTGTTTACTCTCTTAAAAGCTCGCATGAGTAGCTAAATTTATTGAATGGGTTGAGAAGAACTAAGCTAACATGACCTAGGACCTTCAGTGCATGCGATTATCTTGTTTTATATTGTGCCCAACACCCCTTTAGAGCTACTCGAGAGATAGTCTAAAGAAAGAACCAAAGACTTGAGAGAGCTAGGTTAGAATCTAGACTCGAGAGAGCAAGATTAGATCTGCATAAGCGAGAGATAGGGACTTAGATATAAGCTCTATTTGCCAACTTGTATCGCATGCACCCTAGAGATAGGTTATGATATTATGTGGTCGCCTTATTTGTGTGTGTCATTTTTCATCGCATAAATAAGAATAGAGGCTTATGTGTAGGTCCTATAGACTCATCGCATATATCGCATGCATTCTAGTATTAGAAGCCGTAGCATTTGCGTCGAGAGATGATTTGCTATTGTATGCGTGTTGCATGGTCGCAAACATGAACACATCCTAGGAAGTGTTAGTCGAACCCTTTCTCAACCCGTTCACCGCATGCTCATCACATCTTCCGTATCATCAACTTTTTTCGTAACTTTGCCGCAATTGTTTATTTTATCACCGCAAACAACAACCCTAAACAACTATTTTAATTATTGGTTACCGCAAAGTCTTCTAGAAAATTATCACCACATATCGTTTTCCCTAGTCCCTGAGTTCGACCTTGGACTTACTAGGAACTCAGTGGAATTTATACTTGGATTCTGCTGAGAAAACTTGTTTCTCAACGCATTTCCATCACCGCATTTCATTCCATTATTTCACCTTATAAAATAACGCATCAAGTTTTTGGCACCATTGCCGGGGACTTCGGCAATTCAGTGTACTAATGATAATTTTTCTGATTTCTTTGCAGCTCTCAATCTCTGGCGAATTACAACCTGGAGATTGAAATAACATTTTAATGACGATTAAAAGACAACCGGCAACAAGAAGACAGAACCCCAAGAATGGCGGAACAACTGGAAGAAAGGGCTGCAAACGCAAACAATATAATGGCCAACCCCATCCTTCTGGCGAATGACCAAAATAGACCCATTCGGGACTATGCATTGCCTAATCTCTACGATTTCTCTCTAGGAATCATGAGGCTAGCACTAGATTGATCGAGGTTTGAAATGAAACCGGTAATGCTGCAGATGATCTAGACTGTTGGGCAGTTTGGAGGGAGGCGTGGCGAAGACCCGCCACCCACCTCTGGAGCTTCATAGAAATCTGCAACACTTTTGTGTTCCCGAATATCTCCACCATGGAAATTCGACTCACGTTGTTCCCATTTTCCTTATGCGATCAAGCAAGAAAATGGGAATATTCTCTCGAACCGGGAGAGATAACTTCGTGGGAACAAGTCGTGGAAAAGTTCATGAAGAAATATTTCCCACCAACCGAGAATGTCAGGAGAAGAAGATTAATAACAAATTTTGAACAAGAAACTGACGAATCGCTCAGCGATGCCTGGGCGAGGTTTAAGAGGTTGGTAAGAGACTGTCCACATAACGGCTTACCAGACTGCTTGCAGATGGAGATTTTTTACCAAGGACTGAACCCTGCTTCGTAGACCACTGCCAATGCAGTAGCAGCTGATGGTCTGCTTAACAAAACATATGAGGAGGCCAAAAATATACTTGATCGCATTTCCAAAAATCACGAGGACTGACGGGAAAGCGATCAAAGATTAAGAATTAAAGATAGTGACGTGAACAACGGGGCCATCGCATCCCTACAGAATCAAATGACTGCGATGATGAGTTTGAATCAAGGCATCAAAATTAATAGTACGAGAGCGAAAAAAGGGCCCGCAATTGCTCAAACGACCACAAGTTGTGTCATCTGCGGAGATGCTCATCCAATGGAAGAATGCCCAGAAAATCCGTAGTCTGTATGCTTCATAAAGAATAATCCCTATTCCAATACATACAACCCCGGGTGGAGAAACCACCCAAATTTCGCGTGGAAAAATCAACAACAAAGCTTTCAACCAGTGGCGCAAAAAGAAGGGCCACCGAGATTTTTCCTGCAAACAAACGGTCCAACGCATAACCAAGCTAGCAGCTCATAAACACCGCAATCTTTGTCCTTAGAGAGCTTGTTGAAGCAGTACATTGAGAAGAACGAATCAATGCTTCATAATCAAGCAACATTTATCCAAAATCTCGAAATTTAGCTGGGACAAATTGCGGGCGAGCTAAAAAATAGATTGTAAAGAGCGTTGCCAAGCTCAACTGAGCTTCCTCGCAATGCTGGGGGTACAGGGAAGGAATAATGCTTAGCAGTCTCCTTGCTATACGACAAAATGATTGCGGAAGTAGGGGAAGAACCCATCAGAACAACTTGAATGTGATAACAACCAAGGACTTGTTGACTTATAATTCGAAAAAGCCCGAGAAGATGAACCCCGAAGTTGCGTCCACCCTCAAGCCTTCAGAACATGAGACAGAAGAAGTCCAGCTACCACCAGCCTTGCAAGGATTGAAAGAGAAACAAAATGATGAAGACAAGATCGCGACAGTGGAAGTAACGTAAAATGCTATGATCCAACCAAAAATGTGCGACCCAAGAATCTTCACGATACCATGCTCCATTGGAGGGGTCTACAGTGGCCAAGCACTATGCGATCTTGGGACGAGTATAAACGTAATGCCGCTATCAATCTTCAAACGATTGAATATTGGCACACTCACGCCCACGACAGAGACTCTCCTACTTGCAGACAGATCCTGAATACATCCCGAAGGAGAGTTGAAAGATGCCGCAATCTCAATTGATAAATTCATCTTGCCGGCAGACTTCATCGTTTTGGATTATAAAGCGGACGAAGATATGCCCATCATATTGGGACGACCGTTCCTCTCGACCAGTCGTGCTCAAATTGAGGTGCACAAAGGGGAAATCATACTGGACATCAATAGGGAAAAGCTCCGAATTAAGGCAGTTAAGATTCTGGAAGATCGAGAAAAGAAGAAAAAGCCACCGTGGATGTGAAAAGCCCAGTTTGGAATAAGTAGTCCCCGAGTTACTTTATGACTCAACCCATTAGGGACGCAATCCTTTCGAATATCCTTTCTCTACATCAACACCTCCTGAACTTTCATCACTTTGTTGTTATCCTTTATCGCATATTTATTGTTTAAAAAAAATGCGATCGTGCTGAACGATTGATAATGGGCAGAAATTCACATTATCATAATGCTAAGTTCTTAAACAATGTTGGATTGTGTTGATGAAATATGTTAAATTGCATCCATTAAGCATAAATTCTATAATATTGCGGTCGCATGCGTCCAATGCATTAGAACAGTTGATCTTTATATTTTTGTGTAGAATATGCATTAACGCAATGCAAAGATTGCGATCATAGGAATTCACTGGTTGAGTGCAACTTCATCGCAAGGCTTTGCGTTGATTGTGCCTGCAAACATTCACCCAAGAAAGAATTGCCGCATAAAAATAGTTCACTTTTGTATTTTTGTGAAGAATATACGTTGACTAAAGTGTAAAATGTGATCACAAGATATCAATGGTCGAATGTAGCGTTACCGCAAGGCCTTGCAGTGATTTGCGCTCGCAAGTATCTGCTCAAGAAGGATTGCTGCATAGAGCCAGCGCAACTTGGTGGGCGCATCTGGGTGAAAAGCATAATTAATCACGATGGGACAAAAAGCTGATGATGGTCGAGTCCGAATTATGTTGACAAGCCGCTAGCGGTCTACTGTAGCAAGTACACTCAGCTTTTCGGTGACAAATATTCGATGCATCAGACAGAGAATTAATGTCATCCCATCGGTGCAATCATAAGAGAGAAGACTCTTTTAACCCTGAAGATTTATAAATACCGAAGGCAACATTCGGTAAAGGAGTTCGGATAGTTAGAGAATTTTCCCTTAGATAGAATAGCCTTGTTTATAGTTTTCCTTTTTATTTAGAAGGCGGAGCGAGAGGAGGGAAGAGACGTCGGAAGATCGCTCAGCGAAACTCGAGAGAGAACCCAGAGATGTGGAAAAGCAGAGAGCGGGCCAATTCTCGCGAGAGCGAGACTATCTTTTGAACAGAGTAGAAAAGTCAGTGTAAAAGCCTTGGGAAGCAAGAGATTACTACCAGGCTCTTTATTCTCATCTTGCATTGTTATTTTGTATTTCAACTCTATATCTATACAATGGAATTTCTTTATCTACATCTGTTCACTCTCTTAAAAGCATACATGAGTAGCTAAATTTATCGAATGGGTTGAGAAGAACTAAGCTAACATGACCTAGGCCTTCATTGCATGCGATTATCTTGTTTTATGTTGTGCCCAACACCCCTTTAGAGCTACTCGAGAGAGAGTCTAAAGAAAGAACCTAAGACTCGAGAGAGCGAGGTTAGAATCTAGACTCGAGAGAGCAAGGTTAGATCTGCATAAGCGAGAGATAGGTACTTAGAGATAAGCTCTGTTTACCAACCTACATCACATGCACCCTAGAGATAGGTTATGATATTATGTGGTCGCCTTATTTGTGTATGTGTCATTTTGTCATCGCATAAATAAGAATAGAGGCTTATGTGTAGGTCCTATAGACTCACCGCATATATCGCATGCGTTCTAGTATTAAAAGCCGTAGCATTTGCGTCGAGAGATGATTTGTTATTGTATGTGTGTTGCATGATTGCATAACATGAATGCATCCTAGGAAGTGTTAGCCGAACCCCTTCTCAACCCATTCACCACATACTCATCGCATCTCCACCGCTACTGTTTATTTTATTACCGTAAACAACAACCCAAAACAACTATTTGAATTATTGGTTATGGCAATGTCTTCTCGAAAATTATCACAGCATACCGTTTTTCCTAGTCCCTGAGTTCGACCCTGAACTTACCAGGAAACTCAGTGGAATTTATACTTGGATTCCGTTGAGAAGACTTGTTCCTCAACGCATTTCCATCACCGCATTTCATTCCATTATTTCACCACATAAAATAATGCATCAGCTACCCAAGGGGCCTAATGGACTTGTGGCCCGAAGCTCCAACGGTCCGTGAATAGCTAACTAAACTTTTTAGCCACGAGATCCACGATTAGTTAACTGTCAGGCAATCCACTAAAGACCAACAGTTGAACTCTTCTTACCACAGATATATTTATGTGTCCATCGAATATAACCAATCATGAGTACGATGACCCTTCACAGATGCTCGTAAGTATAACTGGGCCAAATTACCGTTTTGCCCCTGTAGTTACATCTCACTCCTTAAGTACCACTGGTTCCTCTAATGAACAATACAACATAGTCCAACTATGTGTGAACACCTCTCGGGCCAAGAGAAGGTGTGTGGCGCCACATCGTTGAAGCCCTGGAATCAACCCTTAAGGGAGTTATCTATCTACTTACCCCTACTTCGGGGAAGGAGTGAATTCCATCTTGTGTAGCTGAGTTCCCAACTCCCAAATCAAACGAATCCCCAAAATGGTAGGTTTGAATCGGCGACCTGGCCACTTGCACCCATACAAATCAAAGGACTACCCTCAATGGCAGGAGTTCCCAACTCACTCAGGATTGAGGTCATGTTACCTATGGTCATCCTAGTGAAGTGATGTCTCTGTCATGGACGGTGTTATATAACAATACATTAATACTTCGTGGTTAGGTCTTATACAAACTCTTTTTATAGGACGCCCCTGCTCGCATGTCCCTAACACGAATGATCAAGATCAAACCATCTGTGACAAATCACAACACTTGTGACCATTCCACAAAGCGGGCCGCATCCACAGCATTACCAGGATAAGGCTTCCCTTCTATATCCATATACTACAGACCATTTTGGTTATCACTCAAGACATGATCCACTTGTATGTCACCACATACACATTTGAGTTACATACAGATAACCAGGGATTTTAAGTTTATTGGTTTGTAGTAAAGCAAATAAAACATGTAATTGAGCAAAAAACAAAATGTGAAGTAAATATCACATATTATACAACACAAGCATTCATACAAACTGTTTACAAACTACAGGACACGAGACTTTAGGGCATCACCCCCAACAATCTCCCACTTGTCCTAAAATGAAGTGGGGTGTACAATAAACTAGTAGAAAACAATAAATAGGGCATAAAAGCCCAATACAAGAAAATCTCCCACTTCCCTAGTCTAGCCGCGGGCGATCCTCTAGACCCATGGTCCGTAGTTGACCCTCAAACTCTGTAGCCATGAGAGCCTTCATAAATGGGTTTGGAACATTGTGCTTCGAAGCGATCTTCGTGACGATCACGTCCTCTCGATGCACTACCTCTCGGATCAGATGATACTTCTGCTTTATGTGTTTTCCGCGCCTGTGACTCTTTCGCTCCTTGGAGTTCACCACTGCCCCACTATTATCACAATATAGGATAATGAGCCTAGACATATCTGGAACAACTTCCAGTTCTGTCAATAACTTCCTGAGCCAGACGGCCTCCTTAGCAGCTTCGCAAGTTGCTACATACTCTGCCTCCATAGTAGAGTCGGTGATGCACCCCTGCTTAGTGCTTCGCCACACTACAGCTCCTCCAATAAGAGTAAAGAATGACCCTGATGTGGACTTGCGGGAGTTCTTATCACTCTGAAAGTCAGAATCCGTGTATCCTGTAAGGATCAAATCCCTAGAACCATACACGAGCATGTAGTCTCGTGTTCTACAAAGATGCTTGAGGATGTTCTTCACTACAGTCCAATGACCCTGGCCTGGGTTAGACTGATACCAACCGACTATGCCCACAATGTAGCAGATGTCTGGACGAGTACAGAGCATCGCGTACACCAAACTACCAACGACAGACGCATATGGGACCCATCTCATCTCCTCAACATCTTGAGGCGTCTTAGGACACATGTTATTAAACAAAGTGACTCCATGTCTGAACATCAGTAGGCCCCTCTTGAAGTCCTGCATCGAGTACTTAAGCAACATCTTGTTAATGTACGATGCCTGAGATAGTGCTAGCACTCTGTTCTAACGATCCCAAAAGATCTGTATACCTATAACAAACTGAGCCTCTTCCAAATCTTTCATTTGGAATTGGGTTGCTAGCCAGTTCTTAACTACAGTCAGTAGACCTACATCATTCCCAATGAGTAGGATATCTTCTACGTACAACACTAAGAAGACTACTAAAGTGTTGATGATCTTCTTGTAGACACAAGGTTCATCAACGTTTTGGTCAAAGCCATACAACTTGATCGTAGTATCAAACTATATGTTCCAAGATCGAGATGCCTGTTTCAGTTCATAAATGGACCGATTCAGTTTGCAAACCTTTTGCTCTTGAACTTGGGCTATGAATCCCTCAGGTTGCACCATGTAAATGATCTCCTTAAGATTGCCATTCAGAAAGGCCGTCTTGTCATCCATTTGCTAGATCTCATAATTTTAATAAGCTGCAATGGACAGGAGGATATGGATCAACTTTAACATGGCAACAGGCGAGAAAGTCTCCTCATAGTCGACTCCCTCTACCTGGGTATCCTTTGCCATAAGTCGAGCCTTAAAGGTCTGTACCTTCTCATCAACACCCCATTTACGCTTGTAGATCCATTTACAACCTATAGGTCTTACCCCATCAGGTTGATCTACAAGATCCCATACTGAGTTGAAGTACATAGACTCCATCTCGAGATCCATGGCCTTGACTTATTTATCCTGGTCAACATCATCCTCTATTGCCTTTCGATAAGACAATGGATCCTTAACGTCGCTATCTACTACCATAGCAAGGATTTTCGTGAAACCTAGATAGCGAACGGGCGGGTTCGTAACTCTCCCACTACGTCGAGGTTCCTTCAACTCTTGTGGTGGAACCGACCTACTAGATGAATGCCCATTAATAACTCTTGCTGATGTAGCATGTTCTTCAACAACTCTTGTTGAAGTTTCAGTAGTTTCATTGGAAGGCTCACGAGACACGACTTTGCTTCGTGGACTGTGCTCCCTTATATGATCCTCCTTTAGAAAAGTAGCGTTTGTTGAAACAAACACCCTATTTTCTGTCGGATCATAAAAATAACCCCATCGTGTACCTTTGGGGTAGCCTACAAAGAGGCATAGCCTTGATCGTGGTTCCAACTTCTTGGGATTAGCCTCAAGCACATGTGCAGGGCAACCCCAAATGTGGAAGTGACATAAACTAGATTTACGCCCGTTCCAAAACTTCAGAGGTGTTCTCGCAACACTCTTGGAGGGAACACAGTTGAGTATATATACCGCAGTCTCCAGTTGAGTAACTATCATGCAGTCATCTGATTTTGTAGTGAAGCAATAGCACCATTACTTGCGTCATTATCTTTGATTCTCAATCTCTGATCACTCTCTCTCCAATCCTCATGGTTTTTAGAGATGCGATCCAAGATATTCTTCGCCTTGTCATACGTTTTGTCGAGCAGACCACCAGTGGCTGCCTCATTGGCGTGGTCTCTTAAACCTTGCCCAGACATCGCTTAGCGATTCGTCAATGTCTTGTTCAAAATTTGTAATTAGTTTCCTTCGTCTAGCATTTTCAGTAGGTGGAAAATATTTCTTCATAAACATCTCTACTACATGTTCCCATGAAGTGATCTCTCTCGGCTTGAGAGAATATTCCCATTTCCTTGCCTGATCACAAAGAGAAAATGGGAACCAAGTTAGTCGAACTTCTTCATCAGAGATGTTCGGAAACATAAAAGTATTGCAAATTTCTATAAAACTTCAGAGGTGGGCGTGCGAGTCCTCGCCACGTTGGCCTCCGAATGGCCCTACAGTCTGGATCATCTGCAACATCACCAGTTTCATTTCGAATCTGCTTCCATCGAGGGCAGGCCTCATGATTTCTAGAGAGAAATCATAGAGGTTTGGCGATACATAGTCCCTAATGGGCCTATTGTGATCGTTAGCCAGAAGGATTGGATTCGCGATGACGTTGTTATCATTTGGTGCTCCGTTTCCAAGTTGCTCCACCATCTCTTCTTTATCTGAATGTTGTTGTTATTGGCGGTCTCTTAGTCTCCATCTAAACGTTCTCTCAATCTCCGAGTCATAATTCGCCAGAGATTAAGAGTCTGCAAAGAAATCAGAAAAATTACCGTTAGCACACTATTTTTCTGAAGTCCCCAATAACGGTGCCAAAAACTTGATGCTTGATTTTAAGATGTAGAAATGTGGATGATATACGATGGTGAGATTGCGTTGAGCAGTCAAGTTTCCTCAGCGGAATCCAAGTGTAAACTCTATGAGTTTGCTAGTAAGTCCAGGGTCGAACTCAGGAACGTGAAAACAGGTTGCGATGGTAATTTTTATGAAAACTTTGCGATAACCAAATAAATCAATAGTTGTTGAGGTTGTTGTTTGCGGTGATGAAAAATAAATGAATGCAGCGGATTTGAGGAAAGTTGGATTGCGTGATAGATGCACTGAGTATGCGGAAGAATGGGTTGAGAAGGTCTTTAGCTAGCGTTACTTGGGAATGCGTCATACTATGCAATCATGCTACAACCATGCACATCAAGTCATTTTCCAATGCAAATGCGATGCTCCTAAGTCTAGGACGCATGTGTTGAATGCAAAAGTGTCCATAGAGCTTATTCTTAAGTCTCTACTCTTTTCCTATGCGATGATGCAAAATGCATAAAGGCAAGGTGACCACATACAATCATATCCTATCTTTAGGATGCATGCGATGCGTTAATAACAAATAGTGCTTATTCTTAAGCTCCTATCTCTTAATTATGCGTTCTAATCTGACTCTCTCGAGCTTAGATTCTGACCTGACCTTCCCAAGCCTAGATCCTGTCCTTAGACTACCCTCCCGAGTATCTCTAATGGACAAATGAAGCATACATAATACAAGATAATAGCATAGCATGAATATCCCCAGTTAAGCTAGCTAAGTGCTTCTCAACCCATTCAACAGATTTAGCTACTCATGCGTAAATAATAGAGAGTGAACAGATATAGAGAAGTAAATTCCATTTTTATAAATGAGTTTTAGTACAAAATAACAATGGAAGATAAAGGTAGAGAGCCTGGTAGCAATCCCTTGCTGGCCGAGGCTTTTACACTGTAAATCTCTACTCGGTTCAAAATATATTTCTGCTTCCATAGGCGTTGGCCCTCTCTCTGTCCTTGAAGCTTTTGGCGCTCTCCTAAGCTTATTGAAATGATCTGTCAGCACAACCTTCCTCTCTCACGTCTGTCTTAAAGTAAAAGAAACTCTAAGAATAAGGTTAAACTATGAGCAGACTTATGAACTTGTATGATGGTGAACTCATGAACTGGTGGAACCCCTTTTCTGAAGGATGCCGCTAGTATTTATAGAACTTCCCGAGTGGAAGGCGGCTTCTCTCTCATGATAGCAGATATGTGACGGCTTTGATTCCTTGACTGATGCGTCGAATATTTGTCACAAAAAATCTGAATATACTTGTTCGTTAGCGGCTATCAACTTAATTCGGATTCGACTATCATCAGCTTTCTGTCCCATCGTGATTAATTATACCTTTCACCCAGATGCACCCACCAAGTTGCGCTGACTAGGTTGCGGCAATCCTTCTTGAGCAGATGTTTGCGAACACAATTATCGCAAAGCCTTGTGGTAATGCTGCAATCGACCAATGATTTCCTATGATCGCAATTTCCACCTTGCGTCAACGCACTTTCTGCACAAAGATAAAAAAATCTATCATTCCTATGCGATGAACGCATGCGACCACAATATTATGAATTTAATGCTTTTTGGACACAATTTAACATGTTTTATCAATGCAAGCCAGCATTGTTTAAGAACTTAGCACTATTATAACATGCATTTCTGCCCGCTATTGTAACGGTAATTTATAACTTTACTCTTTATGCAATACTACTTCTAAATATGCGTTGGTAATGATATTCTTGTAGTATGCGATATAGTAATGCGTGTCACAAGTTTCCTTGCACTGAAACCACGTATAACTCCAATGCAAGTTTCTCAGAATAATCCGAGGTCGAACATAGGGATTCTTTTCGTTAATGCGTTACTTTTGTGATACATGCAACCGGTTTTTACAATTAATAAAGAATTGGGTTTATATAGGAATTTAAAGTGCGATGAAAATAAAATTGCGTTAATAAAATAAAGTTGTGTTGAAAATAAAATCCTAAACTAAGATGATACAAGATACAAGATACATGATACATGATACTGAGTTCGAGACTGACTGTGAAGTTATACAAAGGATCGTGTTATGCGATGGCAAGTATTTATGGATGAATCAGAAAGAGAAAGAGTAAATAGTAAAAACAATGCAAGTTTGTCAATTGCATTAAAGATGCAACTAAGGTTCCGCTTTCCCTTGGCGTACACTTCTCGGTGATCGGCCACGTTCCCATATCTCTATGGTGAAACAGGAATGAACGTGATGAACGCAAGGTTTTTTCCATCTCTGGAAGTACTTCTCGCTTTAGATAACACATTCTTTCAACCTTCTCTTGATAGACGGAATAACATCTTCACTTCTGCTCTCACAGGTGAAGTTATCGTCGAGCATGCTTTAGCTAAACTTAATTATTTCCTTAACAAAAATTAATTTACTTGCTTAATTCTTGCTAATTACCCAGGGAATTAGGAAAACATCATGGAGAAAATGGATTATGGATGAACGAAAATAGACAGAGAGATGATAATGGTAATGATCATAACATTTAATACTATGATTAAGCGTTCGATACATGGTGTGAATGAAAGATTAAGAAGATGAATACAGATGATGAAATAGATATTAGAAATGAATACAAAAATAGTGTCAACGTCTTAACACAGATCCTGAATGGAGGTTGTGCTTGCCGGCGTGTGGAAGTAATGGAGAGGAGAGCTTCCCTCTTAGGCTTGCTCTTCTGGTAGAAGTGACCTTCGCACAGAGCTTTAACGGTGAGGATTGGAAGGATTCTTTGCCGGGACTCACCTCTCTACTTTGTCTCGTAATTATCCTGAATCTACTCTGGAAATCGCTTTAGACCAGTCTCTCTCTCAGATCAGTATATGCACGTCTCTATGTATTCAAGTATCCCTTTCAATGAAATTGCAGAAGCTATTTATATACGAAGATTGCCTATTTGACATTGTGGTCCCCACTTTATGGTTAAGGTAGTTCCTGAAATGGTGGAGCGAACATTCCTTCTGTTATGCAATCAACCCATAAAAAATGCATAACTGAAAGCTGTACACGTTCAGAAGCCTCCGCAATTGCATTGCTCTTTACATCTTCGATCGATTGCCGCATGTGGTGTTATTTTTTATTACCGTATGCGGTTGAATTTACGTTGATCGCTAAGCTCTTGATCAATTGTCGCATACACCGTCATTGCGTTGATCATCTCTTCATTTTTGAATGATGGGCGCAAGGCGACGTAGATGTGTTGTTTCTTTTATCTTTGAGCCATTAACGCATGAGGTGACTGATTTCCTGCAAAAAAGAAGCTGAAACATTCTATTCTACCATCGCAATTATGTTAGTGGGTGTATTGACACCAATTTATAATTCTCGCATTTCTTAGCCAATTTCTATACTATCGACACAACTTTTCTTTCTTTTAGCCGCAATATCTAAATAAAACAATATATATAACTTGTATTTATACGAGTTATCAGTTATCACACCCCCAAATTTAAACAATGCTTGTCCTCAAGCATAAGCTAAAGATTTCCTTTAGCAAGTCGACCGCAATGTTCTTTTCCTAGATTTCTCAAGGATACTTTATTCAATTCTTATATACCAAAATTCCCTTAAGTCTTTATTCAAGTCTCTTCTTAAAATATTTCTAAGACTTAGGGACTGCAAGCTTAACCTTCAAAAAGACTTTACTAACTTCTGGATATCGCATGATTTATTTCAAAAAGAAATTTTTTTCCACCAGGGTGTCAAATGATTTTATCCTTGCATATTTCTTGACATTGTTATTTTTTTCTAACCTTGCGCTGATCCAAGTGCCTTGCCTTCTTTTTGGCTTGTCCCCACGTGTGTCATGCGGACATCTAACTACGAGCAATGCGCTCTTTTTTAGACTAAACTCATACCTACTTGGCAGTGGAGTTGCGGTTACTTATTTATGCGTTGATCCTAGTTACTTACTTTCGTTTTGGCTTGCCGTCACGTGTGTCATGCGGACATCCAACTACGGGTAAGTGCCTTTCACAACTTAACTCTTATCAACATGGGTTTCCTGTTGTGTTGGCAGTGGAGTTGTTATTCTCAATATATATATATATTCAAAATAGCAAGGTCAAAATTAAATACCTCACCCCCAAATTTAAAATGCGGCAATGTCCTCATTGCCAAAGATTTAAATAAGTTATGTGATGTTCTTAGAATGCTTTGTAAAGAGAGTTTGAAAGAAAGCTAGCAAACCCCTGACTTTTAGAAATATTTCATGAGGTGATTATCTTAAAGTTAAGTTGACTCTAGTATATATGAAAGAAATAGAAGCATATTTTTCATAATTGAAATAATAATTGGCAAAGAGACAACATGCGGTAACTTACTAAATTTATCCATGTCAAATGATTGCAGTGATCAAAGAGGATGCGATGATAAAACGTTTAAAACTAACATGCGATGTGATAGCACAAAATTTGAAATAAAGTGAAGGAAGAATACAACCCCCAAATTTGCGCTGTCGCCCGCATTGTGTATTGATGCATCCTTCTTTGCGGCGATTTATCTTCTTTGGATTGCAGTGACGGATTAAGAAAATTGCTTCTTCATGTAACATCTCTACAATCCTGTGCCTTAATCGTTGTAAAAAACAGTGAGAGGGTCAAATGATTTTAAACAAAACAACATTTTTTTCTTTTTTCTTTTTTCTTTTTTTTTTTTCAGAGAAGTAAGAATAGATAAGGCTGCAAAGATATGGTGTAATGAAATTTCAGAGTAGTAGAGAAAAGTTGAAGATTCCATGATTCCCAAAACTTGCGTCCCTGATGAATTTCGATCGTCTGATAGCGCAGGGACCACCTATTGCCTTCTTCATTTAAGGTTTCGACTTGGTGATGCCAGCCTTCTCCATGATATGCTTTTACTCATTGCCCATTAACTTTAAACGTACAGCTCCCATCTTCAGTAATCAGCTCCACCGCACCATGTTAGAATATTTCCTTAATGATGAATGGTTCGGACCAGCGTGTTTTTAATTTGCCAGGAAATAGCCATAGTCGTGAATTGGAGAGCAAGACCTTTTGTCCAACTTGGAGGTTCTTACCGCATATGTGTTTGTCGTGCCAGCGCTTGGTGCACTCCTTGTAAATCTTCCGTTCTCGTATGCGTTAATCCTTCATTCTTCTAGCTCGACCAGTTGCATTTTTCGCACTTCTTCTGCTTTCTTCAAATTAAATTTCAGCTTCTTTACTACCCACAGTGCCTTATATTCCAGCTCTAGAGGCAAATAACACGCCTTACCAAATACCAACGCATATGGGGACATACCTATGGGTGTTTTAAATGTAGTCTGGTATGCCCACAATGTATCGTCGAGCTTTGTTGCCCAATCTTTTCGTGAAGGCCTTACTACCTTCTCGAGTATCAGCTTAATCTCTTGATTGGACACCTCGGCCTGACCATTCTTCTGCGGATGGTATGCAATGGCCTCATAAGTGAAAATGTTTTTCTTTTGGCGGTAATTTTTGCGTCGGAAAAATTTCGAGCATATCTGCTGGGGACAAAGGTACTCATCCATACTGATCACTCGACGATAAAGTACTTAATGGAAAGAAGGACGCAAAGCCAAGGTTGATCAGATGGGTTCTCCTCCTTCAAGAATTTGACATAGAAATAATTGATCGAAAGGGGATGGAGAACCAGGTTGCAGATCACTTGTCTAGACTGGAAAATCTTGAGGTTGACTGCAATGAGTCAGAGGTGAGTGCGGTGTTCCCGGATGAGCAACTGTTCCATATTGAAGTATTGCCTTGGTATGCTGACATAGTCAACTATCTGGTTTGCAGATAATTTCCTGAAGATTATACCTACCACCAACAGAGGAAGCTCAAACATGAATGCAGATATTATTATTGGGATGAGTCGAACCTGTACAAAAAGAGAGCAGACCAGATCTACGACTATGCATACCAAATGCTGCTCAACAACACATATTATCGCAATGTCACGACTCACCATATGGTGGGCACTTTGGAGGACAACGCACCACAACCAAGGTTTTACAGAGTGGATTCTTCTGGCCCACATTGTTTAAGAATGCAGCTGACAATGCCATGAAGTGCGATTGGTGCCAACGCATAGGTAACATTTCATGGAAACATGCAATGCCGATGAACACCATCTTGGAGTTTGAATTGTTCGATGTATGGGGTATTGATTTCATGGGACCATTCCCTCCCTCGAATGGTAAACATTATATTTTATTAGTCGTCGATTAAGTTCATCATTGCGGTCATCTGGTTTTGTAGTGTAGTAATAGCACCATTACTTGCATCATTATCTTTGATTCTCAATCTCTGATCACTCTTTCTCTCCAATCCTCGTGGTTTTTGGATATGCGATCCAAGATATTCTTCGTCTCGTCATATGTTTTGTCGAGCAGATCACCAACGGCTGCCGCATTGGCAGCAGTCTCTTAAACCTCGCCTAGGCATCGCTTAGCGATTCGTCCATATCTTGTTCAAAATTTGTAATTAGTTTCCTTTGTTGGGAATTCTTAGTAGGTGGAAAATATTTCTTCATAAACTTCTCCACTACCTGTTCCCATGAAGTGATCTCTCCTGGCTTGAGAGAATATGCCCATTTCCTTGCCTGATCACAAAGAGAAAATGGGAACCAAGTTAGTGGAACTTCTTCAGCAGAGATGTTTGGGAACACAAAAGTATTGTAGATTTCTATAAAACTTCGGAGGTGGGCATGCAGGTCCTCACCACGCCGGCCTCCAAATTTCCCTGCAGTCTGGATCATTTGCAGCATCACCGGTTTCATTTTGAATCTACTTCCATCGAGGGCAGGCCTCATGATTCCTGGAGAGAAATCATAGAGGTTTGGTGATGCATAGTCCCTAATAAGCCTATTGCAATCGTTAGCCAGAAGGATTGGATTCGCCATGACGTTGTTATCATTTGGTGCTCTGTTTCCAGGCTGCTCCGCCATCTCTTCTTTATCTGATTGTTGTTGTTGTTGGCAGTCTTTTAGTCTTCATCTAAACGTTCTCTCAATCTATGGGTCGTAATTCGCCAGAGATTGAGAGTCTACAAAGAAATCAGAAAAATTACCGTTAGCACACTATTTTTCTGAAGTCCCCGGCAACGGCGCCAAAAACTTGATGCTTGATTTTATGATGTAGAAATATGGATGATATACAATTGTGAGATTGCGTTGAGCACTCAAGTTTCCTCAGCGGTATCCAAGTGTAAACTCCATTGAGTTTCCTAGTAAGTCCAGGGTCGAACTCAGGGACGTGAAAACAGGTTGCGATGGTAATTTTTATGAAAACTTTGCGATAACCAAATAAATCAATAGTTGTTGAGGTTGTTGTTTGCTGTGATTAAAAATAAATGAACGCGGCAGATTTGAGGAAAGTCGGATTGCTTGATAGATGCACTAAGTATGCGGATGAACGGGTTGAGAAGGTATTTAGCTAGCGTTACTTGGGAATGCGTCATACTATGCGATCATGCTACAACCATGCACATCATGTCATTTTCCAATGCAAATGCGATGCTCCTAAGTCTAGGACGCATGTGTTGAATGCAAAAGTGTCCATAGAGCTTATTCTTAAGTCTCTACTCTTTTCCTATGCGATGATGCAAAATGCATAAAGGCAAGGTGACCACATACAATCATATCCTATCTCTAGGATGCATGCGATGCGTTAATAACAAATAGTGCTTATTCCTAAGCTTCTATCTCTTGATTATGCATTCTAATCTGACTCACCCGAGCTTAGATTCTGACTTGACCTTCCCAAGCCTAGATCCTATCCTTAGACTACCCTCCTGAGTATCTCTAATGGACAAATGAGGCATACATAATACAAGATAATTGCATAGCATAAATATCCCCAGTTAAGCTCGCTAAGTGCTTCTCAACCCATTCAACAGATTTAGCTACTCATGCGTAAATAACAGAGAGTGAACAGATATAGAGAAGTAATTCCATTTTTATAAATGAGTTTTAGTACAAAATAACAATGGAAGATAAAGGTAGAGAGCCTGGTAGCAATCCCTTGCTGGCCGAGGCTTTTACACTGTAAATCTCTATTCGGTTCAAAAGATATTCCTGCTTCCACAGGCGTCGGCCCTCTCTCTGTCCTTGAAGCTTTTGGTGCTCTCCCAAGCTTATGGAAACGATCTGTCAACACAAACTTCCTCTATCGTGTCCGTCTTAAAGTAAAAGAAACTCTAAGAACAAGGCTAAACTATGAACAGACTTATGAACTTGTAAGATGTGAACTCGTGAACTGATGAAACCCTTTTTTTGAAGGATGCCGCTGGTATTTATAGAACTTCCCGGTGAAAGGCGGCTTCTCTCTCATGATTGCGCAGATGGGATGACTTTAATTCCCTGACTGATGTGCCGAATATTTGTCACAGAAAAGCTGAATGTACTTATTCGTTAGTGACTATCAACTTAGTTCGGATTCGACTGTCATCAGCTTTCTGTTTCATCATGATTAATTATACCTTTCACTCAGATGCGCCCACCAAATTACGTTAACCAGGTTGCGGCAATCCTTCTTGTGCATGTGTTTGCGAACACAATCATCGCTAAGTCTTGCGATAATGCTGCGCTCAACCAATGATTTTTTATGATCGCAATTTCCACCTTGCGTCAATGCATTTTCTGCACAAAAATACAAAAATCAACCGTTCCTATGCGATGAACGCATGCGACCGCAATATTATGAATTTGATGCTTTTTGGATGTAATTTAACATGTTTGATCAATGCAAGCCAGCATTGTTTAAGAACTTAGCACTATGATAACGTGCATTTATGCCCGTTATCAACAATCCCTACTGCAAGGCATATGTCTGGACGAGTACACAGCATTGCATACGTTAGACTTCCGACTGCTGATGCATAGGGAACCCGTCTCATATCCTCAACTTCTTGAGGTATCTTAGGACTTTGTTCCTTTGACAAATGTATTCCATTCCTAAAAGGTAAAAGACCTCTTTTGGAATCCTACATCTTAAACCTAGACAACACCTTGTCTATGAAAGATGTTTGAGACATAGCTAGTGTTCTATTCTTTTGGTTTCGAACTATTTGAATTCCAAGAACGTACTGTGCCTCTCCTAGATCTTTCATCTGAAATTTGGTTGCTAGCTGATAACGGGTAGAAATTCACGTTATTACAGTACTAAGTTATAAAACAATGTAGGATTGCGATGATTAAAATATACAAGATTGCATCCAAAAGCATTCAGTTCACAATATTGCGGTCGCATCCGTCCATCGCGTTAAAACAGCTAACTTGTGTATTTTTGTGCAGAATATGTTTTGACGCAAGGTGGAAAATGTGATCCAAAGAAATCAACGGTCGAGCGCATTAAGAGATTGCGTTAACGCAAGGCTATGCGATCATTTTCCCTCGCAATTATCTGCTCAAGAAGGTTGCCGCATAGAGCCGGTGCATCTTGGTGGGCGCATCTGGGCAAAAAGCGTAATAAATCACAATGGGACAGAAAGCTGATGACGGTCAATTTCGAATTAAGTTGACAAGCCGTTCACGACCTACTGTAGCAAGTACACTCAACATTTCGGTGACAAATATTCGGCGCATCAGATAGAGAATTAATGCCATCCCATCAGTTCAATCATAAGAGAGAAGAAGCCTTTCACCCCGAAGCTCTATAAATACCAGAGGCCACCTTCAGTAAAGGAGTTCGAAAGTTAGATAATTTTTCCCATAGTTAGAAGTAGCCTTGTTCATAGTTTTCTTATACTTAGAAGGCAGAGCGAGAGAAGGGAAGAAACACCGGAAGATCGCCTTGGTCAGCTCGAGAGAGAACCTAGGAGGCGTGGAAAAACAGAGAGAGGGCTGACTCTTGCGAGAGCAAGATTATCATTTGAGCAGAGTATAGAAGAACAGTGTAAAAGCCTTGGGAAGCAAGAGATTGCTACCAGGCTCTTTATTCTTATTCTGCATTGTCATTCTGTATTTCGATTATATATCTATAAAATGGAACTTTCTTATCTACATATGTTCACTCTCTTTAAAGCACGCATGAGTAGTTAAATCTATCGAATGGGTTGAGAAGAACTTAGCTAACATGACCTAGGATTTTCATTGCACGTGATCATCCTGTCTTATGTTGTGCCCAACACCCTTTAGAGCTACTCGAGAGAGAGTCTAAAGAAAGAACCTAAGACTTGAGAGAGCTAGGTTAGAATCTAGACTCGAGAGAGCAAGATTAGATCTGCATAAGCAAGAGATAGGGACTTAGAGATAAACTCTATTTGCCAACATGCATCGCATGCACCCTAGAGATAGGTTATGGTATTATGCGGTCGCCTTGTATGTGTGTGTGTCAATCGTCATCGCATAGACAAGAATACAGGCTTATATGTCGGTCCTATAGACATCATCGCATATATCGCATGTGTTCTAGAACTAGAAGCCATAGCATTTGCATTAAGAGATGATTTGGTATTGAATGTGTGTAGCATGATCGCATAATATGAACACAATCCTAGGAAGTGTTAGCTAAACCCCTTCTCAACCCGTTCCCCGCATATTCATCACATCTTCCGTATTATTAACTCTTTCTTTAACTTCACCACATACATTTTATACTGTAAACAACAAACCAACAAACTCTTTGATTTATTTGTTACTGCAAAGTAATCTAAAAATTATTGCCGCATATTGTTTTCCTTAGTCCCTGAGTTCGACCCTGAACTTACCAGGAAACTCAATAGGATACTTGTGTCCTGCTGAGAAAACTTGTTGCACAACACATTTTCCATCAACGCAATTCCTTTCATTAATTCACCGCATAAAATAACGCATCACTAGCCAAATTTTTATGTCAGTTAAGTATCCTACATTATTCTCAATAAATAGGATATCATCTACATACAAAACTAGAAATGCCACAGTGGAGTTGATGATCTTTTTGTATATATATGGTTTATCAATGTTCTGCTCAAAGCCATAAGATTTGACCGCAGTATCATCTTATATTCTAGGATCTGAATGCCTGTTCAATCCATAAATAGATCTATTCGGTTTGCAAACATTTTGCTCCTGACCCTGATCAATGAACCCTTCTGGTTGGACCATATAAATACTCTCTTCAAGATTGCCATTTAGGAAGGCAGTCTTGACATCCATTTGCTAAATTTCATAATTATAAAAAATGGAAATGGACAAGAATATCCTTATTTAATCATAGCAATAGGTGAGAACGTTTCTTCATAGTTTACCCCCTCAACCTGGGTATAACTCTGCTACTAATCGAGCTTTATAGGTCTATACCTTCCCCGTATGGTCTCTTTTACACATGTAGATTAACTTACAATCGATAGGTCTTACCTCATCAAGTTTATCTACAAGTTCCCAGACTAAATTAAATTACATAGACTCTATTTCAAGGTCCATGGCTTTGATCCACTGATCTCGATCAACATCATCCATTGCTTGTTTATAAGTTAATGGATCCTCTAAACCATCATCAGGTCTGGTGACTTCGATTTCAGTTAAACCCATATAATGGTCAGGCTATCTCACAACCCTCCCACTACATCAAGGCTCTCTCAACTCTTGAGTACGATGTGATTGACCAAATGTCCTTGATCTATGAATAACTCTTGTTGATAAGCGAGCCTGATCAACAACTTTTGTTGATCCATCTGTAGCATCTTTTGAAATCTCTTCCTATACCAGTTTACTTCGGGGTTTATGATCTGGTATGTGGTCTTCCTCTAGGAATGTGGAATTTTTCGATACAATTACTTTATCATCCTGAGAATAAAAAAAGCTAACCACCTCTCGTTCCTTTAGGGTGACCCACAAACAGGCATAATTTTGAACGATATTCCAATTTCTTAGGATTTTGCACCAACACATGTGATGGCCAGCCAAGATCCGAAAATGACATAAACTAGGTTTACGCCCTTTCCATAACTCATAAGGTGTTTCTGAAACACTCTTAGAGGGAACGTTATTCAAAATGTAAGTTGCAGTCTCTATTGTATACCCCCAGAACGAGTAAGGAAACTGAGCATAACTCATCATGGACCGAACCATGTCTAACAAGGTTTTGTTTCTCCATTCAAATACACCATTCTGCTGAGGTGTTCCCGATGCAGAGAGTTCTGACTGAATCCTGTGTTCTATCATATAGTCCTGGAATTTCATTTCCAAATACTCCCCACTTTAATATGGTCGAAGTGTCTTAATAGATTTACCTAATTGATTTTCAACCTCGGTCTTAAATTGCTTGAACTTTTGAAGATCTTTAGACTTATAATGAATAAGGTAAATGTAATCGTACCTTGAATAATCAACAATAAAGGTAATGAAATATTCATTACCTCCCTGTGCTTTAACACTCATTGGTCCACAAAGGTTCGAATGCACGAGCTCTATGGTTTCTTTGGCTTGAAGACCTTTTCTAAAAAAAGATCTTATTGAGAAGTTCACTTTTAACCAATCTCTCAATCTTATTGAGATCAATGTGACCAAGTCTCAAGTGCCAAAGATAGGTACTTTGAGAAATGTGTTGCCTTTTTCTTTGAGTTTCAACTGTTTTAAACATTTATGTGTTATATACAGCTTCAACTCTCGATGGTTTTAACTTGTATAAGTTACTTTCTAAGTCTGCAGAATAGATTTATACACCGTTTTTTGTAATGATCGCTTCATTATGACCAAAATTTACATTGTACAAACGTTCCAACAAATAGAAGATGGATATCAATTTTCTTTTATAAGACAATACATAAAGAACATTTTCTAAATACAGATATCTATTCCCAAAAGTTAACTTAACTGCTCCCACTGCTTTTATTGAGATACGCTCCCCTGATCCAACCAGGAGAGTAATCTCATCTTCTTCAAGTTGCCTCTAAGAACTAGTTTCCTGAGAAGAAAACCAAACATGATTAGTGGCCCCTGAATCCAATATCTAGGTAGAATCTTTAATATCCACTATACATGTCTTAATAACTAGTAAATCTAATTTACCTTATTTTTCTCTTTCAGCTTTCTTCTCGACAAGATATTTAGGGTAATTTCTTTTCCAATGCCCATTTTTGTGGCAATGGAAACATTTTCCTTTAGAAACTACCTTCTTCCCTTTCTATGCAGCTGGAGCCTTCCCCTTCCCAGTTTCCTTCTTGTTCTTTTGAATACCTCTATTCTTGGAGAAAGAAGGGTCATATTTACTCCCAGAAGATGATTTTTTCTAGGGTTTTTTCTTTGAGCTGGAAGCAACATTTGCTTCTGCCTCTTAACCTTTATTTTTCATTAGAGATTCGTCAATCTAGAGTTTGTTGAGAAGAGTCATCAGGTTGTACTCTATCTTATTCATCATATGATTCATTTTGAATTGAAAAAAGCTCTTCCGAAGAGTCTGCATAATGAATCCAACTTGACTCTTCTCATCATGACGACTCCACTCACTTCTGCAATATGTAAGTGAACCATCATTTGGGATTAGAGTGATGCATCCAACAATCATCGCGAGTGCTTATCATTTGGTATTAGAGCATTTGTTCATCATTCTTGGCCGACTTTAGAGGTGTTATCTTTACTTTATTTCAATTTTTTTCTCCAAAGAAATTGCTTACATCTTGACTACAAGATATATTACAACTTGTCTTGAAAACTTCTTCAAATCAGCTCTTGGATCATAAAGAAAAAAAGAAAAGCCAGGAAGAAAAAAAAGAAAAAATATAATAGCAAAAAAGATAAGAAAAGAAATCAAAGATCCAAGGCACATGAAAGATTCTTGTCATTCATTTGGAAAAAAGAAAAAAAAATTCCATATTTGTTTTTTAGCCTAATTTTAGTTACTCTAGTCTTAGTAAGAGTTGATCATTTTGAAATTGTTTTTATCAAACTTTTAGTGAGATTGCACCAAAAATATAAGCCAACCTTTACATCTTTGACCTAGTACCAAAAGCCAACCCTTGAGTGATAAACATGAGTGTTCTTGAGTGAAATTGGTGAGAAGTGTGGTGAGGTCCTTTTATTACTAACTTTAAAATGTCACAGGCTAATTGAGTACCACAATACGAGATATTAATATGGCTATTCTTCAAGCCATTCAAGGCATGATGAGGGAAGATAGGCAAGAAAGGAGGGCACAACAACAAAGAGTCTTACAAGAAGATGAGGGAGTATTTGACTTAGTTGAACAAGAAAGACAAATTGGAGGAAGAGGAAACGTGAGAGGAAGAGGAAGAAATAATATGCACCTTAGACGAGGAGAAAGAATCCATGAAGATAGAGATAGTGGAGTCAAGCTCAAAATTCCCCCATTTTGTGGAACGTCGGATATGTGGGTGCATACTTGAGATGGGAAAGGAAGATAGAACATGTGTTTGATTGCAACACATTTAGTGAGAATAAGAAGATGAGACTTACTATTGCCGAATTCACTAACCATGCGGGAAATTGGTATAAACATCTCAAATCTGAGAGAAGGATGAAAGAGGAGGATCCCACTAAAATTTGGGAAGAACTTAACGAAGCCATAAGAAAAAGGTATGTTCCAAAACATTCTAAAAGAGATTTGAGAACTAAATAGCAAGTTTTAAGGCAGGGTACAAAAAACTATAGCTAAATATTATCACAAGATGGAAACTTTGATGGAAAGAGAAAATATTCGAGAAGAAGAAGAAGACACCGTGTCTAGATTCCTTGAACGTTTAAATCGAGAAATTTCTCATCTCGTTGATAGATATCCACAACTATACTTGGAAGATATATATCATTATGCAATCAAAATTGAAGGAACTCTTATACAAGAGTACCTATCAGCGGAAGTGGATCTTTCTAGTTCATTGTTGAGGGATGGCTCCTTGATTGGTTTCCATCGATTGGAGGATTGAGGTCACTGCGGCTATCTGAGAGGCCAGTGTCGTCATTGTCTCTACAGGACAATGGCAGAGTCATTCTTTCTTCTTTCAGAGCCTCTGCCTCCATAACCATCATCAATCCAATCATCCATGTTCCACGATATGTGGTCAAGGATGACCTTGTCCTCTATATATGTCTTGTCCATAAAACCTCCTGCCGCGGAGGTGTCAGCAACAGTCTGTGTCGATCTGTTCAGGCCATTGTAAAATGTCTCCATCAAAATGCAATCGGGTATCCTGATATGCAGGCAATTTTTCACCAATCTCCTAAATTGCACCCAGACGGTGCTCAGGGTCTCATTGTCCATTTGCTCAAAGTTCAGCACGTCCTTTCGTCACCTTGCGTTAAGGGCCGATGGGAAAAACTTCTTCATGAATCACTTAACCAGTTGATCCCATGATGTAATCTCGTTTGGCTCTAGTGAGTGAGCCCATCTCTTAGCTTCGTCCCTCAAGATGTAAGGGAATAAATAAAGTCTAATACCCTCAAGGGTAACGCAAGGTAGTGAGAAGTTGCTGCACATTTTGACAAAACTGGTCAAGTGGGCATGCGAGTCTTCACCTTGTAGACCCCCAAATTGCCTGCATTCTAGATCATTTGGAGCATGACCGGTTTTATTTCGAACCTTGCGTTCTCCTCTACTGTAGGCCATGAAATCCCAGGAGAAAAATCATGTAGGTTGGGCGCCGCGTAGTTCCTCATGGGAATAATACAATCAGCGGCAAGTAAGGCTGGGTTCTGCGCTGGCCGTACTGCCACTTGATTTCTTGTGAGTACCGCATTATCGTTATTATCTTCCATACTAGTTGCTTTCTTTTGCCTTGCTCGATTCTGGCATGCTCGTGCACGAAAGGTACGCTCGATCTTAGGGCCAGCTTTGAATTCTAGTTTGATACCAGTACTCATAAACTATCAGGCTGCTCTCCACGTTGAATAGTCAGTACAACGAGATCTGTCCTTCAAAATACCACAAACATACTCAAATAATAAATCGTTAACCAATCCTCAATAACGACGCTATAAACTTGATGGGGCATAGAATGTACAATGCATCTCGCAATGTATTCTAATATTATACCATACAACGCATGAATGAATGATGACTTTATTTTCTTTATGTGATACTACTTCTAGATATGCGTTTATTTATGAGAATCTTATAGTATACTATGCGTTGTCACAAGTTTCCTTGCATTGGAACCAATTATAAATCCACTGCAAGTTTCTCGATGTGATCCGAGGTTGAACAAAGGGATTGTTTTAGGTTATTGTGTTACATTTGTGATATATGCGACCAGGGGTTTTTCAATTTATAAAAAGGTTGTGTGTACAGGTATTTGAAAATGCGATAAAGAAAAGATAAGCGATAAAATGTGATAATAAAGTAAATTGCGGTAAAAGTAAAGTGCGATAAAATAAACTTAAGCTATGATGAAACAAGATACAGGTTTCATGATACAAGATACCGAGGTTGAGACTGACTGTGAAGATTATACATAGATCGTGTTATGCGGTGCAAGTCTTATGTGTGAAGCAGAAAGAGAAAATATAATTAGTACAAACATCGCAAGTTCCTTAATTGCGTTAAAGGCATAAATACGGTTCCGCTTTTTCCTTGGTGTACACCTCTTGGTGATCGGCCGCGTTCCCACATCTCTGTGGTGAAATAGGGACAAACGTAGTGAACTCAAGGTTTCTTCCATCTCTGGAAGTACTTCTTGCTTTAGTTAACGCATTCTTCTAACCTTCACTCGACAGATTATAATGGCATCTTCACTTCTGCTCTCACAGGTAAAGATGTCGTCTAGCATGCCTTAGCTAAACATCTTTATTTCTTTAGCATAGATTAAGTTACTTGTTTAATTCTTATTAATCATCAAGAGATTAAGAAAACATCATGGAAAAAATGATTTATGGAGGAACGGAAATAGACAGAAAAGTGGAAATGGAAATGATCAAGACATTCAATAATACTATTTAGCGTCTGATACATGGTTGTGAATGAAGAGACTAAGAAGATGAAATGCAATTGATGAATGAGAGTTAGAAACAAATACAAATAAGTGCCAATGTCTTGGCACAGATTTGAATGGAGAATCGCTTGCCATCGTTGTTGGAGTGAATTGAAGGATGAGCTTCCCTCTCAGGCTTGCTCAATTGGTAGAAGGGATTTAAGTACAGAGCTTCTCGTTGGGGATTTGGCAGAATTGCACTTTGACTCACCTCTCGGCCTTGTCTCTTCTCTTCCCAGATTTCTTCCGATCAACACTCAGATCAGCTCTCTCTCAATAGCCTCGTATCAATTATCCCCCGTATCCAGTATATCTTTCAGTGAATTCTTTGAGGGTATTTATAGGCTGAAGGCTTTGACTCTCTGACTTGTGGTCCCCACTTTATTGTTATAGAAAGTCCGAAAATGGTGGAATAAATATTCCTTTTGTTATGCAATTAGCCCGTCGAATATGCACAACGGTTAGTTGTACACGTGTCATAATCCTCTACGTTTACGTTGCTCATTTGCATCTTTCGAACGTGTGTCCGCATGCGGTGTTGTTTTTATTACCGCATGCGGTTGAAGTTCAACTCTGGATCGACAGTCGCATAGCGCCGTCATTACATTGATCGTCTCTTCAGTATTGATTTGACGGGCGCAATGCGACGAAGATGCGTTGTTCAGTTTCTCTCTGTGCCTTGATCACAAGCGATGACTTGGTTTCCTTCAAAATAGACTTGAAATATCCTTTTATACCATCTAAATGGTCTTAGTGGGTGTATTTGCGATAATTTATAATTATTGTATTTCTTAACGAATTTTCATACAATCGACGCATATTTTCTCTCTTTTTGTCGGAATATCTGAATAAGGCAACATAAATAACATTTTTTTTCTACAAGTTATCATACCCCCAAACTTAGATATATGCTTGTCCTCAAGCATATCTTCTACTAAGGCAATAATGCTCAATTCTTATCCTATATTTTTGTGTCGATTGGTTGCTCCGAGTGTTACACTTAGGCACATTACTTGACAACGCAATTTCCTCCTATCCTTGCTAATCCCTAACAAAGCCCTACTTTATTCTTCTATATAACAAATTTTTGCTCAAAAATGTTTTTTAGTTTTAACATAGAATGTTTGCCTCTTCTTTGTCAAAACAACTTGATATGATATATGCGGTGGTCAAATCTTGCGTCATTTATTTAGAGACTATTGATCATGGTTACACCCTTCATTTTGGATTGTTCCCATGGGTGTCATGCGAACATCCAACTACGGTTGTGTGCCAATTCAACTATAACTCATGATATTCAGAGGAGTTGTCTCTTGAATTTATTTTTCTTTTCTTCATTTTTCTTTTTCATTTTCATACTACGTTGTTCTTGGAAACGCATCTTCGTTTTGGCTTGCTCCCACGGTGTCATGCGAACATCCAACTATGAGCAGGTTCCTTTCACAACTTACTCATATCAGGTTGGGATTATTTTTTAGGTTTTCCCTTGTTTTGACATTGGAGTCTTGTATGAAAATTTATTGATTTATTTTTTTTTAATTTTTTTTTTAGGAATGAACACATTTTCTTAATGACTGCATATTCTTGATCTCATCTGCTCAGACCTTCCCCACCCCTAAATTTAGAGATGTGCAAGGTTCTCATTGCATTGTTTGGACAAAATAGACAAACACTTAGAAAAAATTTCAAAAAGAAGGTTTGAGCAGAACTTTGAGAGATAAAAGGTAAAATACTGCTAAGCTACGAATTAACTAAGTGTTAGTTAGAATTTACAAAGTATGGGAAATGTTTCTAAGTATAAACATATTATACGTCATGGCAGCACAATGAATAACACAAAAGTAAAAGATTAAGAAGATTGCAAATATTGATAAAGGATGATAAAGAAAAAGGCAAAGGCAAATGGAGAGAATATTTACTCAATTATATTGAATATTAACAAAGTAAATAAATAATTAAAAATTAATGCAATACAAAAATTGTTGCCTGTACAAAGAGTCAAAAAATTTCGTTAACTTAGAAAAATAATGAATGGAATAACAAAATATAGAATGGCCGCATAAAAATGTAAAGATTATTGTCGAGGAGCAGGAGGATCTGGAGGAGGGTTTTGAGATGGTACTAAAGGAGCTTCTTCAAAATTCAAGTGTTGCCTGAGATGCGGAGGCACCATGGGACCATGAAGATATGTTGTGAGAAAATTGAAGTACTCATGGTTTCGCTCCACAATCTTTCTATGATGGACCTTATAAATATTGCGTTGAATATTGTCAATGCTTCCCTTGACGTAGCAGCACTGTGCTGTATATTGTCGATTTGCTCCATTACCACATCAAATCTCTAGTTGAAGAAGGCTTGTTTTTGAGCGAAAAGTTGTTGTTGTTAGGAGAAGAGGGACCGCATTTCTGCTAACTCAGCAGCTAAGGAGGGGATGGAAGGTTGTGCCTGCGATACCTCGCCAGCATCGTTTTGGGGTTGGGCAAAGGTGCCTTCACCCAAATTGTGTGGGTCATCAATATGCAGTGGTGGAATGGGGGGTTGCGGTGATGATGCTGCAGGTGAGTAGGTTGGTGGGTATGCGGTTGGAAATTTGGAGTAAGGAGAAGGTTGGTAAACTGCTCATGTAGTGGAGAAGAAGGTTGTGCGGGTGGGCTTGAAGGGCTTGGAGGGCGGATTACTAAGGGTAAAGGGTCCAAAGGTTCTATTTCTTGCGATGGTAACTCCTGGATCTTTTCTTTTCCCTTATCATTTATGCACTGTCTCTTTGGCCTGGGTTCTTACAGTGCATTGAGATCGATTGCGGGCCTCTTTAAAGGTAAGTCTGGGCAATGTAGGGAATCTTTGAGGAGCAACCTCAGGATTTTGACATTGATGAGGCCGTGGACTTCTTGCATGGGCTTTTCCTCAATGCCTATGCCCATTGATAGGCACAAACTTGAGATAGTCCATGGAAAGAAGTATTGTCCTCTAATGTGCCCAACAAAACCTCGAATTTGATTTGCGATCAACTGGCCTACATCGATTGGAATACCGCATGCAATGCAATATGCGACCATAACTCGATCCTTTGAAATTGTCTTGTCATGGGAAGTTGGGATCAGCTGTTTTTTAACCAAATAAACCCAAAGCCTTGCCTCCGAAAGTAGAGTCTTGGACGCCAGGGTCTTGATGCCTTTTAAAGAAACCGACACCTTAGTGCCCGGTTGCGTTAATACTCGTAGCACATTTTCCATCTGTTCTTCCGTGGGATCATTAATGATTTTGTTGCCCGGTGCATCAGGGTTATCCTTTATTTGGTATAGTTCATTGATATCCCTTGTGCTGAAAGACACCATTCGCCCTTTTATGGTCACCACATCCTTGGTGCCATGCAGCCGTCCATGGTAGAAGTCGCGCACTACCTTTGAAACCACAATGGTTGGGCACTGGCAAAATGTGTCTCAACCATGCTCCACGATCACACTCGTGATCAGATCTGGTAGCAGCGTTCGCGCAGGGTAAAAGCCCATCTCCATCAACAAGTCGTCATTTTCTTTCTTTCTTGATGGACGCGCCTTTGCCAACGAAGGCTTGCTGCTTTCTACCACCGCTTTGCCCTTTCCTTTGGCCAACGCAAGGTGGGATTGTTTCCTTTTTTTCTTTCCCATTCCTTGCGTTGTTCCTCCTTCTCTCACTCGGCAAGTTCCTTGCCCTTCTTCTTAATTAAGCGTTGCCTGTTGGCTTCGCGCTTCCTCTCCTTCTCTTCTCTCATTCTCCTTTCTTCTTCTGCCTTCGTTTTCTTTTCTTCTTCTTCCTCTTCTCTCACTTCTCTTTCAAACTCTTCCACGAACTGCTCAGAGTCCAACAAAAGGCATTGTTCCTCCTCGATCCGCCTTATTTCTTCAAGCCTCGAGATCTCGTTATTGTGGCGAACTTCCTCATCATGCAGTCTTCATCTTCTATCATCTTCTGTGGTGATGAGTTTCGCCTGCTCCATTTTCTCTTGTCTCTCTTCCTCTTCCTTTCTCTTCCTTTCCTTTTCTTCTAATGTGTTGATTGAAAATAAAGGGTCAACGGTAGACCCTTGTGGCGCATTCTCTCTGTGACGCCGCATGAGGGGGGTATCCTCTCCTTCCTCACCTTCGTCGGTCGTAACTAATTTCGTGGTTTCAGGTTACGTCGGCTCCCTTAATTGCATTGTTTCTCCCTATCCTCCCTCACAAAGTTTGATTCTCCATCCTTCTTGGGGCTCACAGCCCTCTTTTTTTCTTCTTCTTTTCTCAGGCGCCTTTCCTTATGCTGGCGCTCTCTTCTTTCTTTCTTCTCCTTCCTCCTCTTCTTCTTGGCCTTTTTATCTTCATCATCATCCTTTTCTTTATTCTTTTTCTCTTTGCGATGATGAGATGTATCACTTTCTCCAGGCTTTTTCCCCTAGCTCTTCTTTTTCTTCTTTCTCTCCTCTTCAACCTCTTGTTGCTTCTCTGTCGCGACTTCTTCTAATGTGACTCTGATGGGTCCTTCATAGGATTCCACTTGCGTAGTTTCCTTAGGAGTTTCTAAAGCTAGAGTGCTTCTTCTTGTCTCCTTTTCCACTATTTCCTCCGTCACTGCCACTTCCTCTACTATCGCCACTTCCTCAGTCACCGCCACTGTCACCTCCTCCATAGACAGTGGTTGGTTTACAACCCCTGCCTCGGGCAGACCTCCTCATTTCTCCAAGTTGCTCAGAATATTTCCAAATATTTCCTTGTTATCGCGTGTCTTACTTTCACTTTAAGTTGAGACGGCTGGAGTTTGGAGTGGGGTGCTTTCAGTGCTTTGTCCCCTCTTGAACTGAGGAGGCCTCATGGTAAAGGGTTTCTTCGGGGTTTACCAGCGATTCTGGGGACAGTGTGGGGTTGGGAAACAAGACGACGACTGGCAGCAAGGAATGCCGCCTCTTGCATGGAGATTTGGTCAGTGGAAGGGGTTGAGGGTGAAACAGAGGGTTGGGAAGCTTGGTCGGCCATGGATGATAAGGTGAAAGGAACTGGAAAGGTCACTAGGATTTCGAGGAAGAAGAAAGCTCTAGATGCAATGGCGCTAGGGTTTTTAGATTGCAAAAAGAGGTAAAATGTTCACAGACGGGGGAAGTTCCTATTTATAGGTTGGGCCTTAGTGGGCCCAACACGATTTTCACGATGACAGGCCTCGAGACACTCAAAAGGCTCATCATTTGAACTTCCCTCATTTATGGAATTTCAGAAAAACGTCCTTTCGTATGCAGAATTCATCATTTATTTGGAAAACGGAACGATTGGACTTCTCAATTTTACAAAAAGAATTATCTTTAATATTTTATTCGAATGGACGCAAGGAAAAGATTAACGCAATGTGTTCACCAACGAAAATGCATCTTCGCAGAGGACGGGCAACAACGCATGTATCCCTACAACACACCCTTTAACTAAACACATTTCTAGAGGATCGGGCGCACGGTATTGCTACCAGCGCAACACTACCTCAACATAGTACATTTTGCTAAGGACGGGCAAAGGACACACACGCACGCAACACACCCCTCAGCTCAACGCATTTGAGTTGGATGAACGTAAAGCGTATCTTGTTGGTTTAAGATGCATCCATTATCGACATGCATTCTGGATGTCGATTGTTTTATTATTATTAAATATTTTATTTATTTATGTATTTATTATTATTCATATTTTTTTCATCAACGCAAGTGCTATGACTTACGATAATCAATTTCTTCTCAATTCTCAATCATTCACCAATTAAAGAATAACGCATTAATGACGGAAAGTAAAAGGAATTAAAATCAGTACAGAAATAAATGTAAGGAAATTTAATGAGTCTTAAATTCATAAAATCATGGAACAAATTAATTGAAGCAATAAATGACAGAATTCAGAAATTCATAAAGACAAGAATTAAAGAAAGCATTTAAACATAGATGTAAGATATGAACTGGAAGATGCGTTTCCTTGAATGAGCATAATCTACACCTCTGCAGGCGGTCCAGCTTGCCTGCCCAATGTCCTAGGGACATTGCTCCTTTCCATTAGATCCTGGGGCTTCAGAGTTGCTGGGCAACGTACCAGGTGTTCTGTTTCTCAGCTCAGATGCCAACTGGCCCACTTGAATCTCTAAGTTTCGAATTGAAGACACCTGCGTCTGCATCACTGCGTCATTTTTGTCCATATATTGTTTTAGCAGGGCCTCCAATGAGCTTCCGGAGGTATTTGAAGATGAGGGTTGTTGATTATGCGATTGCCTTGGTTGCCCCTGATTCGAGTTATGGTGAAAAGGAGGATTCCCTCGACTGCCACTTTGATGGTTGCTTGGCCCCCTTTGGTTAGGATTCCTTCCCATACCGAAGTTAGGATGGTTTCTCCAACCCAGATTGTAGGTGTTGCTAAAAAGGTTATTTTGGATGGCACATACTTGTTGGATATTCGATGGGCACATTTCTGCTACATGAGCCCCTCCATAATTAACGCAACTTATTGCAGCCACTTGAGCCGGTGTAGCAGGTTGCACTGATTGTTGGGGGATGGCTCCTTGATTGATTGCCATCGATTGGAGGATTGAAGTCACTACGGCCATCTGAGTGGCCAGTGTCGTCATTCTCTCCGCAGGGACAATGGCAGAGTCATTCTTTCTTCTTTTAGAGCCTCTGCCTTCATAACCATCATCAATCCAATTATCCATGTTCCACGATATGTGGTCAAGGATGACCTTGGCCTTTGTATATGTCTTGTCCATAAAACCTCCTGCCGCAGAGGCCTCAGCAACAGCCTGTGTCGATCTGCTCAGGCCATTGTAAAATGTCTCCATAAAAACGCAATCGGGTATCCCGATATGCAGGAAATTTCTCACCAATCTCCTAAATTGCACCCAGGCGGTGCTCAGGATCTCATTGTCCATTTTCTCAAAGTTCAGCACGTCCTTTCGTGGCCTTGCATTGATGGCCGGTGGGAAGAACTTTTTCATGAATCGTTAACCAGCTGATTTTATGATGTAATGCCATTTGGCTCCAGTGAGTGAGCCCACCTCTTGGCTTCGTCCCTCAAGGTGTAAGGGAACAGATAAAGTCTAATACCCTCAGGGGAAATGCCACGTAGTGAGAAGTTGTCGTACATTTCGATAAAACTGGTCAAGTGGGCATGCGGGTCTTCACCTTGTAGACCCCCAAATTGCCTGCGTTCTAGATCATTTGGAGCATGACCGATGTTATTTCGAACCTTGCGTTCTCCTATACTATAGGCCTCGAAATCCAAGGCGAAAAATCGTATAGGTTGGACGCCGCGTAGTTCTTCATGGGAATATTACGATCAGCGAAAAGGAAGGCTGGGTCCTGCGCTGACCGTACTGCCGCTTGATTTCCTGCGAGTACCGCATTATCGTTATTATCTGCCATACTAGCTACTTTCTTTCGCTTTGCTCAATTCTGGCATGCTCGTGCACGAAAGGTACGCTCGATCCCAGGGTCAGCTTCGAATTCTGGTTCGGTACCAGTACTCATAAACTGTCAGGCTGCTCTCCACGTTGAATAGTCAGTACAACAAGATCTGTCCTACAAAATACCACAAACATACTCAAACAATAAACCGTTAACCAATCCCTGACAACAGTGCCATAAACTTGATGGGGCATAGAGTGTACAATGCATCTCGCAATGTATTCTAATCTTATGCCATACAACGCATGAATGAATGATGACTTTATTTTCTTTATGTGATACTACTTCTAGATATGCGTTTATTTATGAGGATCTTGTAGTATACTATGCGTTGTCACAAGTTTCCTTGCATTGGAACTAACTATAATTCCATCGCAAGTTTCTCGATGTGATACGAGGTCGAACACGGGGACTGTTTTAGGTTATTGCGTTACATTTGTGATATATGCGATCAGGGGTTTTTCAATTTATAAAAAGGTTGTGTGTACAGGTATTTGAAAATGCGATAAACAAAAGATAAGTGATAAAATGCGATAATAAAATAAATTGCAGTAAAAGTGAAGTGCGATAAAATAAACCTAAGCTATGATGATATAAGATACAGGTTTCATGATACAAGATATCGAGGTTGAGACTGACTGTGAAGATTATACGAAGATCGTTTTATGCGGTGGAAAATCTTATATGTGAAGCAGAAAGAGAAAAGATAATTAGAACAAACATCGCAAGTTCCTTAATTTCGTTAAAGGCATAAATACGGTTTCGCTTTTCCCTTGGCGTACACCTCTCAGTGATCGGCCGCGTTCCTATATCTCTGTGGTGAAATAGGGACAAACGTAGTGAACGCAAGGTTGCTTCCATCTCTGGAAGTACTTCTTGTAAGTTAACGCATTCTTCTAACCTTCTCTCGACAGATTAGAATGGCATCTTCATTTCTGCTCTCACAGGTGAAGATGTCGTCTAGCATGCCTTAGCTAAACATCTTTATTTCTTTAGCATGATTAAGTTACTTGTTTAATTCTTATTAATCACCAAGGGATTAAGAAAAAATCATGGAGAAAATGATTTATGGAGGAACGAAAATAGACAAAAAAGTGGAAATAGAAATGATCAAGACATTCAATAATACTATTTAGCGTCTGATACATGGTTGTGAATGAAGAGATTAAGAAGATTAAATACAATTGATGAATGAGAGTTAGAAACAAATACAAATAAGCGCCAACATATTTGCATAGATCTGAATGGAGAATCGCTTGCCGGCATTGATGGAGTGAATGGAAGGATGAGCTTCCTTCTCAGGCTTGCTCAACCTATAGAAGGGATCTAAATACAGAGCTTCTCGGTGGGGATTTGGTAGAATTGCACTGAGACTCACTTCTTGGCCTTGTCTCTTCTCTTCCAGGACTTCTTCCGATCAGCACTCAGATCAGCTCTCTCTCAATAGCCTCATATCAGTTATCCCTCGTATCCAGTATATCTTTCAGTGAATTCTTTGAGGGTATTTATAGGTTGAAGGCTTTGACTCTTTAACTTGTGGTCCCCACTTTATTGTTATAGAAAGTCTGAAAATGGTGGAATAAATATTCCTTCTGTTATGTAATCAGTCCGTCGAATATGCACAATGGTTAGTTGTACACGTGTCACAGTCCTCCGCATTTGCGTTGCTCATTTGCATCTTTCGATCGTGTGTCCGCATGCGGTGTTGTTTTTATTACCGCATGCGGTTGAAGTTCAACTCTGGATTGACAGTCGCATAGTGCTGTCATTACATTGATCGTCTCTTCAGTATTGATTTGACGGGCGCAATGCGACGAAGATGCGTTGTTCAGTTTCTCTCTGAGCCTTGATCGCAAGCGGTGACTTGGTTTCCTGCAAAACAGACTTGTAATATCCTTTTCTACCATCTTAATGGTCTTAGTGGGTGTATTTGCGATAATTTATAATTATTGTATTTCTTAGCTAATTTTCAAACAATCGACGCATATTTTCTCTCTTTTGGCCGCAATATTTGAATAAGGCAGCATAAATAACTTGTATTTCTATAAGTTATCAGTCACCCACAAGCCGATGGGCAAAATGAGATGGTTAATAGAAAATTGAGGACATTGCTTAGGTCACTAATTTCTAAGAATCTCAAGTCTTGGGAGGATACTCTACCTTTTGAGGTTGCTTATAATAGAGCAATACATAGCACCACTCATTTTTCACCTTTTGAGGTTGTGTATGGCTTTAATCCATTAACTCCTTTGGATTTGTCACCCTTGCCACCTAATATGTTTACGAGTGATACAACTGTTTCAAGGGCTGAATACATCAAAAATTTGCATAAAGAAGTCAAAGAAAGGATTGAAAAGTAGAAACAAAAGCTTGTCAATAGCAAGAACTAAGGGAGAAAGAAAATGATTTTTAAAGTTGGTGATTGGGTTTCGGTTCATGTACGGAAGAAAAGGTTTCTAGATCAAAGGATGTCTAAACTTCAACCAAAAGGAGATGGTTCATTTCAAGTGATAGAGTGGATCAATGATAATGCCTACAAATTAGATCTTCGAGGTGAGTACAACGTAAGTTCTATTTTCAATGTGGCTGATTTGACTCCTTTTGATGTAGGGAATAAAGACCTTTATTTTAGGAAAAATATTTTAAAGAAAAGGGGGATGAAGTGAATTCAACTATCGAACCATTGTATGTACCTAAAGGACCAATTACAAGAAGCAAGGCAAAGAAGATTCAAGAGGCATTCACATTACATCTTCAAATTCACAAGAACCGAAAAATAGTTTTGAGACCAAAGTTTTATATAATGTTAGTTTGATGAGTCAAGAAGAGAATTGCATGAAGATGGCACGGGAAAAGTCCTATAGTTTGAAAGATGACACATGGTAAAAAAAATGTGTAGATTTTGTGAAGAAAATGTTGTCATGTGTGCACTGCATGGGGAACTGTGATGTCAAACCTTGTCAAATATGCACATCTACTTTTCCGCCTTCTAGAAGAGATATTTAAGGAAATTTGAAGGCTTCTACATTTCTAGTTTTGCATTTTGACTTATAATTTAGTATGCAATTAAGTTTCAAGTTTCTAGGTATTATTTTCTATAATTTGCAATTAATTGTATTTGGATGAATTTTGAGTTTCTTGGTCTATCCACGAACATTTCACCTATAAAATGGCTTATAATGTTCTTCAAAACCTAGATTATCCATAGTAAAAAATCTTGTGCTTATTCAACTCTTTGGTGTTTTCTTTTTCTTTCAAATATAGCTTTAGATTTCATGTTTAAATCAATTTATTGGATTAGTCTTGATCAAGCTAATTCTAAGTTAGTTGTTTTAGGATCTAAGAGTAACCATCATAGATTCTAAGTTCGATCTAAGTTAGCTTTCTCTGTGAGTGTTTGCAAGGATCCTAGAAGGACCTTTAGCTTTGCATCAACAAGTATTTCGGGCGCTTATCACCTAGAACATTCATCTATAATATGCTTCCTTAAGAAAATCATGTTTTAATATAACAATTATATTAAACATGAAAATCTAAGTATGCATACTATATACATTATAACACTTATAATAGATAACAAATGCATGCCTCATGCTTATTCTATGGTGGGGCTGTTTTTAAACTATCATAAATCACATGCATAATACTTAAACAATACTAAAGTGGACCGATTTTTGAATTAAAACAAACAAACAATTAAGTTATTACATAATCCACCAAGTAGCACCCTGAACCGGCCTCAAATATTTTGAACCAACCCAAACCAGACTAAAAACTCCAAAAACTAGGTTGAATCGGTCAAACCGACTCACCCAAGTCAACCAGATCGATCCAAACTATCTAGACCGGCTGGTCAACATGCGCAGACATGGTCAACTAGTGGAGCAGTCGAGTGTGCTAGAAAATACAACCTTTGTAGAATCCACTATAATCTTCCTCTCCGTGCTCGATCGACACCACCAACGAAAAATCCTCACTATTCTTCGGTTGAAGAACATGGTTGTGGGACCATTCTGTTGGTGAAACCTAGGGAATTTCACTTTAGTAAAAAGGATAGCAAAGGAGATTTTGTGGAATAGGTAATTTCAATATTCAAGGAAGCATTAAATTTTAATTTTTGAAAATAAAAACCTATTTAAAGACAAAATACATGCAAAATGCCATCTTCCATTTCTTTTACCTCAAACTCTACTAGTATTAAATCTCTAATTTTTAAACTTTGGAAGAGCTATTTCAAAAAATAATTTAGTTAGTGGGAAAATCCAACCACTAACTAATTTTTTATTAAAATAAATTTTATAATAAAACAATTTTTGACAAAACAAATATATGAAATACTATTTTCATATTTTAAAAGTAATTTTATTAAAATAATTTTAATTAAATAAATAAATAAATTTAATATCACATATTAAGTTTCCTTTGACACCTAGCTTTGATTAATCACATTAATAAATTTTTAAAACACTTTTATGCTAATATTTTATTTAAAACATACTCTGCAAAAGTAATTGTATTTTTTCATAAAGACCAAATTTGAACGTTTCAAATTCTCATTTCACCTAGTTCTTCAATTTTGTTCGTAGTGAGCTAGCAAGAAGACCCAATGGACCTATAGATCATTGGCTCCAACGATCTGAGACTAACTGATCAAACTCTTTAACCTAGTTAATCAACATTCGTTAACTAACAGGATTGTCCACTATAGCCTATAGATGTATTCTCCTCACTGTAGATATATTATGTGTCCATTTGATATAACCCGTCATCGATATATTGATCTTTCATAGGTTGTTCGTAACCTCAGCTAGGTCAATTATTGTTTTACCTTTGAGTTACATCTATTCTCCTTAAGTACCATTGTCTCTCTAATGAATAATTGATTTAGGATCTTAATCACTAAATACATTCCCTCTCAGGCCAACGAGAGGATGGGGCCCCTTGTTCAAGACCCAAGATCAGCCCTTAAGGGAACAACCTTTCTACTATCCTTAAAATGGGTAGGAGTGAATTCTATCTTGCAAATTCTATGTCCCGAGCTATCTAACCGGTCTTATTCCTGAAATGGGAGGCATATTGATCACATCGTTTATGGCACTTTACAACATTTGTAACAATCACAAAGTGAGTTGTATTCAATAGTATCTCCAAAAATAGGTACATAACCTAATCCAAGTACAATAGACTATTTTGGCTATTTTACTCGAACCTGATCTAGTTTATGTCTCCAGATAAAGTCCAAGTATTCATTACAATAGCCAAAGGTTCGTAGTTTATTGGATTTAGAGTTATCAATTCATTTTCATTGAACAACATTTGTCTGAACAAACTTCATATATGTTTACTGTTTACAAACTATGAGTTTTAGGACATACAACCCAACAGTATGATTTTGTTCCCAGCTACCCACTCGGTCCTATCCCCAAAATGGTAGGCATATTGAGTCTGCGAACTAGTTGTTGGGAATGTTCTAAACTCGCAGTTCGTAAATATTGTTAACACCTTCTATTTATCAATAAAAATATTGTTGATTATTTTATTCAATAAATTATTATTGATATTGCATTCTCTTATAAAAATCCAATAAACAAATCTATGGCTATAACATGAATACTTTAACTTTATGTAGCAACATAAAAGAGGGTCAAGTTTTAGCATGTAGCCAAAAATGGTCAATAAGTATATGGATGAGATTAGGTACCTCATCCCGGTGACACTATCGGATGTGGCCCATTTGTATACTGACATAAATGATGTGATCCAAAAATCATTCATGCGAAGACATATGAGTAGGGCCATCCCGTGCAACGCGTTTGCATAACACCGGCCTCGAAATTGTCATTTTTCTTTATAACAACAGTTACTGTTAAAATTGACTATTCCAAACTCAATGACCTAGGGTAACTCGATCTTAATCCTAATCTAACTATGAACTCCTGTTTATTCAGGATTATCCTTTGATCTACATAAGTGAGAGTAGTTCAATAGCAATGCTCAATAAGCCTCCCATTTTGGGGATAAGACCAGATAGATAGCTGGGGACATAGCTTTGCAATATGGATTTCACTCCTACCCCACTTAGGGTTAGTAGATAGGTTGTTCTCTTAAGCACTGATGCCTTGTCTTGAACAACGGGGCCCCACCCTCTCATGAAAGAAAGAGTTATGGTTTATAAGTTGGACTATAAATCAATCGTTCAATGGAGGATCAGTGGGAGCTTAAGAAATAAGATGAATTTATAGGGTAAAATGGTAATCTTTGACCCAGCTATAAATACGAACGACCTGTGAAGGATTGACTTATGGATAGAAATATATCTACAGTGAGAACAGTGCAACTATCAAGCTATAGTGAAATGTCTTGATAGTTAACGAATAGTGATTAATTCGGTTTAAAGAGTTTAACCAAATAATTGCAAATCTTTGGAGCTCATGATCTATAGGTCCAAAAGGTTCCTCTACTAGCTCGTAATTTGGATTAGTAAATTGAGTAATCTTGATGAGATTTGAAATTAGGGTTTAGAATTTGAAATGTTCAAATTTAATTAGGGTTTTTATTAATTGTGTTCGATACAATTGAAATATTTAATTGTGTCAAAATTAAACAAAATTAGAGAATCGATTACTGTTTAAATTATGATTTAAATATCAATTATATGAAATTAAATTCATTATAGTGAAATTGGTATTTTATTAATTTAATATTAGATATTAAATTGACAAAATTAATTAAAAGGTTTAATTAATTAGTTTTATCTAAAATTAAGTAATTGAATTAATTTTTATAAAACTAATAAACAAATAAATTAGTTTATTTATTAAATTGATTTTAGAAATCAAATTTGAAACAAAAGGGAAATTTCCAAAAGTTGGAAATCTCCAGTAAAGGTGCAAGCACCTTATTCATCCAATTCCACTCAATTCATGAAGAAGAAGTTGGCTTTCATGCAAGCTTTGAGATTACATGTTGAAAACTATATAAATTGGAGTGTTAGGTTGATTGATTAGCCAAGTATTCAGAATTTCTACAAAAATTCTACAGAATTTAAAACCCTCAACAAACCCTCTTCAGTTCTATCAAAACCAGCTCAATTTAGTGTTTCCACCACACAATCCTTGCAAAAGAATAGTAGAGAAGATCTTTGTGGTAAATATTGAAGCATTTTTTTTTTGTGGAGCTCAGCTGGTTTTAAAGAAGGTTCATCAAAGGTATTGTGTTCAGCAAACTCTCTTGTGAAATAGTTTTTCTAAAGCATGTTTTAAACTGAAATTAAGAGTAATTAGAGTACTTATTGATTCTAATTTTCTCCGTTGCATGATACTTTACTCCATCACTAGCCACTCTCACCCATACAAATCAAAGAACAATCCCTAGTGTGATGGAAAAGTAGGCATGCGCAGCGGAATTGAGGATCAATTTTACTCTAATTGCATAAATTAAACATACAACCCTAAATTAGTTAATTAGGGTTTTTTAGAAACATTACCTTTGAAGCTCTCGAAAGTCGTCTTTCTCCGCTCGAACACGAACCGAACAACAACCAGAGCTGACCTACTATCCTCTAGACTCAAGACTGGGTTGTGGGACCCGATGGATGAAGAACGAGAGAGAGAGAAAGAGATGGAAATAGAAGAATGAATTTTGGGTTGGGTTTTGTTTTTTTTCAACCCAATTTTTAAAAACTAATTTTTGCAAAATGTCAAAAAGTCTTTAATCCAAATTCAAAAGCCCATATTTATAGAAAAGGGTCATGCAAAATTGCATGAAACAACTTCATAAAAACCCAACACCTAGAATCCACTATCTTAGTGGGCTTAATGTCTCCACTATAAGCCAACACCTAGCCCACTATTTTGTTAGTGGAATTATCCAACAAAAGTTTGGATTTTCCCACTAACTTTAGTCAAAGGGCAAAATAGTCATTTTGTCAAAGTCAAACTTTGACCAAAAAGTAACATTTTGACTTTTTATGATATTTTCCGTGTTGACTAATTTTGACCTCTCGAGCATGAATCCACATTCTCAAAATTCAAATCACATTTGAATATAAGGTCAGTCAAAATTTGACTTTTCAAAGTCAAAAGTCAACTCTCTAACTTTTTATATCTTTGACTATTTCCAATATTTTCGAGCTTCCAAATATGAACGTATTCATATTCTTGATATTTAAATCACATTTAAATATTAAAGCTGTATCTCTAAACTAAAAAACCGACCACTATATCACATATACTTGTCGGTTTCTCTCTCTTCACCTAATTCAAACAATTCGAATTATTCTATCATATTGTTCTAAGTTTATTCCATATGAGATAGTAGGGGAACCTAATGGACCTATAGATCATGGACTCCAATGATTCGAGATTAGCTAGCTAAACTCTTTAGATGGAGCTAATCAATATTCGTTCAATCACGGGTCATTCCACTATAGTCCCATAGTTGCACTCCCCTCACTATAGATATATTTGTGTCCATATGATATAACCATGATTAGTAAGCTAATCCTTCACAGGTTGATCATAATCTCGGTTGGGTCATAAACCGTTTTACCCACGAGACTACATCTTATTCCTTAAGTTCCACTGATCCTCTAATGAATAATTGGTTTAAGGTCCAACCTATAAACTGAATCCTCTCGGGCCAATGAAAGGGTGGGGCCCCTTGTACAAGACCTGGATTCAGTACTAAAGGGAACAACCTATCTACTATCCCTATAAGGGGTAGGAGTGAATTCTGTCTTGCACCCTATGTTCCCATCTATCCACCTGATCTTACCCCTAAAATGGGAGGCTTATTGGGCCAGCGATAATGAGCTGCCCTCACCTATGCAGATCTAAGGATAATTCCGAGTGGACAGGAGTTCATAGTTAGCTCAGGATTAAGATTAAGTTACCTGAGTCATCAATTAATGAAATAGTCAGTTTATACATTAAACGAAATTTAGAACGTAAAAAGTGACTATTTCATGGTTCAGTCTTATGTAAACTCTTTACATAGGATGCTCTCATTTTCATGTCTCCACATGAACGGTTTAGGATAACATCGTTTGTACTAACTACAAAATGGGTCATATCCATAGTGTCCTCAGAATAAGGCGCCCAACCTTATTCATATACTATAGACCATTTTGGCTATATATATTTCAACTTGATCAACATTTATGTCACACATAAAGTTCAAACTTAAATTAATAGCCTCAGAACCTTAGTTTATTGGATTCATGAATATAGAATTTAAATTTACTAAAGATGAAATAACAACTTTATTGAACAAGAATATGATATTACAAACTACGAGTTTTAGGACATAAAATCCAACATGGTGAACATGAGTTCATAATATACTCACAAGCAAAACTAAGTTACCTAGGTCATACTATTGAAATAAAATCTAACTAGTCAACAGAGTTACATCTAGTGGTATAATTTGTCTGAGCAGGGTTTAATGTTTTACTCGCATATGCGATGGGATGAAAGATTGTTTTTCTCTTTTGCGCTAAAGTTGCTCCCATCGCATACCCGCTTGCGTCACACATTATTTCAAATGGCAGTGTCCAGTCCGGCGCAATCAATACAGATGCGAAAATCAGCGCATTCTTCAAAACTCGAAATGCGTTGAGGCAATTGTTGTCAAACTCAAATTTTCTGTCAGCCTCTAACAACGCACTCAATGGTCGTGCTATTTTAGAAAATTCTTTGATGAATCGTCTATAAAATCCAGCATGCCCTAAGAAGCTTCGTACAGCCTTCACGCTGGTTGGAGGTGGAAGTTTTTCAATTGTTTTGATTTTTGCTTTGTCCACCTCCAACCCATCCCGGGAGACCTTATGTCCCAACACTATGCTCTCCTTCAACATGAAATGACATTTTTCCCAATTGAGCACCAGATTCATCTCTTCGCATCTCTTCAATATGTTCTCCAAGTTGGCTAGGCAAACTTCATAAGTTTTCCTATAAACGGAGAAGTCATCCATAAATATTTCCACGGAATCCTCGAGATAATCTGAAAAGATGGCCATCATGCACCTTTGGAACGTACTTGGCACATTGCAGAGGCCAAATGGCATACGACGAAAAGGAAATGTCCCATATGGGCAGGTGAATGTGGTCTTGTCTTGATCTTCTGGAGCTATCATAATTTGGTTGTATCCGGCATAACCATCCAGGAAGTAGTAAAAAATCATTTCCAACTAGATGGTCTAGGATTTGGTCGATGAATGACAGAGGGAAATGATCTTTCTTTGTGGCCGCATTCAGCTTGAGGTAGTCCATGCAAATGCACCATCCAGTGATGGTCCTTTGCGATATTAATTCGTTGTTTTCATTCGGGACTACCGTCATGTCGCCCTTCTTCGGCACACACTGCACGGGGCTGAGACACATGCTATCTTCTATACGATAGCTAATGCCTGCATCTAGCCATTTAATGATCTCCTTCTTGACAACCTCCTTCATCGCAGGATGGAGTCTGTGTTGATGTTCAATTGTTGCTTTGTGGTCATCTTCAAGACAAATGTGGTGCATATAGTACGCCGGGCTAATTCCTTTAATATGGGCGAGCATCCAGCCAATTGCTCGCACATGTTTTCTGAGAATGCTCATCAATGCATTCTTCTTATCTTCGTTGAGCGCAGAGGAAATGATAACTGGCAGCTTCTCATTCTGCCCCAAAAATGCATACTTTAATGGGTTGGTAGGGTCTTTAATTCAAGTGTTGGTGGCTCCACTAGGGAAGGTTGCGTTGTTTTTCTTTCTTCTTTTTCTGTTGGCTCTTCTTCTTGCTTTGCGATCATTTCTTCTTCCTTGCCTATTTTTGTTATGATCGCATTACAGGTAGCAACGAATGCACTGGCATCCTCTTCTTCATTTTCTTCATCAACCTTTTCTTCTTCAATCGAATTCTGGTCATCATCAGAGTCATGCAGGTATTCTTCATCCAGAACCTTCATGGCACAAATTATGTTAAACTTGAGCTTTTGTCCGTTGATACTCAAAGTGATTTCCCCTTTATGCACATCAATTTGGGAACGATCCGTTGATAGAAAAGGTCGCCCTAGAATGATAGGCACATCTTTTGTCAGCCTGGTAGTCTAAAATGATGAAGTCAGCTGGCAGGATAAATTTTTTCAATGGTTATTAGCACATCTTTCACCTTTCCCTCTGGATGCACAAGAGATCTATCGACCAGTTGGAGAGTCACTGTTGTGGGCACAAGTTGCCCCACGTTTAGCTGTCTAAAGATTGACAGAGGCATCAAATTTATGCTGGCTCCCAGGTCACACAGGGCTTGCCCGATGTATAGTCCTCTTATGGAGCATGGTATAGTAAAGCTCCCAGGATCGCTCATCTTTGTTGGAATTATTGATTTTGAACTTTGCGTTAACGCCACCATGGCAAATTACCAGCTCCCCTCTTTTTAGTTACCATATCCTTCAGAAACTTCGCGTAGGCAGGCATCTCCTCAATTGTTTCACTGAAAGGAATGTTAACATGTAATTGCTTTAACATAGATAAGAAGCATTGGCACTGTACCTCTTCGTTCTTTTTCTTCCTTAGTCTCTACGGGAAAGGGAGTAACTGAACTTTCACGGTTCCCATTTTAGTTTGCTTTGAGGTCGACGCAACCTCTGGTTCTAATCCTTCTTTTTCTCTCTCTTCTTCTTACGTCACCAAAATCTCAGGTTCAACTGCAATGGGAGTTGTCCGGCTATGCTCTTTTTCTCCCTCTACAGTCTTCCCACTGCGCAATGTCACAACCTAACATTACTCTTTACCTGATCCTCCTGGGTTACGTGAAATTTCTGTTGAACTTCGCAAAGCCCCTTGTGGTCTACTCTTCAGCTCACTCGCAATCTGACCCATCTGTAATTCGAGATTGTGGATGGACGTAGCCTGGCTTTGAAGCACGGTCTCGTTTTTCTCTATGTATTGCTTTAATAGGCTCTCCAAAGAAAAGGATTGCGGTGGTTGTGAGCTACTTGCTTGATTGCTCGGTTGACCGTTGTTGCGTGGGAAGAATCTTGGTGGCCCTTCTTTTTGCGCCACAGGTTTGAAATTGTTTTGCTGATTCTTCCAAGCAAAATTGGGGTGGTTCCTCCACCCGGGGTTGTAGGTATTCGAAAAGGGGTTATTTTTTAAAAAGTATACAGATTGTGGATTTTGTGGGCAATCTTCCATCGCATGCCCATCACCGCAAGTCGCACACCTTGTGGTGTTTTGACTGATTGCGTTGATTTGCCCAGTTTGCGGTGTTGGGCTGTTGATCATAATTCCTTAGATTAAGTTCATCATTGCGGTCATCTAGTTTTGTAGTGAAACAATAGCACCATTATTTGCGTCATTATCCTTGAGTCTCAATCTTTGGTCACTCTCTCTTCAATCTTCATGGTTCTTAGAGATGTGAACCAAGATATTCTTCACCTCGTCATACGTTTTATCAAGCAGACCACCAGTGGCTACCGCATTGGTAGCGGTTTGCGAAGCGGGATTCAAACCATGATAGAAGATCTCCAGTTGAAGACAGTCTAGCAACCCATTGTGTGGACAGTCCCAAACCAACCTCTTAAACCTCGCCCAAGCATCGCTGAGCGATTCGTCCATACCAACCTCTTAAACCTCGCCCAAGCATCACTGAGCGATTCGTCCATGTCTTGTTCAAAATTTGTAATCAGTTTCCTTCGTCTGGCGTTCTCGGTAGGTGGAAAATACTTCTTCATAAATTTTTCCACGACTTGTTCCAAAGAAGTGATCTCTCTCGGCTCAAGAGAATATGCCCATTTCCTAGCCTGATCACAGAGAGAAAATGGGAACAACGTTAGTCGAACTTCTTCGACAGAGATGTTCGGGAACACAAAAGTATTGTAGATTTTTATAAAGCTTTGGAGGTGGGCATGCAGGTCCTCGCCACGCCTTCCTCCGAATTGACTTGCAATCTGGATCATCTGTAGCATCACCGGCTTCATCTCGAATCGGCTTCCGTCGAGAGCAGGCCTCATGATTCCTGGAGAGAAATCATAGAGGTTTGGTGATGCTGTAAACCTCAAACTTAGGTTCCCTAGATAAGCATGTTTAGCCAAAGGGATGTTATACTACATATTTATTAAGTAGAAATTCATGTTGTTTATATGGAATATGAAGGAAGGGAAGGAAAATATATTAAATGAAGAAACTCAATCATTAGTCTGGTTTGAGGCACTAAGTGTGGGGTGACATGGCAATCTACTCTTTGAATTCAGGAAGCGGCAGAAAGATTGAAAGGGAAGTGAAACTTAAAAAGCATGGTTTGAACAATTGACAAGAGCAAATTTAGCGAATTCAGTGCCATTCGAAAGTTGAGATAATCTAGGTTGTGAAATTGTCTTTCCGGAGGAAGATTTTAGGAGGAGAAGAACAAAGAGTAAAGAAAACCAAGAGAAAGTAGAATATCGGGTTTAAGTAGGGCCAAAGAGAAGTTTGGAAGTTCCAAGCCAAACTGTAAGGAATTCTGGGCTAAAATTTTAAGGTAAGGAATTAACTCAAATCTAAAAAAGTTTGTAGAAGGAATTTTCTTGAAAAGAGCTCTGGATTTTGAGTTATGAATTTTTGAAGTTATAACAGGGAATTGGTGCATAGGCAAACAGGTGCTTGTGAAGAACAAGCAAGTAGTTCATCGGGGAGAATTATAGCGAGATTTGGGCAAGAGGATCTCGCTTATAAAGGGAATCTCGCTGATTTTGTAAGAAGGATCTCGCTCTAGGGGGAAATCTCACTAGGAATTGAGGTGAGTATCGCTAAGATGAAAATTTGACAGGAAAAGCTTGATCTCGCTCTAGAGGATCTCGCTAGCATCGCTCAAGGGTATCTCGCCAGTAAAGCTGTCTGTGTTGATGGAAGTTCCTTTAATAAATGAATTATTTAAGATATTTTACTAGGAATTCTAAGTAGTTTAATCGGGAATTATATCTTTTCAGGCCAAAAAGAGCTAGGGGAAGCGTATAAACCATTAAGAGCCTGACGAACTGTGAGTGACTAAGTAAACTTAAGGTTTCCAATACTCATGCATATATGATCAAGTAAAGCACAGTGACATTAATGATGAATTTATACTTCCTCAAGCAAAAAATGGTTGGAGAATAACTTAATGCATGTTTCCCGGCTTGTATGTGTGTAACACAGGCCAAGGTATGTAGTGTAACCATTACAAAAGCTATGTTTTTGATTTTGATATATGCTTCCTAGAGGAAGGCTATGAGAGAATGAGTTCTTATGTAAATGAGTGGTAATGGAACTTAATTTTATGTTACAAAATACACATTTGATACCGAAGGACGTTGAGAAGGTATCTGGGCAATTTGATACCGAAGGACATATGATAAGGTATCATAGTAGCTCGATACTGAAGGAAAGATTTGAGAAGGTATCTAAGCAGAAGTACCTAAAATATGATGGTACTTAGTGTGGCCACGTACACGTAGGCAGTTATGAATGAGAGACCGAAGTATGGGTCTCTTGATCGGTAATAAACGTTTGGAAGCTAGAGCGTTTAGGCTCGTTCTTAACTAGGGAATAATAATGTTTAATGACGTCTGAGAATGGTTAAAGCTACATTTAGAGACAATTGCTTGAGTTTACTCATTGGTATACTTACATGTTTATAATGATGCTACGCTTGTTGCTTTACGATTCTATAGTCTTTCACTGGCCTTTTAGCTCACAGAATTTCTGTGTTTTTCCTTTCCAGGTAGCAGTCAGTTTCCTCAAGGTTGATCCTACTACTGCTTGCCACCGAAATACTCGGCTTATTAAAAGACTTAGGTTGATGATCTGTTTAGGTACACATGTTTTAGAGGGACTAGGGCTTCTGTAGGAATGTTTAGGCCACCTGTGAATATTTTTCTATAAAAGTAATGTCTTGCCTATATGCATGTATTTATGTAATCTTTATAGAACCTTAAGGAAGGTTATCTATTTGCGTATATTACTATTGAGATAAATAGGTTCGTATTTAGATTAGCAGGCTTGGGTGGTGAGTGCTGGCAGTAGGGCTAGTAACTACCACGGTCATATCCTCTTCCAGAATAAAAGGGTAATCTGAGAGGGGGTGTGACAAGTTGGTATCAGAGCATAAGATTTTGGGAATAAGAGGGGAAGTTCATGCATAAGTCTAAGTCCGTAAGTGTGAGTCCCTAACATGTGTACATGGTATTAGGTGAAATGACGAGACAACGTGGCAGATCGAGTAAGCAGACAGGTGGCAGGAACACTGACCCTACCAATAGGGGCCCGGAGGTTGGAGAGAACCCACCGGGTGGCAAAAAGAAGGTGAATGATCCAGTGGGTCAGGAAATGATGTCTGAAGGAGAGTTTAGTACCCCCAGGAAAGGGCAGATTCTCAGCTAGAGGATGTAGTTTTTGACAGGATAGTGCAGAGATTAGCAGCCAGTGTGGTCTGCACGAGCCGACCCAGAAAAGAAATATGTTATTGAGAGGTTTAAAGCCCTAAGGGCTGTGACATTTAAAGGTACAACAGATCCAGCTGAAGCTGAGTTGTGGCTTGATGTAGTTGAAAAATGTTTCAATGTTATGAGTGGTCCAGAGGACAAGAAAGTAGGATTAGCCACCTTTCTACTACAGAAAGGAGCAGAGAAATGGTGGAAAGTGATATCTGCCAGACGAGCCAGTACAGATGTGATGTCATGACCTGACTTCAGGAAGGCCTTTGAAGATAAGTATTACCCCAGCCCGTTCCGAGATGCAAAAAGGGATGAGTTCCTCAGATTAACACAGGGAACGATGTCGGTGGTAGAATATGAGCAGAAGTTTACAGAGTTATCACAATATGCTCTGCCGATTATTGCTATTGAAAGAGATAGATGCAGGAAATTTGAACAAGGTTTGAGGAAATAAATTAGAACAACGGTGACGTCTACGGCTAATTGGCTAGATTTTAACTAGTTAGTAGAAACAGCAATACAAGTCGAGCAGAGTTCTGCAGATGTTGAGCAGTTGCCAAGAGGTAGTGAAGTCGTAGTAGGGCCTAGAGACAGAGGATTATGATCTCCAGTTGCAACCCAGACTAGTGGAAGCCATTTCAGGGGAACCAGTTGGCAGGGATCCAAGAAAAGGAAAACAAGACCCTCGGCCAGTGCAGTTAGCTGATCAGAGATGCCACAAGCTAGTGAGTCGGTAGCCAGCACAGATATGAGACTGACATGCCCTAGTTGTGGCAAGAGGAATTTTGGGCCATGCTATAGTGGCAGAGGTGCATGTTTCCAATGCAGACAAACAGGTCATTTCAAGAGGGACTGTCCCCCAGATGAACAGAGACGTTCAAACAGCACAACAGCCGACCTCCCAGACAGTTAACCAACCAAAGAGTGCTAGAAATCGGGGCGAAGGGTGAAGTGGTGCCAAGCAGAAGAATTTCGTAGGTCGACCCCAGCAGCAGGGGCGAGTGTATGCCGTGAGACACCAGGAGGCAGCGGAGTCTCCAGATGTTGTGACCGGTAATGTTATGTTATGTGGACAGTCTGCTTATGTTTTATTCGATCCTGGTGCCACACATTCATTTATATCTAGCATGTATGCACCTAGTACAGATAGGTTGGTTGAACCTATGCCTAAAGATTTATTTATCTCTACCTCTTTGGGAGATGTGATAGTAGTAGATAGATGCAATAATCAATGTGATGTACTAATCAATGGTCAGAACTTCTATGCTGATTTACTTCCTTTAGAACTGTTGGAGTTTGATGCTATCCTAGGGATGGATTTTCTAAGTAAGTATCATGCTTTAGTAGACTGTTACAAGAAGGAGGTGGTGCTCAGAAAATCAAATGGCCAGGATGCAATGCTGACAAGAAGCAAGCGATTAGTAGCGGGGAATTTGATATCGACAATGAAAGCTCAGAAGCTATTGAGCAAGGAATGTAAAGCCTATCTGGCTCATGTGATGGTTGCTCAAGGGAAAGAGCTGAACCCAGAAGATGTCCTAGTGGTAAATGAATTTCAAGATGTATTTCCTGAAGAACTATCGGGATTACCACCCGACAGGGAGGTGAAGTTTACTATTGACTTAGTTCCACGAACAACTCCTATATCGCAGGCACCATATAGAATGGCGCTGACTGAGTTGAAAGAATTAAAGGTTCAGTTGCAAGAGTTAATTGACAAGGGATACATTTGACATAGTGTATTGCCCTGGGGAGCTCCGGTATTGTTTGTGAGGAAGAAAGATGGTATACTTAGATTATGTATTGACTATAGGCAGTTGAATAAGGTAACAATTAAGAATAAATATCCGTTACCACGCATTGATGATTTGTTTGATCAGCTAAGAGGAGCCACGGTGTTTTCAAAGATAGACATGAGATCAGGTTATCATCAACTGGAAGTAAGAGAAGCCGATATTCCTAAAATCACATTTAGAACGAGATATGGACATTATGAATTCCTGGTAATGCCATTCGGATTGAATGCCCCTACGGTATTCATGGATCTCATGAACAGGATATTTCATCCCTACTTGGACCAATTCGTGATAGTATTCATTAATGGTATACTGGTGTATTCTGGTAGTAGGGAGGATCATATTACCCACCTAAGGATAGTATTGCAGACGTTGCGAGCTAGGCAGTCGTATGCTAAATTCAGTAAATGCGATTTTTGGTTAAATTGGGTAGTATTTCTTAGACATGTTGTTTCAGCAGAGGGCATTAGTGTAGATACCCAGAAGATGGAAGCAATAGTTAATTGGGAACAACCTACAACGGTTTCAGAAATACGAAGTTTCCTAGGTTTGGCAGGTTATTATCGAAGGTTTGTGGAGGGTTTCTATAAGATATCTCTTCCGTTGACGAACCTGACCAAGAAAGGCGTGAGGTTTGAATGGTCATTGGTGTGTGAACATAGTTTCTAGAAGCTGAAATGGAGACTAGTATCAGCACCAGTGCATACCTTGCCTATTCCAGGTAAGGAATTTGAGATTTATTGTGAAGCATCCCGACAGGGATTGAGATGTGTGTTAATGCAGGATGGGAAGGTGATTGCATATGCTTCTCATCAACTTAAGAAACATGAGGGCATTTATCCCACACATGATCTGGAGTTGGCAGTAATTGTTTTGGCTCTGAAGTTGTGGAGACATTACCTATTTGGAGAGCGCTGCAGGATATTGACAGATCAAAAAAGCTTAAAATATATCTTTGATAAAAAAGAGTTGAATTTAAGACAACGAAGATGGATTGAATTGATTAAAGATTACCTATTTGTAAATAGCATAGCAACAAGCTTAAACAGGCCATTCTAGAGGAATCATATAGTTCCGCTTATGCCATGCATCCAGATAGCACCAAGATGTATAGAACTTTGAAGAAATCTTACTGGTGGCCTAGGATGAAGAGAGACATAGCAGAATATGTGGACTGATGTATAGTCTGTCAACAAGTAAAACCTGAGAGACAAAGACTAGCAGAATTACTCAATCACTTCCAGTGCTTGAGTGGATGTGGGAGCATGTGACAATGGACATTCTATTTGGATTGCCTAAGACACCCTTAGGATTTGATGGCATTTGGATAATAGTCGATAGACTAACTAAGATGACCAAGTTCATACCAGTAAAAGTTACTTTTACACCAGACTGTCTAGCTAAGATTTATGTGGATAGGATAATCAGTCAATATGGAGCCCTAGTGTCGATAGTGTCGGATCAGGACTCGAGGTTCACTTCAAAATTTTGGCCTAGTTTATAGAAGGCTATGGGCACTAAATTGCATTTCAGTACGGCTTTTCATCCGCAAACAGATGGACAGTCGGAAAGAACTATACAGACACTGGACGATATGTTAAGAGCTTGTGTACTACAATTCAAAGGAAGTTGGGATACACACTTATCGTTGATTGAATTTGCCTACAACAATAGCTACCATCCTAGTATCGGAATGGCTCCCTATGAAGCATTGTACGACCGACCTTGCAGGACTCTTGTATGCTTGAACAAAGTTGGAGAATGACAATTACTGGGTCCAGAATTAGTTCAACAAACAACAGAGAATGTGAAACTTATCAGGGATAATCTTAAGGCGGCTTGCGATAGACAGAAGAGCTACACCAATAAACGAAGAAGAGAACTAGAATTTGAAGTTGGAGAACGAGTATTTCTCCAGCTATCCCCATGGAAAGGAATTCTCCGGTTTGGGAAAAAGGGAAGTTAAGTCCACGATACATCGAACCATATGAAATTGTGGAATGAGTTGGTCCAGTAGCTTATAGGTTGCAATTGCCAATGGAGCTAGCTCGTATTCACGACGTATTTCATGTGTCAAGACTAAGGAAATATGTGCCTGATCCTATGCACATACTAGCAACACAACCGATACAGCTCAAAAAAGATTTATCTTACGAGGAAGAGGCCATTGAGATTTTGGATAGGAAAGATCAGGTACTCAGAAATAAGACGATTCCTCTGGTGAAGGTGTTATGGCGTAATCATGGAATCGAGGAAGCAATCTGAGAACCTGAAGAGAAAATGAGGAAGAGATACCCTCAACTTTTCAAATGACATATCAACTAAATTTTGAGGACGAAATTTTTTTTAAGGGGGAGATGATTGTAAACCCCAAACTAGATAAGCATGCTTAGCCAAAGGGATGTTATACTACATAGTTATTAATTAGAAATTCATGTTATTTATAGGAATGATGAAGGAAGGGAATCTACTCTTTGAATATTAAATGAAGAAACTCAATCATTAGTCTGGCTGGAGGCACTAAGTGTGGGGTGACGTGGCAATCTACTCTTTGAATTCAGGAAGCGACAGAAAGATTAAAAGGGAAGTGACACTTCAAAAGCATGGTTTCGACAATTGACAAGAGAAAATTTAGCGAATTCGGTGCCATTCGAAAGCTGAGAGAATCTAGGTTGTGAAATTGTCTTACCGGAGGAAGATTTTAGGAAGAGAAGAACAAAGAGTAAAGAAAACCAAGAGAAAGTAGAATCTCGGGTTTAAGTAGGGCCAAAGAGAAGTTTGGAAGTTCCTAGCCAAACTGTAATGAATTCTGGGCTGAAATTTTAAGGTAAGGAATTACAAATCTAAACAAGTTTGTAGAAGGAAGTTTCTTGAAAAAAGCTCTGGATTTTGAGTTATGAAATTTTGAAGTTATAACAGGGAATTGGTGCATAAGCAGACAGGTGTTTGTGAAGAACAAGCAAGTAGTTCATCGTGGAGAATTATAGCAAGATTTGGGCAAGAGGATCTCGCTTATAAAGGGAATCTCGCTGATTTTGTAAGGAAGATCTCACTCTAGGGGAAAATCTCGCTAGAAATTGAGGTGAGTATTGCTAAGATGAAAATTTGACAGGAAAAGCTTGATCTCACTCTAGAGTATATCGCTGGTATCGCTTTAAAGGATCTCGCTAGCATCGCTCAGGGGGATCTCGCCAGTAAAGCTGTCTGTGTTGATTGAAGTTCCTTTAATAAATGAATTATTTAAGATATTTTACTAGGAATTCTAAGTAGTTTAATCGGGAATTATATCTTTTCAGGCCAAGAAGAGCTAGGGGAAGCGTATAAACCATTAAGAGCCTGACGAACTATGAGTGACTAAGTAAACTTAAGGTTTCCAATACTCATGCATATATGATCAAGTAAAGCACAGTGACATTAATGATGAATTTATACTTCCTCAAGCAACAAATGGTTGGAGAATAACTTAATGCATGTTTCCCGGCTTATATGTGTGTAACACAGGCCAAGGTATGTAGTGTAACCATTACAAAAGCTATGTTTCTGATTTGATATATGCTTCCTAAAGGAAGGCTATGAGAGAATGAGTTCTTGTGTAAATGAGTGGAAGTGGAACTTAATTTGATGTTACAAAATGCACATTTGATACCGAAGGACGTTGAGAAGGTATCTAACCAATTTGGTATTAAAGGACATTTGAGAAGGTACCTGGCCAATTTGATACCGAAGGACATTTGAGAAGGTATCTGGCCAATTTGATACCGAAGGACATATGAGAAGGTATCATAGTAGCTCGATACTGAAGGACAGATTTGAGAAGGTATCTGAGTAGAAGTACCTAAAATATGATGGTACTTAGTGTGGCCATGTGCACGTAGGCAGTTATGAATGTGAGACCGAAGTATGGGTCTCTTGGTCGGTAATAAACGTTTGGGAGCTAGAGCGTTTAGGCTCGTTCTCAACTAGGGAATAATAATGTTTAATGATGTCTAAGAGTGGTTAAAGCTACATTTAGAGACAATTGCTTGAGTTTACTCATTGGTATACTTACATTTTTATAATGATGCTATGTTTGTTGCTTTACGATTCTATAGTCTCTCACTGGGCTTTTAGCTCACAGAATTTTTGTGTTTTCCCTTTCCAAGTAGCGGTCAGTTTCCTCAAGGTTGATCCTGCTGCTACTTGCCACCGAAAGACTCGGCTTATTAAAAGACTTAGGTTGATGATCTGTTTATGTACACACATTTTTTAGAGGGACTAGGGCTTCTGTAGGAATGTTTAGGCCACCTGTGAATATTTTTCTATAAGAGTAATGTATTGGCTGTATGCATGTATTTATGTAATCTTTGTAGAACCTTAAGGGAGGTTTGCTGTTTATGTATATTACTAATGAGATGAATAGGTTGGTATTTAGATTAGAAGGCTTGGGTTGTGAGTGCTGGCAGTAGGGCTAGTAACTACCATGGTCATATCCTCTTCTAGAATAAAAGGGTAATCTGGGAGGGGGTGTGACAAGTTGGTATCAGAGCATGAGATTTTGGGAATGAAAGGGGAAGTTCATGCATAAGTCTAAGTTCGTAAGTGTGAGTCCCTAACATGTGTACATGATATTAGGTGAAATGACGAGGCAACATGGTAGACCGAGTAAGCAGATAGGTGGCAAGAATACTAACCCTACCAATAGGGGCCTGGAGGTTGGAGAGAACCCACCGGGTGGCAAAAAGAAGGTGAATGATCCAGTGGGTCAGGAAATGATGTTTGAAGCAGAGTTTAGTATCCCCAGGGAAGGGCAGATTCTCAGCTAGAGGATGTAGTTTTTGACAGGATAGTGCAAAGATTAGCAGCCAGTGTGGCTCTGCACGAGCCGACCCAGAAAAGAAATATGTTATTGAGAGGTTTAAAGCCCTAGGGGCTGTGACATTTGAAGGTATAACAGATCCAGCTGAAGCTGAGTTGTGACTGGATGTAGTTGAAAAATGTTTCAATGTTATGAGTTGTCCAGAGGACAGGAAAGTGGGATTAGCCACCTTTATAAAAGCCTTACGGTAACCAAATAAATAAATTGATGGATTGTTGTTGATTGCGTTAATGAAGAAAAATAACAATTTCGGCGGATTTGAGAAAAGGCAGTTGTGTGATAGATGCAATGAGTATGCGATGAACGGGTTGAAAAGATCTTTAGCTATCATTACTTTGGAATGCATCAGACTATGCAATCAGGTTACAACCATGCACAACAAGTCATTTTCCAATGAAAATGCGATGCTCCGAAGCTTAGGACGCATGTGTTGAATGTAAAAGTGTCCATAGAGCTTATCCCTAAGTCTCTACTCTTGTCCTATGTGATGATGCAAAATACATAAAAGAAAGGTGACCGCATAGAATCATATTCTATCTCTAGGATGCATGCGATGTGTTGATAACAAATAGTGCTCATTCCTAAGCTCCTGATTATGCGTTCTAACCTGGCTCTTCCGAGCCTAGATTCTAACCTGACCTTCCCAAGTCTAGATCCTGTCCTTAGACTACCCTCCCGAGTATCTCTAATGGACGAATAAAGCATACATAATACAAGATAATTGCATAGCAAGAAGATTCCCTAGTTGTGCTAGCTAAATGCTTCTCAACCCATTCAACTGGTTTAGCTACTCATGCATAAATAACAGAGAGTGAACAAATATAGAGAAGAAAATTCCACTTTTATAAATGAGTTTGAGTACAAAATAACAATGGAAGTTAAAGGTAGAGAGCCTGGTAGCAATTCCTTACTGACCGAGGCTTTTACACTGAAATCTCTATTCAGTTCTAAAGATGTTCCTGCTTCCGCAGGCGTCGGCCCTCTCTCTGTCCTTGAAGCTTCCAGCACTCTCCCAAGCTTACCGAAACGATCTGCTGGCATAATCTCCTTCCTCGCATCCGCCTTAAAATAAAAGAAAATTATGAACAGACGTGCGTGTGAGCTTCAAACTAAAGAATGGTGAACAGATCAACTCGTCAACCCCTTTTCTAAAGGTTGCCCTTGGTATTTATAGACATCCAAGGTGAACGACAGCTTCTCTCTCATGATTGTACAGATGGGACACCTTTAATTCCTGACTGATGTGCCGAATATTTGTCACTGAAAAGTTTATCGTACTTATGATCATTAACGCCTATCAACTTAATTCGGATTCGACTGTCATCACCTTTCTATCTCGCCACGATTAATTAGTCTCTTACCCAGATGCGCCCACCATATTGCGCTGACCAAGTTGCGACGATCCTTCTCGGGTGAATGTTTGCGAAAAAAAATCATCGCAAAGTCTTGCGATGAAGTTGCGCTCGACCAATGATTTCCCATTATCGCAATTCTTGCATTGCGTCAACGCATTGATGGAACATGAGACATACACAGTGGAATTAGGATCTAATTACACTCTAATTGCTTTTAATTCAAAGAAAACTAGCATGTAATTGAAGAATAAAAACAGTAAATATAATTACCTTGAAGCTCCCGAAATCTGCTTTTCCTTATTGAATCTTGACCCGAACACGAACAGACCAACACTAGAGTTGACCTACAATCCTCTGGACTCAGAACCAGTTGTGGGACCGGGTGGATGAACAAAACCGAGAGAGAAAGAAGATGGAAAATGAAGGAGAATTTGGGTAGGGTTTGGGTTTGTTTTTTCAGCCCAATTTTGAAAACAAAATTGGCAAATTGACCAAAATATTTAATTTAAAATGAAAAGCCCATTTTATATAAAAAAAACCATGCAACAATTGCATGAACCAAATCCATAAAATCCCAACACCTATAATCCACTATCTAAGTGGGCTTAATGTCTCCACTATAAGCCAACACCTAGCCCATTATTTTGTTAGTAGAATTATCCAACAAAAGTCTGGATTTTCCCACTAACTATAGTCAAACGGATAAATAGTCATTTGGTCAAAGTCAAACTTTGACAAAAAGTCAACATTTTCACTTTTTATGATTTTTTCCGTGTTGACTAATTTCGACCTCCCAAGCATGAAATTCAAATCACATTTGAATATAAGGTCGGTCAAAGTTTGACTTTTCCAAAGTCAAAAGTCAACTCTTTGACTTTTTACATCTTTGACCATTTCCATCATTTCCGAGCTTTCGAATATGAACATATTCATATTCTTGATATTTAAATCACATTTAAATATTAAAGTTGTATCTCTAAACTGAAAAACCAGACCACTCTATCACAAATACTTGTCGGTTTCTCTCTCTTCACCTAATTCGAACAATTCGAATCATTCTATCATACTGTTCTAAGTTTATTCCATATGAGCTAGTAGGGGAACCTAATGGACCTATAGATCATGGGCTCCAACGATTTGAGATTAGCTAGCTAAACTCTTTAGACGGAGCTAATCAACATTCGTTAACTAATAGGTCATTCCACTAGAGTCCCGTAGTTGCACTCCCCTCACTATAGATATATTTGTGTCCATTTGATATAACCATGATTAGTAAGCTAATCCTTCACAGGTTGTTCGTAATCTCGGCTGGGTCATAAAAACCGTTTTACCCCCGAGACTACATCTTATTCCTTAAGTTCCACTGATCCTCTAATGAACAATTGGTTTAAGGTCCAACCTATAAACCGAATCCCTCTCGAGCCAAGGAGAGGGTGGGGCCCCTTGTTCAAGACCTGGATTCAGTACTAAAGGGAACAACCTATCTACTATCACTATAATGGGTAGGAGTGAATTTCGTCTTGTACCCTATATTCCCAGCTATCCACCTGATCTTACCCCTGAATTGGGAGGCTTATTAGGTCAGCGATATTGAGCTACCCTCACCTATGCAGATCTAAGGATAATTTCGAGTGAACAGGAGTTCCTGGTTAGCTCAAGATTAAGATTAAGTTACCTAGGTCATCAATTAACGAAATAGTCAGTTTTATACATAAAATTGCATTTAGAACGTAAAAAGTGACTATTTCATGGTTCAGTCTTATGCAAACTCATTGCATATGATGCTCCCACTCACATATCTCTATATGAACGATTCAGGATCACATCGTTTATACTAACTACAAAGTGGGCCACATCCATAGTGTCCCCAGAATAAGGCGCCCAACCTTATTCATATACTATAGACCATTTTAGGTATATATTTGAACTTGATCCACCTTTATGTCACTACATAAAGTTCAAACTACATTAAATAGCCTCAGGACCTTAGTTTATTGGATTCAAGATTACAATTTCAATAACAAATTTATCGAAAAAAAACAGAATATATTTATTAATTTACAAACTATGAGTTTTAGGACATAAAATCCAATAAACTCCATGTTGAATTTAAGTGAGAAACATATGAGTACAATAAACATATGAATACAATAAACTAGGGCATATACCCAAAAGTTCTCCCATTTGTCCTAGTTTACAAACTTTGTAGACCTAAACTCTGTAGGTGACCTTGAAACAATGTTTTGCTCAAAATATATCTTGGTTACTACAACGTCTCCACGATGTACAATCCCCGGATCAGATGGTATTTGCGCTCAATATGCTTGTCGCGCTTGTGGCTTCTTAGTTATCTTGAGTTTGCAACTGCACCACTATTATCACAATATAGGGTGATAGGCAGATGCATATTTGGAACTACTTCCAAATCTGTCATGAATTTCCTCAACCATACTGCTTTCTTTGCTGCTTCACAAGCAGCTACGTATTCAGCTTCCATTGTGGAGTCTGCAATATAGTTTTGCTTTACACTTCTCCACACTACTACTCCTCCATTAAGAGTGAACACTGATCCAGATGTAGACTTTCTAGCATCTTTATCAGTTTGAAAATCAGAGTGAGTGTATCCAGTAAGGATCAAATCCTTAGTACCATACACAAGCATGTAGTTCCTCGTTCTCCTAAGATACTTGAGGATATTTTTAACGGCAGTCCAATGATCATATCCAGAATTGGACTGATACCTACTGACTATCCCTACTGCATAGCATATGTCAGGTCTAGTACATAACATTGCATACATCAAGCTCCCTACTGCGGAAGCACAGGGAATGTGTCTCATATCCTCAACCTCTTGAGGTGTCTTAGGACATTGATCCTTTGACAAATGAATTCCATATCTGTAAGGTAACAGACCTCTTTTGGAATTCTGCATCTTATACCTAGACAACATTTTGTCTATATAAGTTACTTGAGACATAGCTAGTGTTCTATTCTTGCGGTTTCGAATAATCTAAATCCCGAGAACATACTGCACATTTCCTAAATCTTTCATTTGGAATTGCGTTGCTAGCCATTTCTTGATGTCAATTAGGTAACCTACTTCTGCCCAATGAGTAGAATACCGTCAACATATAAAACTAAGAACGCTATAGTAGAATTGACACAAGGCTCGTCAACATTCTGTTCAAAGCCATAAGATTTGATTGCAGTATCAAATCTTATATTCCAAGATCTAGAAGCTTGTTTCAACCCATAAATGGATTTTTGAAACTTACAAACCTTTTGTTCTTGACCTTGTGCAATAAACCCCTCTGGTTGAGCCATATAGATACTCTCCTCAAGATCACCGTTTAGAAAGGCTATCTTGACATCCATCTGCCAAATTTCATAGTCATAAAAGGTGGCAATGGATGAAAGTATTCTAATCGACTTAAGCATGGCAATGAGAGAGAAAGTTTCTTCATAGTTCACTCCCTCTCTCTGGGTATAACCCTTTGCCACAAGTCGAGCCTTAAAAGTCTGTACTTTACCGGCTTGGTCTCGTTTTCTCTTGTAGATCCACTTGCAACCAATTGGTTTTACATCATTTGGTTGATCTACAAGTTTCAAGACAGAATTGAAGTATATAGACTCCATTTTGAGGTCCATGGCTTTGACCCACTGATCACAGTCCACATCTTTTATCGCCTGTTTATAGGTCGATGGATCCTCTATGCCGTCATCAGGTATGACGACTTGTGTTTTTGTAAAACCCAAGTAACGGTCAGGCTGATGAACAACCCTCCCACTACGTCGAGGCATTCTCAACTCTTGAGAAGGATGTGACTGACCAGATGTACTAGTTTTATCTACTACTTTAGTAGATGAACTAGCTCTATCTGTAGCGTCTTTGGAAATTTCATTCAATACTAGTCTAATGCGAGGTTGATGACTTCTTATGTGGTCTTCCTATAAGAATGTGGCATTTTTCGATACAAATACCTTATTCTCTTGAGGATCATAAAATAGACCACCTTTTGTTTCTTTTGGATAACCTACAAATAGGCATAGTTTTGAACGACGTTCCAATTTTTAAGGATTTTGCACCAACACGTGTGTCGGGCATCCCCAAATCCTAAAGTGACGTAAACTGCCTTTACGCCCTTTCCATAGCTCATAAAGTGTTTTTGAAACACTTTTAAAGGGAACGTTATTCAAAATATAGACAGCAGTCTCTAATGCATGTCCCCAAAAGGAATCAGGTAACTCAGCAAAGCTCATCATTGAGCGAACCATGTCCAACAAAGTTCTATTTCTTCTTTCAGATACAACGTTCTGCTGAGGCATATTAGGTGCAGAGTTATGACTTGATTCCGTGTTCTATCATATAGTCCTGGAATCTTAAGTCCATGTACTCCCTATCTCGATCTGATCGTAGTGTCTTAATTGTTTTACCTAACTGGTTCTCAACCTCAGCCTTTTATTCTTTGAACTTTTCAAAAGAATCATACTTGTGATGCATTAGGTAAAGATGACCATACCTTGAATAATAATCAATAAAACTGATGAAATATTCATACCCACCTCGAGCTTTGGCATTCATCGGTCCACAGAGGTCCAAATATACGAGCTCTAAGGGTATTGTGGCTCTGAGACCTTTTCCAGTAAAAGATCTCTTAGTCATTTTTCCCTCAAGACAAGACTCACATAGAGGTAAAGACTTGTCTTCTACTGATTTAGTAGTTCATTCTTAACCAATCCCTCAATCCTATTGAGATTTATGTGACCAAGTCTTAAGTGCCATAGATAGGCATTAGAAGAAACTTTTTGTCTTTTATTCTGAGTTTCGACTGTTCTAAACATCTCAGTATTTAAGACAAATTTTGTTTTAGTTGGTCTTAACTTATATAAGTTGCTTTCAAGTATAGTAGAACAAATTTGAATACCTTTTTCTGAAAATGAACGCTTCATTAACTTCAAAAGATATTTTATACATTTGTTCCATAATACAAGCGATAGATATTAAATTCCTCTTCATAAGAGGTGCATACAAAACATCTTTAAGTATGATATATCCATCGTTGAAAAACAACTTCAAGTCTCCCACTGTTTTGGCCGAGACAACCTCTCCTGTTCCTACCTTAAGGGTGATCTCGCCTTCTTCAATCTTTTTTCAAGAACTAGTTTCCTGAAAAGAAAAGCAAATATGTGTAGTGGCTTCTGAATCTAATATCCAAGTTAAGGTATCATCCTCCACTAAACATGTCTCAGCAACTAGTAAATCATATTTACCTTGTGCTTCTTTCGAGGCAGGGGCCTGAGGACATTTCTCAGTTAAGATAAATCTCAAGTCATCTATTACTAGTGTTGAATTCATATTGTTTTTCCATGTTGAGTAATTATCGCCGTTTAGTTTCTCAGAAGCTAAGAGTTAATCTAAAGAGCTAGTCATGCTGAAAAGAAAAACATATCCTTTTTTAGTAAAAACATTAATCTGTTAAATCCAATCAAGTTTAGAAAAAAAAAATCTAATAATTTACCCTTAATAATTATATTTTGCAATGATATTTCAATGGTTTAGAATAACCTCCATCGAGGGGTGATCGATTATTCCTCCATTGAACCAAGACTATCTTAACTAGATACTATCACCAGAATAACTCTTATTCCTATAGCAGCTCAGTTATCGCTACTTTAGTCAAGAATTTACTAACACTTAGTAATTCTTGTAAGTGTGACCCTCCATTTTCAGACCTCAAATATCGGAATCATTATGCTCTCGAAGTTTGGAAAGACAAGAATGAAAACGGACCTGAGAGACCCTATCTATTTCTAGAGTTCACGGAGTTTCGAATCCTATAATACAGCCCTCCGATTGGTAAGATCACTCCAGGGCAGACATGCAAGCGCATTATAGGAATCTCACGGTGCGACCTAATGGAAGAGATCGTAGGATGTGTTGACGCACTTCCTTCTCCCACTTACTATGAACAACTTCCCCTATTCACCTTGGTATTGACTCATGCAAACACTCTCCGAATGGAGTCCGCTACCAGGGCGGCCCAAAGCCAAGCATGAATCTCACGGTGTGAACTCTTAGGGACGCTAGAGATAAAAGTACATTACTTCTCTTTAGTTGAAGTGTTCTAGACGGTTAGGGTATAAAATACATAACGATACATTTCGGCTAACTAAAACATATCCTAAGTCTAGGTGATTCATCCGAGTATATCTTTTATACTAGATTTTTAACCTACGATGTCTAGGTGATAAATAAATTTTATTACCTCACACCGCTCAAGCATGCTCATAAAATCAGTTTAACCTAACTCAGACGTCGGCTCGATCTCCAGGTAGTAGGTGTTTCGTGAACCGTCAACTTAAAAACCTTCATTTGACTTTTTGCCAAGATCTTGTTGGGTGAGTTTTCTTGTAACTTCGGTTTTACAAGATATCAACCTATTTTCTATGAAAATTAGGATTGCTCGATGGTTAACCCTAAATGAGCATGCATCTTATCTTTATTATAGATTTTAAAAGTCTAGATTATTTTATAACAATTATAAAATAAATTATAACAATTATAACCCTAGAGCATTAATCTATAACATGCTTCCTTCAATCAAACATGTTTTAATATAACACTTATATTAAAACTAAGCATGCATAGTATCTATTTTTAACACTTATAAGATATAACAAATGCATGTCACATGCTTTTCCTATGGTGGGCTTTTAAAACTATATGGCATACTATATGCACACATAATCAAACAACATTATACATCACATGCATAATAAGTAAACAACACTAAAGTGGACCGATTTTGGCATTAAAAACAAACAAATAACTAATTTATTACAAAATTCAGCAACCAGCTCTCTGAACCAGCTTCAAACATTTTGAACCATTGGGAACCATTCAGAAATCACTCGAACCAGCCCGAAAACACCAAAAACCAAGTTGAACCGGTCAAACGGATCGGTCTAAATCGTCTAGACTGGCTGGTCAACGCACGCTGGGGTAGTCAATGGAGGCATGGGCGACCGAGTCGCGGAGCGGGTCTCGGGTAGGCGGGCGAACGGGTGTGCGAGACTAAACGAGCGGGTAGGATCCGGGTGGGCAGGCGTGCGTGCGAGCTTCTCCAAACCGGGTCGGGTCTGGGCAGCGAGTCGGGTCTGGAAGCTAATTCGGGTCTGTAAGCCATTTTTTTCTCCATTTTTGCTGTTGTTCTCTCTCCCGGAATCAAGAAATTACAGCCTAGTTTCAACTCTAATGACTCCAAAAAATTTATAGACCCTTTTTCACACATTAATGCTCATAAACAAGTGAGCAATTACAAATTTTCACAAGAAATTTAAAAAGAAAAAATGCCAAAATCATAATAAACACACTTTAGTCCCCATTTCATTCAACACTTGAATAGATAGAGAAAAAAAACACCCACCAAAAGCAATTGAGAGTAATTATAGCATGCTCTGATACCACATGATGGAATACGAGACATACACAGCGGAATTGGGACCTAATTACACTCTAATTGCTTCTAAATTAAAGGATAATAGCATGCAATTGAAGGAAAAACAGTGATTAAAAATGATGAGATGCTACCTTTGAAGCTCCCAAACAACGTTTTTCCTCGTCAAATCTCGACCCGAACTCTTTTAGACAACCACTAGAGTTGACCTACTATCCTCTAGACTCATAACCGAGTTGTGGGACCCGGTGGATGAAGAGAACCGAGAGAGAGAAAAGAGATGAAAATAAGGAATGGAATTTTGAGTAGGTTTGGGTGTTTCCTTTTTTTTCTTCATAAAGTTGTAATTTTCTAGCCCAAATATCAGAAAACTAATTTTCAAAATGGCAAAAGTCTTTTAACTAAATTAAAGAGCCCAATTTATAGAAAAAAGGCATGCAACAATTGCATGAAAAAACTTCACAAAAACCCAACACCTAGAATCCACTCACTTAGTGGGCTTAATGTCTCCACTATAAGCCAACATCTAGCCCACTATTTTGTTAGTGGAATTATCCAACAAAAGTTTGGATTTTCCAACTAACTATAGTCAAAGGGCAAAATAGTCATTTGGTCAAAGTCAAACTTTGACCAAAAAGTCAACATTTTGACTTTTTATGATTTTTTCCGTGTTGACTAATTTTGACCTCCCGAGCATGAATCCGCATTCATTTTCTCGAAATTCAAATCATATTTGAATATAAGGTCGATCAAAGTTTGAATTGGTAAACAACACTAAAGTAATAAGTAAACAACATAATAGGTAAACAACACATGCATAATAGGTAAATAACACTAAAGTGAACCGATTTTAGCATTAAAAACAAACAAATAACTAATTTATTAAAAAATTCAGTAACCAACTTCTCGGAATCGGCTTCAAACACTTTGAACCATCTTGAACCGGCCAAAAACTCTCGAACCAGCCCAAAAACTCCAAAAACTAAGTTGAACCAGTCAAACCGGCTCAACCAGGTCAAATGGACCGGTCCAAACTATCTGGACCGACTGGTCAACGCACGCTGGCACGATCAATGCAGGCGTGGGTGCGCGGATCGCGGGAAGGCGGGCGGACGAGTGTGCAAGGCTGCATGAAGCGGAGCGGACGAGCAGGTCAGATCGGGGCCGGGCAGGCGTGCGAAGCCAGGTGCGCGTGCGAGCTGCTCCGAACCAGGTCGAATCCGAGCTGGTGGGTCAGGTCTGGAGGCTAATTCCGGGTCTGTGAGCAATTTTCTTCAACCTTTGATGCTGTCCACTCTCCCAGAATCAAGAACTTACAGCCTAATTTCAACTCTAATGACTCCAAAAAATTTACAGATCCTTTTTCACACATTAATGCTCATAAACATGTGAGCAATTACAAATTTCCACAAGAAATTAAAGAAAAATAATGTCAAAATCATAATAAATCCACTTTAGTCCCCATTTCATTCAACACTTGAATAGATAGAAAAAAAACACTCACCAAAAGCAATTGAACATAATTCTAGCATGCTCTGATACCACGTGATGGAACACGAGACATACGCAGCGGAATTAGGATTTAATTACACTCTAATTGCTTTTAATTCAAAGAAAACTAGCATGCAATTGAAGGACAAAACAGTAAATACAATTACCTTGAAGCTCCCGAAATCCGCTTTTCCTCGTTGAATCTCGGCCCGAACACGAACGGACCATCACTAGAGTTGACCTGCTATCCTCTGGACTTAGAACTGGGTTGTGGGACCTGGTAGATGAAGAAAATCGAGAGAGAGAAAGGAGATGAAAAATGAAGGAGAATTTGGGTAGGGTTTGGGCTTGTTTTTTCAGCCCAATTTTGAAAACAAAATTGGCAAATTGACCAAAATCTTTAATATAAAATCAAAAGCTCATTTTATAGAAAAAAAACCATGCAACAATTGCATGAACCAAATCCATAAAAACCCAACACCTATAATCCATTATCTTAGTGGGCTTAATGTCTCCACTATAAGCCAACACCTAGCCCACTATTTTGTTAGTAGAATTATCCAACAAAAGTTTGGATTTTCCCACTAACTATAGTTAAAGGGCAAAATAGTCATTTGGTCAAAGTCAACCTTTGACAAAAAAGTCAACATTTTGACTTTTTATGATTTTTTCTGTGTTGAGTAATTTTGACCTCCCAAGCATGAATCCACATTCATTTTCTCGAAATTCAAATCACATTTGAATATAAGGTCGGTCAAAGTTTGACTTTTCCAAAGTCAAAAGTCAACGCTTTAACTTTTTACATCTTTGACCATTTCCATCATTTCCGAGCTTCCGAATATGAACGTATTCATATTCTTGATATTTAAATCACATTTAAATATTAAAGTTGTATCTTTAAACTAAAAACCCGACCACTATATCACATATACTTGTCGATTTCTCTCTCTTCACCTAATTCGAACAATTCGAATCATTCTATCATACTGTTCTAAGTTTATTCCATATGAGCTAGTAGGGGAACCTAATGGACCTATAGATCATGGGCTCCAACGATTTGAGATTAGCTAGTTAAACTCTTTAGATGGAGCTAATCAACATTCGTTAACTAATAGGTCATTCCACTAGAGTCCCGTAGTTGCACTCCCCTCACTATATATATATTTGTGTCCATTTGATATAACCATGATTAGTAAGCTAATCCTTCACAGGTTGTTCGTAATCTCGGCTGGGTCATAAAAACTGTTTTACCCCCGAGACTACATCTTATTCCTTAAGTTCCACTGATCCTCTAATGAACAATTGGTTTAAGGTCCAACCTATAAACCGAATCCCTCTCGAGCCAAGGAGAGGGTGGGGCCCCTTGTTCAAGACCTGGATTCAGTACTAAAGGGAACAACCTATCTACTATCACTATAATGGGTAGGAGTGAATTTCGTCTTGTACTCTATATTCCCAGCTATCCACTTGATCTTACCCCTGAATTGGGAGGCTTATTAGGTCAGCGATATTGAGCTACCCTCACCTATGCAGATCTAAGGATAATTCCGAGTGAACAGGAGTTCCTGGTTAGCTCAAGATTAGGATTAAGTTACCTAGGTCATCAATTAACGAAATAGTCAGTTTTATACATAAAATTGCATTTAGAACGTAAAAAGTGACTATTTCATGGTTCAGTCTTATGCAAACTCATTGCATATGATGCTCCCACTCACATATCTCTATATGAACGATTCAGGATCACATCGTTTATACTAACTACAAAGTGGGCCACATCCATAGTGTCCCCAGAATAAGGCGCCCAACCTTATTCATATACTATAGACCATTTTAGGTATATATTTGAACTTGATCCACCTTTATGTCACTACATAAAGTTCAAACTACATTAAATAGCCTCAGGACCTTAGTTTATTGGATTCAAGATTACAATTTCAATAACAAATTTATCGAAAAAAAACAGAATATATTTATTAATTTACAAACTATGAGTTTTAGGACATAAAATCCAGCACGCATATTCTGCACAAAAATACAAAAATCAATTGTTCTAATGCAATGAACGCATGCGACCACAATATTATGAAATTGATGCTTAATGGATGCAAATTAACATATTTCGTCAACGCAATCCAATATTTTTTAAGAACTTATTACTATGATAACGTGCATTTCTGCCTATTATCACAGGACACCTCAATTCCATATCAGAAGCTAGAAGTGACCTTGTCGCTCAACTTGCTAAATCAGTTGGGAGGTGAGATGAACCCTTGTTGGAGCCATCCTTTAAGACTATTGATAGCTCTAAAAAAGAGATATATTTCCTTGCTTAATTTAGGCTCGTCAGTGGATCTTATGTGTTAATTGTCTTATTCTATAGGTACCGAGCAATCAAGAGGTAGAATTAGCCATTTGATGAGAAACGAGGTTAATTTGAAGTAATTTAGAGGTGATTTAGTGGTTCTTGATTTTATAAAGTGGAAATGTGGATGATATGCATTGATGGAATTGTGTTGTGCACTCAAGTTTCCCCAGTGGAATCCAAGTGTAAATTCCTCTGAGTTTCCTGGTAAGTCTAGGGTCGAACACAGGGACTTGTGAAAACAGATTGCGTTGTTAATTTTTTTGCAGATCTTTGCGGTAATCGTATCAATAAATAAATCGTTGGGTTTGTTGTTGCGTTGATGAAAATAAAATAAATAAATGTGGCGGAGTTTGAAAAGAGTTGGTAAACAGGAGATGCGATAAATATGCAATGAATGGGTTGAGAAGGGTTTTGGCTAACACTTCCTAGAATGCGTTCATGCTTTGCGATCATGAAATATGCATACAATAGTAAACCATCTCTCGATGCGAATGCTATGGCTTCTAATACTAGAACGCATGCAATATATGCGATAAGTCTATAGGACCTACACATAAGCCTCTATTCTTATTCATGCGATGACAGGATAGCACACACACAAATAAGGTGACCACATAATATCATTCCTATATCTAGGATGCATGTGATGAAAGTTGACAAACAGAGCTTATCTCTAAGTCCCTATTTCTTGTTTATGCAAGTCAAATCTTGCTCTTTCGAGTCTAGATTCTAACCTAGCTCTCTCGAGTCATTAGGTTCTTTCTTTAGACTCTCTCTTGAGTAGCTCTAAAGGGTATTTAGCACAACATAAAACAAGACAATCGTAAGCAATGAACTTTCTAGGTCATGTTAGCTTAGTTCTTCTCAACCCATTCGACTAGTTTAGCTACTCATGCATATTAAGAAAGTGAACAGATGTAGAAATAGAACTTCCATTGTATAAATATGAAGATGAAGTACAAAATAATAATGCAAGTATAGAATTAAGAGCCTGGTAGCAATCTCTTGCTGCTAGGCGTTTACACTATTTTTCTACTCGTGCTCTAAAGATAATCTCTCTCTCGCGAGAGTCGGCCCACTCTCTACTTCTACGCCTCAAGGTTCTCTCTCGAGTTTCCCAGAGTGATTTCCAGCACCACCACTCTTCTCTTGCTCTGCCTTAAAAGGAAAAGGAAAACTATGGACAACGACGTGAACTTGTGGAACTAAAGATTGTAAAAATGGTGAACCCCTTTTCTGAAGAATACCCTTGGTATTTATAGAGCATCCATGGTGAAAGGTGACTTCTCTCTCCTAGTTGTACAAATGGGACAACTTTAATTCCTGACTAATGCGCCAAATAATTGTCACCGAAAAAGCTGAATGTACTTTGTGACCGTTATCGGCTGTCAACTTAATGTGGATTCGACTATCATCAGCTTTCTGTCCCATCACGCTTAATTGGCCTTTCACCCAGATGCGCCCACCATGTTGCGTTGACCAAGTTGCGGTGATCCTTCTTGGGCGAATGTTTGCGAGCACAATCAATGCAAAGCCTTGTGGTGAAGTTGCGCTCAACCAATGATTTCTTATGATTGCAATTCTTGCATAGCGTTAACGCATATTCTGCACAAAAATACAAAGATCAACTGTTCTAATGCGTTGAACGCATGCAACCGCAATATTATGAAATTTATGCTTAATGGCCACAAGTTAACATATTTCATCAATGCAATCCAACATTGTTTAAGAACTTAGCACTATGATAACGTGTATTTCTGCCCATTATCATTTAGGCATCCAGACTTCAAAGGAGTAGAAATGACCAAACTACCCTTGTTAGAGCGTCGCAATGCTCGTTACATGCATAGCCTTAACTCTCGCGCAACACTGAATGGCAAAAGCTGAATATGCAGGGCAGCATCGCAACGCTACCCTTGGCACTGCAATGCTGCGATGGTTAACACAACACCAATGTCCAGTAGCACGCCTATCGCAAACGAGCATCGAAGTACCATTGCAACACATACCTGATGCTTGAGGTCTGAATTGATAAGGCATTACAATGCTCTTCCTAACATTGCAATGCTATGAAAAATTCCTTTAAAATTTCTCTTCAATTTTAGGTCAAAGAGGAGGCTGATTTCATAGAGGTCGGGGTGAATCTTCAAAATTCCTTCTTTTCTCTTTAGATTTTAGCATCTTAGTTTAGGATTTACATTTGTTTTTGGGTTGTAAATTATGGATTAGACCTTTTTTCTTCCTCTTGTCTATGGGATGTTAAGGTAACTTCTGTCTAATTTTTGGAGCAAGAACCCTATGTATTTTTCTTGAGATTTCTGTTCTTTGGAGTTAATGCAGACTAAATTTATGTTTTATTGAATCTTTCTTGATTTTGATATATATTTGTATATTAGATTGACGCCCTTATCACAGTATGTCTTAGCTAGTTGATTTTGGGCTCACACGTTTCTCTAATGTTCGTCTATCCTTAAAATCACCCTGGTAGCAAATGGTTGAATATGTATGCTAGGTTTTATTGCCTAATCTTGGGTCCTAGGATGCATGCCTGAACTAGGTTCAAGGATAAATTGGTTGATTGAGTTAGGGCTTTCCCATTAATTAATCGACACAATGAAATCCTAAAGCTTAATGCATATGTGTTTAGTCTTAATTGATCGCTATCAAACCTAATTGGAATTTAATCCATGTAGTTTAACTAAGACACTTTCTCGGTTTGGTCCTACCTAGTTGTCTGCCTTTAAGAGGTTAGCCTGGTTGTGTCAAGCGAGTGTTGTGTATGCATAAATTGATTGCATGTCTATATTGATGGATTTCGATGATTGAAATTACATAGGATCTCTCTTGCTCTCAAAATAAGATAATTAATAACCTTAGTTTACATTTATCCACTTTTATTTTAATTTCTTGCACGTTTATTTCTTTCACACCAAAACCCTCATTTACCGCTCTAGTTAGAAAATTGGCTTAACAAAACAAATCGTACTTCCCTGCAGATCGACCTGGACTTACCACTATCGCTACATCTTTGTAGTGATAAGAGTAGTTCGGTATTACAAATTTTTATTTTATTTTTAGTCTTTTGGGGGTGACACCAAAAAGGCTAGATCAACTACTTAGTCGTGCAACAATGAGGTAACCGACATCAACCACCAAGTTGAGCAGTTGATTCCTCAAACTTCCGGTCAAAGTATGTCATTGGAGTCTATTATGTATGAACTTACTAACAGTTCTTCTCAATGTCAACAAACCCCTCTACAAGTCATGGATGATAGAGTCACCCAATTTGCAGATTTCATGCCAAGATTGGAGCCACCCAAAGCCACCCTACGTTCATACTACTGAGGTTGAGTTTGTTGAGAATTTCTATCTATTTAGCGATGACGATTATGAGTATCCTCTATCATGCCAAGAACAAGTATGAACGTAGGTGATAGAGTTAAAGGTTGCAAAGCCTCATTCATTTTTTTCTTCTGGCATCTCTTTTATTTTCGAATATTGTTCATCTCATCTTTACAAGTCCATTGAGTCTTTAAATTCTACCGATCTAGTTAAGTCTACATTTTATCTTCCAAAAATGAAAAAATTCAAAAATATTTTTGTCTCTAGAGCCCTAGAATGCTTCAAAAGCTCACTTCCCATTAGCAACACCGTGGATTCAAGGAAGAAAGGGCCCGAAAAATATGATAATTTTTACTTACCCTGACAGGAAAACCACATTAAGCAACCGACATTAAAAGTTTGTGCTTCCTAGAGGCAACCTAGTGTGAAAATTTTATTGCTTTCTTAGCTTGACTTCTTGTTTTTCTTTTGTGGGTTCCTCTTTTTGACCCTATAAGAGAAAGAAGATCATTTGAAGCGGCAAGCCCTATCACCACACCTCAAAGACCCATGCACGAAAATATTATGAGGAGTGGTTTTTTGTCCCTTGTCTTTTATTTTGTTTATGCTTTGATTAGAGATACATTGTGGACAATTACCATTTTAAGTTGGGGGTGGGATATGTTTGTGATCTATTTGGAGTCCTTGAGCATCTAAGCTCAAACTATATTTGTGTGCTTGAATTGTTTGCTTGTTCTTTTGTTTGGTTCGTTATGATGACAAGTCGATGATACACTCTCTTTGTTATTTGGTTTGCTTGAGATGATGGTTTTAAGCATAATCATGATTTTTAGCCCATTTAAAAGAAAATCTTAACATTCATGCACATTTAAGTGATTTGTCTATCTACATTAGGTCTTGCATGCTCAGAATTATATTATTTGACTTGAATCTTTGTTGTCACCCCGACACCCCAGTGATTAGAGAGTGTGTTGCATGATAGGTTGTAATGAAATACTGAGGAAGAAAAGAGTGATTTATATGCTTGCTAGAAAAAAAAGAGTCAGCGGATTGGAAAAAGAAATATTTGCACTCAAAAGAATATTTCAAAAAAGAAAGAAATAAAATATATAAACATGTAATATGTAAGCATAACTAGGGGTAGAAAAGCTCTAATTACTGTGATTAGTTATGATACCTGCAAGAAAAAAATAGGTACAATTCCTTCCGATGAATGAATGAAAGCTAATGTCCCTATGTAAAAAGAATGTAAGTTTAGGGCCCTAAGAGTTTCATTTTGGGCACCTCAGTTCATATATTAGTGTCTTGATTTTTTTTTTATGCTTAATGGTTAGTGTTTGAGCAAGAGTAGGAAGAAAACAAATTGAGAGCTATATAAAACCATTTCGGGTGGTTGGGATTAATTAGAAGGCATTGAACTCACTCGTGTATGAATAGGTCTGGAATTAATCTTCAATGTGCTTCATTGATTGATTGTAATTGGATTTCATAATTGATTGAAAATTTAATCATAGAAAACTGTTAAGACTTGTGTAACGGACCTTGCAATTGATGCAAGGCAATGTTGCAACGCTGCAAGGATGAATGGAGTGCCACCAGTGCCTTGTCCCAACGCAGCATCGCACTAGGGTTGCAATGCCACTCCAATTCTCGAGGACTAGATCGACAAGAGCATTGTAACACTCCTACTTGCATTGCAACGCTGTGACTATAATATAAAAATGTTCTTTCCAAATTAGGTAAAGAGGAAAGAGAGCTAGGACATCTTAGAGAGCATGTTGCTTGGTTTTGGCCATTCTAAGAAAAAACTCATGAGATGTCCTTTTATTTTGAGTTGTAATTACAAATATTGGCATCATGAGTCGGATTTGATGAACGATTGAAGGCCACAATGTCGATTCTTAAGGTTGGTAGGGATTTTCTTGAATTCTTTGAGGTTATAAATTTTTTATGGATGTTTCTGTTTCCTTGTGATTTCCTTTCTTTAATTCAAATTCTAGCACAAGAACAGAGAATTGATGAATTAGCAACTCAAATTCCTTGTATGTTTGTCTTTGCTATGTGTGTTTTGATATTCATAATTGCATTGAAGGCACTCAATTCAGTAGCGATAGGTTTTAATTCGAATTATGGCATAATTTCTAGGTTATCTAGGATCACCTACTTCATAACAAAACCTAAAGATTGGAAATGCATGATAGAATTGGCCATTCTCGCTTAATGTCTTAATCAATCCATGAACATAATGCAATTAACTAAGTAAATTGCCTTTGTAACGAGCTTAGTTAATTTAGGGATTAACGACACGTTGATTCTGATCGGGGAGTTTGTATGAGTTGTCCCTATATTCGATTAGGCATGAGAAATAATTAAATTCAAGCATATTTTCATAATTAGTTGATGATTAGATTCATAGAAAATCGTACGATTTCTAAACCAATGAAGGTAATCTTGTGCTCAATCTTTCTCTTTCTCAATCTTTCTTACTTTTTCGCATTTAGTTTTCTTGTCAATCAAAGCCAAAACCCCAATTTTTACTGCTTTGCACAGTCAAATTTAGCTTTAGAGAGATTTTATTCTTGGCCTCTTTGTGGTTTGACCACATACTTGTCACTTGTGCTACCTAGTAGTACAAGTAGTGGTTCAGTAATTTACAAATTTTTTTGTTTAGGCTAGGGGTCCAAGAAACAACATTAGATTCTCGGCCCAATAAAATTGTGTCATTGTCAGGGAGGCAAGCCACTTTTAACCCCCCCCCCCCCCCCCCCCCCCCAAAAAAAAAGTAAAAACTTGTGTCCACTTGTTTTATCATGGCCGATGATTTGAACATTTATTATGTAGGATTGTATCAACAGTAGCGGAAGCACAAGGATCATCTAAGCACTCAAATTCACTAATTTTGGCAATATACAAAGCATACTTTTGCAGAAAAAAAATGAGTTTCAAGACATATCTCTTGTAGAACTTCTTCAAAGCTCCTTCACCAACTGCTATCTTCTCCAAATCTTGTTGTAGACCACCTCAAGATCTTTCCCACTATTTTCTTGGTATTTTAGATTGAGTTGTGGGACTCAAAACAAACTTGAATCAAGGTAGAAGGAGAAATGCTCACTGTAGAAAATCAGCTAAAGAACTCTTTCTTCAATCCAAATTTTCTCTCAAAATCTCTATAGATTGCAAGCCCAATTTTCACTCCAATCTTTTCATTATATTGCAGATCAACATGCAAAGAAAAGAGTTGCATGAGTTGTAGCTCATGCTTGGAGAAAACAAGGCAAAGATATTGCTTCTTGTGTGAGCTATTTCAAAAGATGGATAATGGAAAAACTTCATTTTCCATTTAAGTGTTTTGTTTTCTTTTCCTTTTTCAATTTTATCATAAAATAAAAAATTTGATTTAAAAACTCTATTTGTTTTTAAAACTGAAAAAATTAATTAATTTCATAAATTAATTATTAAATAAAACTTAATTAATTTAATATCAAATATTAAATTAATTTTAACACATATCCATCTTTATATATTTAAATCATATTTAAATATATAAATTTTCCTATTCCGTTTAATTCTAAAATTAAACATATAATTACATCTCATATAATTACTAATTCCCTTAATTCTAATTTGAACATTTCAAATTAACTTATCACACTATTCTAGAGCTAGTCCATTACAAGCTAGTAGGGGGACCTCGCGGACCTACAGATCATGGGCTCCAACGATCCAAGTTTAATTAGCTAAACTCATTAGACCAAATTAATCCTCATTCGTTAACTGGGTTACTCCATTAAAGCCCAAAGTTGCACTCCCCTCCTTGTAGATATATTATGTCCACATGATTTAACCATAATCAGCAAGTCGACCCTTCATAGGTTATTCGTAATAATGGTTGGGTCAAATATCTGTTTTACCCCCGAGATTATGTCTTATTCCTCATGTCCCTACTGATCCTCTAATGAACAACTAGTTTGTGATCCAATCACTAAACCAAACTCTCTCAGCCCAGTGAAAGGGTGGGGCCCCTTGTTCAAGACCCGGATTCAGTACTTGAGAGAATACCTTTCTCCTATCCCTAAATTGGATAAGTGTGAACTCCGTCTTGCACCCTATGTCCCCAGCTATCTATCCAGTTTTACCCTTGAAATGAGAGTCTTACTAAGCCGACACTATTGAGCCAACCCTCAACTATGCAAATCTAAGGCCAATCCCAGATAAACAAGAGTTCATAGTTAGCTCATGATTAAGATCGAGTTACCTAGGTCATCTAGGTGAAATAGTCAGTCTTAAATAGTAAACAACGTTATAAAGTAAGAATGACTTATTTCTTGGTCCTAATCTTATGCAAACTCATTGCATAGGACGCCTCCACTCCTCATGTCATAACATGTACGAATTAAGATCACATCGTATGTAGCACTTTACAACTCTTTGTAATAACTACAAAGTAGCTCACATCCAATGGTATTACCAGAATAAGGTACCCAACCTCATTCATGTACCATAGATCATTTTGACTATTTACTTGAACCTGATCCACTCTTATATCTCCACATAAAGTTCAAGTACTCATACAATAGTCATGGGTCTTAGTTTATTGGATTTAGACTTTCATACAATTTATGAGATCAATAACAAGTATATTGATAATAGAAAATGTTTATTATTTTACAAACTGCGAGTTTTTAGGATATAAAACCCAACATATTATGTGTTTCTTGCAAGGCAAGTGGCTCGGCAAAGAGAAGAAGAGTTAAGAGAATTTAGTAAGCTTAGAAATCAAATATCTGAACTAACCCCTCTTGTTCACATTTTGGCTACTAGGAAATTGCAGGAGCTTAAGGCATGTCGAGTTTGTTTACTTTAAGGTCATTCATCCAAAGCATGCTCCCAACTTTCCCACATTCCTGTGCGCAATGTCTATTTCCCTTGGGAGATGTCTAGCCTGAGCTTAACGTTGATGGATGCTTCTTCTACCAATTCAGGTATTTCGTTGGAAGACTTGGTTACATAACTTTCTAATAGCTCTAGTGAGTTTGTACAGGAACCTCCTATAAGCATCAAGAATTCTCAAGTTACCAGCAGGATAGCTTCTATACTGGATCCAAACCTAGAATTGATTTTCAGAGTCAGAGTGACTCCGTTGCTTAGATCACTAAATAAGTTGGGAGACTTGAAGAATCCTTAGTGCATCCATCTTTTGAGAGTATCGGATGAGTAGAGAGTTGACCGACATCATGTTGGGGTTGATGCCCTAAATCTCTTAGGGTCCTGTAGTTTGTAAACACGTGTATGAACAAACATTTGCGATGTAATAATATGAGATTTTTTCTTCACTATTATCTATGAAATATGGGATATTTTAGTTGCATTAACCACAAACCAATAAACTAAGATCCCTAGTTATCGTTATAACTTAAGCATGTATGTGGAGACATACGAGTGGATCATGCATTAAGTGATAACCTAAATGGTCTGTAGTATATGGATAAAGGAGGGAAACCTTATCTTGGTGACACTACGGATACGACCCACTTTGTAGATGTTACAAATGTTATAAAGTGCTATAGATGGTCTGATCCTGATCATTCATGTGGAGACATGCGAGCAGGGGTATCCTATACCAGGTTATAAGTTCAAAGAATAATTAACCAAATTATTCTTTGAACCTAGTAATTAGACATTCTAGGAATAGCCATCAAATGCCTCATTACTAATGCTACTTAAGACCTTAGTAAGAATAATAGTCATTAGCATACACGATAAAAAGTGAAAGTCAACATCAATAATCATGCTTGGGAATTTAAACAGATTCAAATAAAAATATAATTCATAATTGTAACATCAATTGAAAACGAAAAAAAAAAAAAAAAAACTCATGAAATTGACATCAAACTCTTGGTCCAAGAAACTAGATGAAAATTAACTCATAAATTCATAGACAAATTCAAGAATTCAAGCCAATACCTATTTATAATCCAAAATTATAACTATCGATACCGAAAACGTCAAAGGGATAGAAAATAGTAAAGCCTCTCCACAGCCTCCATATCCTCCAAGTTCGAAAACGTCAAATCAAGCCACAAGCGTCAAGAAAACGTTGGAATGGTGGCGTTGGGCAAACTTCATAGCGTCGCAACGCTAGAGGTAGTGTTGCAACGTTTCCCTGCATATCAACATTCTCTCTTCAAGTTTCAGGTGAGCATTGGACTTAGGCAAATTAAGAGTGTTGCGATGCTGAGGCAAAGGCATTTTGGTCTTTTTAACTCCCTTGAAGCCCAGATGCTCAAATTGACTCCAATTTCCTTCAAATTAACCTTAATTCTCATCAAATGGCCGATTCTACCTCTTGATTGCTTCATACCTACAAAATAACACAATAAATACATAAAATCCCTTAACAAGCCTAAAAAACGCTAGGAATAATAGCTCTTTTTTAGAGATATCACTTGCTTGGGATGAGCTGAAGGAATTCTTATACAAGAGTACCTCTGAGCGGAAGTGGATCTTTCTAAAATCATTGTGACAAAATTTCCACATTTACATTCAATCAAATAGATATGGATCAAACTACTAAATTACCGGCATGCTTAGAGAAAAATAAACATGAGAACAAGGAAACTTACCAATTGAAGACTTTCTTCTCGACAAATCTCGCTCTCTCCATGAATGGATGCTCTCACTCTCGCTGGAAGGCAAGCTATTAACACCCAATCGTCTACCACGAACAGACTCCACATGAACAGACGAAGATGGGAACGACACCACCACTTAGAACCTTTAGTATTCACGGAGTGAGAATCCAAAGAGTGGGTTTTGTTCCGATTTTGTAGAGGGGAGGAGGAAAAGAGATCGTATACAACGATCAAGCAAGTGGGAGAAAAGGCGAGTCTATTGTATAGACAAGATGCTTGATTGTTTAGGGGAAGTACACGATCGTGTAGGAAAAGGTAGGCGATCATCTATACGATCGTTTAGTAAAGATCAGGCACTTAGCAATCGTTTAGTAAAAGGTAGACGGTCATTTAGTAGATGGCGTGCACATGTAAGCGATCATTTAGTAAACACAAGCTATCATATAGTCTCTAATTTACTAAGTGATAGGCAGCTAACACCTTTGTTAGCAATTAACCATGTCATTTGCAAAATGAAAACAAATTTCATTTTATTCTTCAGTTACAAAAACCAAATTGAACTTCCCACTAACGCATGGTTATAGAGAAAACAGCGACCAATTATCCCATAACTGTCCAATTAATAAAATAATAAATATAATCATATTATATTCATTAGCCTATAGTTTAATATCATATATTAACCATAGTGTTTTCTCCTCCACTAGATATAAATCATATTTATATCCAATTTCCTTCAATTAATGTATCTCATACATAAAGTCAATTATATCATATATAATTAACTAGTTCAATCATATCATATATAATCGAACTCCCTCTTGTCAATTTGAACATTTTATATTGACCCAAAAACTGATTCTTAACTTGTATCCAAGCTACCAAGAGAACCTTATAGACCTCTGGCTCGAAGCTCCAACGGTACGTGAATAGCTAACTAAACTCTTTAGCCACGAGATCCACCATCCGTTAACTGCCAGGCATTTCACAAAAGATCGACAATTGAATTCTTCTTACTACAGATATATTTTTGTATCCATCAGATATAACCAGTCATTAGTACGCTAACCCCTCAAATATGCTCGTAAGTATAGTTAGGCCAATTTACTGTTTTACCCCTGTAGTTACATCTAACTTCTTAAGTACCACTGATCCCTCTAATGAACAATACAACATAGTCCTACTATGTGTGGACACCTCTCGGGCCAAGAAAAGGTGTGTGGTGCCAAATCGTTCAAGCCCTGGAATCAGTCCTTAGGGGAGCAATCTATCTACTTACCTCTGCTTCGGGGAATGAGTGAATTCCATCTTGTGTAGCTGAGTTCCCAACTCCCAAATCAGACGAATCCCCAAAGTGATAGGTTTGAGTCGACAACTTGGTCACTCGCACGCATGCAAATCAAAGGACCGCCCTCAGTGGCAGGAGTTCCCAACTCACTCAGGATTGAGGTCATGTTACCTATGGTCATCTTAGTGAAGTGAAGTCTCTGTCATGAACGGCTTTATATAACGAGACATTAACACTTCGTGGTCAGGTCTTATACAAACTCTTTGTATAGGATGCCCCCGCTCGCATGTGTTGGGATTGGTGTCCTAATTCTCTCGGAGTCTCATTGTTTGTAATGATACACATTGTTTGATAAATAAAATAATTTTTATTTCACTCTGTCATTTACTCATATCCAATAAACAAAGCTCCATGGTTGTCTTTTGTAAACTTAAGCATGTATATGTGATATACAAGTGGATCATGCCTTAAGTGATAACCTAAATAGGTCTGTACGTATAAGGATTAAGGTAGGATACCTAATCCTGGTGACACTACAAATACGGTTCACTTTGTAGAGGTTTGCAAGTGTTGTAAACTACTACAGATAGTAGATCCTGACCATTCATGTGGAGACGTGCGAGCGAGGGTGTCCTATACAGAGAGTTATATAAGACTGGACTACGAGATAACTAGACTCTGTATATAACGTCGTTGATACTAGAGGCTTACATCTCACCTAAACGACCATAGGTGACACGGCCTCAATCCTGAGTGTTTTGGGAACTCCTGCCTTTGAGAGATGTCCTTTGATTAATATGAGTGAGAGTGGCCAGATTGCCAACTCAACATGCCTACCTTTTTGGGGACTTGTCTAATTTGGGAGATGGGAACTCAATGCACAAGATGTAATTCACTCCTTTCCCGAAACAGGGATAAGTAGAGAGATTGCTCCCTTAAAGGCTGATTCCAGGGCTTGAACATAGTGGCCACATATTCTCTTTGGAAGAGAGGACTCCGTCATAGTAGGACTATGACTTATGTTCATTAAAGGATTCAGGGGTACTTAAGGAGTTAGATGTAACTACAGGGGCATAACGGTTATTGGCCTAGTTATACTTACGAGTGATCTGTGAAGGGTTGTCGCACTTCTGATTGGTTAAGATGGACACATAATATATCTGTGGTAAGAAGAGTTCAGTTGTCGGTCTTTAGTGGAGTGTCTGGCAATTAACGGATCGTGGATCCTGTGACTAAAGAGCTTAGTCAGTTATTCACATACCATTGGAGCTTCGAACTACAAGTTTATAAGGTCTACTTGGTAGCTCAATGGATTTAGTTGAGGATTAGTTCTTGGTGTTTGATTTGAAATGTTCAAATTGACAAGAGGTAATTCGATTATATATGATATGATCAATATGATGTATGAGATACATCATGTAGAGTATTAATGTAAATGAGATTTATATTAAGTACCATGGAATAGAAAAAGAACTATGGTTTATATGTTTCATGAGATGAAATATTAAAACTATAAGTTATAAATATAGTATGATAAGTTAGTTATCATTTATATTTATAATGATATTAATTATTGGATAATTAACTCTTTTCTCTAATAACCAATTGAGTGGGAGGTTATTGGTGGTTTCATGGTAACTGTGAGATAAAAGAAAAAATGTTTTCCTAATTTTAGTGAGGTTGAAAATTGTTGAATTTGAGATTTTTCTCTCTCAGAATAATCTCACGGAATTTGTCAAGTAAATAGGATTTACTAAGCGACAACTTGGAGCTAGTGAAACGATCGAGTAGTGTTTTGTAGGCGACAGACACGTAGCTAAGAGATGAGCTAAAGATCGCTTAGCTTTTGTTAGATGATCGCTTAGCTTTTGCTAAACGATTGAGCACCGACCTATATGATAGGTTCTGCCTTCTCCCACTTGCTCAATCGTTTACACAATTGTAGTTTCCTCTGACTTCTACCTCAAACCAAGTTCACATAGAGCCCACCCTCTGGATTCTCACACCGAGAATACCAAGGTAGCCTTCTTGGTGGTGTAATACTCAACTCGACACCGTCGAGGTTCGTAGAGGTTGTTTGTGCTGTTAGGGTGTTCGTGATCGAAGCGATCACTGAGTTCGAGTGCGTGGTGTTCGTGTAGTGTAGAGGTCGCGTTGGACGAGCGTTCGAGGTTTCTGTGTTGTTGTGTTTGAGCATTCGTGATCAAGGAGCTTGGCGATGAGTCTACAAATGTGTGTAGCGTTTCTCCTTGATTATTTGTAGTTTCATGCTATAATTTCTGTAATGAATGCATAACCGTATGTTGCTATTTATGACTGCAATTTTAAAGTTCATATATGATTGTAATTTGGAATGATCTTTTCGCTGCTCATGGAAATCATCATGCACGATTTTCTTCAGCATGTCCCCACATGAATGATAAGGATCAGACCATCTGTAGCAAGTCACAACACTTGTAACGATTCTACAAAGCGGGCTGCATCCGTAGCGTTACCAGGATAAGGTTTCCTTCCTATATCCATATACTACAAACCATTTTGGTTATCACTTAAGACATAATCCACTTGTATTTCACCACATACATGCTTATGTTACATAATGACAACCAGGGATTTTAGTTTATTGGTTTGTGGTAAAGAAAATAAAACATCCAATGTGCAAAGTCAATAAGTGCAGAAAATGTCATATATTATACATCACAAGCGTTCATACAAACTGTGTTTACACTACAGGACACGAGAATTTAGGGCATCATCCCCAACACGAGCAAGAATTAAGTTGGGGGTGTTTGATAGCTCTCAAAAAGAGTTATAATTCCTAGCTTAATTTAGGCTCGTTAATGATTTTACATGTTAATTATCCTGTTTTATAGGTATTGAGCACGAAGAGGTAGAACCAAGCATTTGAGTCAAGTAGGGTTAATTTGAAGCAATTGGGAGGTAATGATTATAGCATTGCAACCCTCGCTTAACGCTCCAATGTAATGTTGAAAGGTAGAACGCAGTGCAAGGATGAACGGAGTGCAACCAATGCCTTGTCGCAATGCCACTTAAACGCTCGAGGGCTAGATTGACAAGAGCATTGTGATGCTTCTTGTGAAACCCGAATTTCTATTTTCCTTACTTAAGCAAGTGATAAAAGGATTTAACTAAGTGAAAGTTAAATCCTATGTTAAAGGGAAGGAAATTTCTAAGTGTTTAGTAGATTTTCCTTGAATAATTTAAGTTGAGCTTTAATTGGTAAGATTGTGATGAAATTTGTATAATAAGTAGGTTGATGAGAAAGTTAGTGTGGAATGGTGAAGAAGGAATGGGGATTTGAAAAGAAAAATATGGAAATTGAGTTTGGGAAATTTCGGCTAAGTATAGAGAAGTTATGTGAAATGCGTTATGGCTGAAGAAACGATTGAAAAACTGAGAAAAATATGGGAAATTATTTTGGGGAAAATCTGGAAAAAAAACGTGTACAAGTTGCATGGAGACAAACAATTCGCAGTAGCTAAGAGCGAGATCGTTGAGAGTGAGATCAGCGAGATCGTTGAGAGCGAGATTGGATAGAAAATGGGAGAGAGCGAGATGGGAGAGAGCAAGACCAGCGAGAAAAAGGGAGAGAGCGAGATTTTGAGCTAGAAAGTTGGAGAGAGCGAGATTGGAGAGAAAGCTGGAGAGAGCGAGAGTGGAGAGAAAAGTTGGAGAGAAAGCTGGAGAGAGTGAGAGTGGAGAGAAAAGTTGGAGAGAAACTGGGAGAGAGCGAGATTGGAGAGAAAATGGGAGAGAAAGTTGGAGAGAGCGACACTGCTGATAGCGGAAAGAGCGAGAGCGCCTATGCGTTAGCCTTGCTTTGTCCGATTCGAACGTCACGCCCACGCCTCCCCTAGGCATTGAACGGCCGAGCAAGCATCTGGACGATGTATTTGGACGCATTGAGGTGGATTATGCATTTAAAAACCCTAATTTGAATACAAACAAAGCTTGAAGACGTAAGGGCAAATGTCAATTAAAATTTAGGTGTCCGATTAAGAGAAATTCTTAAACCTTAAGAAATTGTGTTGGATGCGTTTGGGAAGAACACATTGAACCAAGGTGAAGTCAGCTGACATTGATAAACGGAGGATTAAACATTTGGCCATGCAGCCAAGTAGGTGCTATCAATCCCACGAGCAATTTGAATGCCTATAAATAGGGAGTTGGGATTTCATTTTCAAATCACACAAAAATCATAAATTTTGTAGAGAAAGTAGAGGGCAGTGAGGGTTCAAAGGAATATGTCAAATTTGGACGAGGAGATCTTCCAATCTACTCGTTCGTTTGGAGTGATTCCAAAGCCATCTGAAAGCGATGGAAGTCTAGTTTCCAGAGTAGGGTTGCCAGAGGAAAAAGCTCAAAGGAATTGGGCTGGACGTTCAGAAGAAGGCAGAAGGGTCAGACTGTCGGATCAGTCTAGGCCAATCTTGAATATTTTGCGATTCCTGCCAAACCATGAAATATTATGAGCTGAAAGTTTAGGTTACGATTCCTAAGACATTTTAGAATAATTTTGTAGAAGGAAGTATTTCCAAATAAGGTTCGAAACTATGAGTAATCTAAGTTGTAAGTTGAATCTGGATTCTAGGGGTGAAAAAGGGACCCGAGGCGCTACTAGAGTGAAAAGTTGCAGTCTGCAAAACTTTTAAACTGGTTTGAATACAAACGTTTTATAGAAAGCATGTTTGCAAAACTATTCTCAGGCCTACTAGTTTTATAAAGTGGTTTCCAAGCAAGTTTGGATTGTGATTTGAACACATGAGTATTGTTGAAAAACTATTTACATATGTATATGTATTGTTTTTATCCAACATGCGTTACCATATTTAAAGCCATGTTGTATATGTGTTATACTGAACATGCTTTAAAGAGAAAAGTTGTTTATAAATGGTTTTGGTAAAATGCGATGCCAAAGTACAAGGAGAAGGCATCCGCCCAACTAGATACTGAAGTACAAGGAGAAGGTATCTATTGGTACTGGAGTACGTTTGAGAAGGTACCAAGCTAACGGGATACTGAAATATGTTGGAGAAGGTATCTTAGTAGCTTGATAATGAAGTACAAGGAGAAGGTATCTGAGCAGTAGTACCTAATGTGGCCACAGGTGAATAAAGTCAGAGATTGAGCAAAAGGGTTCTCTCTGGACTAGTAGTTGGTGTTGGGACTATTTTACCAGTTATGTAGACTTTGATTTGAGAAATGATTTTACTGTTTTATGTTTAAAACAGTTTTATATACATTACACTTGGAATTTTTTTTGCTGCATTAAATTATATTTCAGATAAAACTATCTTCTAAAATTATGCATGAGAATTTACTATGTTTTCTCGGTCACTCACTGGGTGTAAGCTCACCCCGTTTTCAAATGTTTTGTTTTTCCCCCCCACAGGTAGCGGTCAAATCCTCTGAAGATAGCTCAGTATCTGCTCTGCCATTAAAGGACTAAAAGACTTGTAACCGTTTGCTAGGTGGTTACGGTTAATATTGTACACATGTTGCTATTGTTCATATAGGGACTAGGGTTTGTGGGTTTTGGGACTTGTAAATCTAGTGTTGTAATGACTCTAAACATATTATGTTTCTAAGTTAATAAATTATGGGCCTAAAGTTGCATATCAATTATAATTAGTATCAGAGTTATTCCGCAAGAGTTATTAGGTAGTAAGTGTCAGCCCAAGGGATGGTAACTGCTGTAGTCAGGCTTTTCTCTAGGCTAAGAAGGTGGTTTGGGGCGGGGTGTGACAGCTTGGTATCAGAGCAAAAGTTTTTGGGACAATTGAGGAATTAGTTTATACTAGCTTGGTATCCAGTATAAGTTTCTAGGAAGGTTAAAGGGTTAGCTGGTACCAGTTTGGTATCAGAACAAAGGTTATACGTAACCTTGGGAAAAGGTTGGGTGTAAAGTCTAAGTTGACACTAGCTTGGTACTAAATGTTATACGTAAATTTGGGAAAGGTTTGAGCTAGTTTAGTATTAAAGCATAGGACTTTGGGTGAAAGAGAGAGTTCATGCATTAGATTAAAGTCCATAGATAAGTCCCTAACATGTGTACTTAATAATTAGACAAAGATGCTGAGGAAAAGAGGCAGGCCGAGCAGGCAGACTGAGAAGAGGAATATTGACCCTACCAGCGGAGGTCCTGAGGTCTCGTCAGACCCAGATCCGAAGGGGAAAAGAGTTAGAGACTCAGTAGAGCATGAGGCAACTTCTAAAAACGAGTCTGGTACGCCAAAAGTAAATGTAGAACCTCGGATGGAGGATCGAGTGTTCGATAGAATTACTCAAAGATTAGCGGTGAGTGTAGAATCGATCCAAAATGATCCAGAAAAGAAATTAGGCGTCGAGAGGCTGAAAGCTTTAGGAGCCACGACGTTCGATGGAACCACAGATCCATTAGATGCTGAGATCTGGTTGGATTTGATTGAGAAGTGTTTTAAGGTTATGAGGTGCCCTGAGGACCGTAAGGTCGAGTTAGCCGCATTCTTGCTGCAAAAAGGGGCTGAGAAATGGTGGAAAGTGATAGAGGCCAGAAGGGGTAGTTCAGAAACTATGACTTGGTCTGAGTTTAGACAAGTATTTGAGGATAAATACTACCCTAGTTCTTTTAGAGATGCGAAGAGGGAGGAATTCCTTAGGCTGACTCAGGGAGTGATGACGGTTGCTGAGTATGAACAAAGATTTACTGAGTTATCTCAATATGCCCTTCCGATCATCATGGAAGAAAATGAGAGGTGTAGAAGATTTGAGAATGGCCTAAGAAGAAAAATATGTACACCCGTTACCTCTACATCCAATTGGGTGAATTTCACTCAGTTAATTGAGACCGCTATCTGAGTAGAGCAGAGTGTAGCGAGGGAAGATGTACTCCAGTCAGGTGAAGGACAATTTAGAATGCCTGGAGAAACAAGAAGTAAAAAATTTAGATCCTCGTTCTCTGGACAGTCAGGGATAAGGAGTTTTGGGGGCATGAGCCACCAAAGTTTGAGTCGAAAGAAGTCCAGACCTGTAGCTAAACAAAGTGGTAGATCAGTATCAGGTCGTGCTAGTGAGTCGATGGCTAGTACGGGGAGGCAACCGTTGTGTGTAAACTGTGGTAAACCTCATACAGAGGTATGCTACGGTAATAGGAATGTGTGTTTCCAGTGCGGATAAGCTGGGCATTTCAGAAGAGATTGTCCTCAGCTAAGTCGTGGAACACAAAATGAACAAAGACAAGTAACACAGACGAGGAACCAACCTAGAACGACCGGAACTAGAGGTGAGGGATCCGGTGTAGCTAAGCAGAAAGGGGTAGCTGGATGACCCCAACAGCAACCGTAGCAGCAGCAGCAGGGTAGAGTATATGCTATGACACATCAGGAAACGGAAGAGGCTCCAGATGTCGTAACTGGTATGATAACTTTATGTAATCAATCCGCTTATGCATTATTTGATCCTAGTGCTACGCACTCATGGCATGTGTGCATTACATATAGATAGAGTGCCTGAGCGTATGAATGAGGATTTGTTTATCTCTACACCTATAGAAGATACACTAATTGTACATGAGTATTACAGGAATTGTGAAGTAACTATTGGAAATTAGAGTTTTTGGGTTGACTTGATTCCATTAGAATTACTAGAGTTTGATGTTATCCTAGGTATGGATTTCCTAAGTAAACACTATGCCACTATGGATTGTTTTAAGAGAGAAATAGTGTTTAGGAAACCTGGTGAAAAAGAAAATAACTCTGGTAGGAATTAAAAGAATACTCCCAGAGAGTTTAATATCAACAGTGAAGGCTAGGAAGTTGTTGAGTAAAGGATGTGAAGCGTATTTAGCCTATGTAGCAGTTTCTCAAGATAAGAAACTAAAACCTGAGGATGTACCTGTAGTACAAGAATTCTTAGATGTGTTCCCTGAAGAATTACTAGGCTTACCATCTGATAGGGAAGTGGAATTTACTATTGAGTTAATTCCTGGTACTGTACCTATATCCCAAGCACCATATAGAATGGCCCCAACAGAGTTGAAAGAGTTAAAAGTTCAATTACAGGAACTTGTGGATAAGGGGTACATTAGACCCAGTGTATCGCCCTGGGGAGCGCCAGTCTTGTTTGTTAAGAAGAAAGACAGTACTCTTAGATTATTCATAGACTATAGACAGTTGAATAAGGTGACCAGTAAGAATAAGTACCCATTGCCTCATATAGATGATCTCTTCGATCAGTTAAAGGGGGCCACGGTATTCTCTAAGATAAATTTGAGATCAGGCTATCACCAGTTGAAGGTGAAAGGCACAGATGTTCCAAAGACTGCATTCAGAACTAGATATGGACATTTTGAGTTCCTAGTAATGTCGTTTGGATTGACAAATGCTCCTGCGGTATTTATGGACTTGATGAATAGAATATTCCATTCTTGTCTGGATCAGTTGTGATAGTGTTCATAGATGACATACTAGTGTATTCTAGTAGTACGGAGAAACACAAAGAACATCCGAGGATGATGTTACAAATTCTAAGGGAAAAGGAGTTATATGCCAATTTTAGTAAGTGTGATTTTTGGTTAAATCAAGTCATATTTCTTGGGCATATAGTTTCAGTTGATGGAGTTAGTGTTGATTCCCGAAAGATAGAAGTAGTAGTTAATTGGAAACGAACCCTGAATGTAACCAAAGTACGCAGTTTTCTGGGTTTAGCAGGTTACTATAGGAGATTCGTGGAGGGCTTTTCTAAGATAGCTCTTCCATTGACAAACCTGACCAGAAAAGATGCGAAGTTTGAGTGGTCGCCAGAATGCGAGCATAGTTTTTAGGTATTGAAAATGAGGTTAGTGTCAGCACCAGTATTAACTCTACCTATACCAGGTAAAGAGTTTAAGGTCTATTGTGATGCATCTCGACAAGGGTTAGGATGTGTGCTAATGCAAGAAGGAAAAGTAGTAGCCTATGCTTCGCGACAGTTAAAGAAGCATGAATGTAACTACTCTACACACGATTTAAAGTTAGCAGCAGTTGTGTTAGCTCAAAAGTTATGGAGACATTACCTGGTTGGTGAGCGTTGTCATATATTCACGGATCATAAGAGCCTAAAGCATATCTTTGATCAGAAGGAACTAAACTTGAGATAGAGAAGATGGCTTGAATTGATTAAAGATTATGACTGTACAATTGACTATCACCCAGGTAAAGCAAATGTGGTAGCTGATGCCTTAAGTTGAAAAATCAGATCAGCTAGAGCTAGTATCAATTCAGTGAAGGGTACACTGATTCATGAGTTGTATAATACTAGGGCAGTATTATCAATCGGTCAAACAGAAGGGTTACTAGCTTCATTTCAAGTACGTCCTACGCTCGTAGAAGATATTCTACGTGAACAGTTAAAGGATTCTAATCTTCAGAAGTTAGCTGAAGAAGTGGATAAAGGATTGAGGACGGATTACCAATTAAGAGCTGATAAAGTGCTATTAAAAGAAGGTAGAATATGCGTACCTAAAGATCTACCGAGGGACGCAAGTATGAATTTGAGTTATTCTCATTTAAAGTTTGAGATAGAATTGTTATGTTGTAGATAGTTGGGTCAACATCTAGCTTAGAGATGGCTAGGTGAAGTCTTGTGGACAAACTAAGGAATTTATATCAAAGTAGCGCAATAGAAGCGTGGTAATAGACAAGGTTATAGGAGGTTACAACAGTGGTTGTTGTGAAACCTTCAACCAGAGTTAGTTCGAGTAAATTTCGAGGACGAATTTTTCTTAAGGGAGAAGTAAATGTGAAACCCAGATTTCTATTTTCCTTACTTAAGCAAGTGATAAAAGGAATTAACTAAGTGAAAGTTAAATCCTATGTTAAAGGGAAGGAAATTTCTAAGTGTTTAGTAGATTTTCCTTGAATAATTTAAGTTGAGCTTTAATTGGTAAGATTGTGATGAAATTTGTATAATAAGTAGGTTGATGAGAAAGTTAGTGTGGAATGGTGAAGAAGGAATGGGGATTTGAAAAGAAAAATATGGAAATTGAGTTTGGGAAATTTCGGCTAAGTATAGAGAAGTTATGTGAAATGCGTTATGGCTGAAGAAATAATTGAAAAACTGAGAAAAATATGGGAAATTATTTTGGGGAAAATCTGGAAAAAAAACGTGTACAAGTTGCATGGAGACAAACAATTCGCAGTAGCTAAGAGCGAGATCGTTGAGAGTGAGATCAGCGAGATCGTTGAGAGCGAGATTGGATAGAAAATGGGAGAGAGCGAGATGGAAGAGAGCAAGACCAGCGAGAAAAATGGAGAGAACGAGATTTTGAGCTAGAAAGTTGGAGAGAGCGAGATTGGAGAGAAAGCTGGAGAGAGCGAGAGTGGAGAGAAAAGTTGGAGAGAAAGCTGGAGAGAGTGAGAGTGGAGAGAAAAGTTGGAGAGAAACTGGGAGAGAGCGAGATTGGAGAGAAAATGGGAGAGAAAGTTGGAGAGAGCGACACTGCTGAGAGCGGAAAGAGCGAGAGCGCCTATGCGTTAGCCTTGCTTTGTCCGATTCGAACGTCACGCCCACGCCTCCCCTAGGCATTGAACGGCCAAGCAAGCATCTGGACGATGTATTTGGACGCATTGAGGTGGATTATGCATTTAAAAACCCTAATTTGAATACAAACAAAGCTTGAAGACGTAAGGGCAAACGTCAATTAAAATTTAGGTGTCCGATTAAGAGAAATTCTTAAACCTTAAGAAATTGTGTTGGATGCGTTTGGGAAGAACACATTGAACCAAGGTGAAGTCAGCTTACATTGATAAAGGGAGGATTAAACATTTGGCCATGCAGCCAAGTAGGTGCTATCAATCCCACGAGCAATTTGAATGCCTATAAATAGGGAGTTGGGATTTCATTTTCAAATCACACAAAAATCATAAATTTTGTAGAGAAAGTAGAGGGCAGTGAGGGTTCAAAGGAATATGTCAAATTTAGACGAGGAGATCTTCCAATCTACTCGTTCGTTTGGAGTGATTTCAAAGCCATCTGAAAACGATGGAAGTCTAGTTTTCAAAGTAGGGTTGCCGGAGGAAAAAGCTCAAAGGAATTGGGCTGGACGTTCAGAAGAAGGCAGAAGGGTCAGACTGTCGGATCAGTCTAGGCCAATCTTGAATATTTTGTGATTCCTGCCAAACCATGAAAAATTATGAGCTGAAAGTTTAGGTTAAGATTCCTAAGACATTTTAGAATAATTTTGTAGAAGGAAGTATTTTCAAATAAGGTTCGAAACTATGAGTAATCTAAGTTGTAAGTTGAATCTGGATTCTAGGGGTGAAAAAGGGACCCGAGGCGCTACTAGAGTGAAAAGTTCCTAAGAATTCGAGGTGAGTGGCTAAAATTTTTTCAAACTAAAACATTTTAAACTGGTTTGAATACAAATGTTTTACAGAAAGCATGTTTGCAAAATTATTCTCATGCCTACTAGTTTTATAAATTGGTTTCCAAGCAAGTTTGAATTGTGATTTGAACACATGAGTATTGTTGAAAAACTATTTACATATGTATATGTATTGTTTTTATCCAGCATGCGTTACCCTCTTTAAAGCCATGTTGTATATGTGTTATATTGTACATGCTTTAAAGAGAAAAGTTGTTTATAAATAGTTTTGGTAAAATGCGATGCCGAAGTACGAGGAGAAGGCATCCACCCAACTAGATACTGAAGTATAAGGAGAAGGTATCTATTGGTACTGAAGTACATTTGAGAAGGTACCAAGCCAACGGGATACTGAAGTACATTGCAGAAGGTATCCTAATAGCTTGATACTGAAGTACAAGGAGAAGGTATCTGAGCAATAGTACCTAATGTGGCCACAGGTGAATAAAGTCAGAGATTGAGCAAAAGGGTTCTCTCTGGACTAGTAGTTGGTGTTGGGACTATTTTACCAGTTATGTAGACTTTGATTTGAGAAATGATTTTACTGTTTTATGTTTAAAACAGTTTTATATACATTACACTTGGAATTTTTTTTGCTGCATTAAATTATATTTCAGATAAAACTATCTTCTAAAATTATGCATGAGAATTTACTATGTTTTCTCGGTCACTCACTGGGTGTAAGCTCACCCCGTTTTCAAATGTTTTGTTTTTCCCCCCCACAGGTAGCGGTCAAATCCTCTGAAGATAGCTCAGTATCTGGTCTGCCACTAAAGGACTAAAAGACTTGTAACCGTTTGCTAGGTGGTTATGGTTAATATTGTACACGTGTTGCTATTGTTCATATAGGGACTAGGTTTGTGGGTTTTGAGACTTGTAAATCTAGTGTTGTAATGACTCTAAACATATTATGTTTCTAAGTTGATAAATTATGGACCTAAAGTTGCATATGAATTATAATTGGTATCAGAGTTATTCCGCAAGAGTTATTAGGCAGTAAGTGTCAGCCCAAGGGTTGGTAATTACTGCAGTCATGCCTTTCTCTAGGCTAAGAAGGTGGTCTGGGGCGGGGTGTGACACTTCTACTAGCGTTGCAATGTTGTGATTTCAATATAAAAGTGTTCTTTCTGAATTAGGTAAAGAGGGAGAAGAGTTAGACCGTCTTAGAGAGCATGTTGCTCGATTTTGGCCATTCTAGGCCAAAACTCATGAGATTTTCTTTGATTTTTCGTTGTAATTATAAATCTTGGAATCGTGAGTCAAATTTGATGAACAATTGAAGGCCACAAACATCGGGTTTTTAGGTTTGTAGGGATTTTCTTGAATTCTTTGAGGTTTGTTATGAATTTTTGTTGGATGTTTCTGTTTCTTTGTGATTTCCATTCTTTGATTCAAACTCTAGCACAAGTATATAGGATTGATGAATTGACAACTTAAATTCCTTATATGTTTGTCTTTACTATGTGTTTTTGATATCCGTGATTGCATTGAAGGCATGCTCAATTCAGTAGCATTATGTTTTAGTTTGAATATTGGCATAATTTCTAGGCTATCTAGGATCACCTAATTGATAACAAAACCTATAGATTTGAAATGCATTAGGATAGAATTGGCCATTCTCGCTTAATGTCTTAATCAATCCATGAACATAATGCAATTAACTAAGTAAATTTCCTTTGTAACGAGCTTAGTTAATTTAGGGATTAAAGACACGTTGATTCTTATTAGGGAGTTTGTATGGGTTGTCCCCACATTCAATTAGGCTTAAGAAATAATTAATTTAAGCATGTTTTCATAAATAATCGATGATTAAATTCATAGAAAATCCTACAATCTCTAAACCAAGGAAGGTAATCATGTATTCGATCTCTCTTTCTCAATTTATTTTACTTTTTCACATTTTAATTTCGGCATTTAGTTTTCCTATACACCAAAACCAAAACCCCCGTTTTTACTGTTTTCGATAGTCAAATTTAGCTTTAGAGAGATTTAATTCTTGGCCTCTTTGTGGTTCAACCCCGTACTTGCCACTTGTGCTACCTAGTAGTATAAGTAGTGGTTTGGTGATTTTGATAGCTCTCAAAAGGAGCTATTAGTCTTAGCTTAATTTATGCTCGTTAATGGATTTTATGTGTTTATTGTCTTATTTTGTAGGTATGATGCACCAAGGAGGTAGAACCAAGAAATCAAAGTTAAATGGGACTAATTTGAAGCAATTTGGAGGTGATTTGAGTAGTTAGGCTTCAAAACAGTGAAAATTATGAAACTGCCACTGTCACATGGTTGCAACGCTAGCCTGACGCTTTAAAGCAAAATGTGCAGCGTTGCAATGCTATTTATAGTGTTGCAACACTCCGAAGTTGCACAACGCCAGTGTTGCAACACTGCTTTTAGTGTTACAACACTACGATTTTTCCTATAAATACTCCCCCTCGATCCTAGGTCAAAATATGCTAAATTTAGGAGGCCAAATCGATGGAGGCCAAAGTAAAACTTCATCCTTCCTCCTTTTCCTTAAATTTTTAGTATCTTTAGTATTTATTGAGTAGATGTCGGATTGTAGCTTCTCATCCTCCATGCGAAAGTAAGATTTTGGTTTCTTAGTTTAGGGATTCGGAGGAACTCGATGTAATTTTTTAGATTTCAATCCAATGATTTTTTTCAAACTTGTTTATGTGTTTTGATCTGAATCTGTATGTATGAATTGCATGATTTTAATTGTTGATTAACGCCTAATAATTTTGTCGTGTGATTCTAACGCTTTGAGATTACCTTCTAATATTCAACAAATATTTATAGGATAATCCCAATAGAAGCAATAGGTTAGTTAGGCAAAAAGGATTGTTCCTAGCAACCTAGAGAAAAACTGTATTGATTATTTAATTAGACGTTGGAAATTAAACACTCATCTTAGTGTAATCCCTAGAACTTATGTGATTTTTTAATTTGTATGGAGTGGATTCGTTTTCTATGCATTTTAATTAATTAGATAATTAGGACCATTGGTTGGGTTCCAATCAATTGGGCTAAGCATAAATAAGAAATTTAAGTCATAAATTGGGTCGATGATCTAAATTAGATTGAGTGAATCCATTCCTCTAAGTTAAGATATCTTGATTAGTTGCGCTTCTATCTTTACTTTTCTCGCATTTTATTTTCATGCAATTTCAGTTATAAATCCACACTAAACCCCCACATTTAGCACTTTAATTGAAAACAAGCTTTGATGAACTAATCTTCCGTGCTTTCTTGAGGTTTGACCCCAAACTTGCCACTTGTACTACGAGTTAGAATAAGTAGTTAGTTTGGTGATTTATAAATATTATTTGCATAGGCGTAGGTTTACGGGTGACAGTAAACTCGGTCGCTGCCAAATTGGCACCGCTGTCATGGAGGCCAATTAGTTCTTCTTAGTTAGTTTTTAGTTAAAGTTTCTTTTGCTTTGATTTTTTTTCTTTTTGTGTCAGTTAAGCATGACAAGATTTTCGAATCAATCTTCGACGTCCAAAGGTCAAGTTGTAAATTTTGATGACGAGGTAAGTGGCCTTCACCACGAGCTTGTCGAGTTAACTTCCTTGGTTGGCCACTTGGTGAAAAGGAGATCGCAACAAGTAGAGGTGTGCGGGAGTTCCCTACACGATGGGCATCCCATGCAAGCATGCTCGAGGTTGCAGTGGATGCCAGCACCATGTGGATTCGCCAAGGAGGGGTATTATGGTCCTTAGGACTATGAGCCTCATCATTCTTGGCAGGGGAAGTCCTTTTATCATGGATACTCAAGATGGCAATAGAGGTTTGGTGGCCAAGATTTCATAGCACCACACCAGTCAACTCATGCTCAATCTTCAAGGTCAGGTATGTCTTTAAAGGCCTTGGTTATGGAGCTTGCTGCTCGACTTGCAACTTCAACTGGAGGTCGGACGAGTCGTTGCCAAATCATTCCTTTGATTTTCCAAAGTCCCAGAGGTATGAGGTAGTCCATGTCAACACGGTGGAGGAGTAAGAACCACTTCCTAGAGATTCGTGCTCAAGTATGAATTTGGAGTTTTCAATTTCTGAATTTGTTATAGTTCTTTTCAGTCTCAGTAGGCTCTTCAAGCTCAACGGCAAAGATTGATCACTCATGTTGCCCAGCTAACAAAGACCATGTAGAAACTAGAGAGCATTTCAGAGTAGTCCATCGTCTATACCTTAGAGGCCGAGTTCTTTGCAGAGTGCTACTACGCCTGTGATGATGAGGACGTCATTCCATGCTTGCCAGTTTGTGAGGTTAAGGAGAATTTTGTGCCTACATCTGACGACGTCTAGGTGATAGAGTTAGAGGTCAAACGACCTCGCCTTGTTCTAACCTCTAGTGTTCCGTATATATTCGAGTTCTGTTCCCCTAGTCCTCGTGAGTCAGTTGTGTCTTTTCTTTCTTTCAACTCTTTTGAGTCACTTGAATCTTTCAATTCTTTCTTTTTTTCCTTTTTTACCATATTCCAAAAAATCCAAATTCGACCTATCTGGTTCTCTTCAAAAGATGAAGAGCCTTATAACCTTAACAGACTATATTGGCTCATCCAAGGAGGGATCAGAGAAATAAGAGAATTTCTTTGTGCCTTGACAGGGGACAGGTCACGTCGAACAATTGACGTTAAAAATTTGCCCTTCCTGGAGGGAGCCAAGTGAATATATATATATATTTACTACTTTCTTTATTTTCTTTCTAGATTAGGTTTCTTTTTGTTTTTGTTTTGTAGGGACGACCTAGAAGAGAAGAGCATCTTTTTAGAGAAGTGAGCCCGACCACCACCATCCCATGCGCGACATCGTTATCAGAAGAGGCTTTTTTTTTCCCTTGTATTTATTTTATGATTGAGCTTTACTTGAGATACATTGGGGACAATCTATTATTTTAAGTTGGGGGTGGGGTACCTATCGAGTAGTTTTTATTAGCTTGAGGTCCTTGAGCGTTGTGCTCGAACTATGTTGTATGCTTTATTGTCTTGCTCGTTGTTTGCTCTGTTGTTATCATAATAGTTTATGATGCACTCTTCCTGTGATAAAATTTGCATGAAAGAACATTAGGAAAGCATGATCATGATTTTTAGCCTAATTTTAAAAAATTTTCTTATCTCTCATGCATCTTTAAGTCATTGTTTTGCGAAATTAAAGCCTTACTTATTTAGAAGTGGGTTATCTGGTTTTTATTTTTGTTGTCACCCCAAAAGATCCACCTTTGACTTAGGAGTAACTATGCTTGTTTTACAGCAAAACCAGACAAAGTGGATAAAATATGGCCTACTGTGAATAAAATAAACAGAGAAAGAAAAAATAAAGAAAAGAAAATTAGTTGCAATTGTGAAAAAAAAAAAAAAAAAGTTTAAAAAATGAGGCATATGCTAGTGTGCCTGCAAAAAAAAAAAAAAAAATAGTGTGTGTGTGTGTGCATGGATAGAGGTGAAAAGAGATACCTCCGCCATGTCTAGTAGGGCCCGCAAGAAAAGAGTGATAGGTTCCTGGCAGTGGGGTGTGAAAGCTAGCCCTCTAGGTAAAATAAATGCCCTTTATGTTTTGTGTGTGTGTGTTTAGGCCCCCTTGTCTTAGTGTTGCCCTCTTTTTTGCAAGTGTGGTATGTCCAAGGTCGATAATCGAACCAGCGTAGGAGAAAAATGGGATGAGGACCTTATAAAACCTTTTCGAGCTGTGCAAGCTTAACTAGCAAGACTCTAGGCTCACTCATGCATGAATAGATAAAGAACCATTTTTAAACTTGTGCTTCATTGATTGATTGTAATTGAATTTCGTTCTTGATTACAAATTTCATTCTAACTGTTGAGACTGGAGTAACAACTTTGCGAATTAAGCTAGCATGTCTTTGATGATTTTATATTCTAGTTGATTATGTGTTTCTATCTTGCTCGGGACGAGCAAGAATTAAGTTGGGGATGTTTGATAGCTCTCAAAATGAGTTATTATTCATAGTTTAATTTATGCTCGTTAACGGATTTTAAGTGTTTATTGTCTTATTTTGTAGGTATCATGCACCAGGGATGTAGAACCAAGAAATCGGAGTCAAATGGGACTAATTTGAAGCAATTTGGAGGTGATTTGAGTAGTCAGGCTTCAAAACAGTAAAAATTACGAAACTGCCACTGTCACGGGGTTGCAACACTAGCCTGACGCTCTACCCTGACACTCTAAGGCAGAATATGCAGCATTGCAATGCTATTTACACTGTAGCAATGCTCCAAAGTTGCACAACACCAGCGTTGCAACGCTATTTTCAGCGTTGCGACACTACGGTTTTTCCTATAAATACTCCCCCTCGACCCTAGGTCAAAAGATGCCAAATTTAGGAGGCCAAATCAATGGAGGCCGAAGTAAAACTTCATCCTTCTTCCTTTTCCTTCAATTTTTAGTATCTTTAGTAATTTATCGAGTAGATGCCGGATTGTAGCTTCTCATCCTGCATGGGAAGGTAAGATTTTTGTTTCTTAGTATAGGGATCCGGAGGAACTCAATGTAATTTTTGAGATTTCAATTCAATGATTTATTCAAACTTGTTTATGAAGGAATGATATATCATGCAACGGAAGACTACAAATTCAATAAGCACTTAAATTATATTTAATTTGAGTTTTAAGCATCCTGTTCATATGATATTCAAAAGAGGGTTTGAATATCATATGAACAGGATATATTATTTAAAAGAAACCTTATACATGCATACTATATATTATAACGGTTTATAACATACTTTCAATTCATGTAACATGATTCCTACGGTAGGATTTTAAATCTACGTGGCATACTCTATGCATATATAAGATTTATGTAATTATAACATACATCACATGCATAAACAATTAAACACATATTGAGATGGTTTTTAGTTTTGCCATTTTTACGTAAACAAAAGCCTACATATTATAAAAAAAAAAAAAAAATAGTTGACAACTCCAAACCACTACTTGACCGCTTCGAATAGCTCCAAACCGGACCCAAAAAAGCTTGAATCGGATGTGAACCACCTGAACCGGGCCAATCAAAACAATTTTTAAAATGAACTAGGTCAAGTTTGAAGAAAAGCGGTCAAACTAGTCAATCTTCTTAAACCGGTTCAAGAATCTTGCTTGGATTGAAATCTAGCTCAAACTTGATTCCTCGCTGCTGGTTGAAATCTCATTCAAAACTTTATCTCTTGCTAGCTCATATAAATCTCGCTCCTAGCTTGAAATCTCGTTCGAACTTGATTCAAAATCTCGTTCGAACTTGAAATCTCGCTAGGACTTCCATCAGAATCTCGCTCGAACTTGATATCTCACTCAAACTTGATTCAAAATCTTGTTTGAACTTGATATCTCGCTCAAATAATCTTGCTTGAACTAGAAATCTCGCTCAAACTTGATTCAAAATCTCACTCGAACTCGAAATCTCGCTTGAACTTGGACCAATCTCGCTAGAAATTCAAATAGTAGCTGAAGAACTGGAAATTTGCAGCTTGACCTTCTTCACTTCTTTCTTCAATTACATCCTAATTTCAACTTCTAATGACTTCATATGAATTACAGACTCGTAAACACATATTAAGGCTCATCAAACAAGAGCCAATTACAAGAGAAACAACATAATTTAAAGGATTAAAATGCCAAAACACTGGAAAAACCATATCAGCATACTATTTCATGCATTTCATGAAAAAAAAAACACCCACCAAACTCAAATTAACAATAGTTAAGCGCTTAAATCAAGCTCTGATACCAATTGAAAGAATGATATATCATGCAGCGGAAGACTACAGAATCAATAAGCACTTAAATTATATTTAATTTGAGTTTTAAGCATCCTATTCATATGATATTCAAAAGAGGGTTTGAAACACATATTACTTTTGAAGATATCCTTCAAAAATTCGGCTAAGATCCACCAAGATAGAGCTTGAAACACCGAGAGGACTACCACCGAGATCTTCTCTACTATGCTCAAGCTGGAACGTGTGGTGGAAACACTAAATCAAGTTGAATTGATAAAGAACAAGTGTAGGGTTTTCAGGTTATCACTTCAAAAAGTATAACTCAGAATGCTTATCTATCTTCATGCATGGACCTTCTATATATAGGTAGAATTCATGCAATTATATAGGGTTGCATGAATGGAAACTCCAGCTTGAAGATCATTACACAAAGATATGAAATTTGGTGATAATCCATCAAATATGGTTAATGGATTTTTCCCAAAAATTGGAAAAATCCACTAACTAAAAATGATTTCAAAAATCATTTTCATTTTTTTAAATTCAGTTTTATAAAATTAATCAAACAAAAATTAATTAAATAAAACTAATTTTAATTGATTTTTAATTGAACTTTTTAATTAAAATAATATTAATTTAATATCTAAATATTAAATTAATAAAATATCAATATCACCAATAAAACAATTTCATATTTAAATCATAATTTAAATATTAATAGGTTTTCCAATTTCGTTTAATTTCAATTAAATTAAACATTTATAATTGTATTATATACAATCAATTGAAAACCCTAAAATTGAATTTAAACATTTCAAATTCATAACCCTAATTTCATACATCAATACTCAATTTGTTATTCCAATTTAATGAGCTAGTAGAGGGATCTAATGAACCTACAGATCATGAGCTCCAACGATGTGTAATTAATTCGTTAAAACTCTTTAATCAAATTAATTACTATTCGTTAACTATCAAAACATACCACTATAGCTCGATAGTTGCACTCTCCTCACTGTAGATATATTTATATCCATATGAACCATAATAAATAAGTCGGTCCTTTACAGGTTGTTCATATTTACAGCTGGGTCAAAATTATTGTTTTATCCCTGTAAATACATCTTGTTCCTTAAGTTACCACTGACCCTCTAATGAACAATTTTGATTCATAATACTACTTGTGAATCATGTCCTTCTCTATCATGAGAAGACAGGGTCCCAATTGTTCAAGACTTGGAATCAGCACTTAAGAGAACAACCTATCTACTAACCCTAAAATGGGTAGGAGTGAATTCCATCTTGCAAGGCTATGTCCCCAGCTATCCATCCAGTTTTAACCCCCAAAATGGAAGGCTTATTGAGTAGTGTTGTTAAACTACTCTCACCCATGTAGATCAAAGGATAATCCCGAATAAACAGGAGTTCATAGCTTGCTTAGGATTAAGATCGAGTTATCCTAGATTACTTAAGTATGAAATAGTCAGTTTTTGTAGGATCTAAAGGCAACACTAGGGGGGGGAGTGAATAGGGTTGACTACCAATTTATTTTTTTAAAATAATTTTATCTTCAAACAATGCTCAATAAAGTTAACCCACTAATTTGATTAAAGAAAATTTATGCAAGACAAAACTTAAATCATGTAAGCTATGATAACTTCAAATTTAAAGACAATTTAATCAAGGATAAATTTAAATAACACACTAAAAATTAAATCATGAAATTTGGAAAGATTAAAAAAATAACTAAGACAAGAAGCAAAAAATTTGAAAATAAGAAATAAAAGAGAGAGAGGAAGAGAAAACACCGGGAATTATAGTGGTTCGGCAAATTGCCTACTCTACTCTCCAAGACTCCTTCTTGGGTATTTCACTAAGTGATCCTCTTGCAGGTGAGAACCAAACCAACACATGACCCTCTTTTTCCTAGACTAAAGAGAAACCCAAGATCCTTTTTACTGGTTCAGGATCAAACCAATTTCTTTTTCTCACAACCCAAGGTGTACCCACACCTTAATACAATTAACAAAAATTAAAAAAAAAAAAAAAAAAAAAAAAAAAAAAAACCTCACAATATTACCTCTTGAAGGCTAAATACACGAGTTGAGCAATCAAAAAAAAACTCACAAAAATAACTCTAGGCCAATTTAGGAGCAAGGAGGATGAATTTGAGAGTAGAGAGAATTGAGAGCTTAAGACTTGATAGCTTTTGGTGTGTATCAATGAAGAGTAAAATCAAGTCAAATTTATAGGCGAGGGGGATAAATTTTGGCCATTGGATATGATTGCAAATGAAGGGTGGAGATTGAATAAAAATAGAAAATGGAAGGATTTGAAAAGGAATTTTGAAAGATTGGAATTATTGAGATTTGGAGAATAAAAAGGATTTGAAGGATGAAAATTTAGGAAGGAAATCAAATTTGAAAAGGCTGAAATTTGGTGAGAATTTGGAGAAAATTGGATTAGGAAATTAAAGAAAAATAAGAAAATAAAAATGAAAATAAAAAATAGCCGGACGATATGAGCACCACGTGCACAGGGGAGGAGATTGAGCGTCATGCGCCGCATTCTGTGAAGAAACCGCAGGCACGAGCGCCGCACGCGCACATCCGCACGTGAAGTTGGGTGACCGCCACTTGTCATTATCTCATTCGTCTATGGTCGCCACGTCACTGCCACATCATGTGCCACGCCAGTAAAAAGTGATCGGTTGGAGCATCACGTCATCTGCCATGTCATCAATATTGACTGTTTGTGTGCCACGTAGGATGCCACGTCAGCAAGGTACCACGTGTCACTGCCACGTTGGATTTTCTCTCCAATCTTCTTTTGCTTATAACTTTCTCATTTGAACTCCAATTTGAGCGATTCAAATTGTGTTGGAATCGTCTTTTCGAGCTCTACAAGATAGTGACTCTGAAACACTGGAAATGTTAGTACAAAAATCTAAGTTTGTTATCATCAAAATACTTGGTTTGATTGAAGCCCTAAAGTTAACAGTTTTAACAGTAAACGGTCATTATAAAGAAAAGTGACTATTTTGTGGAACAGTGTATATGCAAACTCATTACATAGGATGCCCCCATTCACATGTCTCTACATGAATGATCTGTAGATCACATCATTTGTATTACCTATACAAAATGGGTCGCATCCAATAGTGCTACCAAGATGAGATACCCAATTTCATCCATATACTTGTAGACCATTTAGGATATATACTATTAACTCGATCCTATATATGTCACCATAAAGTTAAAGTATTCCTACTATAGCCATGGATATGTTTATTGGATTTTCATAATAGAATGCAAATTCAAAAACTTTATTAAATAAAATATTCAATAATATTTTATTGATAAATAGAATGCTTAATACGAACTGCGAGTTCTAGGACATTTCCAATAGTTTATGGGTTTTGATCTGAATCTATTGTATGAATTGCATGATTTTATTTGTTGATTGACGCCCAATAATTTTGTCGTGTGATTCTAATGCTTTGAGATTACCTTGTAATATCTGACAAATATTTATAGGATAATCCCAATAGAAGCAATAGGTTAGGCAAAATGAACTATTCCTAGCAACCTAGAGAAAAGTTGTATTGATTGTTTAATTAGGCATTGAAAATTTAACACTCATCTTAGCATAATCCCTAAAACTTAATGCGATTTGTTAATTTGTATGGAACAGATTTGTTTTCTATTCATTTTAATTAATTAGATAATTAGGACTATTGGTTGGGATTCCAATCAATTGGGCTAAGCATAAATAAGAAATTTAAGTCATAAATTGGGTCGATGATCTAAATTACATTGAGTGAATCCATTCGTCTAAGCTAAGATATCTCGATTATTTGTGCATCTATCTTTACTTTTCTCGCATTTTATTTTCATGCAATTTCAATTATCAATCCACACCAACCCCCCACCCCCTCCCCCCATTTATCACTTTAACAGAAAACAAGCTTTGATGAACTAATCTTCCGTGCTTCCCTGAGGTTCGACCCCAGACTTGCCACTTTTACCACCAGTTAGTATAAGTAGTGTTGGATTTTTATGTCCCAATAACTCGCAATTTGTAAAATGATAAACATTTTCTATATTCAATATACTTGTTATTGATCTCTAAATTGTATGGAAGTCTAAATCCAATAAACTAAGACTCATGACTATTGTATGAGTACTTGAACTTTATGTGGAGACATAAAAGTGGATCGAGTTCGAGTAAATAGTCAAAATGACCTATGGTACATAAATGAGGTTGGGTACCTTATTCTGGTAACACCATTGAATGCGGCCTACTCTGTTGTTGTTACAAAGAGTTGTAATGTGCTACATATGATGTGATCCTAATTCATACATGTTATGACATGAGGAGTAGGGGCGTCCTGTGCAATGAGTTTGCATAAGATCAGGATCAAAAAATAAGTCACTCTTACTTTATAACGCTATTTACTGTTTAAGACTGACTATTTCACCTAGATAACCTAGGTAACTCGATTTTAGTCCTAAGCTAACTATGAACTCCTGTTTATTCGGGATTGCCCTTAGATTTTCATAGTTGAGGGTTGGCTCAACAGCGCTGGCTCAATAAGACTCCCATTTCAGGGGTAAGACCGGATAGATAGCTGGGGACGTGGAGTGCAAGACGAAGTTCACACCTACCCGATTTAGGGATAGGAAAAAGGTTGTCTTCTCAAGTACTGAATCCAAGTCTTGAATAAGGGGCCTCACCCTCTCACTGGGAGTTTGATTTGGTGATTGGATCACAAACCAGTTGTTCATTAGAGAATCAGTAGGAACTTAAGGATATTTGACCCATTCATTATTACAAACAACCTGTGAAGGATCAACTTGCTGATTATGGTTAAATCATGTGGACATAATATATCTACAGTGAGGGGAGTGCAATTATGTTCTTTAGTGGAGTGACCCATTAGTTAACAAATAGAGATTAATCTGGTCTAATGAGTTTAGCCAATTAATCTTGAATCATTGGAGCCCATGATCTATAGGTCAGCGAGGTCCCCCTACTAGCTCGTAACGGACTAGCTCTAGAATAGCGTGATAAGTTAATTTGAAATGTTCAAATTAGAATTAAGGGAATTAGTAATTATATGAGATATAATTACATGTTTAATTTAAGAATTAAATGGAATATGAGAATTTATATATTTAAATATGATTTAAATATATAAAGATGGATATGTGTTAAAATTAATTTAATATTTGATAATAAATTAATTAAGTTTTATTTAATAATTAATTTATGAAGTTAATTAAAAGTTTTATTTTTAAAATCAAAATAGATTTTATAATATCAAATTTTGATTTTTGAGATATAAATTAGAAAACAAAATACTTAAATGGAAAATGAAGATTTTCCATTATCCATCTTTGAAGTAGCTCACACATAATGCATCTTCTTGGTCTTGTCTTCTCCAAGCATGAGCTGCAACTCATGCAACTCTCTCCTTTTCATGTTGATCTGCAATATAATGAAGAGATTGGAGTAAAAATCGGGCATGCAATCTATAGAGAATTTTAGAGAAAATTCGGTTTGAAGAAAAGGTTCTTCATTAAGATTGCAGCAGTGAGCATTTCTCCTTCATCCCTTGATTCAAGCTTGTTTTGAGTCCCACAACTCAATCTAGAGCACCAAGAGAATAGTGAAGAAGATCTTGAGGTGGTCTACAACAAGATTTAGAGAAGATAGCAGCTGGAAAATGAGCTTTGAAGAAGTTCTACAAGAAGTATGTCTCGAAACTCATTTATTTTTTACAAGAGCATGCTTTATCTTTTGTCAAAATTAGTGAATTTGAGTGCTTAGATAATCCTTGTGCTTCCACTGTTGCTGATATAATCCTACAAGTAGTTAGTTTGATGATTTATAAATATTATTTACATAGGCGCGGGTTTACGGACGACAGTAAACTCGAACGCCTACCAGATTTACAAATGTTTTTTGTTTAGGCTAGGGGTCTAAGAAACAACATTAGATTCTCGACCCAACAATAATCTTATGTATCATTTTCTCTCTCTCCATCTATTTTACTTTCCTGCAATTTAGTTTTCCTTTCAACCCAAACTCAAAACCCTCCATTTTTATTGCTTTCCAAAGATTAATCTAGCTCAGAGAGATTTTATCTTTGGCTCCCTATGGTTCGACCTAGTCTTGCTTCTAAGACGACTAGTTAGTTGAAATTCCTAATCAGAGATTATAAATTCTATTTGATCGATAGATGGCCTTGACAATCTTCTCGTCCATCAATCTCTCCTAAACAAATGGTTGTGCTATAAAAATTAAGAAGATTAAAACACTTTAAATAATATCTTCCTATTTTATAACTTATAATTATTTCTCTCCCACAAGGAGCTATCTTTATGCCTCTAATCTCATTCGTTTATTATGTTTAATGTCGTTGAATATCTGCATTTGTAAGATTTCGAGTATAGAGTCATTCGGGGTTAATTTGGAGCTATTAGGAGTTATACCAAGCATCTAGACTTGCTCAAGTTATCTTTATGCCTCTAATCTCATTTGCTTACTATGTTTAATGCTCCAAGAAAGGCATGGCACTGCGGTGCCCACCATTGTGCAAGTTATAGAAGGCCTCCATCAGGGCTGACGCTTCCTTATGGTGTCGCAACACCCATCACGTACCAGGAAAAGGTAGGGCACGCGCATCAGCACGATAATGCACATAAAAGCAGGCACTTGCATGGTATAAGGCAAACACCACAGCACTTCGTAGCATCGCGACACATGCTTCGATTGGGGTCTTCAGCGCTGCAGCACTGTCCACTTTGTCGTTATATAGCCTCGATTTTTATAAATACTCTTCTTCCGGTTTTAGGGCTTTTATGCTAAGATCCATGCAGGCCAAAGAGAGAACCTCTTTTATTCTTCTTTTTCTTCTATCTTTCTAGTATTTTTAGTCTTTTGGGTTGTAATTTTATTTTGGATGCTTTCTAACTTCTTCTACATCTTCATGGCATGTTAAGGATAGTAATTTTCTAGTTTTGGGAGTAAGAAATCTGATGTACATTTTGTGATACCATTATATATTTAATGAATGTATTATGGTTTCATCCTCTTTTGAATCTTAGTTTATTTAGATTTATGTTTGTCAATGGATTGATGCCCCTACCCACAAATATATGTCATAGCTATAGATTTGGGCTTGTACGTTATCCTCTTGTTTCATCTAGCTTCAATCATACAAGTAGTAAAGGTTGAATCCATATATGCTAAGGAATATATGCTATCCATAGACCTCAAATGCATGCTCAATCTAGGTTCAAAGATAATCTAGTTAGTTAATTAGGCTACCCAATCGACTAAGCCACACAATAGAACCCTAAATCTTAATGTAAATGATAGTCTTATATGGACGCCAACGAATCCAATAGGACAAAAGCATTTAGTTTAATTAATGCATGTAAACCAAATGTATGTTTGATTAAGAAAATTCAATGATTGAAATTGCATCGTATAACTGGTGACGTAAATTTGGTGAACACAATATCTGATGCATGTCTTAGGTTATGCGTTGGTTCTCATGCGTCGGTGGTCATGCGTTAGAATGGAAAGTATGCGTTGATCTCATATGCAATGACCATGCATTCATATCACAAGTTTTCTTGTGCTCTCGCCAAGTATAACGAGAACGCAAGTTTCACGGGTGATCCGAGGTCGAACTCAGGGACTTGTAGCTAAATGTTATGCGGTAATGTGCTTGCGGCGAAAAAATAAAAGAATGATGGGGGTTGTAAGCTATCAACTACTCCTACTCCTAACTAACAGATTAAGCGGTGGAAGTATGAATGAGAAGTAGAGACACAACAACTGTTGACGCATAGTAGAATGCATGGAAAAGGAGATAAAATGGTGAGGATGTCTTCATCGCAACCATAAGCTTGACCGCAAGGGTAACCCCAGCCAACGCAAACTTATGCGAGCATGCTATACATACCTGACAAAGACGCACGCGATGTGTAATAGCAAACGGAACTTATTCCTAAGTCTCCATTCTTGCTTATGGGATCTTAGTCTAGCTCTCTCAAGCCTCGATTCTAACCTAGCTCTCTTAAGTCTTAGGTTCTTTCTTTAGACTCTCTCTCGAGTAGCTCTAAAGGGGTGATGGATGCATACATAAGACAAGGTGATCACATAAGCCTGACTAACGTAAGATTATTCCTATCCCTAGTGAACACTTGCTTACATTACTTAATGTGACCAACCACTTACCCTCCCGGACAGTTAGTTGTTGTTGATTCTGCTCATAGACAAGCACTGCATTCTCTTATAGACAAGTGTTGCTACAGTTTCACACTAAGCAAATAAGGTTTTCTCACAACACTCGTGCAACGTACACCTCCTGGTGGTTTGCTACAAGCTTCATATTCCTATGTCGCATGATTAAGTATGCGATGCTCTAGTGATCTTACTCAGTGATGCAATGAAATTAATGGATACTAAGTAAATGAAGATGGAGATGGCATTGAAGGAAATATAGAAATGCATGGATCACAAAATGTATTCATTCCTTAAGCCAAAATGTAATACAATACAAGGAAAGAAGAAAAATGGAGGGCCAGCTGGAAGCAATGTCTTGCTTCCAGTAGATGTGTGAAGGCTGCTGGTGATGCCATGGATGGGCGGTGGAGTAGACTCTCTCAGGCTCTAACTCTATCGAAGGATCTGGTCATTACTCGGAATGGATGAAGGAATGAAGAACTCTCAAGCTATCTTCTCAAGCTTTGATCTGGATCACAAGGATCTACCCTAAGGTAGAAAACCTTGGATGATTTGAAATTCTACTCAACGGCTTCTATTTATAGAGCTTGATTGCCGACAGCATTAATGGACCTACTCTGAATCTGACACTCGCGGCGTGATGGTTCTTTTCTGAATCTCCGCTGCTAACGGCGTGGTAGGTGAAATGTCTACATCATCTTTTTAATAATCCCAATGTATTTGTTCATGCTTGCATTCCACCAACCTTGCGGTCGCCCCTTCTATTATGGTTATCATTATGTAGCCGCAATTTCTCTATGATGACCGCATTCGCTTGACAACTGCAACTTCTATGCGATGGACACATACGGTTGATGGCCGCAACATCCATGTGATGGATGCATGTGGTTGATGGCTGCAACATCCATGCGTCGAGCATATGCGATCGCACATGCAATCGTCTCCACGATAACCTGGATCCCGCGTATGCGATCGATTTCTGCGGTTGCTACAAAAATTGAACGCATAATAACGCATAATAGTGGGTTAGCTGAGATTCTTAATGTCAATCCACGCAAACTCGTTTTCTCATGAATTCCTAATATAATCGCCGTATATTCTACTTAATAGCCCTCATAATTCTAAATAAAAGGCCTATAATGACGTGCATTTTTGCCCGTTATCAATACCATTATCTTTTATTTTCCGCATTTTATCTTTTATCTACACACAACCCCTTGTTCACCGCTTTAAATAGAAAATCGACTTAACGAAACACATCTTGCACTTCTTTACAGATCGACTCTGTCTTACCGCTAATACTATCCATAATTAGTAGTAATTGTACTAATTGGAATTTTATATGTATTTGATTGGTCAGAAAGGACTCCACGGCAGGTCCATTTTGGTCTGATCACTCTTCTTCCTTCATTTTCTCAAATCTTTCCTCTACATCTCACTCTCCTCTCTTCCATATTTTCTCTAATTCCCTTTTCAATATCGATATTGAAAAATATCGATCAAAACGAAGCCCCTAACTAGAATTTAGGTCATGTTTACTACTCCGTAATAAAAGTTGTTACATTCGTAATGTATTTTTTTATTATTTATAATTCATAGAATAGTTACTAGTTTTTAACGATTGATTGGTCACATTTAAGTAAACGTGGCCTCAATACGAAAAGATTCCTCGATTTGGAAAAAAAAATCATATAATTGAAGTATATGACCAAAATAAGTACTTACATGTTTTATTTGTAATGTTTTTTTCTCAAAAAAAATATATATCAATAGTGGTTATCTTTATCTTGAAGAAGAGATGGTTTGCCCATAAAATGTCAATCTCACCTTCCACACTAATTAAATACACGTAGAAGTGGTATTTTGATAAAAATATGTGTTAGAAGAGATGGATTGTGTAACGACCCGACCTCTTAGGACTTAAGTTAGGCCGTTACTAAATACATGCATGCATGGAACTCAAAACGACACTCGGTTATGGGGAAATAAATGCTAATTAAATAAGGTAAGTTCAAAAGACTTTCATTAAATTCAAATACTAAATCAATTGTAGGGTACCCATAAATCATAAACGATAATAAATAAATCTGAAAAACAATTCTTAAAAATAAGTTTTAAACATCAAAACTAAAAATTAAGAGAAACATTGAAAAGAACTTTAAATCTCATGAGCGGAAGCGTAAAAATTAGTCCTAGTGGTTCGATCACGAATTCCGCTTGACCATCGCCTGTGCATCTCTACCCTTACCTAAAACAACAACATGAGAAAGAATGAGTACAAAATATTCAATAAGTAACCCAACTACTGGGGTCAGGCTGGGCATCTATGTCCTCTAGATACCCACCTCTAGTGAAACATATAAACTGCTCTAGTCCTCATGGGACACATATGCACATGAAACAAGAAGGAAACTGAGTCCTATCCCACTGTAGTTAAGTATGCCCACTACCTCTGGTGAATCCCGAAGGAGACACAAACTGGTGTATCCCGAAGGAGACACAAACTGGTGAATCCCGAAGGAGACACAAACTGGTGAATCCCGAAGGAGACACAAACTGGTGAATCCCAAAGGAAACACAAACTGGTGATTCCCGAAGGAAACACAACTAGTGAATCTCGAAGGAAACACAAACTGGTGAATCCCGAAAGAAACAAAAACTGATGTATCCTAAAGAAAACACAAACTGGTGAATCCCGAAGGAAACACAAAATCTAATGGGCATCTAACTAATCAATAAGGACATTTGCACAGTTTCAACATCATAATCATCACTGTACGAATCTATGACATACATATAAACCTCAACATCATGGCTCTACAACATACACATATACCTTAACATCATGGTTCTACAACATACATGTATACCTCAACATCATCAGATCAAATACAACCATGGAAGCACATACCATCTCATACTAGCATTCAAGTGTCTATGTGCATAAATAAATAATTCGGATCTCGTAACAGAACATACTTTAATCATGTTATACTATCAATCTTTCATGTTGTCATTCTGCCATAACCTTCATTTAACATGCTAGCATACATCTAATGCCTGGCCCGTGGGCAGTTCCAGTAGTAAGATTACTTACCTTGATATTAGGTCGAACCAAAAAGCAATTGAATCTTTGTGAAATTCTTGAATCCTTAATCAAGCCTAAACATAAACCAAGCTTTAAAATTAATAGTTAAGGCCAAATTCCAAACACCCAAATATTACAAAATATTTCCAGATAACCTTACCTAAGGTGTGGTCCAATTCGAATTCACCTTCCAAACCTCCAATTTTAAGCCCAAATAATTAGCAAACCAAACTCTTCTTCATCTTGAATGAAATTCTTGAATCAACCCCCTAATCATAATTTGAAATTAGGCTTACATGATTAAAGCTTGAATCAAATACATACTTCACTACCAATGTCTCAAATAAATTATCCATATGTAGCTTCGTCAAAAAAATCACTTCCAAATGACTTTACCAAAATTTCTCAACAACCAAAATTAATCCACAAGAGGGTAATCAAAGCATAAAACTTACCAAAACTCGCTAAAACAAACTCCAACTTCACTGAACAACACCTCAATACCTTCACAAACTTGAATCCAAAGTTGAAACACAATGGGTATCAACCAATTGATGCCAAAAGTAAATGAGTATTCAAGAATCAACCGAAAACAAACCCAAACGGCAGAAATCTTACCCAAATCGATAGATCCAGTGACGGCAAAAGCGAACGACGCTTGAGCAGTGGTGGATGGAGGTCATGAAGAAGAAACTGACGCGGCGGCTTTGGGCGGCGTCGGACGGGCTCACGAACGTGAGGAAGAAAAGGGGTGGGGTTTGACTTTTTATAAAAAAAAAAATAATAATAATAATAATAATAAAACAAAAAAGGAAATAAATATAATTACATTTAATTCCTTTCCGTTTTATACTATTAAATTCCTTTCCGTTTCAAAAGAAAATTAATTCCTACCATTAATTTCAATTTGAAATTCAAATTGAATAATTTCACGCCAACAATTAAATTCCGCACTTACACTTGAAGTCCAAAATTCCAAAAATGCCCTCCAACTAATAACAATTACTGAAATTCCAAATAATAAAGTTACTGAAATTACATTATTACTAAAAAAATGTGCGGGGTGTTACATTCTTCCCTCCTCAAAGAACTTTCGTCCTCGAAAGTTCATTCTTGAAAAAGCTCCGAACTTTCGTACTGGTACCCTTCATCTCATCCTCTCGCTCCCAGGTAGCCTCCTTGAACTGATGATTCTTCCACAGGACTTTCACAAGCGCAATCTTCCCGGCGGCACAATGTCTTTACCTCTCTGGTGAGGATTCTATAGGCTTCTCCTCGTAGCTCAAGTTGTCATTCAACTGTAAGGGCTCGTAGTCAACTACATGGGACGGGTCTGTCACATACTTCCTTAGCATCGAAACATGGAAGACATTATGAACTGAAGACAGTGTTGGAGGTAATGCCAATCAGTAAGCTACAGGGCCAATTCGCTCTAAGACCTCGAAAGGTCCAATGAATCTCGGACTCAACTTCCCTTCCTACCAAACCTCAGAATACCTTTTATAGGTGCCACCCTTAAGAACACTTTATCACCAATCTCAAATTCCAGGTCCTTACGTCTCACATCGGCATAGCTTTTCTGTCTGCTCTGAGCTGGTTGCATACGAGCTCTGATCTTCTGTATTGCCTCATTCGTGGTCTGCACTAGCTCAGGACCTAGCAACTTCCTCTCACCAACCTCACCCCGGCATACTGGAGACTTGCAACTCTTTCCATATAGGGCCTCAAATGGCAATGTGCCAGTGGCAGTCTGATAGCTATTATTATATGCGAATTCCATTAAATGCAAGTGAGAGTCCCAACTCCCTGAAAACTCTAGTGCACAAGCGCACAACATATCTTCCAATATCTGGTTCAGACGTTCTATTTGACCATCAGTCTATGGGTGAAAAATTGTACAAAAATCCAATCGAGTACCCAATGCTAACTGGAGACTCTTCAAAAAACTAGATGCAAAACGAGGTGTAACAACCCCTTCCATAAATAACTATGAAACTTAAGATGTTGAAAATCAGCAACACTTCTACACGTCCGAGCTGAGAACTATGAAAACGGTCATGAAGTTAAGAAAGTCTTATATACTAAAAACATATATCTGAGCCTACCATGTCACAGGGAAAACTTCATATGTGCAATGAAGAAACTAGTCATACTATATAATGCGTCATCTGAAGATATGTACCAGAACAAATCTAGTCAACTGAAAACTGCTTCTACTCTAGAAGCACCAACTATGATGTCTTTCCTAGGGTCTACATGTCTGAGAATAACTCTGTCTAATTAAGTCTCACATTCATGAGAAACTCATCATGAGGCCCTATGCTGTCATGAGCTATAAAACTTGCTTGAGTCATCCTCATATTATTCTTTAGGCTTGAAACAATCATATATCATTACTTAGACCCCGCTGCGAACGAGTCCAGAATTCCCCCCAAAAATGAGGTTTTGAAGTCCTTGGATGCTAAAACTTAAGTCAATTGATAGCACATTTTCATAACCTCGTAATAACCGTAATTGATCCTTGAAGTCATTTTTTTTAACGATAAAACCTTCTTGATTCATAAGTCCTAGCTTGGATTACTCGTACTCCCTAAAGCTAGTTAACTCATTGTCCATGCAAGAGAATACATACTATCTTGTAATGCTCCAAACCCACTTTTAGTAACTTCTTACTACCAACTCAACTTTATTGCCAAGTCTATCTCTTATACCAATGGTTATATTGGAAGATCCAACTTACTTACTTTTGTGCATATACCATTATTGTCTACCTCGAGTTGGAATATTTTCTTTCCTCAACCAAATTAATGGTCCTACTAGTTCATGTTTCCAACACTTGCACACAAAGTCAAAATCCCATAAATCTTACTAATGCCCTTAATGTTTTACGTCTTAACTAATGAAGTCTCGACATACGATATTTATAGTTCTCGAACATCTACTGTTACTAGTAACTCCATTTTAACTTATCTCTTCTCAACCTTCTATTTCGGTAACAGATTCTTGTGTTAAAACAAAGTTCCATACCAATAACCTACATAAGATATTTTTCCATCTAACACATATTGTCCTAAAGTTCCACATGATAATGAGGTATTCTTCTTTTACACCAAAACAAATACCTTGTAACACCTCTTATCAAGACTTCAAACCATACTTAACTAGGAGTTTCGAACACATTAAATTTCTTTCCCTTTCCAAAAGAGTAAACTTTCTTGGATACTTTTCTCTCATTCACACTTATCTCTGATAAAACCACTAAATTCAAGACACTTCCTTTTTTTTTTCCACTTTCCATATGGAACATAATCTCTTTATTAAATTATATTTTACTTAACTCCTCCATAAATCTTCTCTCTCTCACTAAGAATTTCCATCTTGTAGAATTCCTCTTTGTCAATTTGCATACGTTTAAACTCCAAAAGACTTTTGTTTCTTCAAATTTGTCTAACTTGGATCTCCTTAACACAATATGGCTCTGGGTTTAGTGTAGGTATACTAAAATAATCCTTCAACCTAAACAAATAACACCTTGCTTTAACCCCTTTAAGTCCAAGGTCATGTCCAACTATTTTAGCTTCCTTTAATGACATCAACTTAGCTAGATATTCCAAAAGAATCCTTCATATCACTACAAATACTTTACCTAATCCATCAAGTCGTAGTATTACCAAAGTGATTATCTTATTAATCCTTTCCAAAATTCCTCTCAAAATGTTTGGTTTTAATATCTCAGAACCTTTAATAAATCCATAGTCTCTTCTTTTTCTCCTTTTTATCCATAAAACAACTTTTAACCTTATACTTGAATATGTGGCCTGTGAAGAAATTTATACGATTGCACTATCCAACACAAAACATAACACTAGTCCTTGATCAATTCTTGTCTCGAAAATTTTATTCTTTGGCTTAAACATTTAAATACCTTCATTCCTAAATTGTCATAACTCTACATAGTTTCATCAATCTTTAGCATTGCTAAACTGAGGTATAATTTGTTCGTTTCTAACATAATTTCCATGAGATTAACTAGCGCCAAGTGACCCCATAATTTACTCTATTTTATTTTTCTCCTTTTGTAGTATCGTACCTGATAATCCTCTTATAATAACTTCTAATGAGTCACTGACCTAGCATTAGAACATAACTAGTGCATTTAAGCTAAAAAAATATTTTAATGCACAACTATCATAAAACTTGTAATTGATAAGACGTACCTAGCGATGACGAGGAATCCGTTCATGGGCCACAAGGACAATCTAGACTTACATAGTAAGTCAGTCTATAGAACCTAAAACATGGGTTCTGATACCAACTGTAACGACCTGACACCCTAGGACTTAAGTTAGGCCGTTACTAAATACATGCTTGCATGAAACTCAAAACGACACTCGGTTATGGCGAAATAAATGCTAATTAAATAAGGTAAGTTCAAAACACTTTCATTAAATTCAAATACTAAATCAATAGTAGAGTACCCATAAGTCATAAAGGATAATAAATAAATCTGAAAAAAATGATTCTTAAACGTAAGTTTTAAACATCAAAACTAAAAATTAAGAGAAACATGAAAAGAACTTTAAATCTCATGAGCGGAAGCGTAAAAATTAGTCCTAGTGGCTCGATCACGAATTCCGCTTGACCATCGCCTGTGCATCTCTACCCTTACCTGAAACAACAACATGAGAAAGAATGAGTATAAAATATTCAATAAGTAACCCAACTACTAGGGTCAGGCTGGGCATCTATGTCCTCTAGATACCCACCTCTAGTGAAACATATAAACTGCTCTAGTCCTCATGGGACACATATGCACATGAAACAAGAAGGAGACTGAGTTCTATCCCACTGTAGTTAAGTATGCCCACTACCTCTGGTGAATCCCGAAGGAGACACAAACTAGTGAATTCCGAAGGAGACACAAACTGGTGAATCCCGAAGGAGACACAAACTAGTGAATCCTGAAGGAAACACAAACTTGTGAATCCCGAAGGAAACACAAAATCTAATGGGCATCTAACTAATCAGCAAGGACATTTGCACAGTTTCAACATCATAATCATCACTGTACGAATCTATGACATACATATAAACCTCAATATCATGGCTCTACAACATAAACATATACCTCAACATCATGGTTCTACAACATACATGTATACCTCAACATCATCAGATCAAATACAACCATGGAAGCACATACCATCTCATACTAGCATTCAAGTGTCTATGTGCATAAATAAATAATTCAGATCTCGTAACAGAACATACTTTAATCATGTTATACTATCAATCTTTCATGCTGTCATTTTGCCATAACCTTCATTTAACATGCTAGCATACATCTAATGTCTGGCCCGTGGGCAGTACCAGTAGTAAGATTACTTACCTTGATATTAGGTCGAACCAAAAGTAATTGAATCTTTGTGAAATTCTTGAAGTCTTAATCAAGCCTAAACATAAACCAAGCTTTAAAATTAATAGTTAAGGCCAAATTCCAAACACCCAAATATTACAAAATATTTCCGGATAACCTTACCTAAGGTGTGGTCCAATTCGAATTCACCTTCCAAACCTCCAATTTTAAGCCCAAATAATTAGCAAACCAAACTCTTCTTCATCTTGAATGAAATTCTTGAATCAACCCCCTAATCATAATTTGAAATTAGGCTTACATGATTAAAGCTTGAATCAAATACATACTTCACTACCAATGTCCCAAATAAATTATCCATATGTAGCTTCGTCAAAAAAATCACTTCCAAATGACTTTACCAAAATTTCTCAACAACCAAAATTAATCCACAAGAGGGTAATCAAAGCATAAAACTTACCAAAACTCGCTAAAACAAACTCCAACTTTACTGAACAACACCTCAATACCTTCACAAACTTGAATCCAAAGTTGAAACGCAATGGGTATCAACCCATTGATGCCAAAAGTAAATGAGTATTCAAGAATCAACCGAAAACAAACCCAAACGGCAGAAAACTTGCTCAAATCGATAGATCTAGTGACGGTAAAAGAGAACGACGCTTCAGCAGTGGTGGACGGAGGTCAAGAAGAAGAAACTGACGCGACGACTTTGGGCAGCGTCGGACGGGCTCATGAACGTGAGGAAGAAAATGGGGGTGGGGTTTGACTTTTTATAAAAAAAAAAACAACAATAATAATAATAAAACAAAAAAGGAAATAAATATTATTACATTTAATTCCTTTCAGTTTTATACTATTAAATTTCTTTTCGTTTCAAAAGAAAATTAATTCCTGCCATTAATTTCTAGATTAAATTCTCGCACTCACACTTGAATTTCAAAAATGCCCTCCAACTAATAACAATTACTGAAATTGCAAATAATAAAGTTACTGAAATTACATTATTACTAAAAAAATGTGTTGAGTATTACATTGTCTATAAAATATCTAATCTCCCCTTCCATGCTAATTTAATTACATGCAGAAGAGGTATTTTGTGAATATATGTGTCCTACAAGAAATTTGTTTTGTTGAAAAAGGTGTAATTGGTTTTGATTCATAGTTTGAATTAGAAAAGTTGTTTTTTTCTTGAAAACGCATGATTTTATGAAAGATTTTGATTCGTAGGTTAGATTTATTTATAGGTTTTGACCCATAGGTTTTAATTCAAAGTTAAGGGCATAACAAGTAGGGTAATTACAATTAGTAGCATCTTTAGGAAGAATAACCAAGTGTATAATATCATTTAAAAAAAAATATGCAAATACAGATAAGTCTATCCGCGATAGACTTCTATCCTTGATAGACTTTTATAGTGATATGGTCTATCATTGATAGACTCCTACCAATAATATGGTCTATCACTGATAGACTATTTAAATTTGGTCATATTTACAATTTTTTTACATTATGTTATATCTGTTAATACTTTTGGTCTAATATATATATTTGCAACTGTCCCTAACAAATAGATATATAAATGAGGGGTAAAATGAGAATATAAATATTCTCCCTATTTTATCTCTTTTAATGATATAGATTTTAATAATTATTGTTGTTGTTGTTATTTTAAAAATGTTATATTAGCGGACTGTTAACTATTTAACCTAATTCAACACATACAAATCTAAACTTTTAGAGAGAACAAAAATGCAATTCGTCATTTTTTAAATTAGAATTTCAAAAAGCCATGAACAAGAATTAAGGGTTATTTCAAATATAAAAATATATATATATATAAGCCAACTTATTTACAAATATAACAAAATATCAGTGATAAAGAGTGACATTATGTTATATTTGAATATATTTTTACCAGTTTTACTATTTAAAATGATTATCCTTCTTTTTCTTCTTCTTATTATTATTATTAAATAAGAGTTCAAAGAACTGTATTCTATATTTCATAAATATTTTCTTGGATATTTGTAATAGATAGTAAAATAAGAGAAAAACTTTAAAATTATATAACCTCTTTAAAATATTTGCAAATATAGAAGTGTTGACTAGTTAACCTTTGATTTTTTTTTTTTAATTTTCAATTTCGCCCTCCCTTATCTTGTCTTGTTGCTTACTTTCTTCTTCCATTTTTTTTATTTTCTTTATTTTCTTCAATTTTTGCTTATTTTGTTTCTTTTTTTTATTTCTTCAATTTTTGCTTCTTTCCTTTTTTTTCTTTCCTTTATCCAGTTTTCACTTCGTTCTCTTTCTTTTTATTTTTTATTTAATTTTCTTTCCTTTATCCGATTTTTGTTTCTTTTTTTCCATAAGAATTATGAGATTGAGTTGAGACTTGAAAGTATCCAATTCATAAGTGACTTAACCCCAACAAGTCAATCATCAAATTTGATTATTATAACGAAAATCAAATATAAATAGCGAATGAAACGGATTTGAAAGAAACTACTTTTTTTCTCCACAAATTTGCACCATTTTTAGAAACATATTTCTTAAAAGTATGAAATAATAAAGGAGAATAGTTACTAAACAAGTTTATTTCTCAAAAAATGATAAATGTGAACGATATCAAACAGGGCAATAGTTTTTTTTCTTTTTATAGGACTTTAAGAATATGATGTGTATTAGAAATAAACTTGAAAAAATGGCATAGATGACCCAAAATGAAGGGTACAAATTGAAATATTTGTGTACCGTAATATTTATGTATTGAGAATAACAATTATCAGTGATATAAGTGATAGAACTTAGATAGATATCCGTCATATTCATGTATTAGTGATATCAAATTTAGGTAGATATCAATATTAGAAGTCTATTGGTGATGACTTTGAGTGTTAGTCTTTCAAAATTGATAGTCACTAATGAAAGTCTATCGGTGATGGTCACTAATATTTTCTATGATTGATAACTTAATCTTTGATAATTTTTTCAACAATTAATATCTACTTATAGAAGTCTAGCATTGATAGCCAACTTAGTGAATTTAATTAATAAAGTTGAATCTTGAACTAAAGTGTAAGTGGAATGCCTAGAAGTTATCAGTGATCAGTGATAGACCACTAATAGCATGTTATCAGTGATAGAAGCTATCAACGATGACATGTTATTTGATGGTAAAAAAAAAAGGACAGAAAATTATCTCTGATATCATGTTATCAATGATAGAAGCTATCACTTATAACTAGTGATATCAGTGATATCGATGATAGAATTTAGGTGATATCCATATATCAATGGTATTAATAGTATAAAAGTCAATTCCATTTGATGAAAGTCTATCATCGATAGCTACTGCTAAAAGTTATCAGTGATAGCCACTGATTGAAGCTATCAATAATGGCTATATCTACTAGGGATATTTGTATATCAGTGATATGACTTAGGTATATTTCAATGAAATGAATGATATTAATGATATTGGTGACATGAGTTAGGTAAAAATCAGAGCTAACCACTTATAGACCTCTTATTGATAGACTTCTATCACCTATAGCTTTAAACGTTTAAGATGATAGTTTCCTTTCCAAAGTTGATAACTACTTATAAAAGTCTATCATTAATATCCATTGATAGCCTTAAGTATTAATATTTCAAGTTTGATTATGATTGATCAAAGTGTATCGATGATAGCTATTAAAAATTGATAGCAAATTGAAAGGTGATATTTTAAGTGTTACTATTTTAAGGTTGTATTAATATTTCTCAAATTGAAAGTTATCAATGATAGCAATTAATAGTAGCTATCAGTGGCTATCACTGATAACTACTACCAGTGATAGTTTTCAATTTGAGAAAACTGGAAGAAGCAGTGTCAAATGCTGGGCTGCATGTGGACTTTTTAGTCATTTACCTATATAGCTATCATTATTAACTGCTATCAGTGATATCGCACTAATTTTGTATCATATCCCTAATATCTTATTATCCTTGTTCTACATTTTTTATTATTTTGGGTCTGATTGTTATTTGTGCAACCAGTTCTATTTTCTTTTAATATACACTTGTTCAACTTTAGAAACATACATCAATTTAAGAAGATGCTGAGCAATAAAATAATAAAAGTTATCAACTAAAAATTTAGTAAATCAAAAATGTTATTATTAAATGCATTAACATTTTATATTTTGTAAAATTTGAATAACTATTGTCTTACTAATAAACCTAAATTTATTAGGAACAATAAACCTAAAACTTTAAAATTGATAGCACAAGTATATGCCAATTGAGTTATCCTCTAATTTGTGTTATATTATTTATATTAGATTATAAAAGTTTTATTTTTCCATTAGAAATGAAGGAAGTTTATAACACAAAATATTATACCTTAAATAAAAATGTAAATGTTCTAAAAGGTCTAATCGTTCGAGTTATTGTTTTGAGGAACAAATTCAACAAATTTTGTTGCAGTAAATCTGTGAAAATTCAATTCAATAAATCCAAAAAATTGAACAAAATCGCAATCTTATCGAGATAATTGACATGTACTCCAATTCATGAGGCTGAAAGTTTAAATTCCTTATACCCACTAGTGTTGTACTAAAAAATTAATAATAATCTCTATTCTTTTACGTAGTAATTAATTTAAATCTCGATATCATATTGGTATCTCCAACTTCAACTATCACCTATATTAAAATGATGTCTCCAAAAAAGGGGGAATGGATTTTTTTTTCTTCCGTTTAATTATATAAAATATGTTATAATTTTCTAGGAAAATGTCTATGGACGACTGAAAAATTGGGCAAAAAATGTCAAATGACTTAAATTCAGAAAAAAAAATGTCGAATGATCTTTTGCTGACGTCAAATTCTCGGGTGAAATTACCAAAATATATTCGTGCGTACACGAAAAAACATCTTGATTTCGCTCTCTCTGCCTTGGTCTCACTCTTGCTCTCTCTTTTGGTATCTCTCTCACTCTTTCTCTTTCTTTTTCTCACTCACAAATCACTGTTCTCTCTCTATATCTCTCGGTCTCTCTTCCTTTCCTCACTCACAAAATCACTCTTCTCTCTTGCTCTCACTCTTGCTTACTGGAGTTGGTCGTGTCAGAGTTATTCACGTGGACTCGCCGTTCTAAAGAAGAAGAAGAAGACGTACAGAGGAGGAGAAGATGATGCACAGAGGAAGAAAAAAGAGAGGGAGAAAGACATGGAATTCTGTGCTAGAGAAGAAGAGGAAAAGAAAAAAAAATATCAAGAAAGGAAGGGCAATACCGTAACTTCATGTGATCATGACATCAGCAAAAGGTCATTTGACATTTTTTTTTCAAAAACTAGATCACTTGCCATTTTCGACCTTTAACATAGGTTTTTTTGTGTAATTATTCCAATTTTCAGTTTTACCATTAAATTTTGAAAGTATTCTGAAAAATAACTTTTCCTTTCACATAAATGATGGAATTTAGCATGGTAAAAGATGTGTAAATATTAGAAAGCATAATCGATTTTTACATGCAAAATTGTCAAAAATAGCATGTTTAGGTTTTCACCTTACAAAACTAGCACGTTTTTTTAAAACTCGTAAAAGTAGTTTTTTCTAGTCCATCTCGGGTGAGATCGACCAACGTGATTTTAGTTAAAAAAATAACTTTTTCCAACTTATCGATTATTTGGGGCTTTCTCGGTATATCTCGCCAAATTATACACTGAGATTATGTGCATCTCAATGTTAATCCCAAAAAAAATTCGAGATTCTATATATTTGAGCTTTCTCGGTGAAATACCGAACTTAATTAACACTGAAATTCATATATTTGAGCTTTCTCAGTAGAATCTCGGGCAGGATTAACACCGGGATTCTATATTATCCCAAATCTTACCCAATTTTTAAAAAAATTTAGTCTTTCTCAAAATTTAAAAATGTTGAATCAATTTGAAAAATCTATTTTGATAATTGGAAAACCTATTTGAAATTTCAAAAATTCATATAATTGATATTTAGTTACATAATTGAATTTGGGGAAATTTTGAAAGTAGTATAAGATTTGGTATAAGATTTGAGAAGATTACATAAAAAAGTTAGCGTGTTATCAGGCGAGATGTACCAAAAAAATCCAAAATAAACGATAAGTTTGAAAAGGCTGATTTTTTTATTAAATCTCATGGTCAATCTCACTTGAGATGGACTGACAAAAACTATTTTTATGAGTTTTCAAAAAAGATACTAATTTTGTAAGATAAAAACTTAAACTTGCTATTTCTGACAATTTCTCTTTTTACACCTCAACAGTCAAGTTAATTTATGAGTTATATATAGTGTCACATATGTTTTTCATTTGATCATATTAGATCACATCAATCTCTATCTCATTCTAACAAATGAAATGAAACAAATTCCAAAGTTTAGTGCGTGCTTTATTTATGTGTTTCATTGTTTCTTGTATTTGTGCTTTGCCTTGTTTTATGCTACGAAGCACAAATACTAACATGTGACACGAATACGACACGATACCGACACAACGACACATCAATTTTAAGAAAAAAGCAAGACACAACACGTTGGGGATACTTTTTTCTCCGTGTATATTTTGATATATTTTGAAATATGCACACAAAAGGGAAAAAAACATAGAAAAAAAGGAAAGATAAAAAAACAAGAGGAAAGTTAATAGAAATGGGAAAAAAAAGTAAGAGAGAAGTTGCCGGCGGTCGTAGGTTTTGAAGTTGAAGTCTTCGTCGTCGATGAAGTTAGAAAGAAGAATCGGGTAAACAATTAATTTTAATGGACTTAAAATGCCACTTAAATGGTTTGACGATAGTAGGTATTGTTTCATCTTTTAAAATTTTTTTATTATTCTTTTTTTGCATATGGCATGTCCTAGGCGTGTTGTGGTGTGTTCTAGGCATGTCGGAAAGATAATAGATATGTCAGCTAGCGTGTCGAAGTGTGTTGGTATTCGACATTGATACTTGACCATTTTAAGAGTATCGGTACTTTATAGTTCTTTTTGAAAAAGACAAATTGTAGGTCAAGTGACTTAATTCTTGAGGATAAACTATTTTAGTGAAAGGAAGTGGGTAAAAACTCAAGAATTTAAAAAGAAAATTAGGTTAAATGGTTTGTTTTAATGGGATTAAAATGCCCCGTAAATGGGTTAGCAATAGTGCATATTGTTTCATTTTTTAAACATTTATTATTATTATTATTTACAGATGGTGTGTCCTAGGTGTGTCGTGGTGCGTCCTAGGCATGTTAGAAAGTAAAAAAGAATAATAATAAAATAATAGACACGACATTTGACGAGTCGAAGTGTGTTGGTGTTCAACACCGTCACTTGACCATTTTAAGAACATCGATGCTTTATAGGTTTTATGTAGTATTTTATTTGTGTCGTGATATCCAGCTTTGAGGTCCATTTCTCCTTTTGAAACAAAAAAATCCAAAGTTCAAAGTGCAAGTGAAATTTTCTAAAAGTCTACACTCACGAAAATAATTGAATCTTATCCCACTTTTTCTAATTTTGAAATTTTTTCTATTATTTAAATAGTATTTATTTCCTTCAATATATTGATGTTTCTATCGATAAAAATATCCATGTTTTCATAAGTTAGACATCGACACAATGAGCAAATTAATATTTCTATTATATCTTTGAGAAATACATAAAACACAAAAATAAACATCAAAATACCACTAATATAAATATAATATGGGAAACTATAGTAGATGGTACAATCAGAGAAACAATCTAAAAATATAGAACATCTTTAAAATATTTGCAGATATGGAAAATGTTAACCAATCAACTTGTAATTTTTTTTAAACTTCCAAGTTTGCCCTTCTGTAGTGCACGTGTTTCCTTTTCTCGACTCTCTACCACTGCTAAAGTTCACCATTTCGTCGGCGTTCACTGTTGTCTCTCTCTTCCCAATCAGTCTTTCCCTCCATAGCTTCAGTCTCTCTCTATTCTCGACACAACCCAACCTAACTCGGACCCTCTCTTCCGTTCATCTTTCACTTTCCGTTCTCTTTCAGAGTCATGGAAAACCAGCCTCCAAATCCGAATTCTTCGTGACCTACGATTCTCTGCATCCTCTTTACGTTATGGTTATATCTTAATTTCCCCAATCGCATAGTGGTACATAAGGGTCAAAATTTGTGAAATTGAAAGTTTACCCTTTAATTTACTTTGATTCAATTAACCTCCATTAAAGGACATCCTTCCCTCTCTTTTGAGCATCCTTACCCACCCACCAAACTCATGTTCAATCCCAGTCCCCTTTCCTCTCTCTTGGCCTCCTCGACGACTATCTCTTCCTTGTCTCAGATGGAAGAGATGATAGAGAGGGCTCGAGCTGTGAAAGACGACGGAGACGATGTAAGCACAGGTAGAGGGTGGCGGCAAATGGCATGCGCATGATAGAGAAAATGGGGTTTAATTTTTAGATGGGAGAGACTCAGATAGCAGAGATTGCGAGAGGAAGAAAGGGATGACTCGAGGATTTTGTTTTCCTGATATTTCTCAAATTGAAAGATATCTCCGCTAGCAACCGTCCGTGACAGCAACTGATAGCATATTTCTCAAATTAAAAGCTATCACTGATAGCAATTATCAGTGATAGCAACTGATAGTATATTTCTCAATTTGAGTAATGAAAACAACTGATAGCATATTTCTTAAATTGAAAATTATCAGTGATAGCAACTGATAGTATCAAATTAGAAGCTACTATTGATAACAACTATCAGTGATAGCAACTAATAGCAGCTATCAGTGGTAGCAACTAATAGCAGCTATCAGTGGTAGCAACTGATAGTAGCTATCAGTGGTTATCAATGATAGCTTGCAAATTGAAAAATTGGGGAGAAGCGCACAAAATGGTGGGCTAGGCATGGGCTTTTTAGTCTTTTACCAAATTTTTGTGCTATATATGCAATTATTTTATCCTTGTGCTACATATTCTATTCTTTTTAACTTGAATGTCATTTATGTAACTAGTCCTATAATATAAACAATGGACAATTTGAAAATTATAAATGTTTATTTATTAGTTTAATTTTTTAATTTGATATTTCTACAATTTTTTCAGAAATATCTATAAAAATCTATATTTTATCGATATTTTTATAGAAATTTTTGAAAAATTAAAACTTTGATGGGTAATTTGTACAAATGGCCCATTTTTTTGGCCCAAAATGTCAAATGACCCATTTTTAAAAAATAATGTCAATTGACCCTCTATTGACATCATCGTCATATCAAATTACATAAATTGCTCTCACCTCTTTGTCTTCTTACCTTTTTACTAAAAACTAACTAAAACTAAAAACTCTTCAAATTTTCCAAGCATAACAGCTTCGTATCGCTCATAAGCTTCAGGCGGTTTCGCTGCTTTTTAAAATCCATCATTTGTGCTTGCAAGCGATTCCACTACTGCCAAAAAACCGAATTTGATCGGTAAGTGATTTCAATTTGTGCCTGAAAATGTCTTAAAATGATCGGTAATGGGGCTTTATGGGTCATTCTGGGTTTAGAAATATTGTGAACCTATGGTTTTTTTTTGTTTTTTTTTTTTGTTTTCTATATGTTTTGTGGTTGAAGACGAGTAAAAAGAGAGAATGTGAGCGAGATAAGTGAAAGTGAAATCGGCGAGAGAGATACTAGAGAGAACGACACTGAAAAGGGTAGGTCATTCTAGGGTTAGAAATACTATGAAACTGTGGTTTTTTTTTTTTTGTTTTTTGGTTTTTGATGTGTTCTGTGGTTGAAGACGAGTAAAAAGAGAGAATGTGAGCGAGATAAGTGAGAGTTACTAGAGAGAGCAACACTAGAGAGAGCGATACCAGCGAGAGCGATACTAGTGAGACTTAAACAGAATGTTTTTTTACAATTTTTTTTTTGAAGGAGTTTATTGATTGAATATTTATTTCATCGAGGATTGATTTAAGATGTCAACATGTTTCAGAATACCTATAGTCGACCGATTTCCCGGTCAAGTAATAAGCTTGGCCAACATTGCTAATGTGACAAAGACTGTGAAGGAGAAGCTTACCCCAAGGTAATTAGAGATGTTCAAGAAAATAGTTTTTGGATGATTGGTAGACATTGACATGGTGTTTAACAACCCAACTATCCATCATATATTGCTGAAAGAAGTTAAGAGCACAAGAGCTAACTTAATCTCATTCTCTGTTGGTGGAAAGGTCGTCACTTTTTCGAAGGATGATTTTTTGTTGATGACTGATAACGGGCAGAAATGCACGTTATCATAGTGCTAAGTTCTTAAACAATGTTGGATTGCATTGATAAAATATGTTAATTTGTGTCCATTAAGCATCAATTTCATAATATTGCTGTCGCATGCATTCAGCACATTAGAACAGTTGATTTTTGTATTTTTGTGCAGAATATGCATTGACGCAATGCAAGAATTGCGATCATAGGAAATCATTGGTCGAGCGCAACTTCACCGCAAGGCTTTACGATGATCGTGCTCACAAATATTCGCCCGAGAAGGATTGCCGCAACTTGGTTAGTGGAATATGGTGGGCGCATCTGGATGAAAGGCTAATTAATCGCGATGGGACAGAAAGCTGATGACAGTTGAATCCGAATTAAGTTGACAGTCGATAATGGTCACAAAGTACATTCAGCTTTTCGGTGACAAATATTCGGCGCATCAGTCAGGAATTAAAGCCGTCCCATCTGTATAACCATGAGAGAGAAGCTGCCTTTCACCATGGATGCTCTATAAATACCAAGGGCATTCTTCAAAGAAGGGGTTGACAAGTTGATCAGTTCACCATTCTTTAGTTCGAAGTTCACACGCTCGTCTTTGTTCTTAGTTTTCTTTCATTTTAAGGCGGACGCAAGGGAGGAAGTTGTGTCGGAAAATCGTTCTGGTAAGCTTGAGAGAGCACCGGAAGCTTCAAGGACAGAGAGAGGGACGACGCCTGCGGAAGCAGAAACATCTTTAGAACCGAATAGAGATTGCAGTGTAAAAGCCTCGATCAGCAAGAAATTGCTACCAAGCTCTCTACCTTTGACTTCCATTGTCATTTTGTACTCAACTCATTTATAAAAATGGAATTTCTTTCTCTATATCTGTGCACTCTCTATTATTCACGCATGAGTAGCTAAATCAGTTGAATGGGTTGAGAAGCATTTAGCTAGCACAACTAGGGAATCTTCATTCTTTGCGATTATCTTGTATTATATATGCTTCATTCATCCATTAGAGATACTCGGGAGGGTAGTCTAAGGACAGGATCTAGACTTCGGAAGGTTAGGTTAGAATCTAGACTCGGAAGAGCCAGATTAGAATGCATAAACAAGAGATAGGAGCTTAGGAATGAGCACTATTTGTTATCAACACATCGCATGCATCCTAGAGATAGGATATGATTGTATGCGGTCACCATTCTTTTATGCATTTTGCATCATCGCATAGGACAAGAGTAGAGACTTAGGGATAAGCTCTATGGACATTTTGCATTCAACACATGCATCCTAGACTTAGGAGCATCACATTTGCATTGGAAAATGACTTGCTGTGTATAGTTATAACATGATCGCATAGTCTGACGCATTCCCAAGTAACGCTAGCTAAAGATCTTCTCAACTCGTTCATCGCATACTCATTGCATCTATCACACAACTACCTTTTCTCAACTCTGCCGCATTTTTTTATTTATTTCTCATCAACGCAATCAACAACAAACCACAATTTATTTACTTGGTTACCGCAAGGTTTTTCATAAAAATTACCAACGCAATCTGTTTTCACAAGTCCCTATGTTCGACCCTGGACTTACCAGGAAACTCAGAGGAATTTACACTTGGATTCCGTTGGGGAACCTTGAGTGCACAACGTAATTCCATTAACGCATATCATCCACATTTCCACTTCATAAAATCAAGCATCAAGTTTTTGGCGCTGTTGCCGGGGACTTGGCAAAATAGTTTACTAACGGTAATTTTTCTAATTTCTTTGCAGACTCTCAATCTCTGGCGAATTACAACCCGAATATTGAGAGGATGTTTAGAAGGAGATTGAGAGACCGCCAACAGCAACCACAATCAGATAAAGAAGAGATGGCGGAGCAGCCTAGAAATGGAGCACCAAATGATAACAATGTCATGGCGAATCCAATTCTGTTGGAAAACGTTCGCAGTAGACCCATTAGGGACTATGCATCGCCAAACCTCTATGATTTCTCCCCAGGAATCATGAGGCCTGCCCTCGACGGAAGCCTATTCGAAATGAAGCTGGTGATGCTACAGATGATCCAGACTGTAGGTCAATTCGGAGGAAGACGTGGCGAGGACCCGCATGCCCACCTTCGATGCTTTATTGAAATCTGCAATAATTTTGTGTTCTCGAACATCTCTGCCGAAGAAGTTCGACTAACATTATTCCCATTTTCACTCTATGATTAGGCTAGGAAATTGGCATATTCTCTCGAGCCGGGAGAGATCACTTCTTGGGAACAGGTAGTGGAGAAATTTATGAAGAAGTATTTTCCACCGAGCGAGAACACTAGACGAAGGAAACTTATCAAAAATTTTGAACAAGACATGGATGAATCGCTCAAAGATGCTTGGGCGAGGTTTAAGAGGTTGGTCTAGGACTGTCCACATAATGGGTTGCCAGACTGCCTTCAAATGGAGATTTTGTATCATGGTTTGAATCCCGCTTCACAGACCAGTGCCAATGCGGCAGCCGCTGGTGGTTTGCTTGTTAAAACATATGACGAGGCGAAGAATATCTTGGATCGCATCTTTAAGAACCATGAAGATTGGAGAGAGAGTGACCAGAGATTGACACTCAAAGACACTAACGTAAATAATGGTGTTATCTCTTCATTACAAAACTAGATGACCGCAATGATGAATTTAATCCAAGGAATTGCGATCAGCAGCCCAACATGCAAACTAGGCAGATCAACGCAATCAGTCAAAACACTGCAAGCGACTTGCGGTGATGGGCATGCGATGGAAGATTGCCCGCAAAATCCACAATCTGTCTACTTTGTAAAGAATAACCCTTTTTCGAATACCTACAACCCCAGGTGGAGAAACCACCTTAATTTTGCTTAGAAGAATCAACAATAAAATTTCCAACCTGTGGAGTAGAAAAAAGGGCCACCAGGATTCTTCCCTTGCAACAACAGTCAACCGAGCAATCAAGCAAGTAGCTCACAACCACCGCAATTCTCTTCTTTAGAGAGCCTATTGAAGTAATACATAGAGAAAAATGAGACTGTGCTTCAAAGTCAGGCGACGTCCATCCGCAATCTCAAATTACAGATGGGCCAGATTGCAAGTGAGCTGAAAAGTAGACCTTAAAGGGCTTTGTCGAGTTCAACTGAACTTTCATGCAACCCAAGGGGATCAGGTAAAGAGCAATGTCAGGTTGTGACATTGCGCAGTGGGAAGACTATGGAGGGAGAAAAGAAGGAGCTTAGTAGAACAACTTCCATTGCAGTCGAACCTGAAATTGCGGTGACGTAATAAAAAGAAAAAGAAAAATAAGCAGTAGAATCGGAGGTTGCATCGACCTCAAAGCCAACTGAAATGGGAACCGTAAAAGTTCAGTTACCCCCTTTCCCACAGAGATTAAGGAAGAAAAAGAACAAAGAGGTACAGTACCAATGCTTCCTATCTATGCTAAAGAAATTACATGTTAATATTCCTTTCAGTGAAGCGATTGAGGAAATGCCTACCTACACCAAGTTTCTGAAGGATATGGTAACTAAGAAGAGGGGAGCTGGAAAATTTGCCACGGTGGCGATAACGTAAAGTTCAAAATCCATAATCCCACCGAAGATGAGCGATCTTGGGAGCTTTACTATTCCTTGCTCCATAGGAGGACTGTACAATGGGCAAGCCCTGTGTGACTTGGGAGCCAGCATAAATTTGATGCATCTGGATCTTTAGACAATTAAATGTGGGGCAACTTGTGCCCACAACAGTGACTCTCCAGCTGGTCGATAGATCTCTGGTGCCTCCAAAGGGAAAGGTGAAGGATGTGCTGATCACCATTGACAAATTTATTCTACCAGCCGACTTCATCATTTTGGACTATGAGGCTGACAAAGATGTGCCCATCATTCTGGGGCGACCTTTTCTATCAACGGGTCGTGCTCAAATTGATGTGCATAAAGGGGAAATCACTTTGAGTATCAACGGACAGAAGCTCAAGTTTAACATAATTCGTGCCATGAAGTTTCCGGATGAAGAAGACTTGCTTGACTCTGATGATGACCATAATTTGATTGAAGAAGAAAGGTTTAATGAAGAGAATGAAGAAGAGGATGCCAGCGCATCCATTGCTGCCTGCAATGCGATCATAACAAAAACAAGCAAGGAAGAAGAAATGATCACAAGGCAAGAAGTAGAGCCAACAGAAAAAGAAGAAAGAAAAACAACGCAACTTTTCCTAGTGGACCCACCAACACTTGAATTAAAGACCCTACCAACCCATTTAAAATACGCATTTTTGGGGAAGAATGAGAAGCTGCCAGTTATCATTTCCTCTACGCTCAACGAAGGTCAGGAGAATGTATGATGTGCATTCTCAGGAAGCATGTGCGAGCAATTGGCTTGACACTCGCCGACATTAGAGGAATTAACCCTGCGTACTGCATGCATTGTATTCGTCTTGAAGATGACCACAAAGCAACAATTGAACATTAACGCAGACTCAACCCTACGATGAAGGAGGTCGTCAAGAAGGAAATCATTAAATGGCTGGATGCGGGCATTATCTATCCTATAGTAGATAGCACGTGGGTCAGCCCCGTGCAGTGTGTGTCGAAGAAGGGCTGCATGACAGTAGTCCCAAATGAGACAACAAATTTATACCGCAAAGGACCATCACTGGATGGCACATATGCATGGACTACCACAAGTTGAATGCGACCACAAAGAAAGATCATTTCCCTCTGCCATTCATCGATCAAATGCTAGACCGACTAGCAGGGAATGACTTCTGCTGCTTCCTGGATGGTTATGCCAGATACAACCAAATTATGATAGCTCTAGAAGATCAAGATAAGACCACATTCACCTGCCCATATGGGACATTTGCTTTTCGCCACATGTCGTTTGGCCTCTGCAATGCGCCAAGCACATTCCAAAGGTGCATGATGGCCATCTTTTCAGATTATCTCGAGGACTCTGTGGAAATATTTATGGATGACTTCTCTGTTTATGGGGACACTTATAAAGTCTGCCTAGCAAATTTGGAGAAGATACTGAAAAGATGATCTGGTGCTTAAGTGGGAAAAATGTCATTTCATGGTGAAGGAGGGCATAGTGTTGGGACATAAGGTCTCCGGGGATGGGTTGGAGGTGGACAAGGCAAAAATCGAAGCAATTGAAAAACTTCCACCTCCAACTAGCGTGAAGGCTGTACGAAGCTTCTTGGGGCATGTTGGATTCTACAGACGATTTGTCAAGGACTTTTCTAAGATAGCACAATCACTGAATGCGTTGTTAGAGGCGGACAGAAAACTTGAGTTTGACAACTACTGCCTCAACGCATTCAGAGTTTTGAAAGATGCGTTGATTACCGCACCTGTGTTGATTGCGCCGGATTGGACACTTCCTTTTGAAATCATGTGCGACGTAAGCAGGTATGCAATGGGGGTAGCCTTAGTGCAAAAGAGAAAAACAATCTTGCATCCCATCGCATATGTGAGTAGACATTAAACCCTGCTCAGACAAATTATACCACCACAGAGAAAGAACTATTGGCTATAATTTGTGCATTGGAAAAATTTCGGACATATCTATTGGGAACAAAGGTACTCATCCACATTGATCACTCGGCGATCAAATACTTAATGAAAAAGAAGGATACAAAGCCGAGGTTGATCAGATGGGTTCTCCTCCTTCAAGAATTTAATATAGAAATAATTGACCGGAAGGAGACAAAGAATCAAGTTGTGGATCACTTGTTTAGACTGAAAAATCCTGAGGTTGACCACAACGAGTCTGAGGTGAGTGTCGTATTCTCGGATGAGCAGCTGTTCCACATAGAAGAATTGCCCTGGTATGCAAACATAGTCAATTATTTGTTTGCGAACAATTTCCTGTAGATTACACTTACCACCAATAGAAGAAGCTCAAGCATGAATGTAGACATTATTATTGGGATGAGTCGAATCTGTATAAAAGAGGTGCAGATAAGATTTTTCAATTATGCATATCAAATGCTGCTCAACAATGCATATTATCACAATGCCACAACTCACCATATGGTGGGCACTTTGGAAGGCAGCGCATTGTAGCCAAAGTTTTGCAAAGTGGATTCTTTTGGCCTACATTGTTTAAGGATGCGGCTGACTACGCAATGAAGTGTGATCGGTGCCAACGCACAGGTAACATTTCATGGAAACATGCAATTCCAATGAACACTATCTTAGAGCTTGAATTATTCGACGTATGGGGGATTGATTTCATTGGACCATTCCTTCCTTCAAATGGTAAACATTACATTTTATTAGCCGTCGATTATGTCTCCAAGTGGGTAGAGACTGTAGCATGCACTGCAAGTGATGCGGCAGTAGTCTCCTAATTCCTAAAGAAACATATTTTCACTCATTTTGGCACTCCCCATGCCATCATAAGTGATGAAGGATCCCACTTTGTCAATCGTAATATCAAGGAGCTGCTGCGCAAATACAACATTCTCTACAAAGTAGCCACCGCATACCATCCGCAAATGAATGGTCAGGCTGAAATGTCCAATCGAGAAATTAAGCTGATACTTGAGAAGGTAGTAAGGCCTTCGCGGAAAGATTGGGCAATAAAGCTTGACAATGCGTTATGAGCATACTGGACTGCATTTAAAACACCAATATGTATGTCCCCATATGCATTGGTATTTGGTAAGGCATGTCATTTGCCTTTAGAGCTAGAATATAAGGCACTGTAGGCAGTAAAAAAGCTGAATTTTGATTTGAAAAAAGCAGGAGAAACGCGAAAAATGCAGTTGGTCAAGCTAGAAGAATGGAGGATTAACGCATATGAAAATGCGAAGATTTATAAGGAGCGCACCAAGCACTGGCATGACAAATGCATATACGCTAAGAACCTCCAAGTCGGGCAAAAGGTCTTACTCTTCAACTCACAACTACAGCTCTTCCCAGGAAAATTAAAATCACGTTGGTCCGGACCCTTCATCATTAAAGAAATATTTCCACATGGTGCGGTGGAGCTGATCACTGAGGATGGCAGCCAAATATTTAAAGTTAATGGACAGCGAGTCAAGGCATATTGCGGAGGTGAATTCCAGCCAGAAACAGCCTCCGTAAAGTTGAAAAACCCGGACTACTCCTTACTGGATTCTTGAACTCTTATTCGTCACTTTTACTATTATTTAGCTATCTGCATCTTACTCACTTTTGCTTTCATGAAAAAAAAATCTTGTTTTGTTTTAAATCATTTGACCCTCTCTTTGTTTGTTCACAATGATTAAGGCACAGGATTGCGGAGATGTTACACGAAGCAGCAAATTATCTCACTCCATCACCGCAATCCAAAGAAGATAGATCGCCGCAAAGATGGATGCGTCAATACACAATGCGGACGACAACGCAAAATATGGGGGTGTATTCTACCTTATCTTTATTTCAAATTTTGCGCTACCACATTGCATTTTAGTTTTAAAAATTTTATCATCGCATCCTCTTTGATCACCGCAATCATTTGACATAGATAAATTTAGTAGGTTACCGCATAATGTCTCTTTGCCAAGTATGATTTCAATGATGAAAAATACCCTTCTATTTCTTTCGTATATACTAGAGTCAACTTAATCTTAAGATAGTCACCTCATAAAATATTTCTAGAAATTAGGGGTTTGCTAGCTTTCTTTCAAACTCTCTTTATGAAGCCTTCTAAGAACATCACATGACTTATTTTAATCTTTTGGCAATGAAGACATTGCCACATTTTAAATTTGGGGGTGAGGTATTTATTTTCGACCTTGCTAATTTGTGAAAAAAAAAAAATTGAGAATAACAACTCCACTGTCAACACAATGGGAAACCCATGTTGATAAGAGTTAAGTTGTGAAAGGCACTTACCCGTAGTTGGATGTCCGCATGACACACGTGGGTGCAAGCCAAAATGAAAGTAAGTCACCAGGATTAACGCATAAATAATTGACCACAACTCCATTGCCAAATAGGTATGAGTTTAGTCTGAGAAAGAGTGCATTGCTCGTAGTTGGATGTCCACATGACACCCGTGGGGGAAAGCCAAAATGAAGGCAAGGCACTTGGAACAGTACAAGGTCAGAGAAAAAAAATATCGAGGAAGAAAATTTTTATGCAAGGATAAATTCATTTGACACCCCGGTACAAAATTTTATTTTTGAAATAAATCATGCGATGTTCCGAAATTTAGTAAAGTCCTTTGGAAAGGTAAGCTTGCAGTCCCTAGGTCTTAGAAATATTTTAAGAAGAGACTTGAATAAGACTTAAGGAAATTCTGGTATATAGGATTTAAACGACGTACCCTTAAGAAATCAAGGAAAAGAACATTGCGATTGACTTGTTAAAGGAATCTTTCGCTTATGCTTGAGGACAAGCATTGTTTAAATTTGGGGGTGTGATAACAGGCAGAAATGCACGTTATCATAGTGCTAAGTTCTTAAACAATGTTGGATTGCATTGATGAAATATGTTAATTTGTGTCCATTAAGTATCAATTTCATAATATTGCGATCGCATGCATTCAACACATTAAAACAGTTGATTTTTGTATTTTTGTGCAGAACATGCATTAAAGCAATGCAAGAATTACGATCATAGGAAATCATTCGACGAGCGCAACTTCACTGCAAGGCTTTGCAGTGATCGTGCTCGCAAATATTCGCCCGAGAAAGATTGCCGCAACTTGGTTAGCGCAACATGGTGGGCGCATCTGGGTGAAAGGCTAATTAATCGTGATGGGACAGAAAGCTTATGACAGTCAAATCTGAATTAAGTTGACAGCCGATAACGGTCACAAAGTACATTCATCTTTTCGGTGACAAATATTCGGTGCATCAGTCAGGAATTAAAGTCGTCCCATCTATATAGCCATGAGAGAGAAGCCACCTTTCACTATGGATGCTCTATAAATACAAAGGGCATTCTTCAAAGAAGGGGTTGACAAGTTGATCAGTTCACCATTCTTTAGTTCGAAGTTCACACGCTCGTCTTTGTTCTTAGTTTTCTTTCATTTTAAGGCGGACGCAAGGGAGGAAGTTGTGCCGGTAGATCATTCCAGTAAGCTTGGGAGAGCACCGGAAGCTTCAAGGATAGAGAGAGGGCCGACGCCTGTGGAAGCAGGAACATCTTTAGAACTGAATAGAGAATGCAGTGGAAAAGCCTCGATCAGCAAGGAATTGCTACCAGGCTCTCTACCTTTAACTTCCATTTTCATTTTGTACTCAACTAATTTATAAAAATAGAATTTCCTTCTCTATATTTGTTCACTCTCTGTTATTCATGCATGAGTAGCTAAATCAGTTGAATGGGTTGAGAAGCAGTTAGCTAGCACAACTAGGGAATCTTCATTCTTTGTGATTATTTTTTATTATGTATGCTTCATTCGTCCATTAGAGATACTCGAGAGGGTAGTCTAAGGACAAGATTTAGACTTGGGAAGGTCAAGTTAGAATCTAGACTTGGAAGAGCCAGATTAGAATGCATAAACAAGAGATAAGAGCTTAGGAATGAGCACTATTTGTTATCAACACATCGCATGCATCCTAGAGATAGGATATAATTGTATGTGGTCACCTTGCTTTTATGCATTTTACATCATCACATAGGACAAGAGTAGAGACTTAGGGATAAGCTCTATGGACATTTTACATTCAACACATGCGTCCTAGATTTAGGAGCATTGCATTTGCATTGGAAAATGACTTGTTGTGCATGGTTGTAACATGATCACATAGTCTGACGCATTCCCAAGTAATGCTAGCTAAAGATCTTCTCAATCCGTTCATCGCATACTCATTGCATCTATCACGCAACTGCCTTTTCTCAACTCCACTGCATTTGTTTATTTATTTCTTATCAACGCAATCAACAACAAACCACAATTTATTTACTTGGTTACCGTAAGGTTTTCGTTAAAATTACCAACGCAATCTGTTTTCACAAGTCCCTGTGTTCGACTCTAGACTTACCAGGAAACTTAGAGGAATTTATACTTGGATTCCGCTGGGGAAACTTGAGTGCACAACGCAATTCCATCAATGCATATCATCCACATTTCCACTTCATAAAATCAAGCATCAATGACTGGTTTGTGGCGATCCCCTACATGAGTTGATCAGAATGAGCAGTCCTCATATGAACTTGTAATCAAGTATTTCGATAATCGAGTGATGAAGGACACTTTGCATGTCCGTCTGCTAGAAGAAAAATACAATGAGTTGAAGTTTGAAAATGACGAGGATGCTGTAAAGATGACATTAGTCTACTACACGGAGATTGCAATGAAGGGAAAGAAAAGCAGAAAAATGCAGTGAACCTTAAACGTTTTAAGGACGTTCAAAACATAGAGTACTACAATAGTCTAGACTAGGGTACCATTGTTTGGGAGAGGACTCTCAATACCCTAAAGACTGCATTGAATGATTAGAGTAGTTTATACATGACGAGGGTGAAAGAAAATAAAAATTACGTTGTGAAGTACTCTTTGCATGGATTTCCATAAGCGTTCCAAGTAAATTTGCTTAACATAATAATCGTGTTTTTTTATTTAATATTATTAATGTTCTTAATATATGTTAAATTTTATTTAGGTATGAACGTACGAGATCCTAGCAGCATCCATAACTGGGAACATTGCGGAGCGAAAGGTGGCTTTGCCTCACATGTTACGATGGCCATGCTCCCACTTAGTGTCCTTCAAAGTACTCGAGAGACACATATCCGAGTTTAACAATATACGTTTACTCTATGCATAATATATTTATTTGGTTGTTAAATTGACACTAACCATTTTACTTCGTTGTTAATGTAGATAAAGGTTAAAGAGAGTCTTGTCATGACTGACACAGAGAGAGTTTTGGGATACCCCAGTGGACAGATGACTTATATTTGATCTAGGTGCCAATGTTGATAGTATTGAAAATGGCAGTAGGTCAAGTAGTGGGGGTAGTTCTAAAAGCGACGATGATGATCATCATTGAGGTAACAATGATGAATGTGGAAGGGTGGAGGGAGAGGATGAACATGAGCATTTTGAGCATGAGCATGCTAAATGTGGAAAGGTGGAGGGAGGGACATACACACTTAGTGATTATATGTTCCATGATGTGGTGGGGGACGTACGTGGTGAGGATGAGTTGAACCCACCTGATGTCCATCTTGCAGATTCCCATAGAGAGCGATCTATGGATGAAGAGTGTCCTAAGTGTGCTACCCTTAGGGAGGGAGCCAATCCCAACGATTCTATTTATTCGTACCTGGGAACCATTGAAAGCTCACTATCGAGGTTGGATGGACGTATATGGAGTTTAGATAATCGTGTATCCAATATCAAGGAAAACATGACAAACATGAAAGGACAACTGTCGGCCATCCTGTCACTGTTGTAGTTTATGTGCAAGGTTTGCATTTACTATCATTTTATGTCTTTATGTGTTTAGTTTTTATGTGTTCGTGAACTCGTCATTTTAGTTTACTAATTGAAGGGTTCCACGGTAATTGAGGAGATGACAAGGTCACCCATCCCACATACAGGTGACGATGCCACGATGTTGCTCATCCCATCTCAAGATCCCCATACCACTGATGTGACTGCCTCTGATACTCCCATCCCCCTTGTAGAACCTCAAAATACCATCACTTCACCTATTCCCATCCCCCCTCTAGACCCCAATACCACAACATCACCCATTGACATCCAATCTATAGAGGCCGACGTCCCACATACAGAGGCCGACATGTCTGACTTACTCACCATGCCACATACAGAGGCTGACATGTCTGGCTTTCTAGAGGCCGACACTTCTGGTATTGTTATGACCATGGAAGGAGTTACATTGGTGAGTAATTTATTGATCAATAATCTTTGTTTATATTTTTTATATTTCTTGATGAGTAATTTTTTGTTATCTGTTTATGTAGAAATCTCGAAGAACTACTCATAAGAGGAAAGGTGTTGATAAATATACACCTCAAGCTCAAGTAAATAAAAAAAGTGTGGATTCTAGGGTACACCTTCCATTTGGAAAGATTAAGTATCCTCTCTCGGATGTCCTACGTCACTATTCCGAGCGATTGTCAAGTACAATGTAGCACATGATGTTCCACTTAATATCTTTACAAATATGATGGGCTGTAACACAGATGAGAATACTGATAACAAGATTCGAGAGAATTCCTTTAAGCCACTATCAAAGCAATTTTTCAAGGAATTGATTGAACCGAGTTCATGGGTTGAGTGCGATGTAAGTTTCCTAGTCTTGACTTCTTACAGTTGGATATCTTGTACTTTGACTGACATAGTAATTTTTTGTGCAGGCCATAAATACTTTTTTTCATTTTATGAAAGAAAAATTTTATACCCGACCTGACATGTGCATGCACAAGTTCACCATCTTGCCAATTGGAGTAACAGTAAATTTTGATATATTTTGTTGTGCAGAGTCATTTTACTATGATATATTTCGTTACTTAACTTCTCATTTTATTTGGTAGGGTCACCTTAATGCTCGTAGCGGGGTATTTAAACGAATAAACAATAAGACGAGATTGGAGGTTACCCTAGTATGGGAGGATGAAGACACGTACAAGGACTACGTCACCAGTAAATTTGATGTCAAATGGGCAGATTTCATGTATACGAAAATGAATATCAGTGAGCACTGGATGGTCCTTACAATGGACATTAACAGAGGCCATATATTCATGTTCGATTCACTTCCGTCATACACACCAATGACGAAGTTGGGGAAATGGCTGGAGCCATTGACTATCACAGTACCATCCCTACTTCACTACTGTAATGTGGATCGTTCAAAGCCGGATCTATCCACATCCCATTGGAAAATCAGTCGACCTATGAACGCCGACATATAACACAGGTCGCTTGATTGTGGCATATTTGCAATAAAATTACTAGAACATTTGGTGACTAGTGTTGATCCTTCCGTAATCACTCGGGAGAAAATAAGTGAATATAGGATGCAGTTAGTGTGTCAATTGTGGGCAAACACTTCATATTTTTTATGTGTATAAATGTAACGACCGGATCCTTACACATTATGATCTGACCCTACGACATGCATACTTAGACTTTTCTATCATGAGATAAGTTCTGGTGAAAATTTCAAAGAACATATCTAAATTTTATTAATTAGATAGAAAAACTATATAAAAAGTTTATTTATTAAAACACCAGGATCCATAAAACATTAGCGTGGTGATACAAAATGCATATGCCTATAATAGTGAGTTTGATGGTTGGACATTTGAGCGACATCCAATTCTACCATCTACACTGTGTCCTTACCTACAAAGTCTATAAAAATATAGGATGAGTATATAATATACCCAGTAAGTAGTTCTCACGTAGTGTAGTGACCAAATGCCCAATCACAAGCAACATGTCATGAAAACATATGGTTGGGACCGAAAACGTATAATAACATGTGGTGGTCGGTTATGCTTCCAACATAAAACTCTCCGCCCTGATAGGAAGATGAGGACCTAAGCGAAAACTAACCCATCTGATGATTAAAGGGTCATGCAGTCAGTAGGGCCAGAGTCGCATCCAACATCAACCATTAGCATAAACGTAATATTGGACTAGAGGGGTGCCACCATACATACCCTGCTAGTCCCTAACGTAAACATAACGTAAGATTAGGCCTGAAGGGGTGCAACCATACATGCCCTGCCAGCCTTGGAAGCATAAATTTCTCCGCCCTGATAGGAAGATGAAGACTTAAGCAGAAACTAACCCATCTGATGATTAGCGGGTCATGCAGTCAGTAGGGGCAGAGTCGCATCCAACATCAACCATTAACATAAACGTAAGATTAGACTGGAAGCATAACTTACACCTAATTAAAACTTGATTTTAACGTACTCGTGAACAAACATAATGCATGGGGTCCTTTGTAGAGAAACGTGTTCTAAACATGTAATGCAATATAACAATCAACATAATCATGCAACATAATAAAGGTACACTACCATAGAACATTTAAAAAGAGGGTGAGATAAACTACTTACTGTGATCTAGTTATTCCTTATTATTCTTTATGATTTGATCAGTAGAGCTTTCCCATTTTAAACTAGAAGGAAATTTGGGCAGCACCTTACCCGAGCTTTTCTCTTTTAGCCTCACAGAACTTCCTCACTCACACTTACTCTTTCACACGATTCTTTGTTACTAAGATTTGTTTGATGGGTTAAATCTTCAGGCAAAGGGTCTTATTTATAGTAGTTTTGCGCTCTTCTCAGTGTGACAAATCATCGTACAGGTGGCTTCTTTAAAATTACTTAGGGTTTAAGGATTCCTCTCAATAAGACACCTAATCTTGGCTAACGTTTGCCCTTACGTCATCATTCTTTATTTGTATTCAATTTTAGGGGTTTTTCTATGTATAATCTATAAGATCGTGGTCAAATTCAACGCATAATTCGCGCTTCTGTCCAAATCTCGCTCACTCAATCAGAATCTCACTCTCTCAAGTTTTCTCGCTAGGAATTCGCTCTGTCCACTCTCGCTTTGTCCAAATCTCGCTTCCGCTCCCGCTTCCGCTCTCTCTAGCTTTCTCGCTACAATTCTCGCTCTCTCCGATTTTCCTTCAATCTCGCTCTCTCTACTCTCGCCAGCCTCAATCTCGCTAGCATCGCTCGCTGGGGTTTCTCGCTCTTCAATTCTCTCTTCGATCGTGCAGCTCTCTTCTCAGAATCTCGTTCACTCCAGTTTTCTCCCTGGTGTGGCTCTCGCTCTCTCCCACTTTCTCGCTGCAAATCTCGCTTTCTTCAATCTCGCTCTCTCCAGCTTTCTCGCTACAATTCTCGCTCTTTCCAATTTTCCTTCAATCTCGCTCTCTCCAGGAATCTCGCTCTCACTCTCGCTTTCTCCAATTTTCTCTTTAATCTCGCTCTCTCCAGGAATCTCGTTCTCTCCACTCTTGCTTTCTCTAATTTTCTCTTATTTACTTATTTATTTATCATTAAATTAGAGTCTCGCTCTCTCCACCTTCGTTCTTTCCAATTTTCTTTTATTTTTATTTATATTTATTTATTTATTAATATTATTAATATTATTTATTTTTTTTAATTGTTTCTCTGCTTCCTAAATTAAGGTTAGGGTATTTATATTTATCATCCAATAAATTTCAACATTTAATTTCTTGTAGTGTATGCGTACAAATCTGGGTTGTTACAATAAAACATGTATTTTTTATTGTAGTTGTTATGTATGGAAAACATGTATTTTTTATGTATGTAAAACATGAATAAAACAATTTTATCAAAGTTCAAAATTCAAAGTTCAATATTATACATTTTATCAAAACATGTATAATTGAGCTATTGCTCTTTTATGGTATATTTTTATATCAAAGTTCAAGGTTCAAAGTTCAAACATTAAGAGAGCGAGATTTTAGAGAGAGCGAGATTGAGAGAGTAAGATTTTGAGAGAGAGCGAGATTGAAAGAGCGAGACTTTGAAAGAGAACGAGATTTAAAGAGCGAAACTTTTAGGGAGAGCAATAATGGGTGAAAAAGTGGAGAATAAATATGTGTGCGTCTTATGATATGCGTTAATCTCCATGCGTTGATGGTCATGCGTTGGACTAAGGGATATGTAATATGCGTTTAAGAATATATGCGATGACCATGTGTTCCTGTCACAAGTTTTCTTGCTCTCTCACCAAGTATAATGAGATCACAAGTTTCTCGGGGTGATCCGAGGTCGAACCCAAGGACTTGTAACTAAATATTACGAAGTAATGTGTTTATGGTGAAGAATAAAAGAATAATGAAGTTAAAAGACTATGCGCTACTCCTACTCCTAACTAAACAATTTAAGCAATGGAAGTATGACTATGAAAGTTGGTAGAGACACGAAAACTGTTAACGCGTAATAAGATGCAAGGAAAAATAGATAAAATGGTGGAGGGGATGATTTCACCGCATCATTAATCTTGATCGCAAGGGTAACCCCAGTAACCCCAGCCAATGCAAGTTATGCGATCAGGCTATACACAAATACACATGCAATACATATGCCAATAGTGTCGATAGAACTTATGTCTAAGTCTCTATTCTTGCTTATGCGATCTAACACACATAAAACAAGGTGACCGCATACCATCATATCCTATCTCTAGAGTGCATGCGATGTGTAGATAGCAGATAGAACTTATGCCTAAAAGTTTCTACTCTTGCTTATGCGATCCAATATAACTCTCTCAAGCCTAGATTTGGTCTTTAGACTACTCTCCCAAGTATGTCCAAACGATGAATGACGCACTCATAAGACAAGATGATCACAAAAAACATGGTTAACATAAGATTATTCCTATCTCTAGGAACACTGCTTATTTTGCTTAGTGAGTTCCACTACTTACCCTCTCAGGCAGTTAGTCACCGCTGATCAGCTCATAGACAAGCATTGCGACCACTCATAGACAAGCGTTGCTACAGCCTCACACTAAGCAAAGAGGATTTAATCACTATACTCATGCAATGCACACCTCTCGGTGGTTTGCTACATGCTTCATATATCTATGCTGCATGATTAAGTATGTGATACTCTTGCAATCTTACTTAGTTCGTTGCAATGAAAGTAAAGGATAATAAAGACGAAGTTAATGAAGATGTAGTCGAAGGAAATAAAGAGATGCATTGATTACAAAATGTATTAATGTCTTAAGCCAAAATGTAATACAATACAAAGATAAGAAGAGAGATTGAGGGCTAGATGTCGGCAATGTCTTGCTTCCATCAGATGTGTGACAAGGTTGCCGGTGGTGCCATGGATGGGCAGTGGAGTAGTCTTTCTCGAGATCTATCTCCGGCAAAGCTCCAGTCGTCACTCGAAATGTTGAAGGAATGAAGAACTCTTAAAGAATGTCTTCTCACGCTCTCATATGTGATCATAAGGATCTACCTTAAGGCAGAAGCTCGGATGATTTGAAGTTGGGCTCTAAGGCTCTATTCATAGAGCTCAATCGCCAACAACATTAATGGTCCTGCTCTAAATCTCTGCTATTAACGGTGTGATGGACCTGCTCTGAATCTCTACTACAAACGGTGTGGTAGGTGAAATGTCAACATCATCTTTTTTATACTCCCAACCTTGCGATCACCCTTCTATCATGGTTATTATCCTGTAGCCGCAACCTATATACGATGGACGCATGCAGTTAATAGCCACAACATCCATGCGATGGACGTACACGATCACCCTTGTGATGGTCTGGGATTCACCGCATGCAATCGATTCCTGCGATGGCTACAAAAATAGATGTTTTGTCGTAAAATAACGCATAATATTGGGTAAGTTTAGATTCTCAATGCTGATCGGCGCAAGCTCATTTTTCACATGAATTCCTAGTATAATCACCGCATATTCTACTTGTTAGCCCTCATAATTCTAAATAAAAAGCTACAATAACTTGCATTTCTACCAATTATCAAGCAACACTTGTGGAGATTGAGAGAGCGAGATTTTGAGAGAGAGCGAGACTATGAAGAAATGGCTGTGTAATGCTCTGCTAATTCCTCAATGCTAGATACTCGATACTCGATAAGTTTCTGCTTGATACTCAATGGAAATTTCCTTCTATACTCGACGAGTTTCTGTTCTTTATTCGATATTAATCTTTACTCAAAGCAACTCGAAGATGAAAAACTTCTGACTCGATACGCGATTCAACTTGATACTCTGAAATCGATATGATTTGATAACAAGATTGTGTTTTCGTGATTTGCAAAAAGATTCACTTTCTTTCTCACTTGAAGATTGCTCATAACTTGTTTATGTTTACAAAAAAAAAAAAATAGAAAGTATGAAAAACTCTTCTTTGGGGCCTGTTCAATGGTATTTATAACACATACCAACAGACTGTTACAAGATAAAGTTAGTTATAAACTAAACTAGATGAGAGGTATTTGAGTCATGGTTTCTGCCAATTTCAGTACGTCACACGGTTGTGAGCGGTTCACTATAATTTTGGCAGTTATGCCTATAATTCCACACCGACCACATTTTATTTGTTTGCGAAATTCTCCTCTGGATGGTATTCTTCTCACTCTCTGTTGCCGACTTGTACCATAAACTTTGGAGGAAGGATAGTCTTTTCTACATATCCAGGAGCTCTCTTCCATTCAGATATGTGTCCGAGTGGATTTATAGGCTCCGTATACGCAGTCATTAGAGAGTCCATTGTATAAAATCGACTGCAAAGACTCTGAATAGGTATGTTTTGTTCCTTGGCAGCCACAATTGCATGCGAACACAGGATACCAAGTGAGTCGAATTCCTTACACGTGCATTCCTTCGTGTGAAGATTCACAATACTACCTAATCGATTATCTTGCACATGGACCCGATAGACTCAACTCGATATCATTCTCCCTTATCGGCCTCATTTGCCAATCGAGTTTCATAATAGTCAAAGTGCAATATCGTTCGAGATACCTAGTAATTCCTCCGTTCGTAGAACCACGACTGGAGCATTTCTCTAACATGTTCAATCAAGCACACTATGGGCAATAGCCGATACTCTTTAGTTAACGAATTGCAACATTCTGCACTGTTGGACGTCATGTTGTCATATCTTCATTCTATTTGGTAAACTTGTGCCCACTTTTGAAGATCGATGTCTTCAACGTCCTTTTTACTTAAAATAGTCGACTAACTTCAACGTCCTCTATCCCAGATGAAGAGGTACCATGCACAATCAACTTTCCCCTATGACTTAAAGATACAGATGATAGAACCACTGAAGCTATTGTAGAATAACGCATATCTCTATGATCACGATCCATTTCATTCAATCCTGTTGGTTACTCATTAACATCCACTGAAGGATCACAACGTTGCTTTGGATGACCTCAATCCATATAATCAAGTCTAGATGATCTCTCATTACCAACAACTGAAGTACTGCCCAATTCTGTATCACCATAATTCATTGAATTCAATCCTGCTAGATTAATGTGGTCGTTGTCTAGTGATAATGTTAATGGTACAGTGTTGGTAGACAATGGAATATCATCCTCTTCCCGAAGAAACTGATATGATTCCTCGTATTATCTGTCTACAGTCATATCATCATAACTCACATTTCCAAACCTCATTCTTATATTTTTGTCCTGATTCGATTTTAGCGTTACAGATAACTAAAGTCTACTAAGCTCTTCTCGGAAAAGAAGGAAGCGAACATCATCATTATTTCTTATGTATTGTGGAGGGGCTTCATATTCAAGCTTATATTTAACTTTCATTATAAGATCAAACTCTAAAGAACTAACATTTGTAACCCTGTAAATGTGAAATTTAAGTTCTTCATACTTCGATGTAACAGGCACAATAATTCTTGTCAACTCTCCCTCAATATACGAACTTTCATTCTCATCCCAATCACCTCCATATTGAATAAGTAGACACTTTTCTATCATCCTACAAAGCAAGAGAACATTTGTCATTAAGTTATACAAGCATTTTCGCTCTTTCTCTCTTAATCTCGCTCTCTCTCACTCTCGTTCTATCTCTCGCTCTCTCTCTCTCAATGCAAAATTTCGTAATGCTCAATTCCTTCCTTTCCATAAATAACACAGCAAAAATAATGAAACAAACTCAAAATAATGAAAATCCGTTCTGAAAAAGTCTCGCCTTGGAAATCCCTGTTCGAAAAAAACTCCATTCAACAAAACACCGTTGAAAACCAAAGAAGTAATCACCGTTGAAATGGAGTTTAGAGTTTAAAGAAATCACCATTGTATTGTGTTTAGATATTATTGATTTGAGGCTTCAGTTGTAAAAATTGTCAAATCATTCCTACACTGACGAGCAATCACATTAAACTAGAGAATTCCAAGCGAGACCGAGAGTGTTTAACCAGACGAGAGCAAGACTTATAACGTGAGGCACTTGTGAGGGCAATTTACGTAATTTGGTATAGCGATGAGGTCCACAGAGGATCCATTGCTATTATTTTTTAAAAATTGACATTTTGGATCAAAATAGATCATCTTTATAGATTTTCCAACTTTGATATTCTTGTTATTTGGGTCAAATGATGCAACGTGGGTTCCATTAAAAGAACGAATAGAAACCAACTTTTTTCTAATTTTAAAATTTTGTGGGAATGATCTGTAAGAGAGAATTCTAAGTGTAATGTAAAATGGGAAAGTCAGTTGTTATGCGCGGGGGTGGGGCAGCTGCTGCTCAACCAAAGTCTTCTCCGATTGAAACGGAGAGAAGCAAATAGAAAGTGACCGCTTCTCTGACTCTTCATCCTCAGATATTTCTTCATCCCTAAAAAAACCCATTTCCCAATTTCCAAGAAAATCTGTTTTTTCTCTTTTCATTGTCTTGCTTTAATGGCGTTTCTATATCAAATTTTAGAAACCCATTTTCTCTTCCCACGAAATAGGAATAAAAATAGCGACAATGGTGGGATTGGTTGCGATGTGGCCGTGTAAGGAACGTGTGTGCTTTTCAACCTTCATTATTTCTACTATTCTTTTTTAATTTTTTTTTCCTAACAATCATCAATTCATAACCAACATATTCAACTTTCCTCCACCGTCCCTCTTTCAATTATGAAACCAGAATATCTCAAGCATTGACCCCCAACTTCTCTCTCTTTGTTTTCTTCTTCGTACATTTTGCGAGAAATTTTGCCTTGTTTTGTGCAATTTATTCAACCCCTTTGAAGATTGGGGAACCATTGTTCCAACCCATCTCTCCAAAGGTCTGTTCTGTTTCCTTTTTGGGGTTTTTTTTCTCTCTTTTTGGGCTTGTATTTTCTTCTTTCGAGATTTCTTAAGATTTCAATGCCATTGATGTTCCTGTTGAGAAAATGTATGTGGGTCACCATGATTTTGCAATTCCTTTTGCTTAAGATATACCCTTCTGAATTTGGTTAATGGGTTGCTTGAGCAGATATGAATTGACAGTGATTTGAAAAAAAAAAAAAAAAACAACTTACCGTGGGAAGAGATGTGTTGCGCTGTAATTCTCATGTCTGGTGATGGAAATTTGGCTGCCGTTGTGCCCTAACGTTATTTCATGGATGGATTTAGGAGTAACGACAACAAACAAAGCGTTGAAAGGCATTCCCGCGCCGAGGTCTTTGTTTCTCTTCCCTTGTTTTTTCCTATTTGTTTGTCTAGAAATCATCCTTCAGGCTTCTTGTTTATACCCTTAAATGTTGTTTTCAAGGGGTTCTTTTTAACGATTTTTGTTTTAAATATTAAATAAGCATGCTGGTTTGGTGTAACAGATGGGGTCATTAGGCGAGAAAACCATACTGGAATTTGAAGATGAGAGCCTTGTTAGTCCTGTATCGTTAAATAGAAAGAATTTTTCAATTGAGGGATCTATCCATAGTTCTTCATTGGGTGGTGGTTCGCAGAAACTTTGTTCCAACATGAAGAACAGGGTATTTGGCAGCATTAAGATTGTCGTCTTCTCTGCTAAAATTAATCTTCTCATGCCTTTTGGGCCTTTAGCAATAATAGTCAGCAATTTATCTGGTCATCATGTGAGTTTATCTTTCCACACGTTTGTATCAATTCAACTAGGGTTGTTATCTTATTCCATTTTGGATCCATGAATTATGTATGTGCATTTCAGGGTTGGGTCTTCCTTTTAAGCTTGTTGGGGATCGTACCTCTTGCGGAGCGTTTGGGCTATGCAACTGAGTAATGTTTCTTCAATTTTAGATTACTTGTTGTAGTTGTGAATTTGTAGAGATTTTTTGCTTTTGAACTTGGATGGTATGGTTTATACTTTTGATAAATCCATAGTTTTTTGGACTCATGGATCTGATTTCATTTCCTAAAGAAAGTGTGATACTAGTTGAGAATCCTTTTAGTTTTTAGCACTTCTTAAATCACACGTTTACTATCTACTATTGGCTTTGATGCATGAAAACATGACCTATATATATATATATATATATAAGTTTTAGGTCATGTCTTGCTTTGCACCTCATTCTGCCTCAAGGAGCCTCTGTGTTTTAAAAACACACAGTTGGGTTTGGGTACAATTTGCTAACCCATTGTGCCTCCCTCCCTGAAACCAACTTTCTAATAGATTTGACTAGTAGTCATTGATTCAACAACTGGTTTGATATGTCTAAGTTTCATAATGATCAACTATGTAACCATTAATCCCCCACAATTCCTTACCAAGTAAAATTAGAAAAATCTGCTCATTTTTGGGTTATTGGGTTTTCAAATAAAATGAACCTGTATCACTTTTGCCTGTGAATTTATAGATGTCTTATATAACATTTGATCTCTCTTTGATGCAGACAGCTGGCATGCTATACTGGAGCCACAGGTAATACGATTTGAAGTTGGGTTTTAATTCATTTATGGAGTAGGAATCATCTTTTAATGGCTTCTTACTTTGAGACGTATTGGCTAAGAAGACTTGTGCTGATTTCGGTGGAGAAATCTCTTTTTTTTTTTTGTAATTACCCTTTACTAAAAGGAAAAGACACAAATTAACGTCCTAATGGTTGATGGTTTGATGCCCATTCCCACAATTGGTGAACTGAAAAAAGAAAAAAAAAAAGGTTACCTTTAGATATTGACATACTGTTTTACTTGATTGGAGTCCCTTTTTTAGTTTGCCTCATTCTTTTGCGAGCTTTGGTTTTTACATGACCTTGTACTCTTTCATTTCTTCCAATGAAGGAAAAAAATAAAAAAAAAATAGAAGACAATGTTGTATTTTTATTCAAGCCCAGGGGAACAGTCATAGGAAGTAGGAACCACTAAAATATAAAGACCTTTCCCCTTGGCCCTTCCGCTCCCACATCCTCACCCCAGCCAGACAAAGAAAGAAGAAATTGAGAGAAATTTCCTCTTGTAATGTTTTATCTCTACTTCTCAAATTTAACATTAGCACTTTCATTTTTAACCTTGCAGTTGGAGGTCTTCTGAATGCTACTTTTGGAAATGCCACAGAATTGATAATATCAATATATGCATTGCGAAGAGGAATGATACGTGTTGTTCAACAGTCATTATTAGGTTCGATTTTGTCTAATATGTTATTAGTACTTGGATGTGCCTTCTTTGCTGGTGGAGTTGTGGTTTCTAAGAGAGAGCAGGTCTTCAGTAAGGTTTGTTTTCACAAAGATAGGAGTTTTCTTGGATGCCGATTATGTACTATTCTCTGTTTGATTTCTCAAGTATACATCATTGTATGATGTTTTCTTATTTTAGGCAGCTGCTACAGTGAATTCCGGATTGCTGTTAATGGCGGTAATGGGACTTTTATTTCCTGCTGTTCTTCGTTCCACACATACAGAGTTGCACTCTGGAAAGTCAGAGTTGGCTCTTTCAAGATTTAGTAGCTGCATTATGTTGGTGGCATATGCTGCCTATCTTGTTTTTCAGCTGAAAAGTGATAAGAACTTATATCTCCCGGTCAATGAGGTTGATAGCTCTGCTTTCATACTTGTTCTGAACAGCATAAACTATCTTACATTCTATTTAATCAATAGTCTTTTTATGCAAATGCCATACCATGATTGTTATAACACTTGAACCTTCAGTGACATAATCTGAGTTGAAAGTCTGGAAATAAGGTTTGATAGCCATTCGGTTGTAGCATTTTACTGAAGGTTTATTTTGCGACATGGTTTGTTTTATGGGATATAGATGGCCTTTTTGTTGTGAATTTTGCTAAATATTGTAGTTTTCAAGTATCTTATAGGATTTGAGAATCTCTTTAATTGATGGACTAATTTTGGGAATTTTTTCCTGAACCTTTCTTATCCTCTCAGTTCCTACTCTTTTGGAGTTTTTCCATTAATGGGTCGCCATTGTACAGTTGTCCCATATGTTGTTCTCCTTTTTCGTTTCTCTTGGTTCCTATCTAAACTACCCAAGATAGAGTCAGCCAATCAGGGAGGGTGCAACCACAAACCTTGACCCTTAATGAAATATCACATTTCCTCCACCAAGGAGCAAACTCCTAACTAATTTCTTCTCATGCTGGTTGTTTTATTTCTCCTTGTGGACAACATGGGAGGAGGTTATCAATGTCTTTTTTCTGCTGTTTATACAAGAAGTTTCTGTCTTTGCTTGTTGACATACTCGATGTATGTGGAAAAGTATTGGTGCTGAGAAACTTATAACAAAGTTCTGTAGACATTTTCAGAAACAACTTTTTCCATGAATGAATTTTTTCTATAAGAAATTTTTGTTTTTGGAGAGGTTACCGTGACTGGATATTTACTAAATATATTGTTTCTTGTTGGATGTAAAATATAATGCTTACATGATTTCTTTCAACTGCTTTTTACCTATTTTTTATATTATTTTAAAGAATCTATTTTTAGTAGTTTGACAAGAATAATTGCCATACAATAGGCGGATAATGAAGAGAATTCTGATGATGATGAAGAAGCTCCTGAGATTAACATGTGGGAATCCATTATTTGGCTGTCTATCTTGACCATTTGGATCTCCGTCCTCTCTGAATACTTGGTTAATGCAATTGGGGTATTATTTACTTGTTAATACATCCTATTACGAATCTTCTTTTGCCTCTGGGTTGTGGCTTATTTCTCCTTTTTCCTCCATGGTGAAGATAATACTCACATTAAAGCAATATTCTGTAAAATTATATAGTATATTTGATGACAATTTCAGGGGGCATCGGTTGCGATGAACATACCGGTAGCATTCATTAGTGTTATTCTACTACCTATTGTTGGGAATGCTGCAGAGCATGCTGGTGCCATCATGTTTGCCATGAAAGACAAGCTTGTAAGTGCTTGCCTTTTTATGTGTCTTAACAAAGTGATCTGTGAGGTCTTTCTTTCTAATCATGTGTTGTGTAGGACATTTCTTTGGGAGTCGCAATAGGATCATCGACACAGATATCTATGTTCGGGGTGAGTTCCACAACATATTGATTATAGCTTCCTCAATAAATTATTCGCCGGTATCATGGTATGTTTGGGGTGAGTTCCACAGCCTATTGCTCATTAACTTTTACATTATTGCAGATTCCTTTTTGTGTGGTCATTGGTTGGATCATGGGATGTCCTATGGACTTGAATTTTCAACTTTTTGAAACTGCCACGCTTTTCATCACGGTCATTGTCGTGGCCTTCATGTTGCAGGTTAACTACTTTGCCTTCTCTTACTTTGTTTAAGATTTTTTATCCAAGGATATCCATAGTTACAAAAGAGCCCATATTATAGAGAGTACAAAAGACATTTCCAATTTGTAGTGAGGAAAGAAAAACTATAGCCTTTTAAAGCTTGTAAACCTTTACACACTAGATATATATATATATATATATCAAATATATATATCAAAGATGGCAGAATCAATGATGTCTTCGGTAGTCCTGCTTTTTTCGTGGAAGATTTTTGTATTTCTTTCATCCTGTATCTTTCACAAAAATGCACAAATAATGCAAATCCACAATCCCTCTTCAGTGTCTTTGAATATCAGATTGATGAATATCAAATGTAGCCAACATTGTGTGTTGTTAGGGAGAGCCACAGACCAATAGTTAGGATCCTTGGAATAGTTTTGATTTTGCATCATTTAAACCGAAATCCAAATTGTGATTTTGAAATGATTTCTTAATGTAACCTAAACATTGAGCCTGCAGGATGGAACTTCTAATTACCTCAAAGGACTTATGCTTATTCTCTGCTACCTGATAGTGGCTGCAAGTTTCTTTGTACATATTGATCCAGCATCAGTTGGTAAGCTTTCACTCCCTTTGCTACAACTGGGAAACTGGAAACAAAATGGAAGCCTGGCCCTACAAAACAAACAGTCTAACCATGAAAATCGAAACTTCTACGCAGGAGACAAGACCCAAAAACCTGGTGTATGAAAGGCAAGGGACGACTCGAAGTAGTGAATCTGCCTGCACTAGAACTCTCCTGAAGATGGGAACGACGGAAGCTCGAGGTTCACTCCATTGCTGTATAGTTCTGAACGCAGGCTACTACCATGTTCAGAAATCATTTTTCCATGTTTTGTGACAACCAATGGCAATAGATGTTTTCCTTGATTCTTCTAGTCGTTGGTGCTGATCTTGTTTTATCATTGCAAGCTTTGGCAAATACTCAGAACTTAGCAACTAGGAATGCTAGATATCGAGCGTAAGGGGGGAAAAAAAGTGCCATATTGATTTATTTTTCTTAGGGGAATTTGTTATTTACCTTTTTCTTTCTTTTAATTTTAATATTCATGGGTTACATTCACTTGAAAACTAGTCTAAGGGTATGAATGATGAAACAAGAGTTAGAATGTAACAGAATATCTTGTTAATATTTTGAACTTTGATGTTAATATTACAATTATTTTGTTTTTGATAGGGACACAAATGATCCATTCCATAGAAGAAAAATGGTATCTCATCCTAGTCAATTAGAAAGGGGAGTTATAAAATGGACCAATTCAATGGTAAACAATTACGTCTGCTTGAAATTTATTTTTCTATTTTATTCTTTTCACATGGTTGCTGTCCAAGTGACACGCCAGCCAACAATTTGTAGAATAACTTCTTACTCTCTTTAGAGCTTGATATATTAATATGAGCATAACCTCTCTAGGTTAGAAAAATTATTAATTGAAAACTAAAATTTGGAGGTAATGGTAAATATAGTAATCCGATTTAAAGTATTAGCAAATACAACACAATATAAAAAGAATTTGTAATTATAGCAAAATTTAGATTCATCACTCAGGGTCTATCACCGATAGAATCGCTAATAAGAGTTTACTAGTGATAGAGTATATTACTAATAGATTTTGCTATTTTTGTAATTCTTTAAAAATATAAAAGTACTAGGATTGTCATTACCCTAAAATTTAAAAAATCAAAATGAGATGAGATAGGTTAGGACAACCTCCTTTGAGGTGGGTTAAAATAAGAATAACCCTAAAAAGATCCCTCAATCTTCACTTTAGTTTTGTAAATTTAGCAAATCACAATATGACCAAGTTAAATTGTAAATGTGACAGGGAAATTCATTAACGTGACATGTTTTGATAATATGAAGATCCACTATTTTTTTTTTTTATTTTTTTTTTAAATAAAATGAAAGGAGTTAGGACTACCAACAATGACGGTTAATTTTTTTTAGTTTAACAAACAAGGATAAAAGATTCAAACCTTCAACCTAAGAAAGGTATAATTCCTTGACCAATTTAATAACATTAATCATTTTCGACTTCAACCAATATAACTTGTTACATACTTCTTTTACTCTTTATCAAATGTCTGAGATTGTCAAGTAGAAGTTTATATTGTCTTAAAAGAAAAAAGAAAAAAGAAAAAAAAGAAAAAAAAAAAACTAATTTTAGTGTGGATCTGTAAGTCAGTAGAATATATATATATATATAAATGAATGGGTTAGTTACATAAATGGAATTCAAGTCCAAAATAATAGAATATGTAGTACAATGATAAAATAATTGCATATATAGAGAGAAAAAAATGGTAAAAGACTAAAAAGTTCATGCCTAGCCACCATTTTGCTTGCTTCTTCCCGATTTTCTCTAATTGAAAGCTATCATTGATAGCAGCTACCAGCGACAATCGCTGATAGCTGATATCAACTGCTATCACTGATAGCTGCTATCAATTGCTATCAGTGGTAGCTTTCAATTTGAGAAATATTAATACAATATTGAAATATTAGCTTTTAATTTGCTATCAATTAACAGTGGTTATCACTGATACACTTTCATCAATTAGAATCAACCTTGAAATATTAACACTTAAGGCTAGTAATGATAGACTTCTATAACTAGTTATGAACTTTCAGAGAAACTCGATATATAGATTTCACCTAATTTCTATCACCGATATCACTAATATCACTCATATCAGGATTATCAGTGATAGCTTTTTTCACTGATAACATCACTGATAAGATGGTATCAATGATCTCGCTGATATCATATTATCCATGATCTCATTGATATCATGTTATCAGTGATAGCTTTCTATCACTGATAACGTGCTATGAGTGGTAGCTTCTATCATCGATAACGTGCTATCAGTGGTAACTTTTATCATCGATAACGTGCTATCAGTGTTAACTTCTATCATCGATAACATGCTATCAGTGGTAGCTTTTATAAATGATAGTTATTGACCACCTTATTGCCCATTTCCTTGTCCTTTCCAACATTCGTACAGTCCCTTTTCTTTTCGATACCTCTCAAGGGCACTTCCGTAGAAATAACGAACAATCAAACCAAATCTTTCTTCTTCGTTTGGTTTTGTAAACAAATATCGGTACACAAATATTTCAATTTGCGCCCTTCATTTTGGGCCATCTATGCTTTTTTTTTCAAGTTGATTTCTGATATACATCATACTCTTAAAGTTTTATAAAAAGAAAAATAACTACTAGTCGGTCTGATATCATTCGCATTTCTCATTTTTTGAGAAATAAACTTGTTTAATAACTATTTTCGTTTCTTATTTCAAACTTTTAAGAAATATTTCTAAAAATGGTACAAATTTGTGGACTAAAAAAAAGTTTCTTTCAAATCCATTTTCATTTACTTTTATATTTAATGTTTCGTTAATAATCTATTGAGTTGTATGTCCTAAAACTCACAATTTGTACAATTAAACATATTGAATTAGCAATAAAATGTTATTAAAGTTTTGTTCAATAAAATTGTTATTGAATATGTAAATTGCACAAAATCCAATAAACTAAGATCCATGGCTATTACATGAATATTTGGACTTTATGTGGAGACATAAGAATAGATCAAGTTCAAGTAGATAGTTTGGGAACTCATAGATCAATCCGAAGGGGTAAAGTCTATTGGTTGCAAATGGATCTACAAGAGAAATGAGACCAAGCTGATAAGGTATAGAGACCTACAAAGCTAGACTTATGGCAAAAGGGTTTACCCAAAGAGAAGGGGTGGACTATGAAGAAACTTTTTCTCCAGTTGCCATGATCAGATCTATTAGAATATTCTTGTCCATTGCTGCTTTTTATGATTATGAAATTTGACAAATGGATGTCAAGACAACTTTTTTGAATGGCTTTCTTGACGAGAGTATCTATATCTCTCAACCAGAAGGGTTTATTGAACAAGATCAAGAACAAAAGGTTTGCAAGCTTAAAAGATCCATTTACAGGTTGAAGCAAGTGTCTTGATCCTAGAATATGAGATTTGACACTGCGATCAAATCTTATGACTTTGAACAGAACATTGACGAGCCTTGTGTTTACAAGAAAATTGTCAACAAAATTGTAGCTTTTCTGGTTTTGTATGTTGATGATATCCTGCTCATTGGGAATGAGACAGGATTCCTAACTGATGTTAAGAGATGGTTGGTATCACAATTCCAAATGAAAGATTTGGGAGAAGCGTAGTATGTTCTTAGGATCCAAATAGTTCGGAACTGCAAAAACATAATATTAACATTATCTCATACATCTTATATAGACAAGATGTTGTCTAGATATAAAATGCAAAATTTCAAGAAATGTATGTTACCTTTTAAGCATGAAATTCATTTTTCTAAGGAACAATATCCTAAGACACCTTAAGAGGATGAGGTTATGGTAAGAATTCCCTATGCATCAACAATTGGAAGTTTGATGTATGCCATGTTGTGTACATGTCCTGACATCTGCTATGCAGTTGAAATTGTCAGCAGATATCAGTCCAATCCTGGATATGATCATCGAACTATCATTAAGAACATTCTCAAGTATCTTCGAAGAACGAGGGACTATATGCTCGTGTATGGTGCCAAGGATCTGATCCTTGCAGAATATATTGATTCTAAATTCCAGACCATGTGGATTCTAGGAAATCAACTTCACGGTCAGTATTCACTCTAAATTGAGGAGCTATAGTATGGAGGAGTATAAAGTAAAGTTGTATTGCTGACTCCACCATGGAAGCGGAGTACGCAGCTACATGTGAAGTAGCCAAGGAAGCAGTATGGCTTAGAAAGTTCTTGACCGATTTGAAAGTGGTTCCAAATATGCATCTGTCAGACCCCCTCTATTATGACAACAATGGAGCAGTTAAAAATTTCAAAGAATGCCATAAGTGCAGAAAACACATCGAGCGTAAGTACCATCTCATCAGGGAGATCGTACATCGAGGAGATGTGATCATCACATAGATCGCCTCAGAAGACAACTTAGTTGATCCATTTACAAAGGCCCTTCCAACTAAAGTGTTCGATGGTCACCTAGTGGGACTAGGACTACGAGATAGATAAATCTAGGGCAAGTGGGAGAATTAAAGGGTATCTAATGCCCTAGTTTATTGTATTTATTCTCTCATTACTCAACATTGTATCTATTTGTATATAAATCCACTAGAGTTTTAATCAAGTGGGAGTTTGTTGGGTTGTATGTCCTAAAACTCGTATTTATACAACTAAACATATTTTATTTGCAATAAAATGTTATTAAAGTTTTGTTCAATAAAATTGTTATTGAATATGTAAATTGCACTAAATCTAATAAACTAAGATCCATGGCTATTACATAAATACTTGGACTTTATATGGACACATAAGATTGGATCAAGTTCAAGTAGATAGCCAAAATGGTCTATAGTATACGAGTAAGGTTGGGTACCTTATTCTGGAAAACTAGTGGATGCGGTCCACTTTGTATTTAGTACAAACCACGTGATCCTGAATAGTTCATGTGGAGACATGCTAGTAGGGGTGTCCTATGCAATGATTTTGTGTAAGACTGGACCAAGAAACAATTCACTCTTACTTTATAATGCTATTTATTGTTTATGACAGACTATTTCAAAGCAATGACCTAGGTAACTCGACCTTAATCCTGAGAGAACTATGAACTCAATAAGCCTCCCATTTCATAGGTGAGGGTTGGCTTAATAGCGTCAACTCAATAAGCCTCCCATTTCAGAGGTAAGACCGGGTAGATAACTGGGGACATAGGGTACAAGATGAAATTCACTCTTACCCGCTTTTAAAGATAGAAGAGAGATTGTTCTTTTAAGTACTGATTCAAAGTCTTGAACAAGAGGCCTCACCCTCTCACTGGCCCAGAAAGGACTCGTTTTAGTGATTGGATCACGAACCAATTTTTCATTAGAGGATCAGTGGGACTTAAGAAGCAAGATGTAATCTCGGGGGTAAAACAACATTTGACTCAACCGTTATTATGAACAACTTGTGAAGGGTTAACTTATTGATTATGATTAAATCAAGTAGACGAAATATATCTATAGTGAGGAGAGTGCAACTACTGGGCTTTAATGGAGTGACCCGGTAGTTAACGGATGATTAATTCGGTTTAAAGAATTTAGCCAATTAATCTCGATTTGTTAGAGCCCATAATCTTAGATCTATTAGGTCCCTAGCTCACAAATGGATTAAACCTTAGAATAGAGTGATGAGTAAATTTGAAGTGTTCAAATTCAAATTATGGGAATTAGTAATTATATATGATATAGTTACACATTTAACACCGAATTAAACGAAATTGAAGAATTGGATAATATTTAAATTCAATTTAAATATTAATTACATGAATAAAGATTCATGATTGTGGAATTGGTGTTTAATTAATTTAATATTTGATATTAAATTAATATAATTAATTAAATTATTAAATTAATTATTAAGAATTAATTTTATATGAGATTAATTATTGAATTAATTAGATATATACATATATATAATTAATAAGGTTTTAATATAGAATTAAATATATTGATTTTTTTTTAATTTTGAAAATTAATTTTCAAAATAAAAAGAATAGTGAACTTCAAATTGAAATTCAATTTTAAATTGGGAAAACCCATTAGTGGATTTATCCAACAAAAGTCACTAATTTTCCACTCAATACTACAAGTAGGTGGTGTCATCCCTTGAGACGATCTGAATTGATGATAGAAATAGATAAAGCTCGGTTCAATTAATGAGTTAATTGGCCATGCAATCAGAATTTAAAAGCTAAGTTGCTGAAGAAGTTGTTCTTCATTCACTAACTGAAAACCAGAAAACTCTCCTCTCAAAATTTCCTAAATTTCAGTTCATTTTGGATCCCACGATCCAATCTAAGGTCCTAGAGAATAGTAGGGAAGATCCAATGGTGGTCAACAAGGTTTTGGTGTGGAGATTCAAGTTGGAACTTGAAGAATTTGAAGTCTTCAAAGGTATGTTTTAAGAAACCCTCTTTTTATCTTATGAACATGCTTACTTAGATGCTAAAATTGATGAATTAGAGTGTTTAAATGATCCTGATTTCTTCCGCTAATTGCATGCTAACTCCATCATAATCAAACTTATTGATTAGCTTATTGGTGTTAGGTCACTTATGAATTGAGTACTTTCAAGTCTTAGGTATGAAACTTAGTCTCATAATTCTTATGAAAAAAAAAAGGAAGAAGCAAAAATTGGATAAATGAAAGATTTTTTTTTTAAAAAAAAAAAAGAGAGAAAAGAAGAAAAAACTAGAGAAAGTAAAGAAAATTAAGAAAAGAAAGGAAACAAAAACTGGAGAAAGGAAAGAAAATTTTTATAAAACAAAGAAAGGGAATAAGCAAAAACTGGAAGCAAAAATCGGAGAAAGAAAGAAAATAAAAAAAAAAAGTGAAGAGGCAAAAACAGAATAAATAAAGAAAATAAAAAAAAAAAGATAAAAAATAAATAAAAAATAAATAAAATAAAGGAAGGGAAGAAGAAAATGTATAACTTGACAAGATAACGAAGGGACAAATTGGAAACTAGAAAAAGGGAAATTGCATTGTATGATAAATACATTTTAAGAAACCATAGTCATAACTTCAACTTTTTTATAATTGCAGGTGTGACAATCACATAACGATCACATAGAAATTAGATAACAATCAAATTTTCAAGCGGAAGTTTTTTGACATGATTGCAAAAAAGCAAAATCTAGAGACACGCGCCCAATTTTTTATTTTTTTTTAATTAAAGTTGCAATTGCCCCTTAATAAAAATCCAAAAGTTGACTAGTCATATTTGTAAATGTTTTACAGAGGTGATATATTTTTTTTTATTTTTTCCTTATTTTACTATCTGTTACAAATATCCTAAATGAATTTATTTAAAAATATGATGAATAACTTTAGTGGATAATAATTATTATTTTCACATGTCTTCTCCACAATATTTGTATAACCAACATGACATAACTCGACATAAAGTCTGTAATTTGTAATATCAACTTTTAAATGTATATATATAATGATAAAGCGACACAACAATATTAATTCAATAAAAAGCATGTTTGGCAAAAGATTAAACTTGAATAATATACAACATCTTGAAAAAATCTTTCAAAACTCACAAGTTTCAATGCAAATTTATCTTTAAGGTTCTTTTTGTATGAAGCTTCATCAATAATGTTATACTAATAGTTTTCATCTATATTCAGTAAGGGGTTGTTTGAGAAATTGGAATATGATCAAAATCATTGAAATTTTAGATTGTAGGGATGCATGAGGAATCGAGAACGAAATGGATATAGAATCGTGAAACGTGAAAATGAGAGAGTTGGATTGAAAACTGTGAAACGGAATGAGTTGGATATTAATAATAAATCGAGTCCAATATGCTCAATCCAAAACATGGGTTTTGAATTATATTACATTACAAACTTATTCCATTACAATCACCCAAACCACCCTTAAATGTATATCAGACAAATTTCATGGAGATTTTTTAAATAAAAAAATTATTCAAAGTAAAATTTGTAATAATTCTTAAAGCCTAAAGTAAAGATTGCAACGATGATCAAAGTTTGATATTTCTTTGACAAATATTAAAAGCATAGGATAAAAATGATTCAGTTAGGGATAAATTTTGATACGTTCCTAATGTTTTCATTTAATAATAGTTTACTTATCAAGACTGAAAATCATTTCCCCTCCCATTCTACCAAATTTCCACACTTGCTGAGAAAAAATAATTGTTTTTCCTTTTTCAATTGAAATTGAGTGTAAATTAAAGTTACCACCATGTAGTTATTAATACTTTAACTTGCTGAGCTAGCATATATAATATTGTCAAAAATATGGCCAGCATGAATATAACTATATAGTTAACCATGGTTAAACTATATAGGTTAGAGATTCATGGTTGACATTGTTTGTTTAAGGGTTTTATGCTTATTGCCCTATGTGTTGTGTGTCATCTTTCTGGTTGGATTGCTCTTCAGGATGTCTCTGCAATAGTTATTAAGATTGTTTTGTCGGAAGATGTTGATCCTCTATAATATTTTTTCTTTATCTGGAACATTTTGTCTATTTATTCTTTGATTTTATTTCCTGTTCTGAATATTGCAGAATTGGTCTTAGGGTTGTCTCTGTGTTCTTTCCGCAATGCATATCTAAGATGATGTGTATTGTCTTTTAAGGGTTGGGTCGTTCCAAAAAAATGTTGAAGCCATTACCTTGTGAGTGTATCGGCATTCCCAAGTGCGTCAATCGTTCTTTGAAGAAGATTGTGTTGTTGTAGATCTTGAGACTTACTCTAGATCGTTTTAATTTATTCATCATCAATTTGAGAAGGGATTCTCAAACTTAAGGAACCTAATTTCATCAAGTAAAGTGATCTTCATTTCACGTGGAAAAGATAAAAGTCATGGTGAGAGAGAGTTTCACACTTAAGGAGAGTCTAAGGCATATTGAGAGGGATTCTCACACTTGGGGGAAACCTAAGTTTTCATTCACTAAATACACACATTCTTAAGGGGCCTGAGATTATCGAGAGGGAGTTTCACACTTAGGAAAATCTTAAGTGATCAATCAAGAAGCTATACTATTCTTGTGTTATTGTATTTTTCATTTCCTTTCATTTTTAATACTTGGAACGATGTGGATTGAGCCATGAGTTACTAAATTGTAGTTCTTACGGTTTATGACTTAGTTATGGATTTTTGCAAACCATTTTGATTGTTTCTTAGTTTGGATTAATGCATAAATTATTTTGGCATGCTTATGTTTATTTCTTTCGACCAGTTGGCCACGGTTTGAATGATTTTCATTCGATGTTTTGCTTGAGAGAAAGGACATTAGATTAGAGCTAGCATGTTAAATTGTTAATCAAATATGCATGAAGGTGATAGGAGATTAATAGAAATCAATAGTGAAAGAACTTAGTGTTGTATCTAATTAATTAATTGCGTGAAAGTGAATTAATAGTTATATGTTAGAAAGGGTTGAACTCGAAAAAAATATATGGATTTGACTTCTAGGTCTATAGTTAGAAAAAAAATCTTATATCTCCATCTTGTTTTATTTTTTTCTTTATTTTCTGATATTTCTTTTGTCATGTCATGGTCTAACTGCTATTAATGAGTTTCTTTTCCCCTCTTGTTTTTCTCGCATAACCATCTCATTCTCCAATTTTTGTTGTGTTCTAGCCGATCTCACCTTCCTTTTCACTAACTTTTGTTGTGTTGCAGAGTTCAATATCAGACATGGTAAAGGAAAAACAAGATCCCTAAGGTACTATACTATAATTTTTTTTGGTCTCCAATCAATCTTAATTTGCAATCAAGAATTTTAACTTTTTCTACCAATCAATCTTAATTTGCAATGAAGAATTTTAATTTTTTCTGCCCATCAATCTTTATTGCAATGGAGAATTTCTTCAGTTTTGAAGTTCGAATTAGGTTTTTGTGTTTTAATCTTGAAGAATTACACTATAATTCATTCTTTTATAATGTTAATCATTAGATCTTTGGGGTGTTGTTAGATCAGCCATTTATTTTAAAAGTTTAGATCACATTTTAAAATTTTAGGAGGTTGAATCATATCTTAATTCTTAGAAGGTTGAATCAAGTCTTTAAATAAAATATATTTTAAATACAAATAAAATTGAGGTTGTTATGATTTTAAAAAATATGTATTTTTTAAACAAATTAATTGTAGATACCTTTGAAATTTTAAATCTTAAAATATTAACAGTGTCTTAAATATTAATAATCTATCACTTTGCTAAAAAAATACTATAATTAGTACAACATTAAATAATCGATGAATTAAGTAATTGTATATTTTTTAACGACAAAATGATTTATTAGTGGTAACGTAGTTCATTTGAATTTATATAAATTTAGTTGATAAAGTTAGAATTTAAAATTATTGATATTTTAGTATTCAAATTACATTTTATTTAGTTCAATTACACGTTGTGATTTTTTAGTATTGTTCATCATAATAACATATTTTGATTTTTTATAACTCATGTTATTATAATTAAATTACATATTTAATATTATTATAATCAATTAATAAAAGATTTTTTTAATAAAGTTTTTAAGTCAATTGTAATATTATTTAATTTCAATTTTTAAAGAATAAGGGAAAAACTGTAAATTCTTTTATATATATATATATATATATATATATATCAACTACAAAATAGATGTTCAATGCCTAGTGTCCTAAAAAAAAGTGTCACGTCCCCTCTTCTCCATGTGTTTTTATACATATTTATTCATTATGTTCTATAATTACATACTTTCACTATCCATATAATGTCACATCCTATAGTCAAATTGCCTATAAATAATAGCAATTGGATAATTGTAAAATAACATATATTGGTGAAAATTAATGAGAATTTGGGACAGAAGTAGATTTCCACAAATTTTATAATTTTCATAATTTCCTATTTTCACTTTTCTTTATTTTCTAATTTTCTTCCTTTTATTTATTTATTTATTATTATATAATATAATTTAGGGCTATTTATGTTCCCTTTGTGCCTCATTTTGTTTGGAGTCTTTTTAAATATACAAAAGTATTTAAAAATATTTACATTTTAGAGCAAAAAATTTCAAAAGTACAAACACTTCTAAAATTTTTTGCTTTTGAAAATTTTCTATTTATAAGAATTTTTCAATTTTGCTCTCAATTTTACAACATAAATATGATATAATAATTAAGAAAACAACAATATCATATTGAAAAAAAAAAGAAGGAAAAGAAAAAACTAAAAGATTTGTTTTATAGGATATTTGATCTCGGGTGGAGAGAGAAAAAAGGGTGAGTTTCTTGTAAATTTATTTCCTTGTTAAATTAAAATTATACAATTACTTAATTCATTAATTATTTAATATTATATTAATTATAATATTATTTTTAAGAAAAAAAGTGAAATGAAAAAATAAAAAATAAATGACTGGGTTGGGTTTAGAGAAAAAAAATGACATTTTAGAACTTGATTAGGTAAAAATGTTTTTTTCAAACTATTTAGGGAGAAGGAGATGTTTTTTTGTCGTTATTTGAATGTCTCTCTTGAAGAGATGCATTCAACATTGTTTTGTTCTTTTTTTGACCAATCTCTCTTGAATGTATGAGACACATTCAAATAATTAAATTAAAAAAGAAAAAAGAAAAGGTGAAACGTCAAATCACCCGAATGCGTCTATTCAGAAGACGCATTCAGACCACTGTCAACAACTCTTCACGCACTAGACAACCTCGTCATGAGATATTTTTTGAATTTTGTTATTTTCGACTTTACTCTCCCCTTAAATTTTACCTATTTCCCCCCTCAATTCCTTCACTTTTATCATCCATTTTCTCCCTAACACCCGAGAAGCATTGTTGATTTCCATCTCTTTCATATTTTCTCCCCAAATAGCCATCTTTTTAACATATTTTTCATATTTCTCCCCCAAATTCGACAATCATCTAATTTTTACCATCTTCCTCACCTGTTTATATTATTACTTTATTTTAATGAACATTTTTCTTTGGGTAAGTTGATATATTTTTGTTATTTAATAGAAAATTAGGTTTCTCATAATCTTGAACGGATTTTTTATTATTTTTTTTTACAGTGGATATTATCCGAGAAATATTCTATAAACGACCAATCAAAGTTTTTTTTGGTAAGATGCAACATTTTTCTTTCGGTAAGTTGATATATTTTTGTTATTTAATAGAAAAATAAGTTTCTAATAATCTTGTACTAATTTTTTTTTATTATTATTTTGTTTATAATGGACATTAATTTCAAGAAAAATTCTAGAATTGATCATTAAAAAGTTATGTATATAGTTATTTACTTTTATCTTAAATGATGGATTAAATATTTAATGTTTGAATATTGTTGTTGTTATTATTATTAATTATTATTTGTTGGTTTTTATGTCCTAAAATTCGTGGTCTGTAAACAATAAACTTGTTCTGTTAATCAGTATAGATGTTATTGATGTTTATTTTCAATAAAGTTGTTATTGAATATATGAATTGCTCATATCCTTTAAGAAATAACCTAGAATCCAATAAATTAAGATTGGAGACATAAGAGCGGATCAAGTTCGAGTAGATAGCCAAAATGGTTTATAATATACGGATAAGGTTGGGTACCTTATTTTGGGACACTATCGGATGCGGCCCACTTTGTAGATGTTACAATTGTTATAAAATGCTACAAACAATGTGATCTTGATTCGTTCATGTAGAGACATGTGAGTGGGGTCACTCTATGCAAAGAGTTTGTATAAGACCGGACCAAGAAATAAGTCACTCTTACTTTATAATGTTGTTTATTATTTAAGACTGACTATTTCAAAGTGATCACTTAGGTAACTTGACCTTAATCCTAAACTATCTATGAACTTCTATTTATTCAGAATTATTCTTACATTTGCATGGGTGAGGGTTGGTTCAACCCAACTCAATAAGCCTACCATTTCAGGGATAAGACCGGATAGACAATGTTGGGGTTAATGCCTTAAATCTTGTAAGGTCCTATATTTTGTAATTATATTGTACAAACATTTTATTTATGTAATAGAATATGTAATGTTTTATTTCCAAATTAGTTGCATTAACTACAAACCAATAAACTAACATCCAAGGTTATCTTGTAGCATGTATGTAGAGACAGACATGTAGATCATGTTTAAGTCATAACCTAAATGGTCTATAGTAGATGGATAAGGCTGGAAACCTTATTCTGGTGGCATTACGAGTATGACCCGCTTTGTAGATGTTACAATTATTGTAAACTACTACAAATGATCTGATTCCGATCATTCATGTGGAGACATGTGAGAGGGAATATTCTATAAAAACGAGTTTGTATAAGACCGGACCACGAAATGTTTAGTCTCATTGTATAACACCATTCATATTAGAGACTTTCATTTCACCAGGATGACTATAGGTAACATGACCTGAATCTTGAGTGAGTGTGAACTCCTACTTATGAAGGCGGTCCTTTGATTTGTATGGGTGAGAGTGGTTAGATTGTCGACTCAAGAAGCCTACCATTTTGGGGATTTGTCTGATTGAGGAGTTGGGAACACAGCTACACAAGAAGAAATTCACTCATTCACCAATGTCAGGGTAAGTAGATAAATTACTCTCTTAAGGGCTGATTCCGAGACTTGAATAATGTGGCACCACACCCTGTCTTGGCTCGAGAGGGATTTGGTCATAGTTGGATTATGATCTATTGTTCATTAGAGGGATCAGTGGTACTTAAGGAGTTAGATGTAACTGCAGGGGCAAAACGTTAATTTTGGTCCAGCTATACTTACGGGCAATTTGTGAAGGGTCGTTGTACTATTGACTGGTTATATCCAATGGACATAGAAATATATCTGTAGTGCGAAGAGTGCGGCTGTTGATCTTTACTGGAGTGTTCGACAGTTAATGGATGATGAATAATTTAATTAGAGGAGTTTAATTAATTATTCACATACCATTGGAGCTTCAAGCTATAAGTCCATGGGGTCCCCTCTATAGCTCAACGGGAATTAATGAGAATCAATATTTGGATTAATTTGAATTGTTCAAACTAATTAAGAGAATTAATTATATGTGATATAATTAATTTAATCTAATTATATATGATATAATTACTATAATGTATTATGATACATTATAATATAAAGTTTATTTGAGAGGAAATAAATATTTGAATATGATTCAAATATTAATTATATGAATTTGAAACATGTAATTAAATTTAATATAAATGAGATTTATATTAAATGTCATTGGTGAGGAAATAGAAACTATAGATTATGTGTTATATTTGATATAACATATAGTTTAATATATATATTATATGATAAGGTAGTTATCATATAAATATATATTAAATTGATTTATGAAAATAAAATAAATTATTTTATTTTATTTTAAAAATCATTTAACTCCCTCCCCTTCTTGTCTCACTAAAACGTGCTAGTGGAGAAGAAGAGAATGGGTTATTCCTCCTAGTGTGGTTTCACAAAACGAGAATAGATACATAGAAACGTCCTGATTTTTTTTTTTTTTTTTTTGGAATCCCCATCACTTTCCCTCATCTCTCTCAAAATCCATCTCTTCTAAAATAGTCAGAGCCCACAAAACTTTTGGATTCTTACCCAGAGAATATAGAGGTAACACTCGTGGTGGTGTCCTCATTGACGGTTAGAGGGTTTGAGATTGTATGTGACAAGATTCGAAGAAGTTCCCTTCTTACCCCTCGTATGCTTCACACATTCAGTCTTTCTTCTCCCTTACGGAGAAGGAATCTCATGAAGAAGGGTTCTTCAAGGGTAAGGTTTCTTAAACCCATTTTCTATTCTGTAATCTTTGTTTAAAAGCATGTTGCAATTATCTTTTAAATGCATAATTTGTATGTATTTGCTGTAAAATTTATGTTCTGTAAATTTTGGGTTTGGGTCCAATCATATGCTTATGCTCAAGGACCTTCAATGGTTTCTTCCATTGGTATCAGATTCGGGTTGCTGGCCTAAATTTTTCCAAAAATTTAGGATTAATTTGATAGTTTTCTAGTGAGATTTTGCATTCTGTAATTCATGTGATGAATGTTCTATGGAATATATTATTTTGTGATTATTGGATGTTTTCAGAATTGGACTGTTTAGATTTATCGCTTTCATTTTAAAAATTAGTTTGTATGGCCCATGTTTTTGGGTATTTAAATGTGATCAAGTTTGTATTTAAAGTTTTAAGTCGCTTGTGTTGTTCCCATTGTGTTTTCTGGAGAAAACAAAGTCTTTTTTGGAAGAAGAAGAAAGTGTTAGACATATTTAAATAATAATATGTTTAATTAAAGTATGGGCTATGTATGTGGATTAATAATTTATCACATTGGTTATTTTATTAGATTGGGCCCTATTATGTGATCTAATTAATTAAGGCCCTAGATTCCTAATTGAGTATGGACTTAATGGGTAGAAGCCCATTCCTAGTTAATTAGGGTTTAATGGGAACCCTAATTGAACTAGTATATAAAGAGACCTTAGGGCTATGGTCCCCGATATACCATAGACATCCATCATCATCTTGAAGCTATCATCAATTTTGCAATGGAATCCGGTATGTTATTCTTGACAATTTGACATGAATGATCCTAGGGTTTATCTATTCAATATAGATATAAAGAATTTATGCTAACAAGTAGTATCTGAATTTCATGTTGGATTGTTAGTTTATGCATTTTCCATTGGCATTGTTGATTAAATTTTGGATTCAGTAAAGAATTTAAATATTTTTTTTAAAAAATGGTCGGCTTACTATAACAGCATTGTAAACTCATCGACGGTAGGATGGAAATCTCGACAGTCATTTTTTTTCTTTAGCAATATGTGTTCTTGCAACTCGTATTCTTGTCTGTGGTATTTGGCATACCCATCACCAATTATGAATGATGTGCTAGTGGTGGATTAAAGTGAATATTTTTTTTTGGTTGATTATTTTGATTGAATGTGGTTTCTTAAATTTTTTTTTTAAGAAAAAAAAAACCTTAGTTCTATTATTGTCAAAATTAAGGATGTTCAGTTCAACATTCTTAACAAAAGTCTACCAATGTGATGAAATCCACTGAAAAAAGTGTTAAAGACCGATTGAAGGAGTTAGGTATTTAGTCGCTGCAAGTTTTACTCAAGACTTTCGGTTAATGACTGACTAGAGTTGCCGTTGGGCGAAGGTATCGGTCAATTACCGATTAAAGTCTTGCTAGCAGTTCTTGGTTTTAATTATCAGTTTTTTTTTCTTTAATTCTTAATGGATGACTTTATGAGTTTGATTTTAAATTTGATTAATAATGGAAAAGTTAATGTTGTCGCTGTTTTTTTTTTTTAACTGAAAAGTTATGTTAATACTTAATTGATGTATATGAGTTTCAAAAAAAAAAAATTGAATTGTGATTGATAATTTTGGACACTGGTGGTTTTTTTTAAGGTTAAAAAAAACTGATTGAATTTAGTGAATTTATATTTTAATAGTTTGATAATATTGAATTTGTCAACTATTTGGATTAATTGTTGATTGAACTTCTTGCCCGCGTTTCTAAGTTTTATTGATTAATAACTTGGTGAAATTCTTGAAAAGGGTTCTTAGTTCTTGATTGATAAGTTTGTGAATTAAAATCTACAATTTGGTTGTTTTTGTGATATTCACATATTTATGTTACTTTAATTGTATTATGCATATGCAATTATTAAGTGAATTTTGTAAAAGACTATTTGGTGTTCTTCCTCATTTATTTTTTATACAATAATATTATTATATTATTGTATCTTATATTTTAGATTGAATTGATAAAAAATAATATGTTGCCAAAGTAGCCTCTATTATCTAGATTGTTTTAATTATGAAATATAAGACGTGCATATTCATGAATTTATGCGGATAATTATCGGCCCAAAGGAAGATAATTATTTGGCCAAATTGTGGGTATGTATGTGGTAATGAGTATGTGGAAATTATAAAGATTGCTCATGTGAAAAGTAATCGATCCAAAGAAAGGTTTTTTTTTTCTTTTTACAGAGTTAATTGTCAGTACTTTGATTACTACGTTGAGAGTACCATATACAGTTGGCGTTTTTTGCCCAAAGGCTGGACATTAATGTTGTGTTAGGTATCTTGTTAAAGGAGCCCACCACATATGTGAAATTATTTTGTTATATCTTAATTGTGAGCATATGTTTTGTTGTTTATTGTTTCAGTTGGTCTCACTCAAATATCTGGAAATCTAAGTTCAATCCCTAAGTTGAATGGATCGAACTTCAAGATTTGGAAAGAAAGCCTAGAGATACTTCTTGGGTGTATGGATTTAGACCTTGCATTAAGGACCGATAAACCTACTTCTACCAAGGAGCAGCCAAATACGGTTAATATAGAGAAGTGGGAACGATCAAATCGCATGTGTCTGATGATCATTAGGCACTCCATTCCGGAGTCTTTTCGGAGCTTTATCACAGAAAGTGAAAATGCCAATAAGTTCCTTGCTCAAATTGAGAAATATTTTGCTAAAAATGAGAAAGGGAAAATAAGTAATCTTTTGACTTCTTTAACTTCTATGAGGTATAAGTGCAATAGAAACATAAGAGAGTACATTTTGAAAATATCCAATCTCGCAGGTAAATTAAAGGCACTTGATATCGAGATAAATGAAAATTTACTCGTGCATCTAATACTTATCTCTCTTCCTGCACAATTCATTTAGTTTAAGATAGGCTATAATACTCAGAAGGATAAATGGAGTATTAATGAGCTTATCTCACAATGTGTGCAAGAAGAAGATAGGATTAAGAGAGAAAGGATAGAAAGTGCTCATTTGGCAATGGCTCTCGTGATAAGAAGAAACGGAGAATTGTGGATGCTGCAGAAGGGACATCTCAGCAGAATAAAAACAAGAAACAAGTTACTGAAAATCCTTGTTTTTTCTGCAAAAAGAAAGGTCACTTCAAGAAAGATTGTCCCAAGTACGCCAAGTGGCGTGTAAAGAAGGGTAAACTTCTTACTTTGGTTTGTTCTGAAGTTAATTTAGCTTATGTACCTACAGATACTTGGTGGGTAGATTCTGGTGCTACTACTCACATAAGCATATCAATGCAGGGTTGCCTGTGGAGTCGGCCGCCAAGTGATGCTAAAAGATTCATCTATGTGGGTGATGGCAAAGCAATTCCAGTTGAAGCTATTGGAAATTTTAGATTACTTTTAAAAACTGGTTGTTATTTGGATCTGAATGAGACTTTTTTTGTACCGTCATTTAGACGGAATTTAGTTTCTATTTTCAGTTTGGACAAATTTGGTTTTTCTTGTTCTTTTGGAAATAATAAAGCTAGTTTTTTTTTCAAGATTCTAAGCTTATTGGTACTAGTTCTTTAATTGATAATCTATATATGGTTGATTCTTTTGTTTCATTTAACAAGCTCCTGTTATCTAATTCATGTGGTACAAAGCGTAAATTAAATGAGAATTCTGCTATGTTATGGCACAAATGTTTAGGTTACATCTCTAAACAGAGAATTCAGAGACTTGTGTCAGATGGAATTCTTGATTCCCTTGATTTAAGTAACTTCAATGTTTGTGTGGAATGTATTAAGGGAAAACAGACAAACATAAGAATATTAGATGCCAATAGATACTCAGACGTCTTAGAACTAATACATACAAACATTTGTGGTCCATTCCCTACGGCCTCTTGGAATGGACAACAACATTTTATTACGTTCATAGACGACTATTCAAGATATGGGTACCTATATTTAATTCATGAGAAGTCTCAATCCTTGGATTTTTTCAAGTCTTCCAAAGTTGATTTTGAACTTCAACTTGGAAAGAAAATTAAGGCTGTTAAATCTGATTGTGGTGGTGAATATTACGATAGATATGATGAATCAGGTGAACAACGTCCAGGGCCCTTTGCCAAATACCTAGAGAAATGTGAAATTGTCCCGCAATACACTATACCGGGCAAACCCAGCATGAATGGTGTAGTGGAAAGGCGAAATAGGACACTTAAGGATATGGTAAGAAGTATGATTAGTTATTCTTCTCTACCATAATCCCTTTGGGGTGAGGCACTAAAGACTGCAACATATATCCTTAATAGGGTACCTAGTAAAGCAATAGCCAAAACCCCTTATGAGTTGTGGACAGGAAAGAAGCCTAATATTAGGCATCTTCATATATGGGGTTGTCCAGCTGAAGCTAGGCCTTATAGGCTTAATGAAAGAAAATTGGACTCAAGAACTATTAGTTGTTATTTTGTTGGGTATTATGAGCACTCTCGGGGTTTCGAGTTTTATGATCCCACTTCTAGATCATTATTTCTAGATTCCTTGAGGATGTTGAGTTTGGGGGGGAAGATAACATAAGGAAAGTTGTCTTTGAAGAGAAATTGGTTTCTTTTCCTCATATGATTATAAATGATGTTCAGGCTCCAATTCCTGACTTCATTATTGAACCAATTATAGAACAAGACAACATTGAAGTCCCCGTTGTTGAACCTGAAGTTCAAACTCAACAACCTCAAGAAGTGCCACTAAGAAGATTTACTAGAGAGAGAAGAAGTGCAATTCCAGATGATTATATTGTGTTTCTTCAAGAACATTAGGATGATGTGGGCGTAATAGAAGATGATCCAATCAACTTCCTACAAGATTTACAAAGTTCTAACTCTCAAAAGTGGATAAGTGCTATGGAAGAGGAAATAAAATCTATGAAAGACAATGACATTTGGGAACTTGTCGAACTATCATCAGGAGTGAAACCCATAGGTTGTAAATGGATATTTAAAACCAAAAGGGATTCACAAGGAAATATCGAAAGATATAAGGCTCGTCTTGTTGCAAAGGGTTTTACTCAAAAGGAAAGTATTCATTACAAAAAGACTTTATCTCCGGTTTCATCGAAAGACTCTTTTTAGAGTAATCATAGCACTGGTAGCTCACTTTGATTTAGAGATACACCAGATGGATGTAAAAACTGTATTTCTCAATGGGAACATTGATGAGACGATTTATATAGTGCAACCAGAAAACTTTGTGTCTGATAATTCAAAGTCTATGGTGTGCAAATTAAAGAAATCCATCTACAATTTCAAGCAAGCCTCTCGTCAATGGTATCACAAATTCCATGAAGTGATAACCTCATTTGGTTTTAAGGTGAACATTGTGGAAGATTGTGTATATCACAAGTTCAGTGGGAGTAAATCAATCTTTCTGGTGTTATATGTTGATGACATACTCATAGTTAGTAATGATGTAGGTTTATTGCATGAGACTAAGAGATTTCTCAAAAGAAATTTTGAGATGAAGGATCTTGGTGATGCTTCTTTTGTATTAGGAATTGAAATACTGCGAGATCGTTCTCAAGGTATTTTGAGATTGTCACAAAAGAACTACATTGAAAAGATCTTGAGTAGATTTGGCATGAAAGACTGTGCGCAGGGAGATACCCCGATTGCTAAAGGTGATAAATTTCATTTAGGTCAATGCCCCAAGACCACACTCGAGACTAAGGAGATGCAGAAGGTTCCCTATGCATCGGCCATTGGAAGTCTAATGTATGCTCAAGTATGTACGCGTCCAAATATTGCTTTCATAGTTGAAGTGTTAGGCAGATATTTGAGTAACCCGGGGATGGATCTTTGGAAAGCAGCCAAACGGGTTATGAGGTATTTATAGAGAACAAAAAATTATATGTTCACTTATCAGATATCAAAAGTTTTGGAGATCATTGGATATTCTGATTCTGATTATGCTAGATGTCAAGACACTTTGCGATCCACTTCAGGCTATATCTTCATGTTGGCTAGAGGAGCTGTATCCTGAAAAAGTGTTAAACAAACACTTATGGCTTCTTCTACCATGGTTGCGGAGTTTATAGCATGTTATGAGGCATCCAATCATGGAATATGGTTGTGAAATTTTGTCACTGAGCTGCGGATAATGGTTGGTATAGAAAGATTACTAAAATTATTTTGTGACAATAAGTCGGTTGTGATGTATTCCAACAACAACAGAAGCAATACGAAGTCAAAGCATGCAGACGTGAAGTTTCTGGTTGTTAAAGAAAGAGTTCAGAATGGTCAAATTTCGATAGAACACATAGGAACAAACTCTATGGTGGCAGATCCATTGACTAAAGGTTTACCACCTAAAATTTTTCATGAGCATGTTGCTCACATGGGTGTTAGTCACTTTTCTGATTCCATGGTTTAGTGGGAGTTTGTTATTGAGGATGTTCTTTGACCTTATTTTGTTTATTTTCTATATAGAATAAAGTTGATGGTTTATGTTTTATTAATTGAACTTGTTTATCATGCATGCAGTTTAGCATAAAGTTTTTTTTTAGAATGATCTCATTAAGGAATTTGGACCAGTTGGAAGCAGGCATGATCCAGATCACTTTGCATGTAGTTTCCATGCTATCCATCCATACTTGATCTATGTCATTGAATGTATTGGAATTGGTGATCAAGGAAGGTTTAGTTACAAGGGAAGTGATGAAAGCCACCTTGATTCCATGCTAATATAGGAGATGGACCATATTGAACTAAAGGGAAATTCTATTATTGAAATAACTTGTTTATGCGCGCTTAAGGTTTATGTGATTTAAGTATATTAGGTACCTAGACATAGCCCAAATGGGAGATTGTTAGACATATTTAAATAATAATATGTTTAATTAAAGTATGAGCTATGTATGTGGATTAATAATTTATCACATTGGGTTATTATATTAGATTGAACCCTATTATGTGATCTAATTAATTAAGACCCTAGATTCCTAATTGAGTATGGACTTAATGGGTAAAAGCTCATTCCTAGTTAATTAGAGTTTAATGGGAACCTTAATTGAACTAGTATATAAAGAGATCTTAGGGCTATAGTCCCCGATATACCCAAACAATAAGCAATCAGTCTTTCTTGAATCCTATCTAGAGAGAGATCCCACTAAGGGCATTCAGAGTTTTAGTTGAGGAAGACCATAGTCATCCATCATCATCTTGAAGCTATCATCAATTTTGCAATGGAATCCGGTATGTTATTCTTGACAATTTGATATGAATGATCCTAGAGTTTATCTATTCAATATAGATATAAAGAATTTATGCTAATAGAAAGATCATATGTTCGTTGCTAGGAGATGCCTGCTATACGATGGCACTTGCATGAGTTGCTATGCGATAGCACTATGCAATCGTTGCTATGCGATAGCACTATGTAATTGTGGCTATGCGATAGCTTTGTGCTATTGTTGCTATGTGATAACATTGTATGATCGTCGCTATGTGATAGCACTATACGATCATGGCTAAGCGTGGCATTGGATGATCGTAGCTATACGTTGGGTGTGGGCCATCATTGCTGGGCAGTTTGGGTCGAGCGGTTCAAGACCCGGTTCACTTGTTTCAAACCAGCTGACTCTTAGTTTGTATTAGTTTGTTTTTATTTGTTTTAGGTATCCAATCCCGGTCCATTAATTGTCTTTAAACTATGCATGTGATGTATGATTATGTTATTATTATATGTTATATTGTATGTCATATAGTATAAAATCCCACCATAGGTTATGCATTTAATTTTATGCATCATTTATATTATAATTGTTATAATATATGTTTAGATGCATGATTTAATTTTATAGCATGCTCATGCATCATATAGTATAAATGTTATAATCTATGCATGCATGCATTAATAACATATACCTGCATAATTTATATTATAAGAGTTATAATATGTATTATGTATGTATGTTTAAAGTATGTTGTTAATAATTTCATTACTTTAGTATATAATCGTTATGTATGTTAGTAATGAGATGAAATTGCATGAAGCATATCACTACTTTAGGGTAATTTATAATTTTTATAAAATTACCTAAGTATGTTTTACTTGCAATGTATGATTTTAATTTATTTCATTTGTTTATAATTGTTATAACAAAATGAAATTAGAAATTAAAATCAATAATTTAGAGTTGCATGCAAACCTTAGATGAAAATCATCTTTTAAAATTGTTTTAAAACATGATTCAGATAGACTTAAGATCAAATTTCTAATGAGATTAGAAATAGAAGTTTAATTTTTTAATCGGTCTAATAGGATTAAATTGATTCTTAATAAAAGATTAACTATGTAACAAATGTATCTATAAGAAACCTTTTGTCTAAGGCGAGTTCTACCTAGGCTGGGGTATGTAAGTTGATGGAAACGTAACACCCCTACCTGGGAACTTACCTGGAAAGGTGAATTAGATAAATTTGTTACATGCATGCAAGTTTGATTAAAGTTTGTTAAAATGTTTAATAAACATTAATCAAAATTGTTTAACTATCCAAAGGCAAGTATTGTTTTTAGGAAAATTAAACAATCACTTAGTTAAAATTAGTAGTTGGATTTTCCTAAGTTAATTAACCTTAGGTAAAACATTCAGTGGGAGGAAACTGGGTTATATGATACTTCATTTTATCCTCTTCACATTTCTCCCTTAAAGTTCACACCATGAGATCTATACTCTGTTGGGTTTTATGTCCTAAAACTCACAGTTTGTAAAAGTTAAACATATTTTATAGTCAATAAACTTATTATTGATTCATAAATTACATACGTAAAAGTCTAAATCCAATAAACTAAGATCCGTAGCTATTATATGAATACTTGAACTTTATGTAGAGATATAGAGATGGATCAAGTTCGAGTAAATAGCCAAAACGGTCTATAGTACATGACTAAGGTTGGGTACCTTATTCTGGTAACACTATTGGATACGGCCTACTCTGTAGCTATTACAAGTTGTCATAAAGATACTATAAACGAAGTAATTCAAATTCGTTCATGTATTGACATGAGGAGTGAGGGCGTCCTATGCAATGAGTTTGATAAGATCGGACAAAAAAATAAGTCACTCTTACTTTATAACGTTGTTTACTTTACAAGACTGAATATTTCACTTAAATGACCTAGGTACTCAATCTTAACCCTGAGCTAACTATGAACTCCTGTTTATTCGGGATTATCCTTAAATTTTCATATAGCTCAACAGCACCGGCTCAATAAGCCTCTCATTTCAGGGGTAAGACCGGGTAGATAGCTGGGGACATAGGGTGTAAGACAAAATTCACGCTTACCCGATTTAGGGATAGGAGAAAGGTTGTTCTCTTAAGTACTGAATCCAGGTTTTGAACAAGGGGCCCCACCCTCTCACTGGGCTAAGAGGGATTTGGTTGGTGATTGGATCACAAACCAATTGTTTATTAGAGGATCAGTTGGAACTTAAGGAATAAGACATAATACCGAGGGTAAAACAACACATTGACCAAGTCGGTATTACGCACAACCTGTGAAGGGTCGACTTACTAGTTATGATTAAATCATGTAGACACAAATATATCTACAGTGAAGAGAGTACAACTATCGAGCTATAGTAGTATGAGTTGATAGTTAACGAATGCTGATTAATTTGGTCTAAAGAGTTTTAGCCAATTAATCTTAATCGTTGAGCTCATGATTTGTATGTCCATAAGGTCCCTTTACTAGCTCGTAAAACATGAACATCTTGAATTATTAAATTGAATGAATTTGGAATGATAGCAATTTGAAATGTTCAAATTGAATTTCAAATTGAAATTAAGGTTTGAATTTGGATAAGTTCAAATTCAAATTAGGGTTTGTACAATTATATTTAATATAATTATTTAACGTTTAATTTATTAAAATTAAATGAAATTAGAGATTTATAATATTTAAATATTGATTTAAATATTAATTACATGAATAGGATTCATGTTTAACATTAGGTGTGTGATTAATTTAATATTTGATATTAAATTAATTAATTAATTAAATATGTATAATTAATTAAAAATTAAATTAAATTCCAATTTTAAATTCAATTTAAAGAAATTGGATTTTGATATTTTGGATTTGTTTAATTATGAATTAATTAAATCATTTTTAATTAATTGAATTATGAAATCAAAAATTGAAATTGGAAGATGAATTAAGTGGGTTTTTCCCACTTTCCTCAAGAAGGAGGTGTTCTTCCTACAAATACACACAAATCCCACAATGTTATGGGAGTAGCTGTTGGCTATGAAATGCTTGCATGCTGCAAAAGAATAAAAGTTCTCTGAATTGAAGAGACATGATTGAATTTGGTTGAAGAACATGGTTTTCTGAAGTTCATTTTCATCTCCCTCTAAAACCTAGATTTTTCCTTCACAAATTCACTCAAACTTGAGTTCCACCACTCAAATTCAAGGCTGAGAATAGTAGAGAAGATCTCTTGATGGTTCACTATCGATTTGAAGCTGATTTGGAGTGAAGAACAACTTGGATTTGGGAGAAATCGCCAAAGGTATGTTCTTCTTGAAACTCTCTTTTGAATTTATGAAATAGCATGCTTTAGTACTCAAATTAAATGTAATTAGAGTGCTTATTGATTTTGTTTGCTTCCGTTGCCAAAGCTGAACCATATCAGTATTTTTGTAAATAATTATGCATGTGATGTATTTTGTATTTAAATTTAAACATGTTTGTGCATATTAATATAACTGTTATATTAAATTTGAATGCCTTTGATGCATGTTGTGGATGTAAGAGCATGTCTATTTTTTATAAGTTGTTACAAAATTGGATTAGACATCAAAATCCATAACAAAGATAAGTTGCATGCTCACGTAAGTTAATCACCTGTTTTAATAAGTTAAAATAGGTCGACATCTTGTAAAACGTGGTTACAAACTCAACCGGTATATAATCCTTTCTAAGGCTGGAGGTACTCAAGTTGACGGTCTACGGAACACCTCCTACTTGAGGATTATGGCCAAATAGTTGAGCATTGTTAACCGGTTTTATAGCATACGTGAACATTGTGAGGTAATAAAACGTTTATCATCTAGACATTGTAGGTTTAAAATCCATTTGTAAGCGTTATACTTGGATAAACCACATGGACTTAGGGTTGTTTTAATTAGCCGTAAAAGAACCTAAGTATAATTTTACCCAAATTAATAGAACACTTCAGTGGGAGTTTAATAACTTATATATGATAAAGTTATTAGAACACTTTAGTGGGAGATTAATAACATATGTGATATGTTATTTTTAGCTCTCACACCCCTAAGAGTTCACAATTGAGATTTAAGTGATACTTTGGGTCGATTATATCTCGACTGCTCCATTCGGAAAGTATTTGCATAAATCTTGATTTCAGTGAATAAGGGGAAGTCGTTCAAATATAAGAATAAAGTATATGATACATTTTGATTTCAAATTTCACGTCCTCACAAAATTCACACGATGAGATCCATACAACGCTTTATGTCGATTATACCTCGACTGGTCCATTTGAAAAGTGTTTGTATGAGTCAATAACAAGGTGAATGGGGGAAGTAGTTCATAGTAAGTGGTTGAAGGATATGTGTCAACATATCCTGCAGTCTCTTCCATTAGTTTGGACCATGATTTCTATGTTGCGCCTGTTGGTTTGCTTTAGGCGGCCCTTACTAGTCGTTTAACGACGGCTATCCCTACGGAGGGTTGCAACATAGGATTCAGAACAACTTAAACTCCATAAATAGATAGGATTTCTTAGGTCCATTCCCAACCTTGACTCTTCATTTCAATTGCATAGTTGGGGTCGACCTCTAACGTCTGAAAACGGAGGGTTACACTTACAGAATCACTAAAGTGTTAGTAATTTCTGACCAAAAAACGGTAACTAAACGACTATAGGAATAAAAGTTATTCTGGAGATAGTGTTTGGTCAAAATTGTTTGCTTTAGTGAAAGAGTATCTGACTGCCCCTCAGTAGCACGTATTCTAACTCACTATATTAATGTTGCAAATAAATAATGGTTATGGGTATATTATTACTTGTTTTGCTAAAAACTTGATTTTGGATTTAGTTGCAATTTGCTAATTAGAATTTGTTTAAATTTTTTAGCATGTCGAATTCTTCTAGAATACTCATTTTCGAATTAGTTAACGATAAACTCGAATCAACAAACAAATTACTAGCAGTTGATAACACCAAAAGAGTTTTAACAGAGGATTGTCTTCTATCTCCCAACTCATCTAAAATTTTGAATAATATAGATGAGAATGCAAAATTTGAACAACAAGATAAATATGATTTACTTATTATCGAAGCATGTTTAATGGAAAACGATAAAATCTGGATAATTGATTCAGGTATCGCTAATCATGTCTGTACTTTCTCATAGGAAACAAGTTCCCGGAGATAGTTGACAGAATGCAAAACAATCTTTAAGGTAGGGACCGGGGAGGTTGTTTCAGCTAAAGCATTGGGAGATATGAAGTTATTTATAGAAGATAATTACATTTATCTGAAAAATGCTTATTACATTCCTTCTATGAAAAGGAATCTAATCTCTATCTCTTGTTTGCTAGAACAAAATTATAAATTTTCTTTCAAAAATGATGAAGTGTTCATCAATACAAGAAATAACCAAATTTGTTCTGCAAAATTAGAAAATAACTTGTATTTGTTAAAACCGACTGAGGTTAAAGCCATTTTAAACATAAAGATGTTTAAAACTGTTGAGACTCATAAGAAAAGGAAAGTTTCTCCAAATACCTATCTTTGGCACTTGAGATTGGGTCACATAAATCTCAACAGGATTGAGAGACTGGTTAAGAACGGTCATCTAAATAAGTTAGAAGACAGTTCATTACCACCTTGTGAATCTTAGGATAAAATGACTAAAAGATCTTTTTCTGGAAAAGGACTTAGAGCCAAAGAACCCTTAGAACTCGTACATTCTGACCTTTGTGGTCCAATGAATGTTAGAGCTAGAGGAGGGTATGGATATTTCATCAGCTTTGTTGATGACTATTCTAGGTATGGGCATATTTACCTGATGCACCAAAAGTCTGAAACATTTAAAAATTCAAAGAATATAAGGCTGAGGTTGAAAACCAAATAGGTAAAATGTCACACCCTCGCCTCGAGCCCGCCTCATGAGCCCGAGGGGAGGCGTGAAGGACCGCAGATACCACCCTTTTATGATACCTACTACCCACCTGAACCTCTTTACTCTCATAAAACTTTAAGCCAAAGATGTAACAATAACTGTTTGACTAAACTCATTTTATTACAAATAGTATAACATTTTTACAACTCTCAGGCTTAACTACTAAGTTTATAACAACAACTCTTAAAACCCAGAAGTGTGACTATGGCTGTGGCAGACCTTGACATTAGCAGCACCCTGGAACTCCTCACTTTTCCCTACCTGGGAAGAAAAATATGAAAGAACAGAATGAGCTTCAAGAAGCTTAGTGAGTGGTAAGCAATTTTTAGAGTCTATTTCAACTCATAAGAATACAAGCATATCACAAATATGAGGTTACATTCAAACCTCAGCCTTAAATGAGTCTGTTCTCAATTCTATCTACACGCGTGGTAGATAATTAAACTGATACTACTCATAAACGCTTACTTTCTTGCATTCTCTATGCTTCCTATGTGCAATAGATCCCCGTTTATGGGCTCAGAAGCTAGGCCTGTCGACCCACTAACCATCCCATTCGAGATTCCTCTCACAGGCTCAGGAGCTAGACCTCTCGGTCCCCTAACCATCCAGTGAGGTTCTGCTCCCGAGCTCAAGAACTAGGTCTATTGACCCCCTGACCATCTCATTCACATATCCTCAATCTCATGCTAATTACTCATTCACAACATAAGCATATACATATACTCTAAAATATATGCTTAAGACTAAAAGGAAATTACCACTCATCTTGCTCGAGTAGGAACCTTTCTCTCTAGAAATTCCTTGGTTTCCTCGGGCTCCCTTTTGAACCCTAAATTCTAGATTCAAATTCAAACTCAAATTACTCATAGTTTCAAACTTTATTTTGAGATACTTTCTTCTACAAACATGTTCTAAAATATCTTAGGAAGTTTACTTTAGAATCTCAGCTCAGAACTCCTTATGATTTGGCCGGAATCCTCAAATCATCAAGATTGGCTCAAGCTTACCCGAGAGCTCGACCCTTCTGTCTTTTTCTCACTCTCCAACCTGATTCCTTGGAGCTAAATCTTGTAGGTTCCTATATTTTGTAATTTTATTGTACAAACATTTTATTTATGTAATAAAATATGTGATGTTTTATTTCCAAATTAGTTATTTACCACAAACCAATAAACTAACATCCAAGGTTATCTTGTAAGTTAAACATGTATGTAAAGGCATATAGGTGGATCATGTTTAAGTGATAACCTAAATGGTTTGTAGTAGATAAAAAAAGTTGGATACTTTATCCTGGTGACACTACGAGTATAACCCGTTTTGTAGCTGTTACAATTGTTGCAAAGTGCTACAAATGATCTGATTCCAATCATTTATGTGGAGACATGTGAGTTGGGATAGTCTATACAAAGGATTTTATATAAGTTCGAACCACAGAATTTTTAGTCTCATTATATAACGTCGTTCATAATAGAGACTTTCATTTCACCAGAATGACCATAGGTAACATGATCTGAATTCTAAGTGAGCTGTGAACTCCTGCCTATGAAGGCGGTCCTTTGATCTGTATGGATGAGAGTGGCCAGATCATCGACTCAACAAGCCTACCATTTTGGGGATTCGTCTGATTGGGGAGCTGGAAACATATCTACACAAGAAGGAATTTACTCTTTCCCCAATGTCGGGGTAAGTAGATAAATTGCTCCCTTAAGGACTAATTCTGGGGCTTGAACAATGTGGCACCACACTCTTTTCTAGCTCGAGAGGGGTGTGGTCATAGTTGGATTATGATCTATTGTTCATTAGAGGGATCAGTGGTACTTAAAGAGTTAGATGTAACTACAGGGGCAAAACAGTAATTTTAGCCAAACTGTACTTACGAGCAATTTGCGAAAGGTCATTATACTGTTGACTGGTTATATCAAATGGACAGAAATATATTTGTAGTGCAAAGAGTGCAATTGTCGGTCTTTAGTGGAGTGTCTGACAGTTAACGGATGATGAATAATTTAATCAAAGGAGTTTAATTAATTATTCACGTACTGTTGGAGCTTCAAGCTACAGGTCCATGGAGTCCCCTCTGTAGTTCAATGGGAATTAATGAAAATCAATTTTTGGATTAATTTGAATTGTTCAAATTAATTGAGGGAATTAATTATATGTGATATAATTAATTTAATCTAATTATATATAATATAATTACAATAATGTATTTTGATGCATTATAATATAAAGTTTATTTGAGAGAAAATAAATATTTGAATATGATTCAAAATTATATGAATTTGATTCATATAATTAAATTTAATATAAATGAGATTTATACTAAATGTCATTGGTGAGAGAATAGAAACTATAGATTACGTATTATTTGATATAACATATAGTTATATATATATATATATATATATATATATATATATATATATATTATATATATATATATAATATTATATGATAAGATAGTTATCATATAAATATATATTAAACTAATTTATGAAAATAAATTAATTTGATTTAATTTATTTTAAAAAAAAAATCTTGGGAGGGAGTTGTAACTCTCTCCTCCTCTTATCTCTCTAAAATATGCTAGTGGGACAGAAAAGAATGGGTTCTTCTTCTTCCTGGTGTGGTTTCACAAAAAGAGAATAGATACATAGAAACATTTTTATTTTATTTTATTTTATTTTTTTTGGTATCCCCATCATTTCCTCTCATCTCTCTCAAAATCCCTCTCCTCCAAAATAACCAGAGCTCAAAAAACTCCTAGATTCTCACCCAGACAATATTGAGGTAACATTCATGGTGATGTCCTCATTGACGATTAGAGGGTTCGAGATGGTACGTGACAAGATTCGAAGAAGGAATCTTGTGAAGAAGGGTTCTTCAAGGGTAAGGTTTCTTAAACCTATTTTCTATTCTGTAATCTTTATTATAAAGCATGATGCAACTATCTTTTAAATGCATAATTTGTATGTATTTGCTATAAAATTTATGTTCTATAAATTTTGGGTTTGGGTTCAATCCTATGCTTCTCCTCAAAGACCTTCAATGGTTTCTTCAGATAGTTGGGGACATAGTGTGCAAGATGAAAGTCACTCCTACTCGTTTTAAGGATAGTAGAGAGGTTGTTCCCTTAAGTCTTGACTCTGGGTCTTGAACAAGGGGTCTCACCCTCTTATTGGCCCACGAGGGACTTAGTTTGGTGATTGAATCATAAACCAATTGTTTATTAGAGGATCAGTGGAACTTAAGGAACAAGAAGTAATCTCGTGGTAAAACAAGTTTTGACCCAACCATTATTACGAACAGCCTGTGAAGGGTTGACTTACTAATTATGGTTATATCAAGTGGACAAAAATATATCTACAGGGAAGTGCAACTACTGGGCTTTAGTGGAGTGACCCGGTAGTTAACGAATGTTGGTTAATTAGATTTAAAGAGTTTAGTCAATTAATCTCAGATCCTTGATTTGGCCAGGAAAGACTGCACTGCTTTGGGCCCAGGAAGCGAAGGGAATGAGCTCGGCTGCTTCTTCTCCACACTTTTTTTTATCCATGTCCGTTCCGCATGCGCTTCTCTCTATCCTGTTAGAGTTTTGCAAGCTTTTGGCTTCTATATCGGGTTTTCACTCTTATTTATTTTATGCAATTTTTTATTGTCCATGATCTATAGGTCCATGAGATCCCACTACTAGGTCACAAAAGGATTAAAGCTTAGAATAGTGTGATGAGTGAATTTGAAACGTTCAAATTCGAATTAAAGGAATCAATAATTATATATGATATAATTACATGTTTAATTATCGAATTAAACGAGCATGGAGAAGTGGATAATATTTAAATTTGATTTAAATATTAATTACATGAAGAGAGTTTCATGATTGAGGAACTGGTATTTAATTAATTTAATAATTGATACTAAATTAAGTCAATTAATTAAATTGTTTAATTAATTATTTAAATAAATTTGATTTAAAATTCATTGTTTGAATTAATTTAGTTTAAAACTGAAATTTTGAATTTATGAAAATTCAAATAATAAACCATTTTTGTTTTTATTTAAGTTTTGAATTTTTTTAAAGAAAAATTGATTTTAAATCAATTTTGACCTTAGTGGGTTTTTCCACCCAAAACACTTAATACCACTCAATCTTTGAGGAGGTAGGTGTCAATCTCTTTTGTTATGAGATAACATGCCGAAATTGAACAAAAACTAATTCTTGTTGGCTAGAAAGTGGGTACATGTATGAAAATTGAAGAGTGAAGAAGTATTCTTCATCCTCATGTGAAAAGCCTGATATGTTCTCCATTTCTCCAAAAGATTCCAACTCATTTTGGATTCTACAATCCAAATTAAGGTCCTAAAGGATAGTAGGAAAGATCAAGTGGTGGTCTACAATATTTTGGAATGAAGATTCAGGTTGTCTTTGAAGATTAAAGAGTTCTTCAAAGGTATATCTTCAAAACTGTATTTTTAATTTATGAATATGCTTGCTTAGTTGCTAAAATTGATTGAATTTGAGTACTTAATGATTTTGTTTGCTTCCGCTAATTGTATGCTTACTCCAACATTATTGTTGTTGTTGTTATCATCATCTTTACAGTTTATTTAGTCATTGGTTTATTTAGTTGTTATTATTATTATTATGTTTACAATTTATTTTGGATTTTTTTTGTTAGGTATACTTTGTGTTATAGACACTCTTATATTAGATTAAGTTGTGTTATTCACCCTTATATTGTAAATTTTCTTATGATTAAAAAACAAAGATGCATGTCTATATAAGAGAATATTGTCATTGATTTTCAAAATGAGGATGCATGTCTATATAAGAAAATTTATGATGCATGAAACATGATTCGTTTAGAAAGTAATTTTAGTTTATTTCTCTCTTTCATATTAATATATTTACGTTGTTTGTTTCCCATGATTTTGTACTTATTTTTTATTTTGTTTACAGTGAATATTATTTCCAAAAAATATTCTTTTATAAAAATGAGAAACCCAAAACAAAAAGTAGAAAGTCATCAAATTGGCGTCCAAATATGTTCATTAAGCAATTTTTTTTTTTTTTTTGTGAAGAATTAAACACTAATTTGATAACACATACTTCCCATTTTCAACCCATTGTTCAAAAAAATATTTTTTTAGCAAATGAATTGATAGTAAACTTAGGTTCAAATGTTTGAAATGAACATAACTAAAAAGTTAAATTTTTTTAAATATATAATTGGCCTAATTAAACGCTCAAATAAAAACTATTAAATGTTTTAAATGATAAGATTAAAATTTCATTTTTGAATGTAATAAAATCTTGAATTTTATAAAAATATTGAGACCAAAGACTAAATTAGACTTTTCAAATGAACATTAAATGTTTTAAATGGTCATATTTGGTATACAGCAAATTTCATTTTGGAGTCTAATAAAATATTGAGACAAAATTGATTATATTGCAAACAATAAGGGGGAAAATTCAACTTTAACCATAAATTTGTTATGATATATTAATTTAAACCATAAGTTTTTTTAGTTCCTCAATTTTAAACGTAAACTTAAATAAGTCTCTATTCCATAAAGATTCTATATCTATTTTATAATGTTATATTAAGCATAAAAATATTAAATTTGGACAGTTTAACATAGATGGAATATTAAATTTGGATATTTTTTCTTCTTAATATATACTTATATAGTCTATGATAAATATAAGATTGCATTGGCCAAACTACAATGGACGTTGTGAGGTTTCTATGTTATATGCATGGAAACATTGTTAATGGGCAAAATGGTATAGAATATGATAGGCAACCATCTCTTCGTATAAACATGCATCGTCAAGTTGAGTTCAACACATTAATCGATGGATTATGTAATGAAGTATCCATAAACAGAAATGATGTGGTAGAGGTAATATTTAGATATGGTAGTTATGTAGAGGATCTACTTTCTACATTCCTATCTCATTACGAAGTGAGCTGATACACGGTTCATGATGAGCAGCATTCCATACCCTCCAAATACAGCTGAACTGTATATATCCCAACCCAATGTCCCAAGTCCAACCTCAACGGGAGAAATAAACTACTATTGAGTTGGAAAGTCATTATGTGGAGGATGAGCATTGTGATCCAACTATTGCCATAAACGATGAAAAAGTTGAAATAGACGATGATGATATCAATCTAGATCAACTACCTAGTGAATTTTATGCTGGTCATGAAGTCCCCAAATCCTTTAGTGAGATAGACCTGAACGACGTGAACATTGTACTCGATTCGACAACGGAGGAAGACAATAATATGAGGTCTGATTCCTTGCTTAAAGGGATGTTATTCAATTCAAAATTGGATTTAAAAAATGCAATGAAGAGCTATTCAATCATTTAATATCAAAATTTTGACATTATTGAGTCGAAGAAAATAGTATAGGATGTTAGGTGTAAAAGATATGACAACGGTTGTACGTGGAGACTTCGTGTTGTCTGTCGTAAAAGACACAGCAAATTTGAAATTACCTAGTATAATGGCTCTCATTCCTATGTGTATGCAAGACTGAATAAGGATCACAATCAATTAAACTCAAATCTAATTTCATCTGAGGTAAGCAGCGTAGTTAGAAAAATACTTTTGTTGATGTTAAAACATTGCAAGATATTATCTTGAAAAAAATGTGGCTATTCTGTTAGTCATTGGAAAGTGTAGAACGAAAGAAGAAAAGAAATTGCCAAGATATTTGGAGATTGGATTGAATCGTATAATTTGCTACCTAGATGGATGAATATCTTACAAATCACAAGCCCCAATATAGTTATCCATTGGAGGCTAAATGAGGTGGATTCTGATGATAGGGTTGTCATGTTCAATAGCGTGTTTTGGTCATTTGGACTTAAAATAGTGTAGAAATGCACCCACCATGAATGTAAACGTTATTTCATTGCAACAAATGAAATCAGAGTATCAGAAACCTGGCTCTGATACCAATTAAAGGATCTTATACCAAGAGTTCCGTGAGCGAGTTTAGATCACTTCGATTTCACAGTGACCGGAACATAAACGATATACATTCTATACTAACAGTTATGCATATTAAACTTATCAACAGCATGCTCGAAATACTATAAAACATAGAGAAAGGGGTTCATACCAAAGGAAGATGGTCTTCGTTTGTGTGAACCCACAGCAGCGGAAAACTCCCACCGATCTACCAGCACCCGGCGAGTCTATCGATTGTTACTGCACGATCTGAACGTACATGAATAAGGTCATGGGGACAACACCACCACAAGGGAAACCCAAGTATCCTCGGCGTCAAAAATCCAAAGAGTGGACTCTGGTGAGTTTGGTAGAGGACGGAGGAAAAGATTTCGTGTAGACGATAAGCACGCACGAGAAGAACTCTGCTATCGTATAGCGGAGACGATATCGTATAGTATAGCTACACGGTCGTTTAGGAAAAACTGGACAATCGTTTAGGAAATTGGTATACGATCGTTTAGGGAACGCGTGAATTAGAAGATCGTTTAGATGAATGAGATTCTATTGTATAGGCTCTCGCGATCGTTCTCTTCACGAATTTTTTTGGGCACAGGATCTCAAAGCACGACTGAATTCATTCTCCAAAATGAAAACGATTTTCAATCTTTAACCCGTCGGTTACCTTAACCTTTGCGGCCCCCACGTTCCCACATTCATACGTGAATTAATTGGTTGATTATTAAATAATTAATCAATTAATTTAATTAATAAATATAATCATATTATATTTATATCCTATAGTTTGATATCATATATCTACTATAGTATTTTTTCCTCCACTTGATATAAATTATATTTATATCTAATTTCTTCCAAAATAATGTATCTCATACATTTAGCCAATTATATCACATAAAATTAACCAGTCCAATTATATCATATATAATTGAACTTCCTCTTGTCAATTTGAACATTTTAAATTAACCCAAACACTGGTTCTCAACTTTATCCAAGCTACCCAGGTGACCTAATGGACCTGTGGCTCGAAGCTCCAACGGTACGTGAATAGCTGACTAAACTCTTTAGCCACGAGATTCACCATCTGTTAACTATCAGTGATTCCTCTAAAGACTAATAGCTGAACTCTTCTTACCACAGATATATTTCTATGTCCATTGGATATAATCAATCATGAGTATGATAACCCTTCACAGATGCTCGTAAGTATACTTGGGCCAATTTACCGTTTTGCCCCTATAGTTACATCTCACTCCTTAAGTACCATTGATTCCTCTAATGAACAATACAATATAGTCAAATTGTGTGTGAACACCTCTCGATCCAAGAGAAGGTGTATGGCGCCACATCGTTCAAGCCCCGGAATTAACCCTTAAGGGAGCCATCTATCTACTTACCTCTGCCTCAGGGAAGGAGTGAATTCCATCTTGTGTAGTTGAGTTCCCAGCTCCCAAATCAGACGTATCCCCAAAATGGTAGGTTTGAATCGGCGACATGGCCACTCGCACCCATACAAATCAAAGGACCACCCTCAATGGCAGAAGTTCCCAATTCACTCAGGATTGAGGTCATGTTACCTATGGTCATCCTAGTGAAGTGAAGTCTCTGTCATGAACTATGTTATATAACGAGACATTAACACTTCATGGTCAGGTCTTATACAAACTCTTTGTATAGGACGCCCCCGCTCGCATGTCCCCAACACGAATGATCAAAATCAAACCATCTGTGGCAAGTCACAACCTTTGTGACCATTCCACAAAGCAGGCCACGTCCGTAGCATTATATCAGGATAAGGTTTCCCTCCTATATCCATATACTACAGACCCTTTTGGTTATCACTCAAGACATGATCCAGTTGTATGTCACCACATACATGCTTTGTCACACCCCCTCCCTAGCCTTAGCCCCCAAGACTTGGAAAGGAGCGTGAGGGTACACCAGTAGTATTCCAAGAAAAAATTTAAATTTAACATTCCCCCCCCCCCCTATCTATTAAAGATTTCAACATATTTACAACACTCTATCTAACTTTCATACACATAGTTCAATTTCCTATATTCTTTATTACATGATCCGAGCCGTGTCCTGAGAATTAACCAAGTCCTGGTATGTTGATGGTTAGTAGACTCCTTCCTAAACGCTCCGCTTTGCTACCTAAGGGGGGGGCGGGGGGGATATAAGAAAACATTTGGAAGAGTGTGAGTTATTAAGCCCAGTGAGTGGTGCTTTTAAAATAATAATCACTTTGCAAAACATATTTTTGGGAAATCAATCACATAATCACAATTCTAGTATAATTTATGCATGATCATGTGTATATTCATTCAATTATCATCCTTTAGTTCCATGCTATACTTGGCATGTTCACATCATGGACATATTATCAATCATAACAACTTTTTATGGAAACTTTCCTATAACCCACTTTTCCTGCCAATATGCACATCGAAAATTCTTCTCCCGCTAGTCATGCTTAGGTAACTTGACTATATTTCCCACCAGTCATCACCGACTATTATTTTCTGCCGACCAAGGCCGACTATATTTTCTCGCCAAGTACCCTTTTTAAGCATGCTAACTTATGTAGTCCGGGTATAATCTCAGTTTCCATGAAATTCCACGAACAATATCATGGCAATAACATAACATCATAAGCATGCATTTTGTACTTACATATGTATTTATCCACATATCAACGCATAAAACTAAGTAAACACTCACCGCAAGCAAGTTTTTCCACTAAAATCACCTTGAGAATACCTTCCTGAGAATTCCTCCATATCAATGAAAATTCCTCAATTAATACTTGTTATATCAATAAATAATGTCAAAATAGCCAAAATACCATTATATAATGATAATACCAACTTATCATACTTCAATTTAGCCAAAATCCCAAAATTAGCCTCTTTAGAGGTTATTTGGACCGTGGTAGGCAGCTGGGCGTTTGGGCAGTAGGCAAGGGGGCGTGCTTGCCCCACAGGGGGCTAATGCATTGGGCGTGCGTTACGTTGGGTGTGATGCATCGCACGGGGGGCAGCTGCACTAGGCTAGCGCACAGGATGCGTCCGTCTACGCGCTACAAGGCGTGCGCGCAGGGTATGGGCTGGTTATGCATCCGGCTGACTCAATGCCTCACCAACGTAACCTTTGTTTCTTTTGATCTCCAATCAATTTGGCAGCCTAATAACTCAAACGTAACTCTCTAAATATGCTCTCAACACAAGATTTAGGTGATGGTATGAATAAATTCCTCTTGCCCAACCCCTCTATTTATAGCCATTCCAAACTCACCCCCTTGTGACAACTCAACTCCCATTTGTCTCACTTTGGAGCTGCCAACACTTAGTCTACCCAGCCTAGCCTTGAGTTGTTCTCATCTCAGCTTGCCAACCAAAATCTCTTTTTTTTGCTTGAAATCTCCTTCACCCACCTCCTACTTGGGGAGATAAGACTTCAATTGCATGAAATCTCCTTTGTCCACCTCCTACTAGAATTTTGTGTGATCCTCCTTTTGCCACCTAAATCACTTAAATACTTAACATATTTCTCTACTTATTTAAGACTTATGCTCGTATACCATTGGCATCTTCCCTTAAAGTTTTCCATCAATTAGCCTTACCTTTTATCCTTAACGCATAGCAACTCACCTTTCCTTCATCAAAGTCCCACTTAGCCATCGCATGAGTCGGACATCACCAACATATAAGGTGGCCGCTCACCCTCGACGCATGGCTTGCTAGGTATGCTTGCTCGGCCTACTAAGCATGGACGCACGGTGCTGACCATCGATGCATGGGCGTGCTGCCTAGGCACTTGCGCGCTTGGCTGCATAGGCACGCTCGGTCGCATAGGCACTCTCAGCCGCATGGGCATGCCTCGTCGCATGGGCGTGCGCTTGGCATATTGCATCGACCCATGGCTGCTCGACAAACCCGGCAGCGTTCAATGCATAGGATGGCTTGCCTGCTCGGCGCATAGGCAGGGCGCTCAGCATACACCATCAATGCATGGGCTGCGTGCTTGATACATGGCCTGTGCGCTTGTCCTCGATACATAGGTTGCGCGTTTGGCGCATGGCCTATACGCTTGGCTTCAATGCATGGCCTGCACGCCTAGCATGCTCACTCGACGCATGCTTCCTGCCCGTGTCCGCATGGCTCATGTATGCCTTTGCATTGGTTGTATGCAACCCTCAGCCATTTTCCAAGTCTTCTTGCTTCCATCCTTCATGCATTCTTGCGTCCAACATGTTTAAGCCCTTCATAGGTGTTTGGACTTTTGGTCACCTTTTTGGATAATTTTAATGTTTTCCACCCTTTTTTCCAATATCCTTACTTAGGATTTTTCTTCTTTATTTAACCTCCAACTTTAGATGTAATGTTAGGGTCTTACATGCTTGAGTCACATACAGATAACCAGGGATTTTCTGTTTATTGGTTTGTGATAAAGCAAATAAAACACGTAAATGAGTAAAACAACAAGATGTGAAGTAAATATCATATATTAACAATCACAGGTGTTTATATATACTGTTTACAAACTACAGGATATGAGACTTTAGGGTATCAACCCCAACAGCCCCCACGTGTGTCATGCGGGCATCCAACTACGGGTAAGTGCCTTTCACAACTTAACTCTTATCAACATGGGTTTCCCCATTTCTTTGACAGAGGAGTTTTTATTTCCAAACATTTTTTTATTTATTTTTTTATTTTTTTATAGCATCGCAATATAGTGAATGCATTTTTCTAAGACCGCTGCCATTCCCAAATTTAGAGGTTGGCAGAGCTCTCGCCGCATAGCTAAAGACAAACTCAATAGGAATGCGGCAACAAATGTCTGAGTAGAGGTTTGCGCCTAATAAAACTTAGACGGACAAATTTTGAAGAAGCTATCAGAAGTAAGATGAGCCTTGCGATGCTTAGTTAGCGGACGTGGTAAATTATACGTACCATCATAGATGCATCGCAAAGGTAAGCAATCGGACAAAGAGAATTTCAAAAGGATAATGCATAAAAGATAACAAAAAAAGAACCTTGAATAGAATAACACTTGTGACCATGCTTTAGAATTCATGCGGTCGAAGCCATGCGTTGAATGCTGAAGAGGATCTTTCCGTTGTAACACCGAGGAGAATTATTGTCGTACCTATAAGGGGTAAACGCACCACATCCAAAGAAGCAGCCGCATATCCAAAATAACAATAAAAATAAACTAAACTAGAAAAGCAAGGTAAAGATAAAGTAGAAGATGTCCCTGAAGAAATTTGAGTGAAGTCACTGCAAGGAGTCTTCCATGCAGGAGATTGCTCTCAACTGCTTAAGTCAAGAAGCTCGCCCTGACCATTGGAACTTCCGGCATTTGTTGGGCGCATGTTGGCCACCATGTGCTTAGAACTACCTTCAGCTCATGCGACTGATTGCCCTTCTATCTTGGGGCCAATACTGGCTTTCGGTGCATCACTCACACTTCAATGTTGTTTGTAACTTGGTCGCACAAGCTACAATACTCCCAAGGTAAAAAGGTTGCCTCTGAAAACACAAAACTCAACAAACTATTAGTTGCCAAGTCCCAAGTAACGGCACCAAAAACTTGGTGACGTAAATTTGGTAACGCAATTATGCGATGCATGTCTTAGGTTATGCGTTTGTTCTCATGCATCGGTGGTCATACGTTGGAATGGAAAGTATGCGTAATTTCTTATGCAATGACCATGCGTTCCTATCACAAGTTTTCTTGCACTCTCGCCAAGTATAACGAGATCGCACGTTTCTCGGATGATCCGAGGTCAAACTTAGGGACTTGTAGCTAAATGATATGCGGAAATGTGTTTGCGGCGAAAAATAAAAGAATATTGGGGGTTATGAGCTATGCACTACTCCTACTTCTAACTAACAGATTAAGCGGTGGAAGTATGTCTAAGAGGTAGAGACACGGCAACTGTTAACGCGTAGTAAAACGCATGAAAAAATAGATGAAAAGGCGAGGATGTCTTCACTGCAACACTAAACTTGACCACAAGGGTAACCCCAGACAACGCAAACTATGCGATCATGCTATACACACTTGACGTAGACGCATGCGATGTATATGCAATAGTGTTGAGAAGCCTATTTCTAAGCCTCTACATTCCCGCTCACGTGCTCTCACACATAAGCAAGATGACCGTATACCACCATATCCTACTTAAAGGGTGCATACGATATGTAGTAGCAAACGGAGCTTATTCCTAAGTTCCCCATTCTTGCTTATGCGATCCAACCCGCTCTCCCGAGTCTTAGATTTGGTTTTTAGACTACTATCCCAAGTATGCCTAAATGATGAATGATGCACTCATAAGACAAGGTAATCATAGAAACATGGTTGACATAAGATTATTTCTATCTCTAGTGAACACTTGCTTACATTGCTTAATGCGATCAACTACTTACCCTCACGGGCAGTTGGTTACTACTGATTTTACTCATAAACAAGCATTGCGTCCGCTTATAAACAAGCATTGCTACAGCTTCACATTAAACAAATAAGGTTTTCTCACAACACTCACGCAACGCACACCTCCCGGTGGTTTGCTAGATGCTTCATATTCCTATGTCGCATGATTAAGTATGCGATACTCTAACAGTCTTACTGAGTGATGCAATGAAAGTAAAAGATACTAAGTAAATGAAGATGAAGATGGAATTGAAGGAAATGTAGAAATGCATTGATCACAAAATGTATAATATCTTAAGCTAAAATGCAATACATACAAGGAGAGAAGAGATATGGAGGGGCGGATGGAAGCAATGTCTTGCTTCCATCAGATGTGTGTCAAGGCTACTGGTGGTGCCATGGATGAGCGGTGGAGTAGACTCTCTTGAGCTCTAACTCCAGCGCCAGTCATCACTCGGAATGATTGAAGGGATGAAGAACTCTCAAGACTATCTTCTCACTCTTTGGTCTTGATCACAAGGATCTGCCGTTAGGCAGAAAACCCTGAATGATTTGAAGTTCTGCTCAACGGCTTCTATTTATAAAGCTTGATCGCCAACAGCATTAATGGACCTGCTTTGATTCTAACACTCACGGCATGATGGTCCTTTTCTGAATCTCTACTGCTAACGGCGTGGTAAGTGAAATGTCAACATCATCTTTTTTATAATCCCAGTGTATGCTTCATGTTTGCATTCCACCAACCTTGTGATCGCCCTTTTATTATGGTTATTCTCTGTAGCCACAACTTCTATGCGATGACCGCATTCGCTCGACAGCCGCAACTTCTATGTGATGGATGCATGCTGTTAATGGTCGCAACATCCATGCATCAAACGTATGCGTTTGCTTCTGCGATGGATAGATTCCCCGTATGCGGTCATCTTTTGCGATAACCTGACTTCTGCGCATGCGATCGCTTTCTGCAGTTGCTACAAAAATAAACAATTGAATGCATAATAATGGGTTAGTCGAGATTCTTAATGCCGATCGACGCAAACTCGTTTTCTCATAATTTCTAATATAATCGCCACATATTCTACTTAACAACCCTCATATTTCTAAATAAAAGACCTATAATGACATGCATTTCTGCCTGTCATTACTGGTTTTTGAAAAAATTATGGGATCATGTGCTGCATGGAAGGGAGGGAATGTGTCTAATTTCATATAGTCACAAAGGTATTATATCTGTTGTGAGAAGTCTTAACAAAGGCTGGGTAGAAGTACACCACAAATTCTTCTTGCAACATATGACGAGTAATTTTAACGACAAGTATAAGAATAGTATATTGAAGAGCTTGGTGTATAGTACAAGGTCAACAAGATCAAAATTTCAAGTTTGAAAGTTTAATGACTGTATGGCCGAACTTCAAATAGCAAACTCTAATTGCTTATGATTTTTTGCTTCCATAGATCTTAAGTAGTGGATGCAATCACATGATGGTGGTCATCGTTATGAGTGGCTAACCAATAAGTGGTCGAAAGTATAAATGCTATTCTGAAAGGATCTAGAAAGCTACCCATTACCGCACTAGTCCAAGCAACATTCTATCAAACTATCGCTTATTTCCCTACTCTTCGTGTAGAAATAGAAACTACTCTTGAATCTCGAGAGTGTTTCACAAGGTAAATTATTCACATCTTGGTTATCCCACATGTTCGTACTAACTTTGAAGGTATTCTAAGTAATTGTTGTATATGTCATAGGTATACGATTAAGAAATTAACTCATTGGGAAGAAAGTGCAACTAAACATGTCATTAACATATTTGACCATCGGACAAGGTTGTGTGATGTCACCACATCAATCAACCCAATAACACTAAAGAGTGGAACCACACACCGAATAAAGTTAAGTGAGAAAACATGCGTATGCTATGGCAGAGTTATGGAATACTATGTTTTCATGCTATGGCTGCGTCAAAGACCATTGAGTTAGACTACTTGTACTACATTGAAGATTATTACAAAATTCCCACTTATCTGTCTGTTGTTCACCTCAATTTGAGCCCATCCCCGATAAGAAATGTTGGCCTGATCCTAACTTCCCTGTTATTTATCCGGAAGAATCAAGAGTTAGAAATGTTGGCAGACCACATACTTCTTGCATGCAAAACGAGATGGCTTGAAGGGAACTTTACGAGACACATTGCACAATTTGTAGACAAGAAGGACATAATAGACGGAATTGGCCAAATTGAGCTCACGATGTGACTTAGTCATTGGATTTCGTTTTTATTTATTGGCTCGTTTTTGGAACTTTCTTTTGTAACTACAAACAATGAAGGGTGTTTTCCTTATTGATTGTAATTGTCCTTATTGATTGTAATCACATTGATATATAGAAATATTTAAGTTAAATTTAATCATGTTTTTATGGGACCAGATGGACAATGATGTTAGCATAGGGCCATGTACTTACAGTGCAACCCTAGATCTGAAGTTGTTTAGGAACATCGGATGCGGAGGCATACTTAGAATGGGAAAGGAAGATAGAACATGTGTTTGATTGCAACATATTCAGTGAGAATAAGAAGATGAGACTTGCCATTGCCGAATTCACTAACCATGCGGGAAATTGGTATCAACATCTCAAATCTGAGAGAATGAGGAAAGAGAAGGATTCCATTGAAACTTGGGAAGAACTTAAAGAAGTCATGAGAAAGAGGTATGTTTCCAAACATTATGAAAGAGATTTGAGAACTAAATTGCAAGTTTTGAGGCAGGGAACAAAAAGTGTAACTGAATATTATCAAGAGATGGAAACTTTGATAGAAAGAGCAAATATTCGAGAAGAAGAAGAAGACACCATGTCTAGATTCCTTGGAGGTTTAAATCGAGAAATTACTCGTATTGTTGATAGATATCCACAACTACACTTGGAAGATATGTATCATTATATAATCAAAATTGAAGAACAATTGAGAGAAGAAAAGGAACATTCCAAGAGGTATAATTCTAATGCTAATACCTTTTCAAATTCTAATGTTTGGAACAAGGATGGTTTTGTGAATAGGGGTGAAGCAAAAGGGAAGTTTGTGGCTCCTAAAAGAGTGGAAGCCGGGAGCACCTATACTAAAAAGAATGAAGCTTCAAAGGAGGAAAGAGATAAATCTAGTTCCATTCAATGTTGGAAGTGCAAAGGATTTGGGCACATAAGCAAAGATTGTGTCAATAAAAAAGTCATGGTCATAAGAAATGGAATTATTGATTCAGAAAATGAATGTGATGAACAAGGTAGCAGCCTTGAGGAAGAATCCGAAGCCTTTGATGATGAGTACATTAAAGAAGGTAACTCTATATCCTTAGTTGCAAGAAAAGTACTTAATATGCAAATCAAGGAGGAGAAAGTTGAAGATCAAAGGGAGAACTTATTTCACACAAGGTGCTTGATTGAAGGAACCCCATATAGCTTGGTGATTGATAGTGGAAGTTGCACAAATGTAGTAAGTAGTTTTCTTGTAAAAAGACTCCAACTTACTACTCGTCCACATACAAAACCATATAAACTTCAATGGTTAACAAACAAATGAGAATTGAAGGTAAACTCCCAAGTTCTTATTTCTTTTACTTTGGGAAGATATAAGGATGAGGTTCTTTGCGATGTAGTACCTATGCATGCGGGTGATATGTTATTGGGCCGACCTTGGCAATATGATAGAGAAGTCACATATGATGGTTTGTTGAACAAGTACACATGTACTTTGAATGGGAAGAAGTTTACTTTGCTTCCATTATCTCCATATGAAGTACAATGAGATCAAGTGAAATTAGAAAAGAAAAGAATTTGAGGATTAAGAGAGGAGAAAAGAAAGTAAGTTAAAAGAGAAGAGCAAAAAAAAGGAGAAAAGTGAGGGCAAAAGGTGAGTGAAAACCAAGAGAGAAAAAAGAGTGATTTTGAGGAAAAAAAGAAAGAGTATAAGTTTGGTTATGAGAAAGGGGGAAGAGAGGAATATGTTTTCATTCGAAGCATCAAACTTTGTACTTATGTACAAAGAAATGTGTTTAGTAACTGAACCTAACTCTAATGATGGTTTGCCTGGTGCTTTTAAATCTCTTTTGCAAGAATTTAATGACATGTTTCCACATGAAGATGTACCTACGGGTCTACCTCCTGTAAGAGGAATTGAGCATAAAATTGACTTCATACCTGGGGCAACGCTTCCAAATATGGCGGCCTATAGGACCAATCCAATCGAGACCAAGGAAATTCAAAGGCAAGTGGAAGAACTCATGGATAAAGGTTATGTTCGAGAAAGCATGAGTCCTTGTTCGGTTCCAGTCATTTTAGTGCCCAAGAAAGATGGAACATGGAAGATGTGTGTTGATTGTCGAGCCATCAACAAAATAACGGAAAAGTATCAACATCCTATTCCTAAATTGGATGACATGCTAGATGAATTACATGGTGCAAACTTGTTTTCAAAAATTGATCTTAAAAGTGGTTACCATCAAATTCGAATGCATGTGAGAGATGAGTGGAAAATGGCTTTCAAAATAAAATTTGGTCTTTATGAGTGGCTTGTTATGCCATTTGGTCTTACCAATGCACCAAGTACTTTTATGAGGCTAATGAATCATGTTTTGAGAGAATACATTGGAAAATTTGTTGTGGTATACTTTGATTATATTCTTGTTTGCTCTAAAAATTTGAATGAACATATGTTGCATGTCAAGACAATTTTGTTTAAACTTAGAGAAGAAAAGCTTTATGCCAATTTCAAAAAGTGTAGTTTTTGTCTAGACCAAGTCAATTTCTTAGGATTCATTGTTGGAAAGGATGGGGTGAAAGTTGATGAAGAAAAGGTCAAGACTATTCGAGAGTGGCCAACACCCACCAATGCAACCGAGGTGAGATCTTTTCATGGTTTGGCTAGTTTTTATAGAAGGTTTATTAAGGATTTCAGTAGCATAGCCTCACCATTGAATGAACTTATTAAAAAGAATGTGAAATTTGAATGGAAAGAAAAGAAAGAAAATGCATTCAATGAATTAAAAGATAAATTGGCTAATACACCTTGTCTTGCTTTACCTAACTTTGACCAATCTTTTGAAATTGAATGTGATGCAAGTGGGATAGGGATTGGAGCTGTTTTGATGCAAGAAAATAGGCCAATCATGTTCTTTAGTGAGAAGCTAAATGGAGCACAACTTAGCTACCCTACATATGATAAGGAATTACATGTACTTGTAAAGGCTTTGCAAGTTTGGCAACATTACTTGTGGCCAAAAGAGTTTGTCATCCACACGGATCATGAAAGCTTGAAGCACCTCAAAAGCCAAACAAAGTTGAACAAAAGGCATGCTAAATGGGTAGAGTTCATTGAGACATGTCCATATGTCATTCATTACAAGAAAGGTAAGGATAATGTGGTGGTTGATGCATTATCAAGAAGGTATGCATTGTTTTCTTCCCTTAGTGCAAAAATTCTTGGTTTTAAACACATGATTGATTTGTACAAAGTAGAGACATCTGAATTTCATGATGTGCATATTCAATGTTTAGAAGGAAAAAATGTGCATGATTATATTGTGTTTGATGAAATGCTTTTTAGGAAAGGAAAACTTTGTATTCCTAAGTGTTCCATTCGAGAGTTACTTGTGAAGGAAGTTCATGCGGGAGGATTAATGGGGCATTTTGGGGAATTTAAAACATATAACATGTTGGCTGAACATTTTTATTGGCTGAAAATGAGAAAGGATGTGAATAAAGTGTGCAAACAATATTTCAAATGTAAGAAGGCTAAGTCTAAGACACAACCACATGGTCTTTACACACCTTTAGATGTTTCTAGTGAACCTTGGGTTGACATTAGCATGGATTTTGTTTTAAGACTACCAAAGACTAGGAGATATCATGATAGCATTTTTGTGGTAGTTGATAGGTTTAGTAAAATGGCACATTTCATACCATGTAATAAAACAGATGATGCTACTAACATAGCTAATCTTTTCTTTAGAGAAGTGGTTAGATTGCATGGAATTCCTAAGACCATTGTTAGTGATAGAGATGCAAAATTTTTAAGTCATTTTTGGAAAGTTTTGTGGGGTAAATTGGGAACTAAACTTTTATTTTCAACAACTTGTCACCCACAAACCGATGGGCAAACTGAAGTGGTTAATAGAACATTGGGAACTTTGCTTAGGTCATTAATGTCTAAAAATCTCAAGTCTTGGAAGGATACTCTACCTTTTGTAGAGTTTGCTTACAATAGAGCAATACATAGCACCACTCAATGTTCACCTTTTGAGGTTATGTATGGCTTTAATCCATTAACTCTATTAGATTTGCCACCCTTGCCACCTAATATGTTTACTAGTGATCCAGCTATTTCAAGAGCAGAATACATAAAAAAATTTGCATAAAGAAGTCAAAGAAAGGATTGAAAAGAAGAATCAAAAGCTTGTCAATAGCAAGAACCAAGGGAGAAAGAAAATGATTTTTAAACCCGGTGATTGGGTTTGGATTCATCTACGAAAGAAAATGTTTCTAGATCAAAGAATGTCTAACTTAAACCAAGAGGAGATGGTTCATTTCAAGTAATAGAGCAGATAGATGATAATGCCTACAAATTGGATCTTCGAGGTGAGTACAACGTAAGTTCTACTTTCAATGTGGCTGATTTGACTCCTTTTGATGTAGAGAATGAAGACCTTGATTTGAGGACAAATACTTTTAAAGAAAGGGAGGATGATATGAATTCAACCATTGAACCATTGCATGTACTTAAAGGACCAATTACAAGAAGCAAGACAAAGAAGATTCAAGAGGCATTCACACTACATCTTCAAAAACTAGCAAAATCACAAGAACCGAAAAATAATTTTGAGACCAAAGTTTTACATAATGTTAGTTCGATGAGTCAAGAAGAGGCATGAAGATGGCACGGAAAAAGTCCTATAGTTTGGAAGATGACATGGTGGTAAAAAAAAGTGTGCTGATTTTATGAAGAAAATGTTGTCAAGTGTGCACTGCATGGGAAAATGTGATGTTAAACCTTGTCAAACGTGCATATCTACTTTGCCACCTTCTAGAGGAGATATTTAAGGCAATTTGAAGACTTTCTACATTCCTAGTTTTACATTTTGACTTATAATTTAATATGCAATCAAGTTTCAAGTTTCTAGGTGTTATTTTCTACAATTTATAATTAATTGTATTTGAATGACTTTTGAGTTTCTTGGTCTATCCACGATCATTTGGCTTATAAAATGGCTTGTAGTATTCTTCAAAACTTAGATTATTGATGTCAAAAGCTTGTGCTTATTCAATCCTTTGGTGTTGTCTTTTTCTTTCAAATATTGCTTTAGATATGATATTTAAATCAATTCATTGGATTAGTCTTGATCAAGCTAATTCTGGAGTGAGTTGTCTTAGGATCTAAGAGTGACTATCATAGATTCTAAGTTCGATCTAAGTAACTTTCTTTGTGAGTATTTGCAAGGATCCTAGAAGGACCTCTAGCTTTGCATCCAACAAGTATTGCGGGCGCTTATCAAAAGGAGTGAATTTTGCTTGTGTAGTTATGTTCCCAGCTCTGCAATCAAACAAATCCCCAAAATGGTAGGCTTATTGAGTCGAGATTTGGCCACTCTCACCCATACAAATCAAAGGACCGCCTTCATAAGCAGAAGTTCACAACTCACTCAAGATTCATGTCATGTCACCTATGGTCATCCTGGTAAAATGTAAGTCTCTACTATTAAAGGTGTTATATAATGAGACTAGTCATTTCGTGGTTCGGTCTTATACAAACTCCTTTGTATAAAATATCTCCACTCATATGTATCCACATGAATTATCAGGATCGGATCATAACTTTGTGACGTCCTTTTAGGCATAACAACGAATGACGCCATTCTTAAGAGAGGTCATCTTAGCCTGCCATGGTTAGCTGATCAATTCAACAACTTTACCCATCTACCGGATAATGCTGATGAAGAGGAATTCCAATGATATGCTCGAGCATATATTCTCACATTGATTGGAGAATTGGTATTTTCCAACAAATCCAATAGCAAAGTGCACCTAATGTATCTTCCTCTCTTCGTAGATTTTGATGTTGCTAGGACGTACAGTTGGGGGGCTGGATGTCTTGCATGGAACAAGAAACTATGCAAGGGTGCAGTTATAGATGGCAAAGACATTGCATGGTCGCTTCTATTGCTGCAAATTTGGGCATGGGATCAATTTCCTCTTTTAGCGCCTCGAGACTCCATCGATATGAGAACAACTTGGGTGACAGACCACTTGCAATATGGTAAGCATTTTTACCTCATTATTGTTGTCTTCATTATGAAATACTAATAACTAATATTCAACTTGTGATTGTTGTAGATAAAATAACAACTTTTCTATCATTAGAGCACTGGCGCATGTTCTACCGCAATATTGATACATATTGGATATGCATATGCCTAACCAAGTAATATTATATTCATTTATATATTATATATTAACAATATTTCAATCTTTTGGTTCATTCATATTTTGACACATATGCATGCAGATTATTTGGGAGCCATACAATCATCTCATTCAATTATTTGAGACCTCTTATTAACAACGGTGTAGATACTAGGCCTAGATATAGTGAATGGTATTCCACTTTGAGCAGACGATATATAATGAAAACAAGAGCATCCTATCACTAGTTGGTATGAGTTTATTATTTACTAGGATTGTTTAATTTTATTGCTTAATTTCATACCAAAATAACTTTTAAAGTCATAAACTTGTTATTCGCTTTTTCAAGCTGGTTTACCAAATATGACATTATTTGCTATAAAGGCCTTGCATAGACTCACCTCTAAATATCGAGTGCGATATTTCGACAGTGATGTTCCAATGGAAGAACAAGGTGATCCAGCAAGACATTAGGATGTTTCTATTTGACCTAATGTTTAGAATGAATATCCAACATCCCCACTCGATCATTTTACACATGGTTCCATGATGTCATTCCCTCAACATTTGAATTTTTTCCAATAACCCTTAGTACGATAAGTATGGCGAGGTTATACACTTTACAGAGGAGGGTCAACCATTAAGTGTAAGAGACCGGGGTGATCGTGGACACTATGTGACTCAATAAGATCGATCTAGGCATAATAGAGGATCTTCTTCTAGTCATGAATAAAGAAAACTGTACTTATAATCAAATAATAGAAATTTCTTAATCAAAGTAACATTATTGTTTATATTGTTAAAAGATAAGTAACATAATTATGACTATAAAAAATGAAACTAACGAGATGGTTGATTTTAGGATTAAAAGTAATTACAAATCTTATTGTTAATTTTAGGTTAAAAGAATCAAAAAATTATTTTTTAAAAGAAATCTAGTCTTATTGCAATTCATTAGGAAAAAATTGCATTTTGAATGCATTTGCTCAACAGATGCATTCTAAATGATTTTGCATGCATTATATTGAATGCGTCTCTTCAGGAGACGTATTGACCTTTTCTTTTCCTTTTTATTTAATTATTTGAATGCGTCTCTTGAAGAGACACATTTAGAGGAGGATGGTTAAAAAAGGAATAAACTACAAATAATGACCAAAAAATACCCCATTTTTTTTTCTAAATAGTTTGAAAACAACCCCTTTTACCGAGTTAAGTTCTAAAAGATCCTTATTTCTCCAATTAACCTTCGAACCCTGGCGGGGTTGATAAAAAATGCATGACACCACTACTATTCCAAAGTCGTCTACAATATTAAAAAATATACAATCTATTTATATGAATCAAAAACATGTTTTAACTCCATTTATATTCCGTTGGTTGCATGAAGTGGTGGCATCTAGTTTAAGTTAAATACATCTTTTGAAGAGACACATTCTAATAAAGACGAAAAAATCACACTTTTTTCCTAAATAGTTTTATAAGTATCCTTTTTACCTCAATTCTTTCTAACTACCATAACTTTTTAATTGATCTGTGTGTTAGAAATCACCAGATTTGTGATTAAAATCTCTACTCAATTGTATTAAGGAAAAATACATTTCATAGACAGTATCCCATTTGGAAACTTTTTCGTGCGGCTGAGCTGGCACGACTGTTGGACGATAAATTTTCGCGTTAAAAAAAAAAGTATAAAAATTGGATTTTAATTAATAAAAAGAATTTAAAAAGTTCTGAACCCTAACCACGACGAAGAAGATGAGATTTTGCTCGAGCGAAGGTTGATGAAGAAACTCAGCCTCCAAGATCGTTTTAAGCTGCTTTTTCCTCGTTGACGTCTCTGAATTGATCGGAGATCCACTTCCAGTAGTATTTTGCTTGGTGTTACTACTTTCAAGTTTCAACAGATTCTTTCTTGAATTTTTCGGAGTAGCTTTGGGGTTTTTGCCCGAAACTCAGATACCAACGTTGAAATGGTGAGTTGTTTTCGCTTCACTTCCGAGATGGGTTTGTTCCTCTGATTTGATTTCTTGTTTTTTGTTAGTCGGGCCGGGTTGATGGAGGAAGGGATCGGTATCGTAAAGATTATACGTCGAGATATGACGACAAGTCGCAGTCTGGGCATAGCAATACCAGCAGTAATCCTCCGTCGAGACATCTCTGGGTTGGAAATTTGGCTCATGTTGTAGTGGAGCGTGATCTAAGCCGCTACTTTTCACAGTTTGGAGAGCTTGACAGTATTGCTTTCCAGCCCAGTAGGAGCTATGCTTTCATCAATTTCAAAAGGGATGAAGATGCAATGGCAGCCATGAGAGAGCTTCAAGGTTTTGCTCTTGGAGGGAATCCCATTAGAATTGAGTTTACCAAGGCGGTTAGTCTTGCCCCAACTTACTTCTATCTGTTACTTTCTTCAAATTCTTTCTATGTTTCCTTATTGTATATCTTTGATCAAATATATAACTATTTATTGGAAAACATCAATTGTGTACCTCTTACTAATCCAAATGCTCTCATAACTCCATTGAAAACAATGCTGCCCTCCACTGAATTAAACTCACTCAACTACATCACTTCAATCACTTCTCCACAGTTCTCAGTATCACAGAGTAACAAAATTCTAATGTTTTATATAGTCTCAACAACTGGCATTACCTAAAACGTTAAAGATTTAACTGCTCAGGGTCATATGTTACCTTCCACTTCGTCTGCTTTAACAATTTCTCTGAGTTAATTACATACAAGATCTGTGGATCTCAGTTGACCCATAAGGACGATGATAAACTACAAAGCAAGTGGTATTACATTCTTCAATCAAAACGACGAAACATTCAACAAACACAACATTTTCATCACAAACATGCTTAATTTAACACCCTCAGGCAACAAAAAAAAAATGGCTAGGTCAAGGAATAGCTTCATTTATGTATGGTTAGAAAAGTTAGAAACCTGATTTCAATAGCATGAATTGTGACAGCTTACAAACGTGCAAGAATCAAGGAGCAGTATGAGTTATATTTGCTACAAAAGATAGACATACATTGTAGTTGAACAGTCGTTTGATCTTGCACATTCTTTTAGTCATCCATCATGATCTAATCAACCCTCTTATCACACCCTAAGAGTTTAGACTTCACTGGTGCAATAACAAATATCAATGACTTCTCAAACTAGAACAATAAAGCATTGTAACTTGCCATTCCCTAATATTGAAAGCTATCGTTACATTAACGAATGTCAAGAATATAATGATTAATGATAATGTAATTTAAGGAAGCTTTTTGCAGTTTCAGAAACAACCCTTTCAACTACTTGAATGTAAAAGTTATTAATTGTTGTAAATTAATGTCCAAGAAAAATATATATACTTTTCATGTTTTTTCGTATCAAATCAGCACAAGCATCTCCTTGATCAACTGTTGAGACAACCTAATCAGATTGCTAAGGTTGTAGTGGGTTATTTCATAGTATATTACTGAAGTGTGTACCTTTGCCTCTGTGCATGTTTATACCTACTAAATGGTAGAAATGTGTGCCATCTGGAAGATTGGAGTATGTTCCTGAAGGAAGGATTTTTCTTTAAAGAAAAAAGGCTCAGATATTCCTAGTTTGTAGTACTAAAGGTCTTCATGATATACCAACCATTAGGCAAGCACTTGATATCAAGATTTCCAATTTAAACTTTCAAGTATCAGGTCCGAACCCTATTATTATGAAAACCTCAATGTTTCTTGCCTAAAATGACTGAATTTATTGGTATCACTCAGAGAGAAGGTCATAGTCCATAGATAAATGGAAAATCTTGAGCAATTTACAAGTATAGCATAATTTCCAAATTTCTTGCAATATACTTGTTTCTTCTAACGAAAATGAAAAATACTGGGAGAATCTAGTTATCTAAAATCTTTAATGAGCAAACTTATCAATAGTATTGGACTTCTTTATATACCCTTTACCTTTTAAGGGGACATCTTTAGCTTTGACCATCTCTTCCATTATCCTATAAGAAGAGATTTGAGAAGCTCAAAAAATTGACATCTAAGCTAAGCATTATGTATACAATTGCTCTGAACATGACCACACATCAAGAGTTCGTCATAGAGCTACTTGAATTCAACATCATGTAATCAATGAAGGGTTTTACATTTGAGTTTTCTTTCTTTCTTTCTTTCTTTTTTTCCATTGCCCTTTTTCCTCTTAATCCAGTACATTAATATATTATCCATTATGCTGCTCTATTGTTTTTCTTCTAATGCAACTTTAGGTTTTAGTGTAGCAAATAACAGTATGTAAACGCGTTTAAGCTTGGGAAGAATGGTGATATTACAATAGAAAATATGAAATTATTGTGGAATCTTACTTTTTCTATTGGTGGATAACGTCCATAATTTGCAGCTTCTCATCATCGAATCAAAGTCTTAGACGGTTTCATAGACTAAATCAGCTGTTTGCAATTTGACATGACCATTCAATGTAACACAGCACCTCAAATCTCATAAGACATTGTTCAATAGACTTTTTGGGCTGTGCTTTTTGTCTGCAGTAATCAAATATCTACTAGTAAATGAATACCTCCACGTTAAAAGAATACCAGACACTGACTATTCGATTCTGACCATATTTCTCTTTCCATGTTGATACTCTCCAAAGTATGTTGAGAATTCTATGGAATTCTCGGGAACATGTTGAGAATCCTGGGTACATTATTCATTTTCACTGTTCATCTAATCTTGTTAAACATCAGAGGATCCTCATCTCTTCACCAGGTAGAGTGAAGATTTCAATAAACACCATGAAATTTTGATATAACAGAGATGCATTTTATATGTTGCTTAAACCTTCCAGTGAAGCCTAAGTGTGTATATTGTGCTCAAAGCAATTCCATGGACACACTTACATATTGTGATATTATATAACCTTTGAGATGCACTGGTGGTGTACCTAATATGTTCAAATTAAGAAAGAGTATTGTTTGGCACCATACCTGAGCTGTCTTAGATTGTTCACACATTTTTGTATATGAGAATGAATAAAATAATACAAGGGATATGCAACTTCCCTTGATCAGAAGCAGCTTCTAAGTTTAAATTGAAAACTATAGAACATTTTACTGAGATCTCTAGTAAACAAAAAACTTGGTAAACTCTTATTTTTTTAAAAGAAAATGTGTAAACAGATGCAGAACTAACTTGCTAGTTATAATATAGCTTTTATTTAGATGCAAGTGCAAACACTTCATGGAGGCTGGGGTCCTAGTGCTGAGCGAAGCATGGCCTTCAATGAAGTATGGAGTGAGGCAACAGGATATATATAATGTCCTTATTTTATTTTAACTATAATATCACAGAAGTCTTAGCGCTCAATTAATCAAAAAAACTAAAAAAATCTCAAGAATGGTAAATGGTCAATATGTCATACAATAGATGCCTCGCTACACACCAAACCAAAAGTCCTAAGGATGGTTGCAGGAGGCTTGCATTTTGCGAAAGGAACGGTCCTTTTGTGCCTGATTTGTGGAAGTCCAGCTCATATAATTTTGGTCCTGCAACAGCTGGTCTGGTTTATTGATTGAGTGTGAGATCCACATGAATATTTGATTACACATATCTGTACATTTTCTTATTTTTAACAGATGTTTTCGGACGACTTCATTCAATAAGAATTATTTATTATTATTTTTGTTTTGGGGGTGGGGGTTTAACCTTTTGGGATGGTGTCCAGTAGACAACCTCAAATTGTATCAGACCCCATCTTATTTGCTTAGATTGGAGGCCTTCTGCTGGGCTCACCCTTTATATAAGGGACTCCTGTCATGGCCTATGAGTGTTTTTGGGGTTGTCTTAATATTGCGTTCTGCGTCTCACAAAATAATAATGATGAGGGAAGAGTTATGTCTATAAACCTTGGTGAATATGAACCGACAAAGGTTAGGTTTTGTGTGGTGATGGCCACCTTTTGGAAAATTTTGTTTTGAGGATTTTTGTTTATCTAGGAATGGTTTACAGATAATTTTGTAAAAGGAAGCATCTTCTCCCTTTTAGCTAGATGGTATAACTATTCTTTTTTAGTATTTGCCAATTGGAGAGCCTTTATGTAATATCTGTTATCTTTTTGTGTTTCAATTTTTCAATTGATTCATGGAAGAAAAGGGAATAAGTAGAAGTCACCCTTTTAGAGAATGAGCCTCACTTAGAATCTAGAAAAGAGAATGATCCTTTACCTCAAAGTCATGAAACTTCATAAAAATTATTCACTCTCTCAATTGCTCCAGACTGTAGTCATGACAACGTTAATCCAAACAATTAGAGTCTTACTCCTTAGACTACTGACCAACACAGGATAAGGTGATATAACATTTCTCTGTCAGTTTTTATGATTTTACCCTTCCATTTGCCTCTAAAAAAAATATCTCAATTATCCACAACATTGTAGACAACCAAACCAATCAAGTGTCTGAGTGTTTAATGGCGAAGGCAGAGTTTGTTTCCCCTATTCTTTTCTTAGAAAAATAATCATCTATCTTTGTCATCCTAAGCTCTTTTTCTTTCTCTTATAATCTTTGAAAATTTAAAATTCAGAGCATTTTATTCTTATCAAAAAAAAAAAAAAAAAAAGAAAGTTCAGAGCATTTTATTCAGTCATAGGCTGTTGTGCCTTTAATAAGAATTTTGCTCTCAGGATAAGCCATCTGCATCATCACGCGATGAAGACTATTCTCAACATCGAGAGGACAAGTATTATGGAGCGAGGGGTTCCTTCTCACAGGGACGACATGCTAGTCCTGATCAATTTTATCCCGAAAAGTCTAAAATGAGTGATAAAAATACAGAGCCCAGTGAAGTGTTATGGATAGGATTCCCAGCTTTGTTAAAAGTGGATGAAATGATATTAAGGAAGGCCTTTTCACCGTTTGGGGAAATTGATAAGATTACAACATTCCCGGGGCGGACATATGCTTTTGTTCGTTTTCGGGGTGTGGCATCAGCTTGGAGGGCTAAAGAGACTCTACAGGGGAAACTATTTGGAAATCCTCGAGTACATATTTGTTTTGCAAAAAATGATTCTGGTTCATCAAACGGTGGAAGGAGCTCCATGAATGCACCTCTTTCTCCAAGATCACCTCACCTTTTTTCAAACTTTGATTCTGGAGATTTTGATTCCCGTGGTCTTAATAGGAACATTAACTTATGGACTAGTGGGAACAATGCGTTTGAAATGAAGCGGTCAGGAGAATTCTCATCAAAATTAGGTCCATCCCAAGGTAGGTATGAACATGGTAGTCCAACAAAAGAGAGAGGTCCTCCTTTAAATAACTTTCCTCAAAGATTTCCTCAACCTAGTCCATTTTATGAAGATCCATGGGACTTGCCAGAGGATACGAACTTGTATCATGGGTCCAAGAAATTGAAGACTGGACCCTTTCCCCAGGATAAAGAGCTTCCTGAGTACCCATTATCTGATTTGGAACAAGATAAACGTATTATTCCAAAGTTATACCCTGATTTTCCCCCATCAGAAACCTTCGATAAGAAGATGAAGTCTGGACCACCTCTGGGGTATAAACAGACCCCAGATCGGCCTATAACAATGCCTGTCCCTTATGGGGAAAAGAGTGAACACTGGAGGGAACCGTATGATAATTTTCAGGATCCTGATTTTCTTCCACCCAATGCTGTTGCAAGGAAAAGGTTCTCTCCTGATTCAGAACAGTCATCTGTAAAAGAGTGGAAATGGGAAGGAACTATTGCAAAGGGTGGAACACCTGTTTGTCGTGCTCGCTGCTTTCCTGTGGGAAAGGTTCTGGATATGCTGTTGTAAGTATTTGACATTCCTTATTTTTGTCCATTAAATCGTGTTTAATTATAATGCTAATTTGATTTGCTATCATTTGGCCTCGGGCATTAACAGGATTAAATGCACTTCCCTTCTTCTTCCAGTAACTTGATGCGCACCTCTTTCCATTATTTTATCCCAACTATTATAATCCCATATTAGTTTTGCTTTTCATCGGGCAGTATTGTTTTCTATGGAATGTATATTTTGGAGTGACCTTTTCAATTTCTTTCTGTTGTTTATGATATTATTGTTAGAGACAGGTTTTATGGTTTCTTTGACTTAAAAAATAAAAAATTATTTGAGTCGGGAGATGAAGCATGTAGAAAACAATAAATTTTTGTTATTCTGGCCTCTATAATTAGTGAAGTTTTCATTAAATGATTTAATTACGAATTGTGATGAGATAATTTGTTCCACGATAGCTGTAGTTTTGAAGATGAAACGTGTTTAAGCAATCCTTCATTCCGAGTTTTGTTTTGTTTTATTTTTTAAAATGTTTTTTTACTCATTTATTAGCATTCTAAAGAGCAAAATATTTCAATGATTTCTTCCCGAAACTTCCTACAGTTTTATGCGCTCAAATTTGCTTCTGCTGCAATTTGAGTTTCATGGAATTCAGGACTGTCCAATAAATTGTGTGCAAATGGTTGAAAGGGAAAATTTTAATTTCGCCCTCTTAAGATGTCCAATTAACACTCATATAGATCACTTGTGAAACTGATCTCGTATTTTGCAGGCCAGAGTTCTTAGATTGTACTGCAAGAACTGGTCTAGACATGCTTTCAAAGCATTACTATGAAGCAGCTAGTGCTTGGGTTGTTTTCTTTGTACCTGAAAGTGATTCCGACATCGTATTCTATAATGAATTCATGCACTATCTTGGTGAAAAGCAGCGAGCAGCTGTTGCCAAGTTGGATGATAGAACCACCTTGTTTCTTGTACCACCATCTGAGTTCTCAGAAAAAGTGCTCAAAGTACCAGGTAAATTGAGCATTTCAGGGGTAGTTCTGAGGTTAGAGCGTCCTGGTACCATTGCAAGGCCTCCTCCCTATCAAAATGAAACAAAAGACGCAAACTTGTTACCTTTACATAGTGAAACATTATATACAAAATTACCTACGCCTCCAGCCGGTTTTGCCCCTGTATCATCTTTATCTGATCCCAGTAAATCAGGGATCAATAATACATCCTTGCCTAGGAACGTCGCTACTTCACCTTCACCTGTGTTATTTCATGGTTCAGCCCAATCTGTTGGAAATTTGTCTGACCAATATATTGATAACAGGCATGAGTATCCAATTCAACAACAGCAAAATGCCATGGGACCAAACTCGACTTCTCACCATCTACAGAATTCAATGTTGGATATTCGAAATATTCAGCCACAGACTTCCAAAAATTCAATGGATCCTGTTATTCAAGAACGTCATTTTGTCATTCCAAGGGAAATTCAGGAAACAGGGTCAAGTAATTATACAGTTGGAATTTCTACGGTTACATCTGGAAATGCTCTATCAACTCAACAAGAAATAAAGCCAGCAGCCTCTTTGGCTACGACTCTTTCCTCCCTTCCGCCAGACCAACTGGCACAATTAGCATCATCTCTGCTTGGGCATCAAAGGCAGCTGGGGAGCATGTTGAACGTAACCACCGCTGAAGAATCAAGGCAGCGGAATTTGGTTGATGAATCTGTTGTGCCATTGGCAAGGTCCCAAATTGGTTCTTTCCAGAATAATCTGATGAACTCTGAGCCTCATACATCCCAAATTGTTCAAGTTCCACAGATACAGCATGTACAACAGCACCAGATGTTGAACGCGACTGCTGGGCAGATTACGACACAAAGAGAGCTTCAGACAGGGGCGTTAGGCAATAATCATCAACAAGTTCAAAACTCTGATGCACGTGGTGAAGCAGAAGCAGATCCGCAGAAACGCCTCCAAGCCACGCTTCAGCTGGCAGCTGCACTTCTCCAGCAAATTCAACAAGGAAAAGGAAACTGATCAGTCTCGCTTAATCATGTGAAACAAACTAATGTGGAGTTCCAGAACAAATGGGATAGTGATCCTACAAATGGTGTGAAGGAATTAACAGAACTTAAGGAAGACCTAACGCATCATCAGCCACTTTGCCAGCGGTAGTATTTGTTATCCTAAGTAACAAGTCTTTTATTTTTTATTTTTAACTTGTTTATAAGATGTTGATTAGCTAGTTAGTTGGTAGCACACAGCTGCTGCTCTGATGCTATTAGAAACAGGAGGCAATGGGCATTTATGGTGGTATTGCTATTTTGTTTAATCCCCATCTTGAAATTTTGTTGTTATTTCCTTGGTAACTATCACTTGGGGAGAAGAGTTCCACTTGATTGGGTCAACCATTTTCTTATAGTGGCCGATTGTATGTTGTTTCGTAAAACTGGGAATGTGATGATGGGTTTGGCTAGAAATTATATATGATATTGAAGTTCAGTTCTTGGTTCTGCTGGAATCTTTTCCAAGAATGCCACATTTAATAGATGAGAAATGAAAGTTCCAAAATGAATAGTAATAATCAAAATGCAATAAATTGACGGGGATTTTTAATGAGGTTGGCATTTTTCAAATGTTTGGGATTGAAATCAAACATTAATTAAAAATGTATGTCTTTGGTACAAGTAATATTTAAATGATGAAGATGATATTTAATCATCTGGCAACATGTCAAAGTGAGTAACTTAACGATAATTGACATGATCTTTCTATCTAAAGATCGAAGGTTCGATCTCCTATTCTCGTAGTTGTACTAAAAAAATCTGGCATGATAAAGGAAATGTGAGTATTTAATATAATATGATGGAATGAGAATGAACAATAAATCTATGATGTAAAAAAACAAAAGAACAGAGAGAATCGAGGCAGTTTCATTTATTATATTTATTTATTTTAAATAAACCATGCTTTTATTCACCAAGTACAAAATACACCTCGAGGATGATCATTACACAAGCAACAAATAAGCATCATGCAAGAGGGTTTTATCTAGCAATGAACTCTGAACTGAAAGAAAATAAAAAATCTGCTTTTATTGATCTTTATATAAAGAATTGAACATTAATGGTGTACAAGAAAGAACAATGATCCTTGTAAATAACATTACAACAATATAACCTATCGAAATAGATTGAATAAATAGAATAACAAATTCCTAAATTGTAAATAAATCTATTACACCTGACTAAGCTATGGTATTATGTATATGAATGAATTGAAGAAGGCAGAGAAGTTGAAAGTATCAAAGATATAAATAAGTGGCAGTGTCAGTGGCATTTGCCGAGTCCCTGCAGAGAATTGATCGTGCTTCAACAACTGAACGGGGAGGATCAATATCTTTTTCTTGCACTGCATTTCCTAATAATCGCTGCATTTGAGAAGCAAATGTATCATCCAATATCTACACACAAACACAAAAGATAGAATAATCATTGTGAGAGCTCAAGATGAGGAAATTATTCAGAGTTGAGTTAGAAGCATCGAAATTTATTTACATACCCCAAGAGCGTAATATGATCCATTGTACCATACTCTGTTTTCCTTCCTGCCTTCCAGAAATTTCAACACAATCTGTTCCAAAGTAGTATGGTTGCATTAACTTAAAATATTCTCCCAAATGGGTTGAGGAAATTTCATTGTAAGTGCATAAGATATACTTTTCTCGCACTTGGAAACATTTTCTCAAGTACTTAAAAAAAAGTCATTTCAAACAGGTTCGTAATCTCTCGAGTTTACCTGTCCCATCTTATCCCAGAGCCCACGACACAATGCAACAAATATAGGACCTGTGAAGACCTCGTGCAAGTTTGATATGGAATCAATGAGTTGTGAACTTAGCATTTGCATTCTTTCACGAACTTCATGCTCTCCTTCTTCTTCCCTCGTTTCCTCCAAAATCCTTTTCAGCCGTGTATTACGGTTGGCTTGCATCTGATGATGAATTCAAAATTAGAAGGTGTATAGAATTGAAAATGATGAGTATATGCATTGGAGATTTTTTTATTCACTAGATTGATCCTTGGATATAAGAAAAAGATGCTAGGGAAGAAAAGTAAAGAAATAAAAAAAAAAATCAATGCTATGAGAGAGTTGTAAAGTGATTGTGAGCTTGCTTACATTGCATATGAGCTTCCCTACAGTTGCCTGTAAGTAGTTTTTGTACTTGGTCCTCAAAAGAACCGTGATTCCATTCATTTGCTCTCCGAACAGTGACTTCTTGTCTCCCACCACAGGCATATAGGAAGCCCACGACTTCAAGATACCTTCAACTCTAATATGTAGGACATCTAGAATTCTCTTGATGGTATTGAGGAACATTCCCAACTGTACAAGAAACGGTAACAAAATGTGAAAATCACATGAAATGTATGTTTAAAAAAAAATTCAAACTATAAGTATTATGTATATGAAGGGTGTTTTTCCTTATAGTAACTCAAGCTGCAAGTCTATTTTTTAGTTGTTTCATTAGTCCAAGAGGTCCAAAATTTTAGGGAAGTTTTTAATGTAGTAGTTAGTATTTTTACCATTTAGAATTGGTATTTCTAGTGAGAAGTGATTGAATGAAATATACACTTCCCCGAATCTCCTCTTTCTATCTTAGAACAGTTTTACCCATTTCCCCCATATGACTAAAAGTAGATACATAGTCTTGGATGAGCAACAAATAATATTTAAGCACAGATAGGGTACAAGGAAAAGAGGACACCTACTTGATTAGGAACGGAATATATTGCCATTGATTGTCTTCTTGTTAGCTTCTGAACATGCATATTCAGCCTCTTTGGAATGGTATCTTTCAGAGGTGTCAAGATGTCGTTGTATTGTTTTTCAAGTGCTTTTAGTATTGCTCTCTCGACATCTGCAACAGCCTATATAGAACCAGCAAGGGTAGTCAAGTGAGTGAGTATATACAGGAAAAGTACAGGGAATTGGGAATTTTAGAAGTTCGGGCATTGACTGACGCCTAGAAACAAAGTCATTATGCAAAACAGAATGTAGTCTGATATGATGGTGGCCTCTGATGTGATGATAATGATATTCAATCTTACATTTTCTAAAATCAATGAATACTGAGGCCATCGATTGATCACTACTTCATACTGAACGAGGGAATCTCTTATTTTCTCATACATCTCCTCGGGAAAGGGTGAGGTGGAATGATTTGTTGACACACCAGACCATGGCACCTGTGTCAGTTGTTTCAAATCAAGAAAATTTACTTAGACGCTGAATGGTAACTTTCTTTGTAGGAAGGATGAATGAGCTACTAAAACATTGAGAACTCTATGTAGGCTTGCAGCAACTTTGCTTCCTAATAAGATACTGAGAGAGAGCGTACCTTTTCTGCTTTACATAGATCCAGCAAACTTAGTTGCATATCCTGTACCCACACCATTATATAGCTGTGGAATAGATTTCTAGAGTCTAAACCACCCTGCACAGGACTGAAGGATTCCCCAATGTCAGGAAAAAAAAATTGAAATTTCTAACACAGTTGTCTCATTATTCAAGCTGTAAAATGACCATTAACACAAACCTGATATTCCATGATTCAAGGCTTCTTTCAAAATCAGCCGTAGCTACTAAAAGCTCATTTATGTAAGACAATGGACCAGATGGAGGCCATGCAGAGAGGAATCCTCTAAGCCTGTTGCACAACTCGGTACTGTACACAGCGGCGGTGATGTTTGACAGGTCAATCGAACTGTGACAAAATGGTAACATAAGTCACGGTATATTTAAGGCACAACACATGTTATAGTAATAACAAGCATCCTCCTGAAGTTCGTTCAAATTCTTAAAATCTTATCAATTTCACTAACTTCTCTTGCACGCTTATGTATGTAATATACCTTGGCAGTATATGCTGATTATGAATTTTTATATCAGCCTGAATTTCATCACCTATATTTTTACATAGCTGTTTCATCTTCAAATATGCCGTGGATATGGTAATTGGATCCATGAGAAGACCTTCAGAGTTTCCCGAGACAAACTCATCAGTCTCAATCATGTACTTTCGACACCGCTTTTTAGCCCCTCTCTGCAATCATTAGAGGAGTGCAATTTTATTTAGCTTATTCATGTATCAGATGAATCAAATCAGGAAAGTGCATTACTTATCCAAAATCTCAAGAAAGTATAGGTCTGTGTGAGTTCAGAAACAGATGGTGGCTCACCTGAAAATAGTTCCTCAGTGTATTCTGGGCATCTCGAGAAAGTATATCATGGAGCTGCGTGTAGATTTTCACTGCTGGATTTAGAGCAGGTGCTGCAGAGTCTTTTATTGGACCAAGTAAATCTGCCAATCCCGTGGGGGAGTTTTCATCTAATGACTTGTAGTTCTCAAAAACATTTGCCAACAGACTCTCAATTTGAGTTTCACAATCCAGTAGTATACTTCTCTGGCAAAGAGAATGTACTAAATTAGAACCAAAGATTCATCATTGGAGCCACGGATAGTTAGGCCATTCCCCAAAAGAAAAAGAATTAATTGGAGCCTCTCCCTAAAGAATAAAGAACATGCCATATTGGAGGCAAGAAAATGCAAAATGGTTGTGTTCGTATAGTATGACATTTGCCAGTCTATGCTGAATAGATGAGAATCTACTTGTCTCAAGCTACATTTTACCAATTTTATGAGCTTCTTAATTGCGCTTCTCAAGTTACACTCTTTCAAACCAAGCTATATTCTCCTGGGTAAGCTATTTACATGATATACAAATTCAAATTTTCAATCACAAGCTACACAAATCCATATAAGGTCACACTACACAAACCCAGACTTATTTTCCTATGCGCCAAATATAAACAACTCTCACTTCCAAGAGATTCTTACCACCGTAATGACTCTTATTTGGATATATATGGATAAACATACCTCTTGGCGAGTCAAACTTTTCTCGCTTTTGGCCTTCATTATGGGTTCAAGTAATTCATTTACGAGCTCTAAGCAATCTTTAGTTGGAGTAGCCACATTCATGACATGAGAAAGATATCTGCGCACAATGAAGAACTACAGCAAGTCGAAATGAAGCAAAATTTGATAGATTTGCAAGAATATGAATTATTGATCTTCTTAAATTGCTATTCTATATATCCATAATGACATCCATTTAATACCTGATCCTTGTATATGAGTCAGAAACTCCATAGTAGTCTGCAAATTCAGTCAACAACCACTTCCAAAGTCCATCAATCCTAAGATTTGTGGAACAAAACTTTTGTGCACGCATCGCAGCCTCTAGCACTAGATCATAGGCAAGAGTTTCCACTACAGGTCCACTCTGTATCATAGGGGAAAACAAAGGAAGGGATCAATCAAACCCAACCGTCCATCCTTTTGAACCAAATATATATATTTATATATACATAACTACATATTTATATAATTTATATCATGCAACGATATGCCTAGCAATTTGCTTCCAAATAAAAGCTTAAGACTTTGTTAATTGTGAGGGGAAAAAATTACCTTCATATGATTAGTCTCGTCACTTGTCATTGTATGAATAATAGAAAGCTGAATTTTTCCAACACATTCCTGGTCATCATGGTATATGGGCCACCACCGAATCCTATCATTCTGCACATTATGGGTGAAGTCAGTTCGTTTCACATGACGATTGATCAAATGCAGAAAATCATAACTGAAACATGATACTTACGGTGTTATCGATCAAGGATGAAACTGAAATCATAGTTCGACCTTGGGTAGCTTTTTTAACATCCTGGATTTCTAGCAAAAGAGTATCTCCTGGAGTCTCTGGGAAACTGAAGTCACAAATGCATCATATGATCTCTTCTTCATAACATTGCTCTAATAGTACTAGGAATACTAGAATATTGAGCTAAAGTGGCGTGGTGTAATGTCTTGAGAGCAATGGTTTATATGTGATCTCTTGCTTATCAAGTTAAGCTGGTCGAAACCAAGTATGAGTAAGAAATAACAGGACTTACAAGACATGGTAGTCTCCACTGCCAGGGTGCAAGCAAACAGCAGAATCTGACTCCAGATCAGAGCCTTCTGTAGCACTCTTCAATTGAAATAAGCACGATAATTGTTCTGAGAAACATTAAAAAAGTACATCACCATTTCACTATTCAACCAGAAATTATTAAGGTTGGTTGGTAATGATTTGATTTTTAGTTTTTGAAAATTAAGCCTATAAGCATCCATCCCACCTCCAACCAAATGTCTTTATTCTGTTATCTACTTTCTACCAATATTTTAAAAAACTAAGTCTAGTTTTGAAAACTTAAAAAAGTTGTTTTTTATAATTTGTTTTTATTTTTGGAATTTGGCTTATTCAATTCTTTCTCTAGAAAAGAAACCATCATAAGAAATTGAGAGGAAATAAGCACAATTAAAAAAACAAAATGGTTATCAAATATGGCCATAAATTTTTTTTCTGCATGTTATCGAACCCATATTTATCTTTTGGATACATGTGGACTGTCCTGGACGCCACCACCCACAAACATCACTAAAAAAAAACTTACAAATGGAATCTATCATTTTCAATTTGGCGAGAGATTAATCATGTGTTGCAATTAAAAAGAGCAAAAAAAAAAAATCGGGACTAACTACAAACCTTCTGAAGTAATAGAGAATGAAGCCTCTTTTAGAGAATTTATGCCATTTTTTACCAAAGTCGAAATATTTCGTATATACTCTGCTCCTACTTGCATATAGACTGAGCCTCTTTGCGAATACGTATTCATCAGTTTCCTCTTTGGTATCAATCTAAGCTTTTTGACTGCCATTATCAAAAGAAGAAGAGAAAAAATCACGGTCAATCAATATACCACAAAATATTGAATAGGAGAAAAGTTGTTTCGATTTCTAAGCCTGGGGAGAGATGGAACCAGCACAGAAGTGGTTGTTCACTAAACTAGAGGATTGAAAGCAGGGTCCTCAAAAGGAAGCATATCCCATTTTAATAGATTGTTAGACAACACATAACCAAGTAACCTTCTAGAAGCCTTCTTTGGACAGGTAAATTAAACCAATATATTGCTTAAAATAGTGGTGGAATCTTCTGAAAAATATGCACCTTCCACTCTTATCTTTCCGACAACTTTCTTCGGGTTCAAAGTTACCACTTGTTCTGAATGCTCAGCATTCCTCCCCCTTTCAGTCGGTTGTGCAAGCCGAGGTTGCAATAAAAATTTATGTAATCTACATAGTTGTCAATTCATAGAGAGAAATCCATAAGAAGAGGTCCACAATACAAGGTATCATAAACTTTCAAAATGAGCAATGTTTAGTTAAAATACACAAGAAAGAAGATAATGACATGTACCCAAAAGCATTTCGAAGAATCAGGCACCCATTGCGTAAAAATTCAGGTGAATCTGTGCAGCCTCTTTCCCATGCTTGTAGGCACAACCGAATACAAGCATCATATGCAAGTAGCGTTTGCCAGGCATGTTGACCACTGCAATTATGAAACTCAAAACGGACAGGAATGCTAAAGATCAGTATCAAACGTACCTTGAAGAAAAATGATAGAAACAACTAATAAATAACTATTTGAAACCAGACTCAAGAGGAGTAGAATTCAATAAGACCTTGTGCTGTAACAGGATGAAGGATCTGGATAGTTTGCTTGCAGATTAGAGATATAAGAATCTTTAGCTCCTGTTGAAGTTCTGTTAACCCAAAGAATATAACTAAGAAGATTATAAAAAACTTCTTTCAGATAAAAGTAGTCCACTACAAACAAACCACCAAACCTTTCAAAATTTTGGGTGGTTCCTGGAGAGTAAGCTTTCCAATCTGTCGAAACTTCTTTACATCCATCAAGACCCTCCGGCGCTTGCAATGGGCGTCCATTAGCAGTTTGATCAATTTCACTTGAACCTTCAGAATCTCCTCTAGTATGACTTTCACACTCGGTGCTTGTATCTTCACCACCTCCAACATCAGCAATGGGAGGAGCACTAGGGGTTCCAGACAAATCTTCAAATAAACTTCCATGAACTTGAGAACCCTGCAACAATCAACTCACTTCAGCTTTCAAAAAGACCACGGAGAAATGTTGCCACAAAAAAGAGAATTAGAAAGGATTTTGAAGATCTTACACGAGCGCTATGAAAGTGGACTTGATTCTGTCGCTGACTACCATAATTGGGAGTAGAAAATTTTTGGGGGAAATTCCTTACTCCCAATTTCCCATCAGGAAATCTTCTTAAATTAACAGGGACTTCAATCCTGAGATTTTCCTTCAAATGCCCTCTGTTGATATTGGACATATTTCGGGTTCCAGACCCTTTAATCCCACCGGAATATACACTAGACTGGTAACTAAATGCATCTTCATCAAAATCCCGAAACCCCATACCATCATCATCAGAATAAACTCCATCTTCTTCAAACGGAACCGAAGCAATACTTTCATTAATGTCATAATCTCCATCATCGTCATCGTCTTCATCGTCCAGGCAAGGAGAAGACAAACTATGAAGAGGAAGCAATCCAGAATGGAGTTTCAAAGGAGGCAAAGCGTGAGAAGACATGAACCCACTGGAATTAAACGGTAAAGGAGATTTGGGAAATAGATCGGGGCTGGTTTTCTCGGCAAGAGGAGATCGAAGTCGAGTTTCATCTTCCAGTGATTTATCCGTCCCCTGTGGAGAAACAAGGAACGATTAGCGAAGTGAATCGAATGCAAACATACAAAAAAAAAAACAAAAAAAAAAACAAAAAAAAAAACCATAAAAAACTGCATGAAAATGGAGAGTACCTTTTTTATCCAGTTAATTGCAGTTTCATCGAGACCATCTGTGAACATCTTGCTCGATGATTAAGCTTCTAGCGGGAAGGAGATTCTGGAACAGAGAGTGAGAGAAGATGAAAGAGGTTAAGGAAGAAGGTTTCGTTGACGTACAGGAGAGAGTCAAAGAAAATGATGATGATGATGATGATGATGAAGAAGAAGAAGAAGAAGAAGAAGGAGCGTGACAGCGCATTAGTGCAGTGGGTCTTCGTTTGTTAACGGCTAGTTTCTGGAGCTTTTCTTTTTTAAAATAATAATATTAATATTATTACGAAAACCGAAAAAGAAGAAACATTTTCTGATCTGTATTCTTATACCTATACCAATTCTATCTGGCTATTGGGAACTTTTTCAAATATATAAAAACAAGTCAAAATATTTACAAATATGTTAAAATGTCACCGTTATTGTATACAGATAACAATGATAAATATATTGATATACAGTGATATTTTTATTATATTTATTTTATTTTATTTTTTGTCAATTTTATCGTTTAAAATAATTTCTCCTTTATTTTTATAATAAAAAATAATATATCGTTATATATTTTAAATTCTAAACTTTCAATTTTATAAACTAAGTATTAGAAAATTTTAAATTCAGGTAAAGTTTTGTTGATGTGTCTAATGATTTTAGCATAAATTAGTGAAAAATCAACCTAAATTTGTCAATTTTAATATAATAAAGTTTCTGCCGAAATCATTGATTGATGGACAAATTAATCATAGAATGATTTTCACAAAATTTATTAATTTCAGTGAAAAGAAATTTAGCTCTGAACATTTTTTTTTTAATTTCTATCGATTTTGTAAAATTGATTTTATGAATTTTGTAAATATTGTCAACGTATCTTTTGAAATTGAGTTGAAAAGATTATAATTTAAATAATTTATGATCTATTTGGATAGATTTAAGAAAAAAAATACAAAAATCTCTTTTCATTTTGACACTTTTGATTAAAAAAAAAGTCTAAAATAAAATTACTGATGTGTTTGGCAAGTTTTGTCAAAAAAATGTTTATATATATAAATTTGTTTGATTTGTTATGTGCTAAAAATGTTTTCTATTAATATCAAATTACTACAAAATATTATGAACTAATAATTTAAAATAATGTTCACCTGAATTGGTTGTCTGGAATGATCGTCATCGGAATTGGTGGTGGTTGTTGTCAAAGTGATTGTCAAGGTAATCGCTTGAGGTGTCTGGCGGTGGTAGTGGCCACAAAAGTTGGTCATCATTGGTGGTGGCCGGAGAAGGTCACTAGAGGTGGTGGACTACGGCGGTGGACGGTGGACGGTGGTAGTAACCATGACAACATGATGAAAGTGAAGTAAATGACTTTCGAGGACACTTTGGTCATTTTAAGGATTATTTAAATTGAGAAGAGATTAATAATTAAGCACTCCAATTTCATTTTTCTAAAAGTTGATTCCAAATATTTATCCTAAACCAACTTATTTCATAAAACTCATTTTTTCAAAATCTATTTTGAATGGTTGCTAAACACTTTGATGTTTTTCAAAATGACTTTTTATTAAATTCAACACTTGAAAATGTAATCACACACCCATGTTATTCAAGTTTCAAAAAATATATTTTGGTCCTTGAGGTTTGTAAAATAATTCTAAGTGGTCTTTGATTTAACTTAGTTTAACAGAAAAATGTATATACCGTTATCTATAGTACCGAAAATGTGATATCTCACTCTACTTAATTCAAGGTCTTTACTGTGTTTAATGTGTTTATCTAGCGTTTTTATAGGTTTTTGGTGCATTGGAGGTAGAATCGACCGTTATGGATTATTCGAGGTTAATTTAGAGCTAAAAAGACCATCTAGGCTTCAATGGAGGCAAAATGACAAAAATGCCCCTAGAGGCATAACGCTTTGCGCCATGGCGTCAGCGCACGATGTTTTTTTCTGGTAGCACCAATTCTAGTGCAACGCCGCACGTTGTCTTATAGTGTTGCAGCGCTACAAAATTCGATGGATGCGCGCGCACCACAGTGCCACCGACTTGTTATAAAGGAAATTTAGGTCGTTTTTACAAGGGGATAACACCATTTTTCCATTTTCTTCACTTGTAATCTCAAGTTCTCCACTGAAAATGTTAGTTTATTCTATTTTTAGTCAAGATTGAACTTAAAGAACTTGAATTTGAAGATGATTAAGGGCTAGAAGTGAATCGTTCCTTTAAAATTCTTGATACATGGGATTGTATTTTGCTGAGATTTTCCGGTTTAATAGAGATTTTGAAGGAAATCTAAACAGAGATCTCCATGAGCAGCGGAAGTGAATCGTTCTAAATCTCCTTCAAAATGAACACAATAATTACAATCTAACCAGAAACAAACAAATTATGCATAAATAGAAATTACAACATGCTACAAGAGGATACAAGGGATAGAATATGCGTATCTTTGAAGAACTATTCTTCAAGTATCCCTCGATCAGTCTCCAATGCTTCCAAAGCAGCACTTGAATGCAACAAATAGAACACGACCTCTACAAACGTCTAAATGAGCCTCGATCCCAATCGAGTCCAACTCGATCCACGAACTGAGCAGGAACACCACCACAAGTGTTACCTTGCCATTCTCGGTGTGAGAATCCAGGAGTTGTGGGCTCTGTATGATATTGGATTGAGGAAGATAGGAGGTATACAATCGAGTAGCTGATCGAGTAAGTGGGAGTTATGAAGACTGTCTATCGCATAAACGATGTACTCGATCATTTAGAAGATGAAGCCTATCGTATAGACTTTACTACTCAATCATGTAGCAACGATCAAACGAGCAACTATCGTATAGTCAACTCTTAGCTCAATCGTGTATGCTATCAACGCTATCGCTTAGTAAAAACTCTTTTTACTTGATAGCCTTTTTCGTGAGATTCTTCCAAATGAATCAATCCTCTAATTTTGGAAAAGAATTTTTCTTTTATCTCACGGTTACCCTAAAACTTCTAATAACCTCCCACTCAAATCGATTATTAGAGAAAAAGAATTAATTATCATATAATTAATATATTATAAATAAATATGATAACCAACTTATCATATTATATTTATAACCTATAGTTTTAATATTTTATCATATGAAACATATAAACCATAGTTTTTTTTTTCTATTTTATGGTGCTTAATATAAATCATATGTATATTAATTCCTTTAATTAATATATCTAATACATCATATCAATTATATCACATATAATTGAATTTCCTCTTGTTAATTTGAACACTTCAAACTAACTCAAAATCTGATTCTCAACTTGAACCCATTAAGCTACCAAGGGGACCTCAAAGACCTGTAATTTGAAGCTCCAACGGTACGTGAATAACTAACTAAACTCTTTAGTCACGAGATCCACCATCCGTTAACTGTTGGTCATTCCACTAAAGACGGACAGCTACACCCTTCGCACTACAGATATATTTCTATGTTCATATGACCAATCAACAGTGCGATAACCCTTCATAAATCACTCCTAAGTATAGTTGGGCCAATTTACCATTTTGCCCCTGTAGTTATATCTAAGTTCTTAAGTACCACTGATTCCTCTAATGAACAATGAGTCATAGTCCTACTATGACTGAGTCCTATCTTCCAAAGAAAAGGTATGGCCATTATGCTCAAGACCCGGAATCAGCCCTTAAGGGAGCAATTTATCTACTTACCCCTGCTTCGGGGAAGGAGTGAATTCTGTCTTGTGTAGCTGAGTTCCCATCTCCTCAATCAGACGAATCCTCAAAAAGGTAGGCTTGTTGAGTTGGCAATCTGGTTACTCTCACCCATACTAATCAAAGGACCGCTCTCATAGGTAGGAGTTCCCAACTCACTCAAAATTAAGGTCATGTCACCTATGGTCAATTTAGTGAAATGTAAGTCTCAATTATCGATGACGTTATATAAAGAGACTAATCATCTCGTGGTTCGGTCTTATACAAACTCTTTGTATAGGACAACCCCGCTCGCATGTCTCTACATGAATCGTCGGATCAGATCATTGGTAGCACTTTACAACACTTGTAAATATCTACAAAGCAGGTGGTATCTGTAGTGTCACCAGGATAAGGTATCCCCTCCTTTATCCTTATACTACAGACCGTTTAGGTTATTACTTAAGGCATGATCCACTTGTATGTCTCACATACATGCTTAAATTACATGAAATAACCACGGATCTTAGTTTATTGGATATGAGTAAATGCAAATAAAATAACATTTATTTTATTAATAACAATGTGTACAAAATGTTTACAAACTACAAGAGCACTGGGAGAATTAGGACACCAATCCCAACAATTTCATCTTGTGGTCATTCTTAATTATTTCTTTCATAGGATTATCTGAAAAATTAATCATGTTAGTTTGATTGTTTGCTTTCAATTAGCTCTAATTTGTAATCGTTAGTAAGTTAATTACCTAGAAGCAAAGGTTAAGTAAGGTTGTGATGTTACTTTGGGATTCCAATTAATAAGTATTCTTTTTCTAATCTAGATGCATCTCACCTTGAGTAGTCAATTAGACAATGAAAATTGATTACTCAACATAGTGTTGGGATTGGTGTCCTAAATCTATTTGTAATCTCGTAGTTTATAAACTTTGTATAAACATATTATTGTTAATAAAATAAGTGTTATTTTATAAGCATATACTCAATCCAATAAACTAAGATCCAAGGTTATTTCATGTAATTTAAACAAGTATATAGAGACATACAATTGGATCTTGTTTAAATAATAACCTAAACGGCCTGTAGTAGATAGATAAGCTTGGTACCTTATCCTGGTGACACTACGGATACGACCCGTTTTATAGGTGTTACAAGTATTGTAAAGTGCTACAAATGATCTGATCCTGATCATTCATGTGGAGACATGTGAGCAGGATATCTTATATAAAGAGTTTGTATAAGACCGGACCACGAAATGATTAGTCTCTTTATATAACATCGTTAATAATAGAGACTTACATTTCACTAGGATGACCATAGGTGACATGATTTGAATCCTGAACGAGTTGTGAACTCCTGTTCATGAAGGCGGTCCTTTGATTTGTATGGGTGAGAGTGGCCAGATTGCCAACTCAACAAGCCTACCATTTTGGAGATTCGTCTGATTGGGGAGCTGGGAACACTGCTACATGAGACGAAATTCACTCCTTCCCCGATGTAGGGGCAAGTAGATAAATTGCTTCCTTAAGGGCTGGTTTCGGGGCTTGAACATAATGGCTACACCCTCTCCTGGACCGAGAGGGATAGTTGGACTATGGTTTATTATTCATTAGAGGGATTAGTGGTACTTAAGGAGTTAGATGTAACTACAGGGGCAAAACGGTAATTTTGGCCTAGCTGTACTTACAAGCAATTTGTGAAGGGTCGTCGCACTGTTGATTGGTTATATCCAATGGACATAGAAATTTATCCGTAGTGCGAAGAGTGCAGCTGTCGGTCTTTAGTGGAATGACTAATAGTTAACGGATGTTGGATAATTTAATTAAAGAGTTTAATTAATTATCTGAGTACCGTTGGAGCTTCAATCTACATGTTCATAAGGTCCCCTCTATAGCTCAACAATGATTTAATTGAGAATTATTGGATTAATTTGAAGTGTTCAAATTAATTGTACATAATATAATTAATTAAATTAATTATATCTGAGATATAATTAATATAATGTATTTGACACATTATAATATAAGGTAATATGAGAGAAATTTGAATATGATTCAAATACTAATTATATGAATGAGATTCATGTAATTAAACTTAATATAAATATGATTTATATTGAGAGGAATTAAATAGTTGGATATGATCTAGATATCAATTATATGAATGAGATTCATATAAGTGAATTTAATATAAATGTGATTTATATTAAATATCATGTATGGTTGAGAGAAAATACATTTATAGGTTATATTGTATTTGATACAATATGTAACTATAGATTATGTGTTATATGAGATATAACATATAGGTTATATACATATAATAAGGTTGTTATTATATGTATAATTATTATTAATTTAATTTTATTAAATTAATATTAATTAATTAAAGAGAGAAAGTTACAACTCCCTCCCCCTAATTCACTCAGTTCGTTCAATTCACACTCTGTGCATAAAATTCACCTTGGCATTCCTCTGCATCCTTTTAGGATGCTTTGTCCTCACTCACATGTATCTTAGGAAAATTCCCTGCTCCAAGCTAAGCACGCTTAATTTTGGAGTTCTTATGATTGAGCCACCAAAAAGGAAGGTGCACCTTGCTGGTATAGGTAGTAACTTTCAATTTTTTTAAGTCATTCTTAACCATACTTTCATGTCCTTGAGATCTCACTCATTTAAATGTGATATCGATTCATTCATGTACCCCTCCTAAACTCAGGTCGTTACATGCCCACCAACTTCTGCTTGGTTCGTCCCCGGACCACATCTTACAGGGAGAGGTTCTGATACCATTTGGCACTGTAAGAACTGGAGTTGAAACCAACTTCTGCTTGAACTCTTCTCACAAGCCTCACTCCAAATGAAAGAGGCTCCCTTTTGAGTCAACTGAGTCAAAGGGGTGGCTATGCGAGAAAAATCCTTCACAAATTGCCTGTAGTAGCCTACTAAGGTGTCGAAGAATTCCTTGAACACTTTATTCATCAGGTCCATAAATACTGTTGGGGCGCTCATCAGAATGAACAACATCACGATGAACTCATAATGCCCATATCTCGAACGGAAGGTTGTCTTAGATATATCACTGTAACTGGTCGAACAAGTCATCGGGGAAGATCCTCCAGCATTAACCAACACGGGTCTTTCAACATGTTTTGTCCTCACTCACATGCATCTTAGGAAAATTCCCAAGAAGTCACCCAACATAGGATTGCTCCAAGCTAAGAACGCTTAATTTTGGAGTTCTTATGATTGAGCCACTGAAAAGGAAGGTACACCTTGTTGGTATAGGTAGTAACTTTCAATTCTTTTAAGTCTTTCTTAACCATACTTTCATGTCCTCAAGATCTCTCTCATTTAGATGTGATATCGGTTCATTCATGTACCCCTCCTAAACTCGGGTCGTTACAACTTCCTATAAGCTTTGTGGTCTAGAAATCTTGACGACTCTTTGTGAATCGACTCCGTACTTTCCTTTGCTATATTTAGTAAAGTAAGGCACATTTTTTTGTGTGTGTGTGTTGGAAACGTGGGGTTTTTAACGATGCCCTAACGGTCGCGGCCAAATTGGCGCTGTTGTCGGATAGCCAATAAGTTTCTTTACTAGAAAGCTTATAGTTTCTTGCTTGCTAACTCATTTCTCTTTTGATGCATGACTGACGTTCCTAAAGGGTCTAGATTGTTATATTTTGCAAAAATATATCGGAAGGAGAGGAGAATCATAAGAAAAATGAGGGTGCAAGCCATGAAATTTTGATATGATTTTAATAACATATAAATTACCTTTAATTTGGTCTATCAATAGTGAAAAATATATTAACTTCATGTTTCGTATATGAGTATACCGATATACTAAATTTAAAGAGAGAAAAATATATCGATGATGTTGTTGATACACCAATTATGAAGTATATCATTCAAAATGATATACGAAAAGTATAACATTGATATTTAAATTTTATATAATTACTTATTCAAAATGCATTTCATGTTATATCATTAGTGTATCAATAATATATCATCATTCGCTCAAAATGCAATACTAAGTATTATTGTCATATATTCATAATTTATCAGCACTCATCCGAAGTTCATTTAAAATTTAACAGTGATGTATCATTTAATATATTACGAGTGTCAATAATATACTAGGATAAAAGTCACTTTTAGTACCTAAACTATATCATAAAAGTAACGATTTAATCCACAAACTTTAGTTTGTAATAATACAATCCATGTACTTTCAATTTTATAACAATTTAGTTCTTAAACTTTACTATGTAATAATTTGATATTTGTACTTAAAACTTTGTAATGATTTAGTCCCTATCGTAGAAATTAATGTTAAAATTTAATAAGATCTTTTTGCATAAATAGAGACTATATTTATATAATAATATGTCTACATCATAAAATAATAAAAATTGACATCTAATTTTCATGAATTTTTTTTTTTACATAATGGGCTAAATTATAAATTTGAAAGTACAGTGATCAAATTGTTATATAATAAAGTTCATGGATTAAATTGTTACAAAATTGAAAGTATAAAGACTTAATCATTATAAATCAAAGTTCACATATTAAATTGTTACTTTCATCAATCAAAGTTGAGAGATGAAATGATCCATTTCAAGTCCAACATTGATTACTAATTACATTAACTCTAAATTCAAAAATCCATCTCCACTGAAGAAGGAAAAAAAAAACATTTCGAAGTTAAGGTAAAGAGAAACTTTTCAAAGTCAAGATCAATACAATTTCGTGGAACTTGACCTAAAATCAAACCATAACTCGACATGCATAGGTAGTTAAATACTTGTCTTCAGTGTATTTCTTTAAAAAAATAAAAAATAAATAATGTGGCAGGAAAAGCAAAAAAGAAAAAATGAGGAAAGGAAATGAACAACGTGGAAACCATCAATAGAGAAAGCTCAAGCAGTCTTTTCTTTTAAAGAAATACAATGAAATGGTATACAAGAATGGAAGGGTAAAACAATGATAACTTTCAAGTTTCAACTAACAATTTGATTGGATAGAAGCGCTCAATCAAAACTAGATCAATGGCATTAAGAAACCAAGGCACATCTCTTCTTCTTTTCTCTCTTTTTTTTTCCTTTTTGTTTGGGATTTGGTATTGGCGGGAGGGAGGTAGTAGATATTTGCATCCTAAACACAGGTTGGGATTCATATAACTAGAAATAACTATCCCATCATTTCACTTCACTCCATACATAATGTAACAGCTCCAAAGACCATTTGCCTAAGAAACTTGCTAGGCTGAAAAGAAACAAAAGAAAAGAAGTATCAGACAATTCACCAAGAGCCAAAATGTTACCGAAAACATCCGCTGCCCGAGCGCGTAAGGGCAGTGTTGGCTATTTCTAATCTATCTTTACTGATGAAAATAGGTAGTGGACAAAGTAGAAGGACGTTAGGAAGCCGATGGTGCCAGTTGATAACATAATTGCCGTTGCCATGATCAATGAATAACCGAGATAAAGAATAGCCGAGACCGGGCCACTCAAACTCTGCAGCTCAAAGACCAAGTAGTGGATGGAATAAAGGAAGACGTAAAGCGCAACGGAACCAGAAGCAAAGAAAGCCTTCCACCACCACCGCCAATCTTCCACACAGAGATGCATATAGGTAAGGACAACTGATACTTCGGCACACACAATAACCAGCAAAGACAAAACTATCAGTAGGAAACCGAAAACATAATAAAACCTTCCAAGCCAAATGCTAGAAAGGATAAAGAAGAGTTCGATGAAAAGGGTTCCAAAGGGAAGGGTCCCAGCTCCAAGAATGAGAAGCCAAGATGGGTACTTTCGAGCAGGAATCTCCCTCGGAATCTGGTTGGTTCTCACAGGAAACTGAATTTCCTCTGCTCGCGTGCCGAAGAATCCTCCAAGCAGTGTGAGTGGCACAGATATGCAAAACCAAAGAGCCAAGAGTTCAAAATATAGTGAGATGGGAATGGCACCAGTACTCTTGCTACTCCAAAGTATGAAGTTCAGTATGGTAAGAATGACGAAGACAATCCCGGGAAAGAAGCAAGCAACTGACCAGGAAACTGATCTCCACCCTTCTGACGTTCCTTTAATGGTTCTCCATGCACGTACACCAACATAACCTGCAATAATCCCAAGGAAAAGATAAAGAATAATCATCCCTGTCAGTAGCATTCCTCTTGAAGCTGGTGACATAAAGCCAAATGCTGTACAAACAACAGTAACAACTGCCATCCCTAAAATTTGAACTCCATCACCAACCATCACACAGAGGAGCTTCGAACAATCGGGTTCCCTGAATACATCTCCAACCACAAGTTTCCATCCTGAGAGTTCTTCGTTCATCTGTGCTTGAGATTCTTTGTCCAACTCCTCATACCTTGTCAAATCTCTTCTCACAGTCCTCAAGAATATGACAAAAACTATACCCGCTAAGAAGAAGATTACCATTAGAGAATTTAAAATAGAGAACCAGTGTACTTTGGAACCCTCCATTCTCAAATATGCATCCCACCTTGATGGCCACCGTATATCACTTTTGACAAACTGCACGTCATACGTGAATGACACTTGCTCTTTCTCCCTGATGATCTGGGACTTATCAAGTTCTTTCGGACACTCTACACTTGTGATATTCTCAAGCATTTTATACTTTTTCATCACTTCAGGATCATGTTTAATACTACAAGGTGCAACCTGAAATCCAACAATCTCGAATCCAGAAGACTTCTTCTGTTCAGTTTGCGAAATCACACCCATCCCTTCTTCCCCAGTTCCAATTATTTCCACACCACTCCCTTCGTACTCATGAACCAAGACTGTGAACTTTAGATGATTAATAATATAATCATCCTCACTGTTTGTTGGTGTATACCCTACTGGAAACCCAGTCCACTGGATTTTAACCCCATTTTGTTCAGTAAATCTCATGGCAGGTAAATTATCCAGTATCATGTTTACCTGATAGAGATCACGGGTTCTCTGTTTCAAAAGCTTCACTTGAACCTCACTCAAAGGATCAGTAGTACAGAGGAAGACTGTTTCGTTTACATTCATACGGAAACGATAAGGAGAGTTGTCAATCTGATCACCCATAAGCAACTCCCCAAGATTCTCTGCACTTTTCTTGACACCACCCGGTGGTTTGCAGTAGGGAAGACTATAATAGTTGAAGGGAAGCTCAGTTTCAATGGACGTCAAGGAATTAACCTTAGCAAATATAGGATCCTCAGAGGAGTAAACATTCATGTAGCTTCCGGGAAGATAGAAGGCATCACAACAATAGGCAAGAACCAGAAACACAAGGAAAACCCCACAGATTGAGGGCTTCCTCGAACTGGAGGAGGCCATTGGAAACTGAAAGAAATGCGGCAATCTCATTAACAATCCAACCAGACTTAAAAGATCCATTCGCTAGCAGCAACAAGAGCAATTTAAATCATAAAGCAACAAGAAGAGAGCAACAAGATCTATAAAAAGAAAATGTATCTCTACCCATAACTGATAAACTGAAAATCTGCGAAATTAATTATTAAACGCATTAGATCTGAGTTAACTTACCGGTAGCATGGAAGAAACGAAAGAGATTCTACGCAAATCTTTCTCAAATAACGAACGGAAACAATGTTAAGAACAAGCTCGGAAATGACGAAATCCAATTAAATTCAATTTCCACAAACAGTGATGAAATGAAAAATGGAATCAATTGCAGAGAAACATATGCCTTAGATCCATAACTTGAAAACATACACCAAAAAAGGGGCAAAAATCTTGAGATCTAGGTCGAAAACTTACCACCGACGCGGTGCGAGATACTCACGAAGCGCAACGGACGATACAGAGTGAGTATTTTGTTGGGGGTTCTTGATATTTCGTTGCACTGGGAATTAATATTCTTTTGCTCAAATTCTTACAATATATATATTATTTATTTATTTATTCTTTTGAAAAAATAATTAAGGTTATTTTTAAATATAAGATGATGAATCAATATAAAAACCATAGACGATGAAATTTTCTTATTATTGGTAAATACTTTCAACAATTTTATCATTTTAAATAATTCAGAGCTCTTTTTATTTCTTTTTTATTTTCTTTTCTTTTGGCCAAGTTAATATTTGTTGGTTAAAACAATTATTTTTTTTATGTATTTGATGAGGTAAATTAGTTTGATTGAGTTGAATTGGTAATAATTATCGAGGTTGGTAATAAATGTATGTATTTGGTTATAAAATTGAGTTGAGTAGATAAGAATTACATGTTTGGGTAGTGAGTTGAGCTGAGTTTGAAATAATTGTCTATAATGGAGTGTTGGGTTAAGTTCGATTAGTAAGTATGTGCTTGAATGCAGAGTTGAGTCGGGTGTAATTTTTTTTACCTAAAAAATTGTGCATTTTATGGGTTTTTTCTTAGGTTTTTTTATATTATTTTTTGTTATTATGTTTTTTTTCTTAACTTTTCGTTCAGTATACAACTACATGTATATTTATCCAAATTTTTAACACTTAATTGAGATGTGAACTTAATAAATCAAAATATATTTTACAATTTCCTACATATAACTATTGCATTTGATGTAGATAAAACACATTGTTATTTATATAATCAACTACCCTATAACATACTTTAACAATCTTGGATTATATGAGTTGAACATTCACAAAAAAGAGTTATCATCAGTTGTTTATTAACATGTCCACAAAAGTATATATATAGACGTGGCTAACAATAGCCAATTTCATGCATACAAAAAATATTGTTCATTAAGATAGTCAAGTTAGTCATAATGTCAAGTAGATGCAAATATACTTATTCCTAAACTGTGGTGGGATTGTTAAGAAGTAGTCAATCTTCTGATTGTTTGTGACAAGTAGGTCTATAAGGATGACCAAATCATCCTCAAAACGATCAATCAATGTCAAATTACTATAAAAGATGACTATTAAATACTATAACTAATAATTTCAATTTTTTTATTTTAAAACACTTTCGCCAGTCTTTTTATTTTAAATTTTTTTTCTTTTAGTGAATGATCGGTCGAGTTAGTCATTAGAGTTAGTCGTTGAAGATGAATGACAAAGTTGGTGGTTGGAGTTGGTCGCCAGAGATAATCATTGGAGTTGACCGCCAGAGGTAGTCGTTGTCGAAGTTAATCAATCATCAGCAATGATATTCGTCAGAGTTGGTCGCCTAAAGTGAATGTTCGTTGAAAGTTAGTGTTGGTTGTTATAGATGATTGTCACCAGAGTTGAACATCAAAGGCGGTGTATCTGTCAAAGTTATCATCAGAGGTGGTTGCTGGAGCCTAGCATTGATCATCGAAATTAACAACATGAAGGTGGTTATTGAAGTTAGTTGCTAGAGTGTGTGGCAATGGTAGTTGTTGGCAATGATCAATGGGTGGAGTCGTTGAAAACATTAGAGAGAGGGAGAGTTGGAGTGAGTTGATTAAATAACCAACTCAACTCTACCAACTTTTAAATTGGTGGTCTAAACATTGAGTTGATAATTTTTACCAACTCAGTCCAATTCATGTTGATGAACAAAACACTTCCTTTGACTTTAGGGTATATGTGAACATTTTGATCAATATACTCTCAAGTTCACATCCTTGAGTTTGGTCTATCAAATAAAATATCCATAAATTTTAGGTAGGTTTCAATTATTTATCAGAACTTTTTTAAAATTACAATTTAACCTATGAAATTCTTTTTAAATAAATCAATTGAGAATTTTTATGTTAAAATGATGGATAGAGAGTTGTGCAACAGCTTATGCACAAATATTGGGAAGGCATACCACATACATAATATCAAAATTAACATCTACAAATTAATTTTGTAAGGATGAAAGATATTTTATAAATAAGGTTAACAAGATTGCTGTCTGAGATTTGTGGAGAAATTTAATTCGTTGAATGATCAATAAACTTTGAAATTGTATTGATTTTGATACAGTAGATACAATCTCTAGTATATGTTCTTTTGGTGTTTTGTCTCAAATATTAAAGGAAGTTTAAATCTTCCAAATCTTCTTGGAACTTTAGCTTCAAAATCTTCATCAATTTAAGAAAAGTATTAGTCTCCTAAGTCTTCGACTTTAGATCTTTAACGCTTGAAAGCTTCGGTGTTCATTTCTTCATAATTCGAGTCTTGATCTTTAGTTCTTCAAAACTTCAAAGATTGAGAGTTTCAATCTTTAGAACTTTAGAGCTTGAGAGTTTTGGTTGTCAAACCTTCATAGATTGAGAATTTCAGTCTTTAGAGCTTTAAAGATTAAGAGCTTTGGTCTTTAGAACTATAGTTTGAAAGCTTCCACCTTCAGTTTTTTAGAACTAAGTGCTTCACTCTTTAAAGCTTGAGAGATTGAGAGCTTCAATCTTTACTTCTTTTCATATTTTCCCAAGTGAAGGGGTAAGATCTCTATTTATGGAGTGTTTATGGTCATATATGGGCTTAGACTTAGGCTAAAGTTAGGTTTAAGTCCTCTTTTTTTTTGGGGGACCATGTTCTTGAATTGGGTTGGACTTTATACTCGAGAAATTTTAATTATTTGGTCCAATCAAATATATAATTTCAAACCAATCGAGCCTCTAGCCTAATTTATTGATTATGGTCTAGGCTTAATCACCATTGGATTTGATAAGATTATTGTTGTGATCAGATGACGAAAAAGGAAACACGTGACACTTTTCTAATTTGTCATGTAGTTGTCTCCAAATTTTAATTTAGGGACTCCATAATTATTAATTTGTCCTCAACTTAATAAAATAACTAAAATGACAATTTAATTGACCGAAATTTCTTCCTCAAGAGATAAATGACAAATTTTAGTTGTGTTTACAGTTTTATTATTAGAAAAATTGCAAAACGTAATATTTTTATATTAAATGGAATTTATTGAAGGACTAAACATGAGAGCTAACCGATTTTTTAAAGTAGGTTGCAAAAAATTGAAATTCAAAAAACATTTGAAAATTCAAGAGACCAACTCCAAGATTGCGTTTAGGATTACTTTTAGAGGATTGAAATCAATCCTAAAAAGAATTTTAATTGCTTTGTATATTTTGTTAAATAAATTATTCTTTAATTTTTTTTAAAATCACTTTTCAATTTTTTGTACGGTGAAAACACTTACATACTAATTTTTAGCTTGGTTAGAAATATGTCAATCTTTCTAATTAATTATTTTAAATTAAAATTGCCACTTACGTACTAACTTTTAGCTTTACTAAAATATGTCACTCTGTCTAACTAAATATTTTAAATTAAAATCTTATCTTTTTATATATTTTTTTCTTTTATGTCTCTTTCATTTTATATCTATCAAATTTTGAATGATTAACATTTTTATAATAACTTTTTCTAAACTTGTACAAATGATTTATATGAAATAAAATATTTTACAATTTAAATCATGTATTTTTTTTAAAAAAAAATGAACTTATATTAGAATATTTGAATTGAAATAATATATATTCATTTCAATTTTATATAATAATGATTTTTTCTATTATTTTATCATATAATTTAAAGAAATATAAACGTTAATTTGTAATATAAACTATAAAAACTATAACTAATTAACAAATTTATATATTAATTATCAACTTATACATATGGTATAATATGTAACTTTATAGTTAAGTAAGTCAAATCAAATCTAGTTCAAATTTACCAAACATTGTTAGCCGCTTTTGATTTTTAAATTCAAAATGTAGCAGACATTAATCTACTTCATATGACAACTAATTTTACTATAAGCACGATTGCCAACAATTATTTTAAAAGTTACAACCCCCAAATGAAGCCTAAGGTAATAAAATTCGTTTATTTAACACAAAAGCTAAGACCTTGTTTGGTCACAATTTCATTTTTTTGTTTTTCTTTTTTTTTTTTTTTTAAATTAAGCTCATTTTCTCTCCATTTTCTTACAATGATTTATATTTTTCTTAAGTACAAGAGTTGAATTCTTAACTAAACTCAAAAAATAAAGGCAAATTTTTTAAAACTACATTTTTTTTTTAAGGTTTTCAAAAATGTGGTTTGTTGTTTAAATCATTAATAAAAAGTAGATAAAAAATAAAGAGATTTGGAGGTGCAAAGAGTATTTATAGACTTAATTTTCAAAAAAAAAAAAAAAAAAAAAATCAACCAAGTAGGACCTAAAATTAAAAACAAAAAAACACCTGACCACTATTTATACCAAAATTTAAACCTAATAGCATATAATTTTTTTTTTTTTTGAAATATCATATTAACTTTTTTTTTTGAAAAAAAAAACTAATTTCTAAAATAATAACTACAAACAATATCTCAACAATAATCTTTAAGAAAAAAAAAAAAAATCTAACATAGGTAATTACACATATGACTTTTATTTATGTTTGGATTTCTAACAAAATTAACATTAGAATATTATATGTTCTAACAAAAAAAAAAAAACAAAAGAGTTTGAGTTTAGTTCCTATAGAATCGTGTCAAGAATCTGCTCTTATTTAAAATTTTCAAATGGTTGGACAAAGAATGGGTACTTAGGAACGGTCCGTGGCTTTTTTACAAACATTCACTAGTATTGGAAGAACTTACGATTGATCGCAAACCTTCCAATGCGGGTTCGAAGATGTTAGCCTTTTGGCTCAGATTGTTTGATGTGTCGCTTGGTTTTCAGAACAGATAAACGGCTAGAAGAATGAGAGATGTTATTGGAGTGTTCATGGATGTGGATAGTAACCAGGATGAATTTTTTTGGGCGGAGACTCTCCGCCTGCAGGTGCTTATTGATATCTCCAAGCCTTTACGGGGAGGAATTAAGGTCCAATATTCTGATCAAGAAGAGGAAAGACAGGTGCCTATCAAATATGGAAGATTGCCAGAATTTTGTTTCTCATGTCGTTGTATTAGCCCTGTAGCAAAGGAGAATTTGAAGGGTTTAAGGGTTGAATGTTATCAATATGGTTCTAAATTAAGATTTTTTTTTTAATTTTTTTTTTTTTTTTTTTGGCTTCTCTAAGAATTCAAAGAAAGATGGCCAAGAAGATGGCTCTCCAAATGCTTCTTTTGGTCCATCTAAAGAGGCCTCGGTTAAGAATATGTCAAAGACAGATATTAAGTTAAGTTTACTCTTCGTATTTTAATTAGAGTGAGTTTCTAACTCACTGTATGTAAGTGTATATATTGCCTTTTGTACACTTTAATAAAATGAGGAAGATACTTTTATCCAAAAACTCAAGTCTCAATCTGGTATCAGATGAAAATTTCGTGCTTCTTTCTTGAGTCCATTCTTTCCACGCTCTACTCCTCTTCCTTTCTTTTTAAAACCTTCTGCCATGGCCGGTGAAGATCCACTCCCTTCTCCACGAAACCCTAACATCCCAACTACCTCTTCTACCTTCGACTTGTCGTTTCCACCATCAATGTCGCTTAATCCTACTGTTCTTGAACAATACACCAACTCTTATTTTCTTCACCATTCCGATAGCACCAATCTTGTTATTGTCTCCAATTTACTCACTGAAACGAATTACACATCTTGGAGTCAAGTTATGGTCATCGGTCTCATTGTGAAGAACAAATTGGGGTTTGTTGATGGATCCATTCCACGTTCAACAGGTGATTTGCTCAGTTCTTGGATTATCTGCGATGGTGTAGTCACTGCCTGGATTCTCAATTCATTACCCAAGGAGATATCTATAAGCATCAATTTCGCTGATTCTGCTCGGAAAATTTGGGTTGATCTTCAAGAACGATATCAATGCAAGAATCGTCCAAGAGTCTTCCAACTTCGACGTGAGTTATCGAATCTTTATTAAGATCAAACCTTTGTGATTGCATATTATGCAAAATTGAAATCTCTCTGGAATGAATTAGTTTCTTACCGGCCGGTATGTTCTTGTGGTTGTTGTACCTGTGGTGGTGTCAAAGACTTGTTCAATATTTCCAAACCGAATACATAATGGCTTTCCTTATGGGTCTCAATGACTCTTTCAGTTAAATCCGAGCTCTGTTGTTACTAATGGAGCCTGAACTAACCATTAATCGAGTGTTTTCTCTGGTTGTTCAAAAAGCATAACAGCGTGAAATTCCTTCTTCTACCTTAACACCATCCATTTCTTCCATCACTGCACTCATGGTCAAGAACTTTTCAACAACCAATGGCAATCCCAATGGCTCTTCCAATCATTCAAATACTCAAAGAAGAAAGATAGGCCCATTTGTTCATACTGGACACACTGTTGATCATTGCTATAAGCTCCATGGCTATCCACCAAGTCATCGACTTCACAAGAAAAATCCTTCATTCGAGAAGGCAGATCCATCTAATTCGCTCTCTTCTTTGACATTTAAACAATGCCAGGGGTTATTATCCTTGTTACAGTCTCATTTGACCAAGTACAAGACTGACACAGATTCAACTGCCACTACCTCACATGTTGCAAGTATCTTCCCTGATTCCCCTGCTTCTCTTATTACGTTTAGTGCTTGGTTTTTAGATTTTGGAGCAACAACTCACATATGTTATCAACAAGATGCCTTTACATATTTTATCCCTATTGCTAATGCTTTAGTTTTCTTATCAAATCAGTCTAAGATTGTTGTCCAATATATGGGAATTGTGAAGTTATCCTCCAACTTTATCCTTCAAGATGTTCTGTTCATACCTGATTTTTCCTTCAACTTGATTTCTATCAGTGCTCTCACTAAACAAATGCCTATTATTGTCAAATTTATAAAAATCTTCTTGTATGATTCAGGACAAGTTGTCTTTGAAGATGATTGGCAAGGCTAGCTTGTGGCAAGGACTTTACCTATTTCACATTGAACAACAAAATAAGTAGGTTCCTACAGATATTGTTGTTTGTAATACATCTCATTTCTTAGTTTCTACTTGGCATGATAGACTTGGACATCCTTCTCATAAACATTTAAAATTTTAAAGAATTTGATGTCTGTTGATCCTTTTAGAATCTCTGCACATGAACCTTGTGTGATTTTTCCTTTAGCAAAGCAAAAAACGTTTGAGTTTCCATTGTAATCAACATTTAGCAAATAACATGTTTGAATTGATTCGTTATGATACTTAGGGTCCCTATCCTTCTCCCACACATGCTGGTTGTCATTACTTTTTAACCATTGTTGATGATTTTTTAAGGTATACTTGGGTTTTCTTAATGAAGAACAAATCTGATGCCTTGAAAATTATTCCACAATTCTTTGCTTTGGTTGAAACTGAGTATGAAACCAAGATCAAATGTTTTCGATCAGATAATGCTCCTGAATTATCTTTTCAAGATTTCTTTTCATCCAAAGGAGTTGTTCACCAGTTTTCATGTGTAGAGCGTCCTGAAAAGAATTCAGTGGTTGAAAGGAAACATCAACACCTATTAAATGTGGCAAGGGCTTTGATGTTTCAATCTCGTATTCCCATCTAGTTTTGGGGAGAATGTTTGTTAACAGCTGCTTTCTTGATTAATAAAACCCCTTCCCCTGTATTGCATTGGCATATTCCTTATTTTCGTCTCAACCAATCACATGCTGATTATTCCATGCTTTGAGTGTTTGGTTGTCTTTGTTTTACTGCATCTCTACCTTCTCACAGATCTAAATTTCATCCACGAGCTATTCCATCAGTTTTTATGAGTATCCTCTTGGCATGAAAGAATACAAGCTTTATCATATTGAAAACCAGGAATTTTTTGTCTCAAGAGATGTGGTATTCCATGAAACTATATATCCTTTTCATAAGATCACACATCAAGACCATGCCATTGACTTACTTCTAGATCTTGTTCTACCTAACTCCTCTGATTTTTCTGGTACTTCTATAGTTCTTACTCAAGCAGTTAATGAACATGATCACCCAATTGAAACATGTCCCAGTCATCCTTTTGACTCCAATGAGAATGAATCTCATCCATCTCCTATCCAAAATGATAGTTCATGAAAATCAAACAAGCATACACAAGACATTAATAAATATAACTTTTTATATTTACCTAAATAATGTCATGCATCATGCTTTTCCAATTTCATATATTTAACATAACATGTGAAATATCATGCTAACATACATTATAACTCTTATGATATATTAAAATGCATGAACATATTTAACCTATGGTGAGATTTATCTAAATGATATCCATAAAATATTTAAACAACAAATGAATCGGTAATTTGGCCCCTAGGATAAAATAAAGCAATAAATTACATTAATTTTGCAAAATTAGGTTAAACATGCTTTACATCTATTGCATTCAATTTTATAGAGAAAGAAAAACGTCACTTACTCTGGTTGACGACTCAGATGAAAAGCCCAATTCTTCTTGGGATGGAATTCACAAACATCACCACTTGGGAGCCTCCCTATTCTCTGAGAAATTGAGGATAATGGTTTATGGGAATCAAGCTCAAATTTGGGAAAAGAAAGCTACTAGAATAATATGATTTTCTTGAGAGAATTTTAGAGAGGGTTTTTCTTCTTTCACCAATCACTTTCTTGTTAAAAAAAAACTTCTTCCTTCTCAAGTCTATTTAGGCGTGAGAGACTGAGAGTTAAACGTGGGAAGTATTCCACGTTTTCGGATAACTTCCATACGTGGGAGTTTTCTTTTAAATTTATTTAATTTAATAAATTAAATTAAATAATAATTTAATTAATTAATTAAACAATTAATAATTAATTAAATCTAATTTAATTAATAATTTCATTTAAATCATATTTAAATGAACATCTTTCATACAACCTATAGTTTTAATTCGATTTATTTAATTAAATCAAATCAAATTAAATTAAACAATAAATTAATCTTCCAATTAATTAATTACTAAATTAAATATCACATATTTAATCTAACCTATATTTAAATCATATTCAATTATATTTCTCTCATAACCTATAGTTTTAATATGCATCTAATACGCATTAACTTTAACCAATAGTTTTAATATGAATCCAATTCATATTAAATTAATATTTGAACTCCTTTAAATATTTAATTCTCTCATAAATTAATTTTGAAACATATCCAAAATTAAATTTATATTATAAAGTTTAATTAAAATATAAACTTTATATTATAATGTATCATTATACATTATACTATTTCCCTAAGTGAATTTGATCATTTCAAACTCTATTCAAGACATACTTACCTCAATACCCTTTATGAGCTAGGAAGGAGACCTAATGGTCCTACGTATCATAAGCTCCAACGATACAGGATTAATTGGCTAAACTCATTAACCACATTAATCAATATTCGTTAACTGTGGGTACACTCCAATAAAGACCCATAGTTGTACTCTTCCCATTGCAGATATATTTTTGTGTCCACAGATATAGACCAATAACAATAAGCTAGTCCTTCACGAGTATTTGTAACATCAGTTGTGTCAAAATTATCTGTTTACCCCTGGGTTACCGCTATATTCTTAAGTATCATTGCTCCTCCAATGAACTGTTTATGTTCAAAATATTAAAGAGAAACCCCTCTCGGGCTAGTGAGAGGGTAGGTCCCTTTGTTCAAATTCCAGAGACACCACTTAAGGAAACACCCATCTACTTACCCTATAGTCGGGAAGGAATGAATCCATCTTGTATTATTATGTTCCTAGCTCCCCAGTTAGTCTTGTCCTCAAAATGGTATGCATATTATGTCGATAAACTGGTCACTCTCACCCATACAAATAAAAGGACAATCCCTCGTGAATAGGAGTTCATAATGTTGGGGTTGATGCCCTAAAGTCTCGTATGTTGTAGTTTGTAAACAGTTTGTACGAACGTTTGTGTTGTTAATATATGATATTTACTTCACATCTTGTATTTTGCTCAGTTACATGTTTTATTTGCTTTACTATAAACCAATAAACATAAAATCCCTGATTATCTGTATGTGACTCAAGCATGTATGTGGTGACATACAAGTGAATCATGTCTTGAGTGATAACCAAAATGGTCTGTAGTATATGGATATAGGAGGGAAACCTTATCCTGGTAACGCTACGGATGTGACCCGCTTTGTGGAATGGTCACAAGTGTTGTGACTTGTCACAGATGGTCTGATCCTGATCATTCGTGTTGGGGACATGCGAGCGGGGGCATTCTATACAAAGAGTTTGTATAAGACCTAACCACGAAGTTTAAACGTCTCGTTATATAACATCATTCATGACAGAGACTTCACTTCACTAGGATGACCATAGGTAACATGACCTCAATCCTAAGTGAGTTGGAAACTCCTGCCATTGAGGGCGGTCATTTGATTTGTATGGATGCAAGTGGCCAGGTCGCCGATTCAAACCTACCATTTTGGGGATTCGTCTGATTTGGGAGCTGGGAACTCAGCTACACAAGATGGAATTTACTCCTTCCCCGAGGTAGGGGTAAGTAGATAGATAGCTCCCTTAAGGACTGATTCCGGGGCTTGAACGATGTGGCGCCACACACCTTCTTTTGGCCCAAGAGGTGTTCACACATAGTTGGACTATGTTGTATTGTTCATTAGAGGAATCAATGGTACTTAAGGAGTGAGATGTAACTATAGGGGCAAAACGGTAATTTGGCCCCAGCTGTACTTACGAGCATCTGTGAAGGGTCATCGTACTCATGACTGGTTATATCCGATGGACACATAAATATATATGTGGTAAGAAGAGTTCAACTATTGTTGTTTAGTGGAATGCTTGACAGTTAACGGATGGTGGATCTCGTGGCTAAAGAGTTTAGTTAGCTATTCACGAACTGTTGAAGTTTTGAGCCACAGGTCCATTAGGTCTCCTGTGTAGCTTGGATAAAGTCGAAAATCAATGTTTGAGTTAATTTGAAATGTTCAAATTGACAAGAGGAAGTTCGATTATGTATGATATAATTGGACTGGTTAATTATATATGATATAATTGGTTAAATGTATGAGATACATTATTTTGGAGGAAATTAGATATAAATATGATTTATATCAAGTAGAGGAGAAAATACTATAGTAGATATGTGATATCAAACTATAGGATAAAAATATAATATGATTATATTTATTAATTAATTAATTAGTTAATTATATGATAATTAATCCAAAAATTCACGTTCGGACATGGGTTAGTGGGGCAGCGTCGGTTATTGTAACCGATGAATTAAAATGAAAATAGTTTTCATTTTGATCAATCATCCAAAAGAATTCGCAAGCGTGCGTTGGTGAAAAGAAAACAATCGCTTAAAGAATCGAGAGCTTATATTATAGTCGCCTCGCGCCTAAACGATCGCACACTTGTTCCTACACGATCGCATAGCTTCTCTAAACGTGTGCCGATTTTGTTAAACGATCGTATACCATTTCCTAAACGATCGTTCAGTAATATTTACACGATCGTGTAGCTTCTCCTAAACGATAAGCATTTTTCTATTCCCACTTGCTTATCGCCTACACGATTCGTGTTTTCTTCTTCGTCTAACAAATTCATCAAAGACCACGCTTTGGGTTCTCACTCCGAGAATACCTGGGGCTCTTTTCTGATGGTGTCGTTCCCGCGGCGTTCGTGTTCATGCGGTTGTTTGTGCTGCTATAATCGACGCTGCTGCTGGGCGTTGGTTGATCGGGTGGAGGGTTCTGTTGCATTGAGTTCCGAAGTGTGAAAAACGTCTTCAACCGGTATGACACCCATTCTCTTGTTATTTTATTGTTCATAGAATGCCGTTAATGAAGATTTGTTTGCATAACTGTGCGTCTGAATGTATAATATGTATTTCGGTCATTGTGAGATCGGAGAGATCCGAACATGCTCATAGAATTCTTCGGTAAGAGATCCTTCACATAATACACTCGGGATTAAGACTAAGTTGCCTAGGTAATCCTGTCAATGGAGTTACATCTATTAGTTACTATTTCGCAGTCCGGTCTTATGCAAACTCATGGCATAGGATACCCCACACGCATGTCACCTACATGAACGTGTTCGATCATTGCATTTGTATCAAATAGAAAATTGGTCATATCCATATTGTCACCAAGATAAGGTACCCATCTTTATCTCTATATTATAGACCCATTAGGTTGTATCTTGAACATTATTTCCCGTATGTCTCCACATAACATAGGATGTTAACTTATTGGATTTATGGTTATCAAGAGAAAAAAATACAATAATTATTGAAATAATATCAATAACTTTTTATTGATGACAGTCAATTATTTACATTTTCTATCTATGAGTTTTAGGGCATAAAACCCAACAGAAATAAAATAGACAAATTTTACAAATTCATAAGTATACAACTCATATGAAATATATTAGACATATATAAATAGAAATAAATAAATAAACAAACATAAATAAATAAATTTATATTAATCAGAAATAAATAAATAAATAGACATATTTAATAAAACAATATCATTATCTATCTATCTATATATATATATATATAAACTAAACTAAACAGTCTAAACTTAGTACTAGAAAAAAAAATCAGTACTTGTGTTCACGTCTCACAATGAACAGCTCTGCTCAAATGAACTCGATGACGACAATAAACGAACAAGATCGGTGGTGAATAGTCTAATAGAGCAAAGTGGGAGGAAGAAAAGAGATAGAGATTAAGAGAAGAGAGTGTAAAAGAAAAAAAAATAACTAGGGTTTCAAGTTTTCAACCTTAAAAAGGGATTTGGTTTGGGGCTTTTGGGCTTTGTTCTTGGACATGGGCCAAATAAATATTAAATAAAATAAGTATGGGCCAAATAGATATTAAGTAAAATATTAAATTGCTTGCAAAATAAGTATATATATTATAAAAAATAATCGGGGTCAGGGGAATGCCTTCTCAGGTCGAGGACCCTAAAAAAGTCTCCGACCTTATCCCTAGTCAAACCAAGGATTTTCCGACCCAATTGGGTCGGGGCCCCATAGGGATCCATCCCTTGGATTTTTTGTCAAGCCTAGGGACAACTATATTACATGCAATATAAATTATGTAATATATGATATATAGTCTAGGTTATTTGAAATAATATTCACATGCTATAATGTTGTAAACATGTTATAGAAAAATGATTCATGTAAAAATGCCTCGTGAAAAAGTACAATAGAGATAAAGCGAAAGGATTTTGGGTTTTTCAAGTAAGTAGTAATCCTATGAGTAGGAAGTTTGAATTCCCAAATTTCAATTCCTAGATATAGGTTCTTTAAAAATGCACTATGGATTATAATATTTTGCAATGAATTTCAATGGATTAACTTCAAGTATAATTATTAGGTTTGTTTAATATGATATTTGTTTATGCCAAATTTTGGATAAGGAAAATCACACCTGACTTTCATATGACAACGATAGTAAATTTATAATTTGAGGAAGAGAGCATCTACAAAACAAATAAAAAGGGTTTCGATGCCTAAGTCAATATGAGAATTATAAAGTAGAAAAGAAATTAGTACTTTCAAGTTACCTCTTCTAGTGTTGTTATGATCAATTTATAGTTTTTCTCCTCATTCCCCAATCCTACTTGGAATCGGAAACACCTTCATGCTCCAAAATGTACCAAAATCCTAGAGTTTCCTTCGACTTGGCATGGCCTCAGCTTGGGCCAAGGCTAGGTAAGCTCAGCCTTAGCTTGGGTAAGGGCAAACAGGATGGTTTGGGCTTGGCTCGTGCCATTTTTCCTTTTTGGACCTCTTTTGATCTGGCTATCCCTTTTTTTTTTTGGTCTAAAACTTAATATTTTCACTAGAAGAAATTTGGGCTTTAATGTCGGTTGCCAACCGACATTAAAGATAGTATTATTAAAGCCCTTTAATGTCGGTTTTAAACCGACATTAAAGGACTTCAATAACATCAATAACATAGCCTTTAATGTCGATTGCAACCGACATTAAAGGTCTTTAGTGATTAAAGGTCTTTAATGTCGGTTGCAACCGACATTAAAGCCTATTTTTTTTTAAATTCTTAACCGACATTGAAGCCCAAATCTGTCCCTTTTTTTTTAAATTCCATTGTCAAATCCATTTTTTTTATCAAATAAGTTAAAAACAATATTATATGTCTTGTGTTGGGTCAGGAAATGTCCGTGTTTTATATTAAAAAGTATAAAAAATTTTGCATGGCGAGCCCATCAATATTTGTCTTCCACCTATGAATTTATCCACAAACAAGAATCAATATTTCTAATCCATTACATATGAATCAATATTTGTCTTCCACCTATGAATTTATCCACCAAAATTTGCAAAACAATACCAGAACCAGAATATTTGCATGGCGAGCCCATCAATATTTGCTTTCCAATCCATTACATTTACATTCATTCTAAGCTAGCATTTACATTCTATTGAGACAAAAAAACAAGAATTACATCCTTACACAAATCGGCCAACAAAACTTGCCCATTGGGTCCAAATTACGTCTATCTCTCCTTGCATATATGCATCTTTTGCATTGAACTACAAAAAGGAAAAAAAAAAAAAGAAAAAAAAAGAAGATAAATTCAACATAAGTTTACGTCCATTTATTAAATTAAAGCTAGTACTATATAAAAAATAAATAATTTACGTACGAGGCTAGCATATTCAACTAAAAAGTTTTACATTATCCATATAACTAAAAAGTAAAAAGCTCCCTAAAGCAACACCAAAACTTCAAGCATCTAAAAAGCACACCAATGGATACAAAACTTCAATCAAATGAAACCACAAAAAATATCTCCAACTAAAAGATGCTATCGAGAGCCAATCTTAGATTATCTAAACAAGATTCCAAAGACGAATTAGATTCAAATTGTATGTAACTAAAAGCAAATACAACACAGAAATACATCACTGAACTTCTACTATCTATATGTCACAATTGCATTTTACCTTCCTAAATCGAAACTAAATGCTAATCAATGCATGAGCATAGACAAATGTTAGTGAAGCCCCAAGCTGTAAGATGTTTTGTTCGTTTCAATGCAGATATGACTTAACCTTTTTGAAACAATGGTGCTCTACTAATATCTCGTCTATCCAAAATAAACTCAACTTTCTCCCAAGTTCTTTACTAGTTAGACTACGTAAATAGTCACTAATTCTGATATGACAAACCATTACAAGGGCAAGAAAATGTAGAGAATGATTATCAAGAATATACAATAAAAAGATTACAGACGATCATCGTATCGGACGGTAAAACTTTATGATTTTTTATATATGCAAGTCTTTGAGTCAGCTTGCGCACCTTAACTATTCTCACAGAGGAACTATGTAGGCCTACTAAATTTAGTTACCAAAGTAACTCATAGAATATTAAATCCTGCATAAGTGGCTACAGGCTTGAATCATTCCCACTAAGCTCTTTATCATTTTCATGGCCTTGACCACTAGTCCAACCCATGGTTGCTTAAAATTCGATGTAAATAGCCAAAGCCAAGAGAATTTTACCAAAAACAGTAACCTCTTTACAAAATAAAGGTCTTATGTATAGAGAAAGGCCCAAGTTAACTGCCTACCTACCCAAATAAGTAACAAAAATAAATTAAAGAATCCAAGATCTGAAACAAAAATAAAACTAACAGCTGTAAGATAATAAAGCAAAAGAATACTAATAAAACCAAAACGACTCAACAGTGGTTACACCCAAAATTCTAGGCTTATAGGTTCCCCAGCTTTACAAAATGACATACTAAAATCTCCATGCTTGGTGGTTGCAAAGAATCTACAAGTAAAATATCACCATAAAGTTAAAGAGTAATAGAACGCTGAGGTATATAACACAACATACCTGCAATGACGTTAAACACGACACACTCTGTCGGTCGCTCTGGAATCACAATGTGAATGAGGATCCAAAATGGTGGGTTTGCATTGGAACTAGAAAAAGATAAAAACCATGATGATCATTTAGAAGACGAATGTTACAAAACAAAAATCAGAAAGAAGGTTTTATCGAAAGGTAACAACATTAGAAGCTCTCTAATTAGAGCATATATTAGACACCGTGCCTAGAGAAGGGGAAAAATCATTTAGCATGGATTTACAGGGCATTCTAACATAAATAAGCGTAGCCGTAAGATGAACTTTAATTGTACAACTAAATTCCTTCAATTCTTGGCATATACAGAGCAAAAAGTTTCTAGAAATGCAAACAGCTCAAGATGGTATACGATTTATTTCATCGTAACTTTCTTTGAAATGAAACCACAAACCCACATGACTAATCCAAAAGAAGATACAAAAATAAATGAATGTGAACCTCGGAATTCTCGCACATGTCTCGGATGCACAGGCAATAGCATTCAGCTTGCCACACCAAGCAACAGCACTGGAGAAAAAAAAACTAGCAGAGAGTTGAAATTGAAGCTCCTTGAAGTTAAAGCATAAAACTACCGAACTAAGGTATTAGTCATTGGGTGATTTAAGGAAGAGATCTAAGGAAGAGATAAACATCTATAGTAGGAAAAAACTTAAAGATCATCAGGAAGGTACTGATGCTTCATGGAAAGGTCCATGGCCCGCTTCAAATGCTGATTGCCCACATCAACAACCTCCTTGGGGAGTCGATTCAAAGCCTCCTTCACATCAATATCATAATATGAATCATACAGATCGAATTGAAGACCTAACATAGTAACACAACCCAAAATCAATCTCCACGGAACAAAATTTGAAATCAACGCCATAGAAAAAGAAACGATTAGGGTTTCAATTACCATAATTACGGAGGCGTTGGGTCGATCTGGTGATGAATCCCTAATCTTCTTCTTTGGGTCAATGAATGACTGCAAAAAGAGTGTCATTTCGATCTCTCTCCTTTCTTCCTCCGGAAAAATTTACTCTATGATTTTTCCGTCAGAACAAGATTTTTTAATGAACATGAACTTCAGGCATGGACAAACTCAATCTATGAACATGAGCTGCACAACGGCTAGATCTGACGTATGGCTTGCAAATTGGTGAGAGTGAGAGAGAGAGAAAGAAAGATCGGAACTTTAGGCGGTGGATCTACTTTTTTGTGGGTTAGAGAGAGAGAGTTCGACATACCAAAATTTAGGATTTACACATAACAAAATTTAGGTCTTTCTTCTCAACAACAATCAACAATCAATCAATAGATTCTTTGATTTACACATCCAACAATCAATCAATAGATCAGGATTTATACATAACAAAATTTAGGATTTACACACCTAAACATTTGTTCTTCTCCGAGCGATGTTCTTCAAGACCTATAGTATTTAGAAAAAGAGATTTCTCTAATACGAAATTAAATTTTGCCTCTTTCTTCTTTGAAAACAACAACACAATAACAAAAGTATGAGTACAATCTTAATCATACAACATTTCAGTTTTAGGTTCTAAAAGTTTATTGCATGGGATATGCACAGTATGAAACAAAGCATGAGATAGAACTTCTTCAAGTAACTTCATCAATGTTCTTGTCCAACAATGCTTACATCCATCAGCTTTAAGGCTTATATCACACAATAATTGTAGTAAACGTTCCAAAAGCTTATTGACAAAATTGTGAAATCTTGTTTTCTTGGTTAGGTGAATCCACAAAAATTTAGCAAAAGGTTCAAGCATTATGCACGAAAATTTAATAGCAAAAATGGTTACATCACCTTCCGAGTTATTTAAATAAATTATGTGAAGAAACTCGAGTGCTGCATCAATTGTAGAAATCCAAGCATCTAAATTATAGGGATTAAGTTCTAATTACAACCATAGATACTAAATTTTAACTATATAACATTGGTTCCACCATATACAAGTAAAACTACAACAACAAGAGTAGTGGGATGGGTCACTCCATTTTTCAAATTGAACCCCAATTTGTTCAATAGAAGTAGTAGAATAAACGACAATGAACTCAATTAGGCATCAATTCATTTCAGTCAAACAATACAATGAGGTAACCGATTCTCATATTAACGGACTCATTGGCAGAGACGAACAGTAAAGAAATGGATATAAGAAAATATCATACTAACGGACGACTCACTGACATACAAACAATATATAAGATAAGCATCAATTCATTTCAGTAAGAAAATGGATATAAGAAAATATCATACTAACGGACGTGATAGAGATCGACCACGGCAAAGACGACCCACTAACAGAGACGACCTCACTGGCAGAGACAACCAACGACCGATGACCATATCGGTTTAAAATCGACATTAAAGCCCATCTTCAATGTCGTTTTAAAACTGACATTAAAGATCCTTTTTTTAAACCGACATTATATATTTGATTTCATTTTTTCCAACCGACATTAAAGCCCGAAATTCTTCTAATGTTCATAACAAAATGTCCATTTTGCCCTCTAGTACAAATTAGCCTATAATAATATTGATTAAGCTGGCTTTAAAATATACCTTAATGATAACGATGATAAATATATAGTATAAAATTTAAAGAATAACTTAATGAGAACATAGTGTCAATAAACAATCATCAAACAAAACTTTTAAATGGAACAATCATTTATCATAGTATTTTTCAAATATACTTTCGAATGCAACTACTGTATTGCCTAAAAGACATCTTATACGATGTTTTACAATATATTTCATTATATAACAAATCTTGATATATTTCATTATTGGTTTAAATATTTCATACACCCAATATTTCATACCGCCTAACCAATTTAAAATCTTCAAATATAATAACTCTAGTTTAATATATTTGAGCAAAATCTCTTTCCAACATTAATAACCTTTGAAAACATAGAAAAAAAAATTCTAATATATAGCTTCCGACTAACCAATTTAGAAACTTCAAATATAACAATCCTGATTTAATATATTAGAAAATTGGCACACAAGCGATACCTAATTAGTATGGCATATATATCAGAACATCTGTGGTACACATTAAAATCAATATATATTATGATATATGCGTGTTACCAATATGTAATATACTGACTCAAAATAAACGATAGAATATATTATATACAAGCAAATATGGAACATACAGTATATACATACGAATATATTAACATAAAAAGAAAAAGAAACAATGTACGCAAATTATTACAAAAAGAAATTAAAACGAAAGAAATTATGTGTACGTGATAAGAAATCATCATTTGATAATTTGTCTTGCAGTTTTACAAAGAAATTATTTGTATATATTTTAATTGTGATATTTAATTAAATTTAACGTACCTAGCAAAATATTTACATGCATTAGTTTGATAAAAGGTATAAACATTATTCATAAAAACATTATTTATATTAAAAATACAAATCTCTAAGTCAAAGGTTTAATTCCTTCATACCGCAAACGTTCTACTAAACAAAGGAATACTTTATACGTCATACAAGAAAAAATGAATTAAAAAAAAAAACATTCTTCAGTTATTTTTTCCCTTCAAATCTCTTAAAAGATTTGGTTTGTGTATTAAGAGTTTGTTAAATTTTAGTTTTCAATTTTAGTTCATCTACTTTTAATAAATATTAGATTTAGTTTCTCAAAATTGATTTTGGTCAAAATTAATTAAATAATAACTAATAATTTTCATGCAAAGAAACCTATTTAAAAATATCTTTTAAAAATTATAGTGTAAATATTAATAAAAATAAATAAATAATTATGAAAAAAAAAACAATAAATTAACGAGATTAAATATAAATTTTGAAAATACATAAATTAAAATTAAATAAAAGTATACATTTAATTAACTTAAAAAAAACACAGCGACACAATTAAATGTACAACCACAAATTATTGTCCCGAAAAGGGAAAGGAAAAGAAAATTATTATTATTATTATTATTATTATTATTTAAAAAAAGCAGTTGATAAAGGATGGCCATTGGTTAGGCAGAGATGAGGATTGCGGTGGCCCACTAAAACTCTTGCCTGCCTATGTACATTTCATTTAATTCCAAATAAAAACTAATTCTACCTAAATAAATAAATAAATAATAAAACTAACTGTGGTAAATTAAAATTTGTGTAACCATAACTCAACTGAATTCTTTCACTTCTATTATATTAAAAAAATTGTGAAAGAGAGTCTAACATAGTGGTAAATTGATAATTGACATGCATTACTTTTTATGAAATTAGTATTTTAAATTTTCATACCATATTTATCGATCAAATTATATTAATTTTTACATTTTTAGGATGAATTATAAGTCAAAAGTTTAGATTGGGTTTGATAACCATTTTGTTATTTATTTTTAGTTTTTGAATATTAAGCTTTTAAATACTACTTCTATGCATAAATTTGTATATTTTCTTATTTATGTTGATATTTTAAAAAATAAAGTTTAGTTTTGAAAATATGAAAAAATATTTTTCAAAAGTTCGTTCTTTCTTTTGTTGTTTAGAATTTACTTGAAGTTTAAGCATTTCTTTCGTATAAGTATTTTAATTTTATCCGGATTCTAAAAACACAAGTTTTGAAAGTAATTTGTTTATTCTATTCGATAACAATTTCGTTTTTTTTATTATTTATTATTTTTTGTTGTTCCCAATTTTCTTACTTTAGTTTTTACGTTTCTTGTATAAATATTTGCATTTTTAATCAAGTTTCAAAAATAAAACCAAGTTTTAGTAAAGCTACTTTTTAATTTTTAAAAGTTGTTTTGGTTTTTAAAAATTTTGTGGATAAGAAAACATATAAATAAAAAAAATAGTATTTATAAATTTAATTTTTTTAAATGATAAAAAATGTTATTGCACAGGGTCTTAATTTTCTAACCTTACCGTTTTAGATGGCAAATAACAAAAGCAATAAACTCATATGTGTAATAGTGCATATAATTTAAATTCTCAGAAACTAAAAAGTTGAATTTGATAAGCATCTCATTTTTTTAAATTTACTATTTATTTTTCGTAATTTTTATCTATATTTAAATCTTTACTCAAATTCTAAACACAAAAACAAGTGTTCAAAAACATTTTTTTGAAAACACTCCTACACTATAAATTTAAAAAAAAAAATTGTGATAGTGTTTATAAACTTAATTTTTAAAAAATAAAAAATAAAAAAATAAAAAAAATATAAAATGGTTGTCGAAAACTTGCTCCCAAGAGTTCCATAATTAAAATATTTATATAAAGTTATTAATATTTTTCATTTAAAAAAAAGTTTAGCCCTATCCTCGACAATAATTTATTTATTTTTAAATCTTTGTATGTTTATTAGAAAAAAAATGACTAAATCTCTCGACCAAAGTATGTATCAATTATTATCGACATAGGCTCATATTAACTTCTTAATCTATTTATAAAATAAAATAAAAATTTAAACAGTGTCGAATTATCGAGAACTTCTTATTGCTAAAATGAAAAAGACCTTACATTTATATATGAACTACTATTCTTATTGTCATTTATTCAAAATTGACTAACTAAAAATATACCATACCATTTGAGAGACATGTTTGAAAATTCTACTTTAAATATATGGCTAATGGATATTATTTTTAGATAATTATTTTAAATGACAATACTACTGAAAATATTTTCAAATATAGTAGAATGTCACTTTTTATCAGGGTCTCTTACTAATAGATAATAATATTTTATTATATTTATAAATATGTAGCTCATTTTTTTATATTTAAAAATAATCCTTAATTTTGGAAAAAATGTCAATAAAAAACAATTTTATAATATAAATGTGTGTGTATATATATGTATAACAAAATTTACTTTATTTTACTATATTCATAAAATAATAATAATAATGATTAGGAAAAAAAGAAAGGAAAAAAAAAGAAGAAAGTGTTTGAGAAGAGAATCGATAGGGATAGGTGATAGATGAAGAAGTGAAAGTGATTTATATTATCTTCATATCTACAAAGTTCTGAGCTTTCTCTACTCTTCTTTGGTTTGAGATTGCTTCCACCCATCGCCCTTCTGCTTCACCTTCAATCTCCGAATCTCCATCGCAGGCCGTCTTTGAAGCTTTCAATCAAAGGTTCTTTGAATCTTCTCTTTCTTTTCCGTCTTTCATTCTTTCCTTCTGCTCCATTTCTACTATCCAATTCCCAAATCATACTTTTCCTCGTTCTTCTGCTTTAACCCTTCTCACATTTTCTTCTCTTAATTGACTTCAGTTACTCCCATGGCTTCCACTTCCACCAAGGATGTTGCTGCTGGTAAATTCTTAATTTCGTTTCTACCAATTCCATCCATCACATACTCATACTCTGTATTCTAGATTGTGGGTGTTGGGGGTAATTTGTGGGGGCTTTCTTTTTACGTGAAAATAAAGGGGTTCTTCTGTTCAAGTTCCTGTTTAGATTTAGGCTTTCATTTTGAGTGGCTAGAAATGCATATCAATGGAGACCATTTGATGGTTTTTAGGAATTTTGTTTCCTGATTAATTTAGTCTCTCGATTGGATATTAACTTTCATGGAGTTAAAATTTGTAGTGGAATTGCCGTACTGTGGTTTAAGTTAGTTGTAATGCTGCTTGTTCTACAGAGGTAATGGATCGTTTGATAGGCACAATGCAATATGGGTTCGACTCCCTGTAGGACCTCATTTCTTTTAGCGTGCAAAAACGAAAATACATGCTGGGTTGTTCACCCTTTTCGAGTCTAGATAAGATTTTTTCCGGCAGGATAAGGAGATAAGCCTAGGCTCAAAAGAATATAAGGGTCGTGATCAGTGGAAAGAGAGAAGCAAACAACTTAGAGTGTAGGGGATGTTTCTGTTGATGTGAAAGGGTATATATTTAGAAGAAGTTGGCATAGAGAAAGCTAACCATGAGTTTCATGTTCTATTTCAAAAAGAGAACTTTATGTGCAAACCTTCTTGGCTGATCTTCCCCCTACATTCATCTTCTTAATATCAATAATCCCGTTACTTTTTCCATTTCTTCATCCTTTTAGAAAATTATAGTTTCTTCTGAACTCTTTTCTCTTTTAGTTTCCTTCTGATAATCTGTTATCCATTTGCAGAAGAGAAGACAGCTTTATCAGAAAACAAAAATACCAAAAGCGAAGCACCTAAAAGTGAAACATCCTCTGTAGAGCAGCAGCCAGATAAACCAAAATCTCCCTCTGCTTCACCTCATGAAGGAGAATTTCCTCCAAATCCTTTTGATTTCTCAGCAATGACTGGTTTGCTTAATGTATGCCAGCTTCTTTCATGTCTAAGATATATTTAATTTCTGAAGGACTGCCATCTATTTGGTTTTAATTTAATTAAACTTTTATGTACTTAGGTCTACAATTACTTTGTTGTAACATATGATTACGTAATTGGTTGATTTTATTTTCCATATCAAATGCGACTTATAAATGACATTTGAGGTGAGGAGGAAGCAGTTTGTAGAATTTAATCTGCATGCAAACATAAGGTGGATGCCTAAAGTATATATGAGAGTTTATTAGTCCATGATCAAGCTGAAAGATGATAAGATAATGGTAGATTGCATAAACTCTTTCATTTTGTTAAGTTTTGGATGGGGAACTGATTTGTGTAAGGATATTATATACATGTCATGAGATACCCAACTACCAAAATTTCAATGTATTGGGAACCTAAAGGTTGCATAGGAAAATTAGGAGGTCTTTTAGTACTGAAAAAAAATTTAAGCTTAATTGATGTTGGATTTACATCTCAGTTGCATGTGAATCCATGATGCCAAAAGATATTTTAAAATTTTGATGCTTGAATACATTTTTTTTTTTTTTTTTGGGGGGGGTGGGTGGGTGGGAGAAGAGCACAGTTTAATTGGTAAATGAAATGGTACTTGAATACAATTTTATGACTGAAAACTTTTGAAACATGTTAAGAGGAAGTTGTCAAGGACCATTTATTTACCAGAGAAAAAGAAGATTGAATTTGTACTGCATATGTTCTTTTCACGCTTAGAAATGTAAAAGCAAAAGAACCCTTTGTTTTCCGTGCAGGATCCTAGCATTCAAGAATTAGCTTCTCAAATAGCAAAAGATCCTGCATTTAATCAGATGGCGTCGCAGCTGCAAAAGACTTTTCAAGGTGCTTCTGCTCAGCAGGGTATTCCTCAGTTCGATACACAACAATACTATTCTACCATGCAGCAGGTCATGCAGAATCCTCAATTCATGACAATGGCTGAGCGCCTTGGCAATGCATTAATGCAGGTTTTTGTTGTTGATTGAATTGAAATGCTCTCCTCTTGTTCTCCATCCTTTGTTTGCGAGAGCATGTCAATAGAAGATATAATTTTATTTTACAATTTTCCAGGATCCATCCATGTCTAGCATGCTGGAAACTTTTGCAAATCCATCAAATAAAGAGCAGCTTGAGGAACGAATGGCACAAATCAAGGAAGATCCAAGTTTGAAGCCAATTTTAGATGAAATAGAGACTGGTGGTCCAGCTGCCATGATGAGGTTTTGGTTTCTATGATTAATTATTTACAATCCTGCATCAATTTTTGGAACAAAATTGTCTGCTAAGTTAGATACCGTTCTGTTAAACTTTAAAGAGAAAATTTGCTTTCTTAGGTACTGGAATGACAGAGATGTCTTGAAAAAATTAGGCGAAGCAATGGGTTTTGCAGTGTATGGTGATGCTGCCAATGCTGAAAGTTCTGCTGCAGATGATTCAGAAGAAGTGGGGAATGATGATGAATCTGTAGTTCATCAAACTGCTAGTGTTGGCGATGCTGAGGTACATGATTATTTGTCACAAATTTTCATCCTCCAGGTCTCTTTCATTATGTTCATATGAAAGAACTATTGCAATCCAATCATCAGATGCAGCCTCATTTATAGAGGCATATCATACTTGGAGTTTTCTTAACTAGTGTAACATTAACATATTTCATAATGTTTGCATTTTTGTTGTGTTGTTTGGTTGTCATACTTTTCTCTGCTGTTTTTTTTAGGTTGTTTAAATCTTAATGTATTATTGGAGTAATTTTTAGTTTACTTTATTCATGATTCAATGATATAAGTATCTTTTAATTCTAGTGGTAGTTTCTTGAGAATAGTTGAGTTGCATGGAAGCTAGACCAACATCTACAGTGCGTTTGTGTTTCTTTACCTGTAGTTACAGCATTGTTAATATATTGAGATTAAAAGTAAATATAAGGTGATATCACTAGGATGACTCAATGCCCTTCGGTGGTGTAATTTAAAAAGCCCATGGAGAGCTATTTCTTCCTATCATAACTAGATATAAGGTGATATCTATAGTTTGCTGTTTGTCCTTCCGATGTGGCAATACTGAGGCTTATCATTTCTATCTTCAATATGTTTAATAAGATTTTGAAACTCTGTTGCATATTATTCTTTCTTCTTCTTCTTATTTTTTATTATTTTTTTATTATTTTTATTATTTTTGGTTTTTGGTTAATAGAATTGCGTTAAAATCATCCATTTTCACTTGTTAGTCTTTTTTTTTTGTGGTTCACCTTAGATCAATTTATATTAATACAAATAAAAAATATTTTTATCCTTATCAATTTGCCTCAATGAAATAAATTTTCTTTGTCATTTATCAATAAAATTGTTTCCCTTCTCAAAAAAATCATTATCGATTTGCCTCACCCCTTTGTCTGTTTAGAAATAGTAGAATTAAATAATTTGGAGTTTGTTTCGTGATGGAGAATATTAGACTAGAGCAGGATGATACCAAAACAATAAGAAATGACTTGCTTGATCCAGGTTTTGTTTTTGTTTTATTTAGGGCTTAAAAAATGCACTAGCAGCTGGTGCGAACAAGGACGAAGAAGATTCAGAGGGAAGGACCGCATTACATTTTGCATGTGGGTATGGTGAGGTACGATTGGTTTTTGTTGGAACTTTTTTTTTTTCCAAACTTGTTCTTTTCATTATGTTTCAAATTCTTAACATCCTTGTGTACTTGGGATGTTGAGTAATTTGCCTTTTTATTCCTGATAAATTGAAGACGAGCACTAAGAAATCTGATGACCACCATCTAGGATTTAATAGCCTACGAATTTTCTTCATACCCAAATGTTGTAGGCTCAGGTAGGTTGTCCTGTGAGATTAGTCAAGGTTTATGCAAGTTGGTTTAGACACTCAAAGAAATCTGTGTTCTTGGAAAATGCTATAATTTTTTGGTGGTTTTGCATAGATTAAGGTGCAAACATACAGTTGCGCTGTTAGCTAAATTGGTTGTACGTGGTCATCCAGTTAGCTAATGCTTATATTTTTTTTTTATTTTGTACTTGGTATTAACCTGATTCAACTTCTGAGATGGGTAAATTCTTAGTTACATGTGCTATCAATGAGCTTCCTATAGTGCCAGTTTTTTGGCATCAATTTGCCTTGTTTTTGTATTTTCAACTATGAATCTGGGAATTTTTGCCTTACTTTTGAACTGAGATATGACTAATCACCAAACACTCCCTCCCCTCCGAACAAAAAAACAGGCGAAGTGCGCTCAGATCCTTCTTGAAGCTGGAGTGAAGGTGGATGCATTGGATAAGAATAAGAACACTGCACTTCATTACGCAGCTGGTTATGGCAGGAAGGAGTGTGTTGCACTATTACTTGAGAATGGCGCCGCAGTGTAAACAAAACAGCCTTTAGAATGACATTACTCCATTCAATACTCTTTTCCTTACTCAATTTCACTGTTCTCTCCTTTTCTTCCTGCAGCACTCTCCAAAACTTGGATGGAAAGACTCCCATAGACGTTGCCAAGCTAAACAACCAACACGAGGTGCTAAAATTGCTCGAGAAGGATGTTTTCCTCTAAGCTTTGATGCCACAGGAAATATTTTGTGCCACAATTTGCGCACACCATGGGCGTTCCAGTGTTGTGATTATCTACGTTCGAAAAAGTTACAACTTAATTTAAGTAATGTGATTTTCATTAGAATGCTATATAGTTAGTGAGACAAAATCCGTTCTATTATGAGGTGTGCTGTGTGAGCCTTTTGTTATTTGGCATTGTGCCTGGGATTTAAGTACTGTCTTGCTACTTGACAAAGAGTACCCTGTGTTCAATTCTTTCTCTTGTTTTTAAATAATATCCAAAATCAAATTTGCAAAAGGTGGTAGATATTTTACTTGCTTGGTGAAAAGAATGAAAAAGTTGTTAATCTTCTGAAGCAATTTGTTCTCTCTCTCTCTCTCTCTCTCTCTCTTCATAACAGTAAAAGTTTTTGCATTTTTTCAAAGAGAAAAAGTGGGGTTCAAATGCCTATGCTTGCATTTTATATCTTCAAGCAGGTGCTGTAAAATGTTCCATTATGCTGCTCAGATCTGAAATCTAGTGGAGAAAGCTAGGAAACAAGTTGGTTAAAAAACACTTTTTTGTTTCCTAAATTTAACAATTTAGTTATAGAAATTTAGTTGGTAATGATTCAAATTAAGTGTGCAACAACTTAGTCCTTATAGTTTATATATATATATATATAAAGACTCTCGATCAATTTATTGATCTAGAAATTTCATTAAAATTTAAAAATATTTTTCATATTATGGGCTAAATTGATACAAATTGTAAATTATACTGATTAAATTGTTACTATCTAATTAAACTTTTGCAAATTTGAAAGTAAAGACACTAAATCATTGAACTAAAATTTAAGGGTTAAATTTCACAGAGATCAATCATACTTTAATTGTTAATAGAATCGAGAGGTGGAAAATACATGTTATAATGATATTTTAACCATGCGAATTATGACAACGTTAATAATTGTCTAGGCATTAGGATAGGCAGACTTTTTTTTAAGAAAACGAGTAGTGAATTGCATAATGAACAGTAGTCGTACCTTGAGTGCTGAAGATTATTCCAAATGCTTTAAAAATCAATTCCAAAGAGGGCCTACCTTTCTCTAATTGTAATAAACCCTTCATTCTTCAACCCACATTTCTGCACCTTCAAAACTGTCAAAAGCACAGCACATGCCAACACACGAACTAGTAATTAGAAAGACAAGTCACAAGTCACAAGTCACAAGTCGCCAATTTTGATTATTTTGCATCAGAAATTACCCAACCATACAACTCTATACACTTTTTTTTATTTTTATTTTTTAGTTTTAATTAAGTTTTAAATGAAGGATGTACTTACCTTTATTTTTAATCAAAGTCTACTTTATTAATGCATGTAGCAACCGTAATTGTATTTATGAGTGGCTATAGTAGCTACCAAGCTATCTAGGGAACGTTTGAGATAAAGAGTGGAGTTGTGAACTTTAAGAGATTGTTTGGGAGGTTGAAATTTTATTAGAATTACTAGGAATCGGAATGTTGGAGTGAATGAGAAATCAAATGTGGAAATGGGATTGTGAAGCGTGAAAATGGTGGGAAAGATGGTTGGGTTGAAAATTGTGAGAATGAAATGAGTTTGAGATTACAAATTGAATTCAAAACACTCAATTTAAACATGGATTTTTGGATTGCATTACATTACAAATCCATTTCATTACGAGTTCTCCAAACAACCTCTAAGGAGTTAGTGAATTTTTGGACCCATCGTGTAAGGAGAAAAGATAAATTTTTTTTTTTTTTTTAGTCATGGACCCACACACTCCTTGGGTTAGATAAGGAATAGTTCACAATTCCAATTCTACCAATTCTTGAGGTTTATAGTGTAAAAAGTTAATAAGAGATAAAATTGATATAAGCAGTTGTAAATATAACAATCAAACTCAAAGCATTAACATATATATAACATAATGGAAAAGAATTTGCTATAGTAAAATTCAAATCCATGTCTTAGAGTCTATTAGTGATAAACCAAATTGCTAGTAGGAGTCTTTCAATAATAGAATCTCTCACCGGTAGATTTTGTCATATTTACAATTCTTTAAAAACGTCGCGATATACTTCATTATTAATTTTAGGAATGCTACTTATTATAGTCAAATTAATATTTTTCTGACATGGCCTACAAATTCTTTAGGTCAACAAAGAGTGTTGTTCACAACTCTCGGTCAACTCTTTGGGCTAAATACTCAATTACCTTTGGGGAAGAAAACCAAAATTTTGATAAAGGTGAGTACCATAGAAGTGTAAAGGTTGAAAAGCAAAACAACTAATCTCCTTCTTCACTCCATCTTAAAAGAAAAACTTTATTTTATTTCTTGAAACTCGAAAAACTTCCATGGGGATTTGTGGGATTCTTAGTTTATTAACGTGCTGGTTGCTCCAAAAAGCAGCAAAACCCAATTGATTTGAACAGGGAAGTGCTTCCTTCCATTCCATTGAGAGTGGACTTTTGATTTTTGCAGCAACAATTTTGGAGGAAAAAAGATCCCCTTGAAAAAACAAAGTAGCTTTGATACTGTTGTTGAAATAATTAAAGCTACTTGATATCACTGGTGAAAAATTAGGGTAATTCCGATGCTACGGTTAAGAAAATAGAATTGATGTAAAAATAAATGTCTTGTTTGTTAAACAAAGAGTAGAAAAATGAACATGAGAGTGAAATTCAAACTTCTTATTGAAGTAGGAAAAAAATTGGTGATACTCTCGAGACATGGTAGCTCACCCTTATATAGAACAAAAATACCTATGAAGTACAGACACAGATACGGCTACACGATACGGATACGACGATTCGTCAATTTCTATAAGATACGGATACGTCTAAGGATGCATCATCTTTTATATATATTTTTAATATATATATTTCTGAAAAACGAGAATACTAATATGTTGAAGATACATTTTCTTTTTCTTTAAAAAAAATCTAAGATATAGATAAATTTAGCATACAAGTTAATAATAATAACACAAAATATAATACAAACACTAAAATACAATATAAAAAAAACAACATCTAAGATGTTGAAGTACAATAATTAATAAAAGTCAATAGAAAAGTGACTCATATTGCAAAGAAGAAGATTAGAGGGAGAAGTATCAAGATAAACAAATAACTTAATTGTTGAAAATATTCAAATGGTTTATATTTTGGTTGACTTTGTGGGGATTGAAATGTGAAGATGGAGATTATATGATTCTAGTCTAGGGTTTGGTCCGTTATTTTTTTTCTTTTAGTTTTGGACTCGAGTAGTGAGCTTTTTAAATAGGTCGCCTAATTTTATATTGGAAAAGATTAGATGAGTTACTTGTCTTTTTTCTTTAAAAAAAAAAATACGCATAGAAATAGATATGTCAAATCGCGTGTTAGATACATATCTGAAAAGTATCTGAAAATATAGATACGTCAAATTACATGTCAAATACATATCTGGAAGAATCAGTATCCGATACGGGTCTCATATTAATTCTTTACCTCACGTGAAGTATCTATGCTTCATAGAAAAATACGAACCTAATTAATACTATTAACTTACCATTTAAAACAATATTAAAAAGAGAAACTTACAAAACATTAAAAGCTTAAAAATAACAAACAACTTAAATTTTACATCTAAATTAAATAAAACAATAAAGTTAAGAAACTTAAAAATTGAAATTGAATAAAGGAAAACCTTTGAGCATTCAAAATCATTATAAGTTGACCCAGAAGACTAATGAATCAAATTAACTTCTTATTCTTCTGCCTTTTCAATTCTCATTTCATCTAAATTTTTGGCTTCACCTGCTGCTTTTCTTATGAATTTGGGAGCAATATCGTTGAGCAAAGAGAAATCCCCTAGAAGAAGCAAATTTTTTGATCTGGATTTGAAGAAGAAGAAGAAGGAGAAGTTGATGGAGGAGAGAAAATCATCCTCTGTTTCAGATGTCGGAGCTTGGAGTATGAACATTATCAGCTCAGTGGGGATTATTATGGCTAACAAGCAACTCATGTCTCAAACTGGCTTTGCCTTTTCCTTTGGTTTGTTTCTCTTCTTTCTCCATTTTTTGTTTCTAATTTCATTACCTCTAGTTTTGTAAGCAATTCAGAGGTTCAGACTTGCTTGTTGCATTTACGGCATTTCAGACTGAAAGTCACTTCCAAACATGAGTTTAAGTAAATTTCATACCATCAAATTTGATTTCAAATTACTAAAATCATGTTTAGAAGTGATTTTTTGTGGTTCGTGATAGTAATTTAAGTCTTCTTTGATGATGATTAGTTTTTTAAAATTAAACTTATAAACATAGTTATATTTGTGAGTTTCTATAAAAAGAAAAAAAAAACCAAGTGTAGAAAACTAAAAACGAAATCATTATCTAACAAGGCTGTTCGTAACAATTCTATTCACTAATTTCTACCACAGAAGATTGACCTACGGACTCTTTGCTCCATCCCTTGTCACAATTCTCTTTCATTTAGCTGTTTGGATTGTAGATGTAGATCCAACTAAATTGAATTATGATGTTAAGGAACAAATAGTGGAATCTGGTCATCACACTCTTCACATAAGCATAGCATTACTGGTTTCCCTTTTGATGAAGAGATTAGAACACTAAAAAGAAGGAAAATGACTGAGCATGTAACTAGATGATAAAAAATGAACTTGAAAAGTTCCATTTTCAGGTAGCCAGTCATGCCAGAGGCCAGCTATCGATCCCCCGTTGACTGAGCGAAACGGCTTTAATCAAACTTCTCAATAAATTATGAATGATCCTTATGAAAATGATTGTCCCATATGAGTGTGTTTTCTAGAGAAAACTAAAATGCATAATGCATCCCTTTCATTTCATCAATTAGTTGCTTTGATCCAAGGCTTTCCCTCTTGTGTTTCAGCTACAACTTTAACTGGATTTCACTTTTCTGTAACTGCATTGATTGGTTGGATTTCAAATGCCACTGGCTATTCTGAATCCAAGTCTATTCCCTTCTGGGAGCTCTTTTGGTTCTCGATTATCGCCAACACGTCGATAGCAGCCATGAACTTCAGCCTCATGTTAAACTCTGTTGGATTCTATCAGGTTTAATTCTTGCTCCCCTTACTCTTAAGTCATCACTCATCGTCATCGACGATAACTGAACTTTGTCACTACTTTATATGCTTGTAGATATCAAAGCTGAGCATGATACCAGTGGTTTGTGTACTGGAGTGGATTCTTCATGGAAAACAATACTCAAGGGAAGTGAAGATGGCCGTTACTGTGGTCGTTGTCGGTGTCGGAGTCTGTACCGTGACTGATGTCAAAGTTAATGCCAAAGGCTTTCTTTGTGCCTTGGTAGCAATCTTATGCACATCACTACAACAAATTGTAAGCATTCTCTTTTCTCCCTATAAAATCACTTGAAATTCAGCATTTGAACTCTAAGAACCTAATTATGAAACATCAAACTCAAATCTTTTGCATTGATTTAAACAGTCAATAGGTTCATTACAGAAGAAGTACTCAATAGGTTCCTTTGAATTATTAAGCAAAACAGCTCCCATACAAGCACTTTCCCTTCTAACAGTTGGTCCGTTCATTGACTATTGCCTTACTAGCAAATCTCTACTGAAATACAACTACACTTTTGGTGCATTTGTAAGTCGTTATTCCGATATCTCTCTTTTTTCGAATCTTGTATTCGTTTCGCTTTTACTTCTGAAGTTCAATCTATCCTTAATGAATGTTGCAGTGTTTCATATTATTGTCATGCTCCCTAGCTGTGTTCTGCAACATCAGTCAATATCTGTGCATCGGGCGCTTCTCGGCCGTATCATTCCAGGTTTTAGGCCATATGAAAACGGTATGCGTGCTGATGTTGGGATGGCTTCTCTTTGATTCAGAGATGACATTGAAGAACATATCAGGGATGGTTCTTGCTATTGTTGGGATGGTGGTGTATAGCTGGGCAGTTGAAATTGAGAAAAAAGCCAATGCAATGGCCATCCCTCAGATAAAGAGCCAACTTTCTGATGAGGAGTTGATGCTGTTGAAGGAGGGGATGGAGAATAGTAGTTTGAGAGATGAAGAGCTTGGTCAAGTCCCAAAATCATAAGAATCAGTTCTTTTTGTTTTTTCCCTTTCTTTTTGATCTTCCATTTTTTACCCACCAATGTGGATATTAAGGTCCCCTAAATGGTTATTCTAGAAGGTTGACTTGATTTATAGATATTGAGATTGTAACATTTGTGTTTGAATAAAAGTATTTGAAATTGTTGTGCAAGTATATGGTGCTTAAGAGATAGTGACATGAATATATAAAGAGGAACATCAGAGAATATAGCTATCTACTTTTGTTACAAAATCATTTTCAAGGTTAAGTTAAAGGTATTCCATATTTGAAATTTGGTTAAAATAACATTTTGATTCCAAAAAGTTGGACCACCCATTTTAGTTTTTACAATTTTAAATGTGCAAATTTAGTCAATGAAAGTCAATGTCATCTTAGTTTTCAAAGATCTCTTGCAGGTGCATGGAGATAAATATTTTTGTTGTCATAATAGTTTAGCTCATTATTTTGTCCATAGAGTGATGGAAGATCACCAAACTTCTTTGCTAGAAAGTTTGTTTCTTTTGTGGCTTATTAGGGTTATCTCTCGACATTTGATTATTTAAGGTCCGGTTTGATAACGATTTTGTTTTTTGTTTTTGAAACTTAAGCCTATGGACATTACTTCTATCTCCAAAATTTTGCCTCTGTTTTCTACTTTTCACCCATGGTTTGAAAAACCAAGTCAAATTTTAGGAACTAAAAAAAGTGGCTTCCAAAAAGTTGTTTTTGTTTTTGAAATTTGGTTAAGAATTCAACTATTGTACTTAACAAAAATGCAAATCATTATCATAAATGTGAATGAAATAAATTTAATTTCAAAAACAAAAACAGAAAAATCAATCAAAGGTTACCAAACGAGGCTTAAGTTTCTCATTTTCTTAAAAAATAAATTTATAATTTTTATTTTAAAAAGATACCAAATAAATATGTATGTTAACATTTATAGAGGAAACACTAATAGACCATGTAAATATATTTCTAAAATCAATAGAGGGCATACTAATACACCATGTAAATATATTTCTACAATCCATAGAGGGAATGCTAATAGAGATTATATTGTTTCTAACAAAATGAAGCATAACAAACAATAACTGAAGCTGCCATTCTATTTATAGTTATTTTGAATTAGCCTTAAATTCTAGTTTCTAGAAAAGTTGTTGAGTTCTATATTTAGAGTTTGTGGTGGTGGAGTTAGATTAGTGGGATTTGTTGTTGGATTTATGCTGCCAACTAAGCTATTTTTAGCATGTAACACTATCATTATAGTGATGGTTCTCCAATTCTTTTTGTTGAGTGAGATAGAGTTAGACTTGTGAGATTTGAGTGAGATAGAATTAGGATCGAACAATCTTTCCTCATTAATGCCACCTGTATTTGATGGTGAAAACTACCAAACTTCAGCCTAGTATAAGTGTACACTATCGAAAAGTAGTAGTAAAAATGTTGGAAGAATTCCAAGACGTCTCTCAAGGGAACGATTTTTCAACAAAATTCTCAAGCAACAAAATTTTTCTCAAAGTTGCAATTATAGTAACAAGAGAAAAAATTGATTTGAGGTTTTTGGTAGAAAACTAATTTGACAAATAATTATGAGAAAATGGGGATTCAAACATGTCCATGCTCATTTTTTAAAGTAAATTTAGCATAATATGAAAATTTTTAACTTAGGCCAATTTCAATGCATTGGTGAACCGAGTTCAACGTCTATTTGATCTCCTAAAAAGTATCTTTAGGAGGTTAGGCCATTAAACGTAAATAATTAAAAGTACAATCCCTTGGTTCTATAGGTTTTACTCTATGTTTAGGGTTAAAAACTAAGTTCTATTTCTAGACTATTTTCGTACATCACTTTTATGAGAACCAAATTTCACCTAACTTTTTCGATATTAGATTCAATTTTAGTATACTTAATCTAGATGATCAAGCTCGACTAATAATAATGAAACTACAATCAATAAAAGCATGTCAAGCTATGAATTGAGGCAAGTTACTATATTTTACATGTTAGGTTTTTGCTATTTTTTGTAGGGCATTCACATACTTGAATTCCGAAGAAGAACTTAGCTCATGATTAAAGAATTAAATAATGAACATTTAGATGGAAATAAATTTATAGTAAACTAAACAAGAAACAAACAGATCTTAAAAAAAAATACCGAATTGAAAATTAAAAATAAATTAAATACACAAGATATATAAACTAAACTGGTAGAAAATTAAATTAAAAAAATGAAACACATAACTTAAAGTAAAAATAAACTTTAAACAATGAATTACAATACAATGAACCTTAAAACTTGAACAAAATGAAATACACTAGCCTTGGATCTATCTTGATTCAATCTTTGTCCGGACGAATCAAGATTGAACACCTTTTGAAAGAGATCAGGTCAGTACAAGTGCTTCAGCTTGATGCTTCAAGAAATAATAATAAAAGAAAAAGTAAAGAAACATAGATGCATAAGTGTAGACTTTTTTTTCCCTTTGTGCTGGAGAAGGAAGAATGGATGAAGAATGGTTCAATTGGAGAGCATTGGTCCTTTTTTATAAAGTTGAACAGGTGCTGGCTACTTCTGAAGATGAAGAGGTGGTGGTTGCTTTTCAAGATAGGAGGGTGTCACGAATTTAGTGGGATTTCCTAGTTTTGGGAATTTTGGGAGAGGATTTTCAGCCCTCTCGAAAGTGCTGGTTTGACATTGTTCTACTTGGTAATTTTGTTCGTTTTGCTTGCAATATTATAGTATAATGCAATATATTTTACTATAATTCTATAATTGAATTGTTATTGAGTTTATTCTATATTCTTGAATATTGTACTTGTTAGGAAGGATCCTAACAGAGTTCCCCTAATTTGTAAGATTCGAGGAGAGAATCCCTAAATTTCAGCCTCAAAATCAAATAAGCAATTACCTTTTTGTTGTGGTTGATTGTTCTAGCAATCTGGTTTTCTGAAATGTTGTAGTAATTTGACTTCAATCAATTTTCTACAAAAATACACCAAAATTAAGGAAGTTCTTGTCAAATTCAACTTCTTTTTCAACTAAAATAAAAAATGTCATCTATGAATTATTTTCTATTTAAAACTTAATTTTCTGTGAAAAAGACTAAATGTATGAATTTTACCTCAAAATCCTTAGGTTTAGAAACTAAATAATTCTAAAAATGAGAATTATCAAGTCACCAAGAAGGCAAGGCTAAGGCTTGTCTTTATGCAACAGTGTCTCTTGCCATATTTAATAGAATCATGGTCTTGAAATAAGCAAAGAAGATGTGAAAATTCCTCAAAGGTAAGTATGAAGAAGATGTGAAAATTCCTCAAAGGTAAGTATGAAGAAAATGAAAGGATTAAGGGCATGAAAGTGTTGAAATTGATGAGGAAATTTGAGGATGTAGATGAAGGATTCTAAGTCCATTAAAGAGTGCTTAGACAAGTTGATTTAGATTGCCAACAAGGAAAAAACATTAGAAATTGATTTATTTGACAATAAATTGGTTTAAAAGTTTTTATTCTCAATGCCTGAGAGGTATGAAGTAACCATTGTTTCCTTAAAAAATACTAAGGATCTCTCTCAACTCAAAGTGATAGAATTAGTTAGTGCTTTGCAAGCACAAGAGCAGAGGAGGTTGATGAGGCAGGAAGGGAGCATTGAAGGGGCACTGAAAGTCAAAATGCAACGGGAGAAGGTGCAAGACAGAAGAAGTGGAAAGGGAAGTGGTTGTAGTAGCTCAGAACCTACGGTAAAAGATATTGGAAGTGTGAGTTTCAATAAGGGCATTGCATGCAAGCACCATGGGAAGCAGAATTATTCACACTTTAGATACTAGAGAATGCCATATGTGAAGTGTAGAAGGTGCCACTTAATAGAGCATATTGAAAGGTTTTGTTAAGAAACTCAACAGTAAAGAGGAGCATATGCTGCAGAACAACAAGAAGAGAATTAACTTTTTGTGGCTATCTATTTCCATTAGTCACTCAATGTGACAATTGGTTGGTCGATAGTGGATGTACCAATTACATGACAAGTGAAAAGAGTTATTCAAGGATCTTGACAAGTCATTTAAGTCAAAGATGAAGATAGGGAATGGTGAATATCTAGAAGTAAAGGAGAAGAGCACGATATCAATAGAAAGTTGTGCAGTAACCAAGTTGATTACTGAAGTGTTACTTATTATTGAGATTGATTAAAACTTGTTAAGTGTTGGTCAACTAATATATAAGGGATTTTAATGTATTATTTGAAGACGAAAAATGTCTTATTTTCAATCATGTGGAAATGAGTTGTTCAAAATAAAGATGCAAAACAAGAGCTTCTCATTGGATATACTTGGGAAGGAGTATATAGCTTTCAAGTGCCAAGTGAATGACACTGAGCCGTGGTAAAAAAGGCTAGGAAATTTTCATCAAAAGGGATTGCGGTATTTGCAAAAGAATGAGATGACATTTGGAGTACAATTTGGAGGAGCTAAAGACAAATTACAGAGCCTGTTTAACAAGAAAACAAAGCAAACAAGGTTTTCATTCAAGAAGTCAATATAGAAAGTAACTGAGAAGTTAAGCTCATCCACACTGACTTGTGTAGACGTCAACAAACACTTTCACTGAATGGTAGTAAGTATTTCATGATCTTCATTGATGATTATACCAAAATGTGTTAGATTTACTTCATGAAACATAAATCTAAAGTAGCTAAAGTGTTTCTAAAGTTTAGAAGATGGGTTGAGAATCAAAGTGGTTATAAGATTCACGTGTGAGGTTTGATATTGAGAGTAAATACACATCACAAAGGTTCAATTTCATATGTGAAGAAATTGGGATAAAGCATCAACTCGCTACTCCATATACTCCACAACAACATACAGTAAGTGAGAGGAAAAACAAGAGTACTATAGAGATAATAGAATGCATGTTGCATGAGAAGAACTTGTCAAAAGAGTTTTGGGTTAAAACAACTAATAAATCAGTCTTTCTATTGAATAGACTACCAACAAAGACATCAGATAAAAAGACACCTTACAAAGCCTGGTTTAATACTAAACCAAGATTGAAAAATTTGAAGGTGTTCGTTTGTCTATGCTTGTCTCATATTCCACGAGTGAAGAGAGACAAATTGAGTGAAAAGGTAGAACTAAGAATCTTTGTAGGCTTATCATGGTGTCCAAAGCCAACAAGATCTATCATCCTCACACAAAGAAGATGGTGGTTAGTACATATCTTCAGTTCATGGAGGATGAGGAGTGGGATTGGATGGAAGAAGTGGAGGTGAAGAAACAAGAAGTTTCTCTGGACCTTGATGAACTAGTCGATAATGCACTAGTTAGAGGGGCTAGACTGCTGAATGAGGTGTATGGGAGAAGTAGTGTAGTTGTGTTGGAGCTTGTAAGGTATGAAGAAGCTAAACAAGATCAGAAATAGATGGAACCAATGAAGGGGGAATTGAGGATGATAGAGAAAAACAGGACACGAAAACTAGTAGAAATGCTTCCAACCAGGAAAGTGATTAAGATATTTTTGCCAAAAACCCCGAATCAATTTTCTCCTCCCAGCAGGAAAGTGATAAGAAGTAAATGTGTTAGATTTTGATGTAATTTTCTTATTTTCCAATTTTATCCTTTCACAATTATATTAATTCAAATGGTCCTTTTACCATTTTACTAAGCCTTCCAAAACTCTAACGTGTGCACATCATAAAATTAGCGAGATTCAGCCCACATTTCTAGCGAGATTTCCTTCTAGAACGAGATTCTCATCACAAAATTAGCGAGATTCAGCCCACATTTCTAGCGAGATTTTCTTCTAGAGCGAGATCCTCATCACAAAATTAGCGAGATTCAGCCCACAATTCTAGCGAGATTTCCTTCTAGAGCGAGATCCTCATCACAAAATTAGCGAGATTCAACCCACATTTCTAGCGAGATTTCCTTCTAGAGCGAGATTCTCATCACAAAATTAGCGAGATTTACTTCTAGACCGAGATTCTCATCACAAAATTAGCGAGATTTCACTTGTCGTTCGACCTCTACATTAATCGAATCCTCAACCCTCGACTTCTATCAAAACAACAATATTTCTCTAATATAAAAGGTCTAATATTTCTCTAATATAATAAGTTTTGAAAACAATCATATTAATATAAAAGGTCCTAGTTTTGAGGGGATAAAAAAGGAGAGTTTTGAGTGGGTAAAAAAGAAGTTTTAATAACTCATAGGTTTTCTTTATGGGCTTAACAAACATGGTAATAAATTCTCACCCAACTCAATAACTCATACCCATTTATCAAAAACCCCCTTAGTAAAATGTAAAAACACTATTTAATATGTTTGACAAAGGAAAAAATTAGATAAAAGAAAATTACATCAAAATTATTAAATAAATATAATTAATAATTTGTTCTTTTTTATCTCTCTTGCTGGTATTTATTGTGTTTATAATTTTTTTTTTACTCATCTTGATTTTAGAATCTCTCTTTCCATGACCGGGCAAGGTGGAGATACCCTTGGTTTCTTTGCAAATTTTTCTTTTTTTCTTTTAAACTCGTTATTGTTCAATTATATCTTAATCTCATCATGTAATATAGTCATTAGGTTCTAATATCACATTAATTAAAATATTTATCGTACATAAGTATTTTAGATCAACAGGTAACTCACTCTATTTTTTTTCCTTATATTTAATTTGGTTTCTTGAAGTTCCAAAATTATATTTCAATATTGAAATCTAATTTAACAATTAATAAAAATAACATAAGATCAATATTTCTATACAGTCAATAAATTGACAATATATATATTTTACAAATTTCATATACAAAGTAAGATTTGTTGAAGGCGAAGCTTGAGTTTGAAGATTTTTTTCAGTGAAAGAAAGGAAGTGTAAAAGTTGGAAGACTAATGAATAAAAGAATATGAGCATTCAACAACTCATGTCCTTGTTTTGTTAAAAGCTTTTACGAAAAAGGCAATAACTGAAATTTATGAAAATTTAAGAGATCAATCCATAATTTAGGAACCATACACACCAAATTTATATTTAATTATGCAAATTTTAGATGGAGAGTGAAAATTGTGTCCCATCCCAAAATAAGAATGGATGACAATTCACCTTTTCCAGGTTCAGTTGCACATATACATAGAAATGAGAATTCAAACCTATGACCTCTCGATCAATAGATCGTTAAATTAAAACGATGGCAAATTAATTAATTAGCTCAAGTCACATGACCTACAGAGATTTCAGAAACTTCTATTCTCTTTCATGGTGATTTACATGGAAGCCTCAGTACAAATAACATGCCAAGGTTGCCAATGCCAGCACAACATTTAGCAAATCATTAATACCTGGTCTAAATAATAAGATTATCCATCTCAACTCCAGACTTTTATACACGAATACCTGCAGCACGACACAGGACTTTTACGACCCGGCTCATTCTTACACTAGGAGTACCAAGTCTGAAGAATCTGTGCAACAAAGAATGTCAAAAGTCACCTCTATTTACTTGGAGTCAGTTCTCGTGTTTGATCCCCTCCCTATCCACCCTTTTCTCTTTTCTCAAAGACTATGGGAACATTTGGTCATTCTGCTTGCTGGTCTCTTCGAGTTTTACGCCCGGCTCTTCGATTTTGAGAGAACCTATATCTAAAGCCTGCAAGTGCAATGTAGACATATAAACAAATAAGTACTAAAGATGACACGTCAGTTTTTTATTATAGTTTTTGGAAATTTTCATAAAAGATTATGTAAGGGACAAGAGAAGAAGAAAACTCCTCAAATCTAGGGGGCTGCAGAAAGCAAACTCAAGGAGGAATCCTTCTAGACGTAATTTCAATGAAAAGTGATAGTTTCCTATTTCAACACTTTTAAAGAGAGTATTTCATGGCTTTCACTTTTCAGAGATTTTTCACCTTTGCGCTTGTAGCCTCGGGTGCTGCCTTTTCTAAACCTCTAGCACTCTCAGGATTAACTTCCTAAAAAAAAAAAAAAAGAAAGAAAAAAAAATTAAAGAGCCCATACAGAATCAAAAAGCATGCTGGCACAATATGTCATGAATGGTAGCTTGAATGGGTAAATGTAACACAGCATGGGCATGAACAAAAATAGGACATACTATTTTCAATTAAGAGCATACCGGATCTTTGATTTCAGATTCAACCGTTTCTCTTTTAACCCTGCTTGGGATGGGTTTTCTGTCCAAACAGCAAGTGGAAAGCAAAAGTTAAGATACTAAGGATTGAAAAGATAAAATAAAATAGTAATCAAGTATAAAATGAAATACCTCTCTTCGTCAACTTCCATATCCGAGTCTGGATCCCATCTCTCATCCCTATCCTCCTGATCTTCCTCTGCCTAAAGAGGATTACCAACGACATAATAGATGAAGTAGATTGCCAAATTAAATGTGTTTTCAATTTCCTCAGAAACAACAAATAGGAGGGAAATGGAACAGATTTTGCACCTCAAGTATAAAATTTTATCATACTAAACCCGTGTTACCATTTTACATCTTTCAACAAATTATTGCCACCATGCCTAGAAGACAAGCAACACCATAGAGACACAATGGATCTATTTGCATATGGAGCAAAAAAACCATGGGCGTGAACTGCATACAAGTTGTCTTAGACTGAGAGACATGAGGGACAGCGAAACCAAAACCAGCAGGAAACATGTGACTCATTTGACAGAAAGGAGTCACATCCAATAAAGTTCAATAAGCTTATCAACTCAACTCATGAATCGGACTGTCCAACCTTTGCCATATATGGAATTGGAAGAGGAAACTACCAATAGAATCAATCATATATAGAATATCTCAAGCTGCCCAGGTGACTAGCAAACCATCACCTCTAGGTTAAATCCAAACACCAAAGGTATTTTAAGAAATATTACGAAAACTTGAATTAGTAATCAGTAATGCTAATGACTTATTAACTACTAAAATGAAATGTGATAGTTACAAACTGTATCATTGAAAAATTTTCAGCAGTTGTTGAAGCTTGCGAAATATGAGGTCAATGAATAATTTCATGTTATAAGAAGTCAATCCAAAATCATATCTACAGTGCAACTAATAAGAACTCTTCTATATCTAACTGTGCACGTTACAACATAGAAAAATGGAAAAATTAAAAGAGAACACTAATGAAACAAATTATATTGTGTTAACCTACCTCTGGGAGTTCAGTATCAGGAGGTCTTTCTTGAAACTGAACACTGGGTGCATGTTGAAGCCTTGAAAGGTATTCAAGCAGCTTTCCCTGTATTTCTTCCAACATTTGGTGCGTATTCTTGTTCTCCATATTACTGGGAGCAACATGCAGAGTGTAATCAGGGCCAAAATACTCATAATATTCATGTTGTGGCATTTTGTCATCAACCTCCATCCCTAGTGCAACTCCTGTCTGCATGACATGTGACAGTTCATTGCCAAACAGCCAGTCAGAAAAATGATATAGATATGAGATAGAACTTTAGATTAACAATCTAACATCAAGGACCAAGTGACTTCATAGAAAATCTAAATACCACACCCAGTGGCGGATCCAAAAATTTTGTTGACAGGAGACTTTATATAATTTTGTAAAAATGCATGTAATGAGTGAGGCTTGAACTTGGGTCTAGAGAGGGTTAGAAAGAAGATTAACTATTAAGCTCACCAGTGGTTTTGATATTATGTCAATTTTATATATACATAAAATAGAAGTAGCATAAAATTGGGAGGGGGGCTTGAGCCCCCGGCCCATACTAAATCCGTCCTGACCACACCATGAAAATAGTAAAGCGCACTACTGTTATAGTCACAGAGTTTATCAGATCTCTCCATATGAACTTTTGTTCTAACTTGGAACACATTGGCATGTTATACTTATAACATAAAAGAAATGGGATGGATCAAAAGGAATGTCTGATGTCCCACTGATCAGAAGCTTCAATAAAGATACTCACTGCTCACAAAAGGAGTCAACCACACTCTTTGTGTAAAATAGATTTTGTTTAAATTGAGTTGACCGGTGTCATATAAACTGAAGAGAACCTTTGAATTATGAATACTTTCCATTATGAGCTAATAGGATCAAGTGGCGCACTTCCCAAAACAAGCACAATCTTAAATTATAACATTCGCCTCACTCATTATGAGCTAATAGGATCAAGTGGTGCAGTTTCCAAAACTTTGTACCCAGAGATACGAGAAGAAACCAACACTTCATCATACAAAAATTATCGTTTGAAGGCAAAATGTGTACCTCATAGCACCAGCAGCGAGCAACATTACGGATGGTATAGCCACCCCCACCAAGCAGTAATACAGGCACATTGAATGATCTCATATATCTAACACACTCTGCATGACCTTTTATTGACAGGTTAAAGCATCCTAGCCTATCGCCAGAAAGAGAGTCAGCACCACACTGGAGAACAACAGCGCCAGGTTTAAAAACTTCCATAACTTTTCCCATTATAGGTTTGAACAAGAAATGATAGCTCTCATCATCAATTCCATCATCCAATGGAACATTAAGGGAGTAGTACTTTCCTTTCCCATAACCAATGTCTCTTATATCTCCTGTACCAGGGAAATAATCTCCAAATTTGTGGAACGATACAGTCATGACCCTGTCAGTTGTATAAAAAGCCTCTTCAACACCATCTCCATGGTGGATATCAATGTCGACATATAAAACACGCTGCAGATAAAGAAGTTACAAAATTACATGATGAACATGCAGAAAAACAATAACATCACAAATTGTCAAGATCACATCCCAGTATGAGCTTATTTAAAACAAAACCATGCTACATGAAGTGATGTGATTAAAGATTACAAAAACAATATTTGTAAATCTCGAGTCTTTACCATTAATCAGTGGTGCACAACGATAATATGACATGATATCACAGGAAAAATACATACTTCTGGCAAGAGCTTTAGGTTATTCCAATGAAAGATTTAACATCAGTTAATAGTTAAGTAAACCTCAGGATGGATTAGAAAGAACAATCTAACAACAACTAATAGTTAATGGTTAATAGTTCAGTGGCTATACGAACCTCATAATGTTTAAGGAGCTCCAGTATGGCCAAAACAATATCATTGACATAACAAAACCCAGAAGCTTCACACTTCTTCGCATGATGTAGTCCACCAGACCAATTAACAGCAATATCACAAACCTTATGATTTAACTTAACGGCACCACCAACAGATCCACCAGCATAAGTTTGACAGAAAGAATAGAGTCCATCAAAAACAGGACAGTCCTCACCGACATTGAAGCGCTTAAGCTGTCTCAGCTGGTCTTGCTGCGTTTCAGGGGTAATGCTTTTAAGAAACGCCACATAATCATCAGCGTGAAATCTGCAGAGGACTTTGTCTCTCGCAGGAAGAGGCTTGAAGACCTGCATATGCTGGAGTAAGCCATAATGAGCAAGAAGGGCATGCGTCATTCTGATGCGATGCGGCTTCATTGGGTGACCCTGCCCATAATAGTAGTTCCCAACCTCAGGGTCGTAGAAGTAGCAGACCTTCCTCTTCACACCATCAGGTCCAGATGGTAATGAATTGCCTCCTGTCTCCATATCCCCCACAAAGTGCAAGAATTCTAGGGCAAAAACAGCCAATAAGTAACCTAGCTTGAATTGGGTCCCCAAAATTCCTACTACAAATGGTCAGAAACCACAGGAATTCAATCAGATTTTACATCAAAACGAAATTCAGAGAGAGAATATAAAAAAAGAAGACAATTAACAAGTACAAAGAAAGCAAATTATAGTGTCTAAATTAACGTCAACATCCAGATTCAGGCAAAAGTAATGGTTGTTGAAACAGGATTTTCGTAGCAAAAGTGAAGGAAGTAAAACATTGATGAGAGCGAGAAATGTAATATGGTAAAGAAAGCTTTAGGAAATTGAAACCTTCTGTGAAGAATGAGTAAACACAACACAAAAAGAACAAAAGCCTGAAACTGCGAAGAGAGCAAACCTCGAAAATGGTGGAAGAAGCGGCCCCAATACCTTCCTCACTACGCTCAACAACGAGAAGACCCAACTCTCTAACCTCTTCGGGAGAGTGAAAAATTAAGCGTATATTCCATATTTGGCTAAATACGCCTCAATTTATTTGGCTAACTACCCTTCAATTTTCAGCTTCGATAATATACTAGATTTAAAATCCTATTTTAGTTTCCGAACCATCAACTTTATTCTATTTTGGTTTCTAAATTATGAATTTTATTCTATTTTCATTTTAAATTTTCAAAAGAATACGTTTTAGTTCTTAAATTTTAAAAAATTATTTATTTTGATCCTTACCATTAAGATTTTGTTAACTCTAACAAAATTCTGAGGCCGCTTGTATTTTTAGATGATTTGCATCTAAATGACTTGGTCAATATTAAGTTAAAATTTGTTGAATCTTGATATTTCTTCTAGTGATAAGCATTATGTGATTACAACATTTTGTTCTCATAATACACGTTCAACAAGAAACAAGCTTCATTACTTCATTTCTCTAATTAATATATTTTAGAAACAAAGAAAAACAATGTAAAAAAGGATATCAATTAAATCAATTTTAGCGACAAGTGAATAATCCACCTGAATACTAACAATAGCTTCCTAACTAGATTTGTAACGTCCCGGCTCCATAGGACTTAAACTAGGTTGTTACTATAGAAATGCATGCATATATTTCAAAATGACACTTTTCCTTGATTTGATAAAAGACCAAAATTCATAAATTTATTAAAAGTAAATAAATGAAATTCATTTAATAGGGCACTCTTAAATAATGAAGTAAAGTAAATATCACAATAAAATATTACCCAAAATATCCCATGTGCAAAAAATAAAAATAAAAACTGAAAAATCCTCTAAATTCAACAATTGGCTAAGTTTAAAATCATGAAGACATGGAAAAAATGAGTAGAAACATTGACTAGTCACAGTGGTTTGAATACGGATTCCACTTATCATTCACCAGCATGTTCCTACTTTTACCTTGGAGAAAGCTCACAGAACCAATTCATTGAAGAACACCTTTTTCATCCGAATTTTTCAGCAAAAATTCAATCGGTTCATCATTCTTTTCTTCACTTCAATCTCTTCAATATATTGCAGACTATCATGCAAAGAAATGTGTTGCATGGGATGCAGCTCATGCTTTGAGTAAACCAAAGGAGGAGGTGGTGGGTTCCTTGTAAGCTAGTTGAAGATGAACTTTGAAAAACCCATTTTCAATTTTGTGTAATTTTTCAATTTTCAAAATTTATTTTGATTTTAAAATCATATTTATTTCTAAAATCAAAATTTATTAATTTTACAAATTAATTTCATAGATTAATTTTCTAATAAAATTAATAAATAATTATTTAAATAATTTAAATAATTCTAATTAATTTAATATCTAATATTAAATTAATTTTTACAAATTCATCTTCATATATTTAAATCATATTTTCTCCAATTCCATTTGATTCTAATTTGAATGTTTCAAATTAACTTATCACACTACTCTAGAGCTAATCCATTTCCGAGCTAGTAGGGGAACCTTATGGACCAACAGATCATGGGCTTCAACGATCTGAGATTAATCGGCTAAACTCATTAGACCGATCTAACCCCCATTCATTAACTAATGGGTCACTCCACTAAAGGCCATAATTGAACTCCCCTTAGATATATTATGTCAACTCGATATAACCATGATAAGTAAGTTAACACTTCACAGGTTGTTCGTAATAAAGGCTGGCTCAAATCTCTGTTTTACCCTCGAAATTACCTCTTGTTTCTTAAGTCCCCACTAATCCCTTAAATGAACAATTATTTTGTGATCCCATCACAATACCGAGTCCATCTCATACCAAATGAGAGGGTGGGATCCCTTGTTCAAGCCCTAGAATCAGCACTTAAAGAAACAACCTCTCTACTATCCCTAAAGAGGGCAGGAGTGAATTCCCTCTTACACCCTATGTCCCCAGCTATCTATCCGATCTTACCCCTGAAATGGCAGTCATATTGAACCAGCGCTATTGAGCCAACCTTCACCTATGCAAATCTAAGAGCAATCCCAGATAAATAGAAGTTCATAGTTAGCTCAGGATTAAGGTCAAGTTACCTTAGGTCATCGCTTTGAAATAGTCAGTCTTAAACAGTAAACAACGTTATAAAGTAAAAGTGACTCATTTCATGGTCCACTCTTGTACAAACTCTTCTGCACAAGGACACCCCCACTCCTCATGTCCAATATGAACGAATTAGGATCACTTCGTTTGTAGCACTTTACAACTCCTTGTAACAACTACAGAGCAGGCCGTATCCAATAATGATACCAGAATAAGGTACCCAACCTTATCCATGTACTATAGATCATTTTAACTATTTACTCGAACCTGATCCACCTCTATGTCCCACATAAAGTTCAAGTACTCATCCAATAGTCAAGGGACTTTTAGGTTTATTGGATTTCTATTCAAGCAATAGATCTATTCAATAACACCTTTATTGAATTATCAGAATAAGCTCCATTGTTTACATACCACGAGTTTTAGGACATAAAACCCAACAAACTCCCATTTAGACTAGAACTCGAGTGGTAACTTATACATCTGATATATAAGACTGAATTTCTAAGTTTTATAGAGAAATACAATAAACTAAGGCATCCCATACCCATCTTTTACCATTCGGTATCTCTATACCCGATATTTGTCCCACTTGCCCTAGATTATCTAGTATTTCTAGTCCTACTAGGTAATTCTTAAGCACTTTAGCCGAAAGAATTATTGTAAACATTTTAGTATACAATAGGCTTTAGATAAAACTATAAGGGGATTGCATCTTAATCTCAATAATGGCTAGGAAGCACACTTTCCTCCCACTACTTTAAGGTACTCTCAACTTTTTGAGCAAGATGCATCTGACCTGTCTCAACAACTCTTTGTTAATAGTCAGATCTAGAAATCTTTAAACTTTCTATACTTTGATCTAGTCATTTAGATATCTGAATATCTACAAATGGCTTTAACAATTTTGATTCTCAACAGAGGTTGCTAGAACAAACAAAATTTTTGAAAATGAACATTTCATTTAACACAAAAATACATATAATTTGTTCTTTACAAGATTTAACAATTAAAAACAAGTAGCAACTTCACCCACTGGTTGAGTTGAGCAAATGGTCCTAAGGACAAGTTAGCCTGGTTACCTTTCTCTACTCTCTTCTTGACAAGATATTGAGGACAGTGTCTCCTCTAGTGCCCTTCATCGTTGCAATGGAAATATTTCCCTTTTGCAGCGCTATCCTTGCCTTTCAATCCAATAGACTTCTTCTTCCCTTTCCCTTTGCCTTTCTTCACAAGAATACTCTTACTCTTTGAAGAGGAGGCAACTTCAGGCTTGGAGGATATTCCTCACTTCTCGGTAGTAGGAACATTTACTTCTGACATCAGATCCTTTGTTCTTAATATTGCCTGGTAAGCCTGTAGCTCATTCAGTAAAGTAGTCAAATTTTATTCATGAATGCATTCAAAATTGCAGAAAACTCTTCAGATGAGATTCTAGAATAAAACCAACTTGATATCTCTCTTTCATAAAAGCACCGTTTACTTCTGCCATATTAAAGTGGACCATCATGTCTTAGACATGTTCATAACATTGGTCCCCACTTTGATGCGATTGTTGTAAACGTGCTTAATGGCATCCCTCGTAGAGATTCCATAATCTCTTTGGCAGTACTCATATCCTCATGCTTCTTTTGTCAACACATCAGATAAACTGATGAGGATATAAGCACAGGCTATATCATTAGCTCTGACTCATTGTCATATACATCCCGAACATTTTCGGTTTGTTTTTTAGAGCTAGGAATGGGAGGACAATCCCAGTTAAGAAAAACCGCAAATCGTCTATCACAAGTATCGTGTTCAAATTTGATTTTTAATTCACATAATTATCCCCAATAAATTTATCTGACGCCAACACTTGTATTAATGAACTTGTCATTCTAAAATTTTATATCCAATCAAATGTTCACAATTTTAATAATTTACCCAAGATTATTCTTTTGCAACGATACTATATCAAGACATTCTTGACTAAATACTACCTCCAGAATAATTCATATTCCAATAGTCATTTAGGTACCACTTTTGGTTGGACATTATTAACACTTAATAATTCTGTAAGTGTAGACCTACCATTTTCGGATCTTATAGAACGATATGTGTCGCTTCGAAATGGAAAACAATACCCAAGATGGAACTATAAAACCCTATTCATTTTACTGAAGCCTGGGTTGTTTCGAATCCTATGTTACGACCCTCCGTAGGGATAACCGTCATTAAACGACTAGCAAAAGGCCACTTAAAGCTAACCAGCAGACGCAACATAGGAACCTCACGGTTCAGACTAATGGAGGAGACCATAGGATATGTTGACACATTTCCTTCACCCACTTACTATGAACTACTTCCTCTGTTCACCTTGGTATTGATGCATACATCCGCTTTCCGAAGGGAGGTCACTTCCAGGGTGACACGAAGCATCATATGAATCTCACGGTGTGAACTATGTGGTGACGTGATACTTGAAATCATACACCGGATTTCTGTTTGAACAACTTCCCTTATTCACCAAAATCTAAATTTAAGCTAAAAAATAATTTCCGAAGGGAGCTTAAATCCAGATAGTGAACTTTTAGGGACGCAAGAGCTAAAAATAACATACCGAGTAGGTTATTAATCTCCCGCTGAAGTTTTCTAATAACTCTATCATATAAAAGTTATTCACTACCACTGAAGTTTTCTAACGTTTGGGTAACTACATACTTAGGTTTCTTTTTCCGACTAATTAAAAATAACTCTAAGTCTATGTGATTTATCCATGTATAGCTCTTATAAATAGATTTGAACCTATAATGTCTAGGTGATAAACGCTTTTATTACCTCACATCGCTCACGGATACTCATAAAACTGGTTACCAAGGCTCAATTATTCGGCCATAATCCCCAGGTAGGAGGTGTTCCGTAGACCGTCAACTTAAATACCCCTAACCTCCGACAGGACTATATACCGGTTGAGTTTATAACCCTAGTATTACAAGTTTAACGACCTATTTTAACTAATTAAAACAAGTAGTTAACCTACGTGAGCATGCAACTGTTCTTTGTTATGGATTTTAAATGTCTAACCCAATTTTATGATAGCTTATAAAACTTTAGACATGCTAAACATCCACAACATACAGGCATTCAAAATATAATATAACACTTATATTAAATACAAGAAACCCTAACATGCATACTATATATTATAACAAATTATAACATAGTTTCAATGCATGTTGCATGCTTCCTATGGTGGGATTTTAAATCTAAATGACATACTATATGCACAAGCTCCCGATCAAAGGTAAACGATTGTGTAAGCGATCACTCAGCGCCATCGCACATCTCTTCGCTGCATCGCTTAGCTCCCACCCAAAGCTACACGATCATGTAGTGCCATTACATAGCAAAACAACGCATCACTTAGCTCCCAAGGTAGATGATCGTCTAACGCACAACACCTAAATGATTAACACCCAAGCTACACGATCGTTTAGCGTTTCCTTCATATCATCTAACGTATGAAGCTAAACGATCGTTTAGCTACTAAAGCTCAACGACAATATGAACAGAAGTTGATTGTCTGGAATCTGCAACTCAGCCCCTTCGTTTGTTTCTTTGAATTACAGCTTAATTTCAACTCTAATGACTCCAAATAAATTACAAACTCTTGGGAAGACATTAAAGCTCATCAAACAAGAGCCAATTACAAATTTAAATGGGAAATCAAAGAGAAATTAAAGGCCAAAACTCAGAAAACCATATCATTACAACAGTTTCATATTTTCATACAAAACACCCACCAAACCAGAATTAATCCGAATTGAATGCTTATAAGATGCTCTGATACCAATTGTTGGATCGACAATATCACGCAGTGGAAGAATTCAGGATCCATAAGCATTCTAATTCATTAATTTTGGTTTAAAAGAAACATGCTAAAACAGAGTATAAAGGGTTTCATGAACATACCTTGGCCGAACCATTGAAATTTCCATTTTCAAGCTGTAAAATCCTCTAAATCCTTGTGTATACCACCACAAGATCTTCCCTACTATCCTCTTGATGCTCTAGATTGAGTTGTGGGACTCAAAATAAGCTGAAATCAAAGGGAATATGGAGAAAGCTCACTGAACCAACCCATTGAAGAACACTTTTTTCATCCAAATTTTTCAGCAAAAATTCAATCAGTTCATCATCCCTTTCTTCACTTCACTCTCTTCAATATATTGCAGACTATCATGCAAAGAGATGTGCTGTATGGGATGTAGCTCATGCTTAGAGTAAACCAAAGGAGGAGATGGTGGGTTCCTTATAAGCTAGTTGAAGATGAACTTTGAAAAAACCATTTTCAATTTTGTATAATTTTTCAGTTTCCAAAATGTATTTTGATTTTAAAATCATATTTTATTTCTAAAATCAAAATTTATTAATTTTACAAATTAATTTCATAAATTAATTTTCTAATAAAATTAATAAATTATTATTTAAACAATTTAAATAATCTAATTAATTTAAAATCCAATATTGAATTAATTTTTACAAATTCATCTTCATATATTTAAATCATATTTAAATATATTTTCTCTAATTCCATTTGATTCTAATTTGAACGTTTCAAATTAACTTATCACATTACTTTAGAGCTAATCCATTTCTAAGCTAGTAGGGGGACCTTATGAACCTATAGATCATGGACTCCAACGATCTGAGATTAATCGGCTAAACTCATTAGACCGACCTAACCCCCATTCATTAACTAATGGGTCACTCCACTGACGCCCATAGTTGAACTCCTCTCACTGTAGATATATTATGTCCACTCGATATAACCATGATTAGTAAGTTAACCCTTCATAGGTTGTTTGTAATAACGGCTGGGTTAAATCTCTATTTTACCCCCGAAATTACCTCTTGTTCCTTAAGTCTCCACTGATCCCCTAATGAACAATTATTTTGTGATCCCATCACAAAACTAAGTCCCATCTCTAGATAAATTCATGAAGAATTACAAGTTATTGATTACAAATAAAAAAGAAATCAAAATCTAACCTAGGGAAACAAAATTACCATAAAGACTAATTGATACAGAGAGAAATTTCAGCCTCAATTGAAATCGTGCTTCCTCCCTTCAGCAAAAATGAAAGAAAACTATTTATAGTTGTAGGGACAGTGTCGTGACGCCAAGGCCAGCGTTGCAATGCAAAATCGTAGAAAATCCAAGAAGCGTCGAGCACTTGGTTGCGTGAGGCGCGGGGATGAATCGCATTAGAATCTGGAGCGTTGCAACGCATCGAGTTTTTTGCAGCAAAAAGCGAGCGTTTTGTCTTTAACTCGATGCTTGATGCTTGATAGCATTCACTCGATAAGCTTTTTAGTAATTATTGATGACTCGATAGCCTTACTCGATGGCATTCTGGATATTTACTCGATGACCTTTTTACTCGATGACAATTTACTCGATGGCTAATTATACTCGATGCTTGATTACTCAATAGCCTTACTCGATTATACTTGATAGTATTCTGCTAAATACTCGATGGCACTCGATTCTCTTCAATTTGTTGATTTTCTTGGTCATTTTTTATCCTTTTGGCACAATTTTCTCTTAATGACTTCTAAACGCCTCGGGGACCATTTTACCTACAAAATTAGTAATTAAAGCAGATAATCAACACTATTTTGGAAAAATTAACATAGAAAATATACATTCTTTAAAAACCTAACAGTTCATCCTCTGGAACTAAGTTTGTTCAATTATCTTCTGGTTCTAAGAAGATTTAGAAAAAGAAAGGAGCTCCCGCTACTGGAAAAGGAAAGGGCAAGACCAAGATGGCTAACAACGATAAATGCTTCCACTGCAATGTGGATGGTCACTGAAACAAAATTGCCCCAAGTATCTCTTCGAGAAGAAGAAAGAGGAGGAAGGTAACTAGGATTTAATGGTCCTAGAAACTTGTTTAATGGAATATGACCATAATGCCTGGATACTTAATTCAAAAACCACTAATCAAGTTGGTTCTTCTTTGCAGGGAATTAGTTTCTTCTAGCAGATCGAGGAGGGTGAAATGATGCTCAAAGTTGGAATGGGAGACACCATTTCAGCTTGAGTAGTAGGAGCTACAAAGTTGTTTTTTTGGAAATAGACGTCTGTTTTTTAGAAAACTTATATATAGTTCCTAAAATTAAGAGGGATCTTATATCTATTTCTTGTTTAATTGAACAATCATATTCTGTTTCTTTTTCAATTTATAAAGCTTTAATTATAAAAAAATGGTGTCACGATTTGTTTAGCTAAACTAGAAGACAACTTATATTTGTTAAGACCAACTGAATAAAAAACACTTTTAAGTCATGAAATGTTTAAAACTACGGATACTTTTAAATCATGAAATCAGGGAAAACGACATGGAAGGCTGAGAGATTGTTGGTGAAGGCTAAATGTAATGAGGGAAAACCTAAAAAAAAGCTTTTTTTTTTGTGCTTTTGTTTTGCGTGTTCTCACTTTTTCTTCTTCTTTTTTTATAGCATATTATAAGACACGCTATGCTTGGATGCTATTGAAAGATACATTTTTTGTAGTGTATGTATCTATTTATTTTATGTACTTACATGTATGGAAGTTCATATATGAACTTCAAGGGTTGGAAAATATAGTTGAAACGTGGTATTCTTTCATAGAAACCTTTCATTCAATCTAAAAGGATTGTATTTAGATTCACTGAAATAAAATTGAAATATGTATGAATTTATCATAAACTTGAATCTATCAAACTTTTATGCTTTCTTTGTATTTGTGTGTTTAAAATGTACATTTTAGAACTTTCAATCTAGCTTTATCAATTAGATTATGGAAAGTTTGAAATATTGAAGATAAGAACAAGTTCTCTTTTCTTCTTGATCTTTAATCAAGAAGAAAGATTAAGATATATTAGTAGAAAGATTAAGTTATATTAATGGTAAGGAATTTTTTATAAGATCTTTAATCAAGTTCTTGATTCAACAATAGCAGTAGTAAGATTACAATCATATAATTCCTTGCTTTCTAATAATATATTACGCAAAACATCATCATCATGTGTAGGTACAACATTAGTAAGCTTCTCTTTACTACATCTATCTTATCAAAATGTTTGTGTAGGGTAGATAAATTAACTCTTTTCACTAGTATATTGACATTGAAATTAGACTTGATTAAGTGTACTTTGAAAATCTCCTTTGGAGTTGTCTTTCTATCTTGATGGAAATGTGCACCATTTCTTCCAAATCTGGCCAAGGTCGGATTTATTCTCGATCGATGATAGGCTTGAAACTTACATTGTTAATAAGCTTCAAACTTGATCAAAAGAAAATTTGTAAATATCGAACTACTCCTATCACTACAAAGATGTAGCAACAGTGGTAAGTCTGAATCGATCCGCAGGGAAGCACAATTTATTTCGTTAAGTTAATTTTCTAACTAGAATTGTAAATAAGGGGTTTTATGTGGATGAGATATATGCATGGAATTAAAATAAAAAGGATTTAATCTAGAATAGAGATATATCTAATTTCTAGAGTAAGAGAGAGTTTCTTATGTAGTTTCTTTCATTAGACATCAATTAACTACACTGAATCTGTCAACCCCTCAACCTATTAGAAAATCTAATAGCCCAATTAGTCAAATTCAATATTAAACCAAATTAGCCCTAATTCAATTCACAACTCTTCCTTTTTAGCGACATACAAGTTAAAATTGAATTGTATTACAGAATGGTTCAATTGTTGAGACATACTACAAGCTGGAAAAACCATATCTTATAGCATGATTTATTTGGAAAAGATTATAATAAGGCATACATGCATTTGGTCAGAAAAAGTCTAGAGTTTACACATGCAATCCTAATATGCGCAACTAAATCAATCAATATATGCATAGGCTATGACGATTTTGCAAACAAGAATTTCAGTAAACTAATTTGTCAGGTCAATTTATAAAAATTTCATTAAGATTCAATCAAATCATCCCGAAGAGTTCACAACAATTCAATTAAATTAACTAAAAGTCCTTCAAGAAATTAAACATAGGGCTCTTGCTCAAAGAAGTTGGATAGGAGTTACCTCTTAATTCATAAACAAATCCAAGATACACACCCAATCCGTCGATTACAACCCAAAATAAAAAGAAAAAACTAAACTAAAGATACTAAAATTTGAAGGAAAAATAAGAAGAATGAAGGTTAACTTCGACCTCCATCAATTCAGCCCCCAAAAGTTAATATATTTTGACCTAAAAATGAAGGGAGGTATTTATAGAGATCTTCGCAGCTTTACAACGTTCGACAGAAAAGCCACAATCGTCAGGGAAAACGTTGCAGTGCTGGAGTTACTGCCAACTCGGAATGTTGTAATGCTAGGAGTAGCATTACAATGCTCCCCTGCACACCAGGCTACTGCCTTTTAGCATCGGGCTTCGTATAAGGTGAGTGTTGTGACGCTGAAGTAAGGGCATTTTGGTCTTTTTGACTCATTTGAAGCTCGGATGCTCAAATCAACTCCAAATTGCTCCAAATTAACCCCGTTCTTCACCAAATGGCCAATTCTACCTTTTGATTGCTCAGTATTTACAAAATGGAAAAATAAACACATAAAATCTAATAACGAGCCCGAATTAAGCTAGGAATAATAGCTCTTTTTTAGAGTTATTAAACGAAAAATTTCTCGATGATCTCCTCATTAAGTCCTTTGTAGAATCAATCCATAGTAGCTTCCTCATGCTCATATATGGTCATCTTCTCAAGCAATAGCAAGATCTTTTCATAGTACTTTTCCACACTTTTGCTCCATTGTTTCAAATTTTGTTATTTGTGGAATGACTTAGGCACGAAATGCTTTCTAATGAGAAACTTAATTTCTTTCTACGAGGGAATTGCATGATTTTCACGTCTCCTCAATTTTTACAATAAAAGATTCCACCATGTTAGAGCATAATCCACAAATCTAGAAACAATTAGTTTTACCTTTCTTTTTTTCACTATAGTAGTGGTGATAAAAAATGACGTCAACTTTCTCCTTCCAAAAAAGGTACTCCTTAGGATTTGAAATACATCCAAAGAACAACTGAGGCTTTTTTGGTCAACATGGTAGCTATTCGTCGAAACTCTTGTTTGTGTGCACATGACTTACAAAATTCAGCTACTTATAACTTATGAAAAATCAACTATTTATAACTCATGAAAATTTAGCTATTTAATTGATGTGCCTACTTGACGTATATGTTTCCAATTTTTTCCCTACAATCATCAGGCATTCCTTTCGTACATTTTGTTTTTTTGCTCAATTTCACATTTTGTTCTCTATTTGGAATTTGGATGCGTGGATTTTTTTGTCAGCCCCATATTTCGAATTTCCTATTTTCTTTCACCTTCAAATCTCCAATCCAATCACTACTTTCTTTTACGAAGAATGATTAGGTGCAACCTCCTCATACTCCCTCTTTCTTTTACTCACATAAAATAATAATAATTATTATAACTTTTTAAAAAACGTGTACCACATGACACAATTTCATTGGATATTGATTGGGTTGCACAAGAGATAGGTGTAACCTAGCTGCACCTAAGTTTTTTTCATTATTTTATCTAATTTCCAATTTTGTTTTCTCCTTCTATCAAATTCGCCTCTTCACTCCCACCGAATTCAACTGTAGTCTTTTGCCTCAATTTTATTTTTCTTTTCAAATTTATTTTTCTCTTCTACGAAATTTGAATATTTTTCCCCAATAATAACACACAGAAAACAAAATCTAAACTTCCAATTTTAAAACTCAATCAAATAAAAATATACTCACAAACACATATCCGATCTAGAGCGTCTAGTCTCTTATATCAAATGATATGAAAATCTTAGAATTACTAAAACCCCAAATCGATTCGATCTCAACATTAAGGATTGGGTTAGACAAAAATTGCTTTAAAATCAAAACTCTTGAGACAAAGAACAAGTTTCTTGGCTCAAGATTTGAATATTCTACAAGATAGAATGACCAATCCCAGTTGAACATTCTTGACATTCAACGCAACACATGAATTACAAATTCAAGAAATTCTCCAAGCTAATCTTGAAAAAATTAGCACAATAGCCGAAACCCAATTCATCGTAAAAAACTTTTCAAAACAACCGAAGACTTTAATAGCCTCCCCAATGAAAATCTTAGTGTCAAATCATTGTTCATAGTAAAAAGACCAAAATACTCTTATTTAATGTAACATAAAAAGGATAAAATTTAAAAAAATACTAAAATTACATCAACATTCTTAAACAAATTATAAATAATAATTGGATGTCCTAGATGGTTCATATCAAGAGTTAAAAGCTAAATACGATTCTAGTTACCATGAAACTAGTATTAGTTCAAGTGGGGGTTCATATGGCAGAAGGGGGGTTGAATTTAGATGAGACTTTGAAGCTCATTGATGGAATTCACAAGAGATGAATTGGGTAAATATCAATTGAAAAGATTAAGAGTTTGCTCCCTTGAGATTAGGGGTGTTCAAAAAATCTATTGACTCGAAAAAATCAATCAATCCAACCCAATCCATGTGGTCTGAGTTGGGTTATCAACTCATTTAGGTTGGGTTGGATTTGGTTTAAATAAATGAAAATTTTATGGTTAAATTGGTTCATGGGTTCATCTAATATAATCCAAACCAACCCGAACCAATCCGAATTTATTATTAACTTTAAAATATATTTTTTATTACTTATAACACAATTATTTATACATATATTGATTTTAATTTTATTTAATTCCAGTATTTTTTGAATAATTTATTCTTCAACAAATCTTAAAAGTAGTTTCTTTGCACTTAGAAAGAAAATTTTCACTATATAAATTGAAATTTAGTTGTTAATCTTAATTCAATATATGAAAATAATTAAATCAAATTTTTACATATTTATGTTTTGCTTTTTTTTAAAACAAAATTTTAAATAAATGATCCGATTAATTTGAACTAACCCAACCCAAATATTTCATGGTTGGGTTGGGTTTGGTTCATTTTTAATAAAGGTTATTTGGGTTGAAGAAATTTACAACCCGAACAATTGAGTTGGGTCTAAAAATTTTGTTAATCCAATCTAATCCATGAATACCGCTACTTGAGATGTAGTTAATGGTGATTTTTTAGGAAGAAATCATTTTCAAAGGGACGAAGGGGGAGAGAATAGAGAAGGGAGGAGAGAGAGCAAAAAAGAGAAGGAAAAGTAAAAAGTACCTAATCTAGAGAAATAATATAAAACTAATAAAAATTGACCTTTCACTTAAAATTTGCCAATTAACCGTTAAGTGGCAGTCAAATTTAACTCATGAACCATAGAAGCATTTTTTAAACCTTAGGAACTAAAATATATCTTTTAAAACATCAAAATCTCAAATAGACATTAACTTCAAATTTTATTAACCAAAAGTGCATTTTATCTTTCTTAGTTTTAAAAGGTTATATTTAAAAATAATATTGCAAGTTTGCAACTCTTACAAGTATCAGAGATATTTTTAGGATAATTGCAATTGATAGCATGTTTAGAATAATAATTAAGTGTACAACATCATTTAAAAAAAATTGCAAATATAGACATAGCAATAGACTTCTATTGTTGATAGACTCTTCTTAGTAATATGGTCTATCATTGATAGACTCCTATTAATAATATGATTTATCACTAATATACTATTTAAATTTTGTCATATTCGTAATTTTTTTATATTACGTTATATTTACTAATACTTTGGGTGTAACATCTATATTTGTCCCTGTGTTTTCTTTAAACCAACTATAAAGATGAAGGGTAATTTTCATAATGTAACTAAAAAACAAGAATAATAAAATTGAGATGGGTTGTTAGAAATTTTCATCCCTTGTGAATGCATGATCTACTTTCCATTCGTGTTAAGCTCACGAGTACCAAATGGCTTACCTTCTCCTTCTCTTCCCCGCTTTCTTTAGACTACCATTAATGCTACCAAATTCTGAAGAACAAGGAGAAGATGATGAAGAAGAAGCCCTCCATTATCAACATCTACAAAAGCCTCGGCCTCTCTGCTTCATTCTCCACCCTAAACCGCCCCCATTATTCCGAGACTCGAACGAAATGGAGCAGAAGCTTGAAACCAATGGCAAAGGCAAAGTCTGTGTTACTGGAGCTTCTGGGTTTTTTGCTTCTTGGCTTGTTAAGCGATTGCTTTTGTCTGGCTATCATGTGATTGGTACTGTTAGGAATCCAGGTTTCAATCTCTCTATATCTCTCTCTCACTCCTGTTTGAATGTGTGAAAAAATAGGGCATAGAGAAGAAGTTCATTGATTGATTGAAATTTGTGTAGGGAATGTGAAGAAGGTGGAGCATCTATGGAGATTGGAAGGAGCCAAGGAGAGGCTTCGACTCGTCAAGGCTGATTTGATGGAAACTGGGAGCTTTGATGATGCTGTGATGGGATGTCATGGCGTTTTCCACACAGCTTCACCTGTCTTAGATGCTACTCATTCCAAGGTAAAAACTTCAAAAGCTTAAGGAGTTGTTTGGAACTTCAAGTGTGTAGGGAGTGGAATATTATAATCCCCACCATATTTCGTGCTCTAATTATCTTAGTTAGTGTTTTCGATTGTTATAAGTTACAATTAACTACAATATTACTATTTTAAATTCTTCTTTGTTATAATATATAATATTTTCTACTCATCATCTCTTTTCCTCTTTGTTATAGAGTATACTATTTTCTACTCAAACTAAATTAGTTTGCACCCGAAACACAGACAACCCAAACTAGAATAGTTTACATCCCAAACATAAACTATTATAACATACATGCTATTATAACCTATTGATTTATAGTAACTACTAGTTATAATAACCAACTCAGCGTTCCAAACTTCTTTGAGTGGGTAGGTTATGTGTGCCTTATATGAATAGAGTCTTTATATTTGTATTTGTGTGATTAGATATTGTATAGTTAGCATAACTTTAGTCACTTAAAACATTTTGTACTAACGACAAAGTTGTCATTTAAGTTTTGTAACTATTGACAAAGTTGTCCTTTACCTTTTATATCATGTAAATTTTTGCTGTTAGATCATATGAGAATGTGTTTTCTTTATTATCATTCTTCCTTTCGAACAATAGACTTTATTAAACCTCTCCTCAAATAGTCATTCATTTATATACTCTTGAAATCATCAAAACTTACTCTAATTGAAGTTAACTTCTCTTTTTCGGAATACATCACGTGTTCAATATATCTCAAATATGGGTTAACACAACAATGGATTACGTATTTCAAGGCTTACCACCTTTTTTGTTTGACAAAATGAGGATTCCTTTGATACATTTGAATCTAGTACAACTCCGATACCATGATAAAATTAGTACAATCTCCTACTGTGATACCGTGTTTAACCACAATGGGATCACCTAACTTGATATCATGTTAAGTTACGATTGACCTCAAAAAGCTTAAACTAGTAGATGAGAGTTTGTTTAATATTTTAACACTTACATTCAACGTTTAATCAGATTTTTAATTTTGTTTGCCAGTTGAAGATCATATACTACTTTCCATAGAAAAAGGTAGTTGTGATTGAATTTCAAAGCAAATATATCCTCTTTCTTTACCATTTTCTTGGAATTGAAACAGGCAGAAACACTGGAACCAGCTATTGAGGGCACATTGAATGTGCTACGTTCATGCAAGAAGAACCCATCTCTAAGGCGTGTGGTGCTCACTTCATCTTCCTCAGCTGTTAGAGTAAGAGAAGATTTTGACCCCAAAATACCATTGGATGAGTCATCTTGGACCTCTGTTCAACTGTGTGAGAGACTCAAGGTGCCATTATATAATTCCATCCTTTCGATAATGATATTGTTGTTTAAACTACATTTGACTTCTCATCCTCTTTTAGGTTTCAAAAGAGTTCTATTAAAAAACAAAAACAAACCAAAATGCATTCAAGTCACAACGACCATCTATTTAAGTTTTAATATTCTACCAATTTTTTTGGCAACCAAAATAAGTAGGGCCTTTCTGGTTGTCTCGTGAGAATAGTCAAGGTGCGCATAAGCTTGGCCAGACACTCACGAATATTAGAAAAAAAAAGAATTAAAATAAAATGAAAAAATTCATTATTTAATCCTACATACCATGGCTGTTGTAAGCCATCATTTTGGAGATTTGTAGCCTATGGATTGAAGATGACATTGAGTTGATGAACGATCTCTTACCGTGTTTCTCATTTTCTTACAAAAAAAAAAAAAAACCTTGTGTGGGACATGAAACAAAGCTGTGGTATGCTCTTGCAAAAACTCTAGCAGAAAAGGCAGCTTGGGGATTCTGCAAAGAAAACGGAATCGATTTAGTAACCGTGCTCCCTTCGGTGATCATCGGCCCTAGTTTGTCGCGGGATTTATGTTATACAGCAACTATTGTCCTTGGCCTGCTTAAAGGTTTGAAACTTCAATGGCTTACTATTATGCAGTCTTGGTTTTTAGAAAGCATATAAAGTGAAAGTTGTTTTATGAAACAATGCAGGGGAGACTGAGGCTTTCCAATCACTTGGAAGGGTAGGATATGTTCATATTGACGATGCTGCCCAATCCCACATCCTTGCTTTTGAGAACAAAGATGCCCAAGGCAGATACATTTGCTCCTCAATTGTGCTCGAAATCGACGACTTGGCATCGCGCTTATCGTCCCGCTATCCGTTGTTCCCTATTTCAAAAAGGTTTGCTTCAATCACCATAACCATCAAAATTTTCTTTTAGATAAGAAACTGGCTTTCATTGTGATGGAAAGAAACAAAAGTTTCCATTTATATCTCAAGCTTGATTTTGAATTCTTTTCCCTTTTATTATATGCTCTTTTCCATTTGTTGTTTTCCCTTTTATTATATTTTTCCAATTTTAGTTATTTTCTACTTTATTATAATAATTTCCATTTATTTATTTGAATTTGAATGACAAATAATGTAAAAGATATTATTTTTACACTTCATTTTCACATCAATTCTCCTATAATTTGCTTATAGAAATGAAACGATTCTCTTGTATTTTGTCAGTAAGTTTTATTTTTGTTATTTTTCTCCTTTGACTTGTGATTGATCAATATTGATATTGTTTAATCAATATGATTTTTTCAAGAAAAATTAAAATAAATATATAATTGTTGTATATATTAAATAAGAATTATTGTAAAATAGTTTTAGTTTATTAATATAAAAAATATAAAACTAAAAAAGGTTATCAATTTTTATTTTTCAAAAAATAAAACAAAAAACAATTACTAAACATATTTTTTGGTTTTTTGTGTTTTTTTTAAAAAAAAAAAAAAAAACCAAAAACAGTAACGAAACATGCATAGATTTTTGTTTTTTAAAAACTAAAAATTAAAAAAAATTAAAAAGAAACAAAAATCAATAACTAAATGATTATCACACCAGACCTATGTTTTTAGGTTTCTATTTTTGAAATTATGCTTATAAACACTCATTTCATCTCCAAATTTATTGATTTGTCATCTACATTTTACCAATATTTTTAAAAATCAAGTCAAATTTTAAAAACTAAAAAAAAAAACTTTAAAAACTTGTATTTATTTTTTTATTTTTTATTAAGAATTCAATTTTGGTACTTGAGAAAGATGCAAATCATTGTAATAAATTGGGAGAAAATAGGTTTAATTTTCAAAAACCAAAAACAAAAAACAAAAAACAAAATGATTACTAAATGAGGCTTAAGAAATATATTTTTTTTAATTTTCAAAACTTAGCATATTTTTACGATCTTACATGAATAGAATCTGGTCTATAGGTTGTAAAACTACGTCCTTGATTTCAAAACTTAGCCTAGTTTTGTAACACATTAGTAGAATGTTGACTAATGTGTTACAAAACTTATATAAGTAGAAGTAGTTCCTATAAACCTATTTTTCAAAAACAAACAACCAAATAGTCATAAAGGTCTTAAAATTTTGTTATTGTTTTTGAAATTTGGTTAATAATTAAAATATTCTTTACGAAAGACGAAAAACCATCATAAAGAAACGGTGGGAAAACAAGCTAACATATCAAAAAAAAAAAAAATCAGATGCTTATTAAACGGGTTGTTTATATTAATTTTGTAGTAACTGTAATGTTGAGAATGGGTGTGAAGAATAAGGTTGAGCATTTTCATCTTTCAGGTTTGAGGCATCAAACAGACCATATTATGATTACAACATATCAAAGGTTGAGAAATTGGGGATCAAGTTCAAGTCTGTTGAAGAGATGTTTGGTGACTGCATTGCTTCTCTCTTGGAGCAAGGCCATCTTTCTTCACCTTAATTTATACCATATCATACCACTCCCTCTTACTTGAAAATCATATTTCAATATCTCCAAGTTTGTAGTAATTAAATATACAATAAGGTTTATATATCATATTCACCAATTGCAAATCGATTGTGAAATGGGAGATTTGAACCTTTAAAGCATATTTAGCAATGATTTTGAAATAGTCACGACCACCCTTTTATGTTAAAAATCTTTCTTGAAACATATTTTTAATCATTTAAATTTTTTTAAATAGATTCGAAATCAAATTTGATGATATGAAAAATATATTTGAGTGATTTTAAATCTGATAAAAGTAATTTTAACTATTTCAAAATCATCTTCAAACATGATTTAATGTTATATGCCTTGATCACTTGAATTGTATTTAGGTTGAATAGTAATAACTATTTAGTCAATATAACAAATGTTGGGATTGGTGTCCTAATTCTCCCGGAGTCTCGTTGTTTTATAAAAATACACATTGTTCAATGAATAAAATAAGTGTTATTTAATTCTGGCATTTACTTATATCCAATAAACAAAACTCTTTGGTTATCTTATGTGAACTTAAGCATGTATATGTGATATACAAGTAGATCTTGCCTTATGTGATAACCTAAATCGGTCTGTAGTATAAGGATTAAGGTGGGATACCTGATCTTGGTGACACTACGGATACGACCCGTTTTGTAGAGGGTTGCAAGTGTTGTAAACTACAGTAGATTCTGACCATTCATGTGGAGATGTGGAGCGGGGATGTCCTATATAAAGAGTTTGTATAAGACTTGGACCATGAGATGACTAGACTCTGTATATAACGCCGTTGATACTAGAGACTTGCATCTCATCTAAACGACCATAGGTGACACGACCTTAATCCTGAGTATTTTGTGAACTCCTGCCTTTGAGGGCGGTCCTTTAATTAGTATGGGTGAGAGTGACCAGATTACCAACTAAACATGCCTACCTTTTTGGGGACTTGTCTGATCTGGGAGCTGGGAACTCAATCCACAATATGAAATTCAGTCCTTTCCCGAAACAGGGATAAGTAGAGAGATTGCTCCCTTAAGGGCTGATTCCAGGGCTTGAACATAGTGGCCACAACTTCTCTTTGAAAGAGAAGACTCAGCCATAGTAGGACTATGACTTATGTTCATTAGATGGATCAGTGGTACTTAAGAAGACAGATGTAACTACAGGGGCATAACGGTTATTGGCCCAGCTGTACTTACGAGCGATCTGTGAAGGGTTATCGCACTGTTCATTGGTTAAGAAGGACACATAATATATCTGTAGTGAGGAGAGTTCAACTGTCGGTCTTTAGTGGAGTGCCTGGCAATTAACGGATGATCACTAGAAAAAATTTGGGCTTTAATGTCGATTGCCAACCGACATTAAAGATAGTGTTATTAAAGCCCTTTAATGTCGGTTTTAAACCGACATTAAAGGGCTTCAATAACACCAATAACACAGCCTTTAATTTCGGTTACAACCGACATTGAAGGTCTTTAATATTGGTTGCAACCGACATTTAAAGGTCTCAACATTGAAGGTCTTTAATGTCGGTTGCAACCTGCAACCGACATTAAAGCCTGTTTTTTTTTTTAATTCTTAACCAACACTGAAGCCCAAATCTTCCCTTTTTTTTAAATTCCGTTGCCGAATCCATTTTTTTGGTCAAATAAGTTAAAAACGATATTATATATCTTGTGTTGGGTCAGGAAATGTCCGTGTTTTATATTAAAAAGTATAGAAAATTTTGCATGGCGAGCCCATCAATATTTGTCTTCCACCTATGAATTTATCCACAAACAAGAATCAATATTTCCAATCCATTACATATACTCATCAATATTTGTCTTCCACCTATGAATTTATCCACCAAAATTTGCAAAATAATACCAGAACTAGAATATTTGCATGGCGAGCCCATCAATATTTGCCTTCCAATCCATTACATTACATTCATTCTAAGCTAGCATTTACATTCTATTGAGACAAAAAATAAGAATTACATCCTTACACAAACCGGCCAACAAAACTTGCCCATTGGGTCCGAATTACGTCGATCTCTCCTTGCGTATATGCATATTTTGTATTGAACTACAAAAAGGGAAAAAAAGAAGATAAATTCAACATAAGTTTACGTCCATTTATTAAATTAAAGCTAGTACTATATAAAAAATAAATAATTTATGTACGAGGCTAGCATATTCAACTAAAAAGTTTTACATTATCCATATAACTAAAAAGTAAAAAGCCCCCTAAAGCAACACCAAAACTTCAAGCATCTAAAAAGCACACCAATGGATACAAGACTTCAATCAAATGAAACCACAAAAAACATCTCCAACTAAAAGATGCTATCGAGAGTCAATCTTAGATTATCTAAACAAGATTCCAAAGACGAATTAGATTCAAATTGTATGTAACTAAAAGCAAACACAACACAAAAATACATCACTGAACTTCTGCCATTTATCTATCACAATTGCATTTTACCTTCCTAAATCAAAACTAAATATTAATCAATGCATCAACATAGACAAATGTTAGTGAAGCCCCAAGCTGCAAGATGTTTTGTTCGTTTCAATGCAGATATGACTTAACCTTTTTGAAACAATGGTGCTCTACTAATACCTCGTCTATCCAAAATAAACTCAACTTTCTCCCAAGTTCTTTACTCGTTAGACTACGTAAATAGTCACCAATTTTGATATGACAAACCATTACAAGGGCAAGAAAATGTAGAGAATGATTATCGAGAATATACAATAAAAAGATTACAGACAATCATCGTATCGGACGGTAAAACTTTAGGATTTTTTATATATGCAAGTCTTTGAGTCAGCTTGCGCACCTTGACTATTCTCACAGAGGAACTATGTAGGCCTACTAAATTTAGTTGCTAAAGTAACTCATAGAATGTTAAATCCTGCATAAGTGGCCACTGGCTTGAATCATTCCCACGAAGCTCTTTATCATTTACATGGCCTTGACCACTAGTCCAACCCATGGTGGCTTAAAATTCGATGTAAACAGCCAAAGCCAAGAGAATTTTATCAAAAAACAATAACCTTTTTACAAAATAAAGGTCTTATGTACAGAGAAAGGCCCAAGCTAACTGCTTACCTATCCAAATAAGTAGCAAAAATAAATTAAAGAATCCAAGATCTGAAACAAAAATAAAACTAACAGCTGCAAGATAGCAAAGCAAAAGAATACTAATAAAACCAAAACGACTCAACAGTGGTTACACCCAAAATTTTAGGCTTATAGGTTCCCCAGCTTTACAAAATGACATGTTAAAATCTCTATGCTTGGTGGTTGCAAGGAATCCACAAGTAAAATATCACCATAAAGTTAAAGAGTAATAGAACGCTGAGGTATATAACACAGCATACCTGCAATGACGTTAAACACGGCACACTTTGTCGGTCGCTCTGGAATCACAATGTGAATGGGGATCCAAAATGGGTTTGCATTGGAACTAGAAAAAGATAAAAACCATGATGATCATTTAGAAGACAAATGTTACAAAGCAAAAATCAGAAAGAAAGTTTCATTGGAGGGTAACAATATTAGAAGCTCTCTAATTGGAGCATATATTAGACACCATGCGTAGAGAAGAGGGAAAAATCATTTGGCATGGATTCGCAGGGCATTCTAACATAAATAAGCGTAGCCGTAAGATGAACTTTAATTGTACAACTAAATTCCTGCAATTCTTGGCATATACAGAGCAAAAAGTTTCTAGAAATGCAAACAAGGTATACGATTTATTTCATCATAACTTCCTTTGAAATGAAACCACAAACCCACATGACTAATCCAAAAGACGATAAAAAAATAAACGAATACTAACCTCGGAATTCTCGCACATGTCTCGAATGCACATGTAATAGCATTCAGCTTGCCACACCAAGCAACAACACTGGGGGAAAAAAACCAGCAGAGAGTTGAAATTAAAGCTCCCTAAAGTTAAAGCATAAAACTACCGAACTAAGGTATTAGTCATTGGGCGATCTAAGGAAGAGATCTAAGGAAGAGATAAACATTTATAGTAGGAACAAACTTGAAGATCATCAAGAAGGTACTGATGCTTCATGGAAAGGTCCATGGCCCACTTCAAATGCTGATTGCCCGCATCAACAACCTCTCTGGGGAGTCGATTCAAAGCCTCCTTCACATCAATATCATAATATGGATCATACAGATCGAATTGAAGACCTAACATAGTAACACAACCCAAAATCAATCTCCACGGAACAAAATTCGAAATCAACGCCAGAGAAAAAGAAACGATTAGGGTTTCAATTACCATAATTACGAGGGCGTTGGGTCGATCTGGCGATGAATCCCCAATCTTCTTTTTTGGGGTTAATGAAGGACTGCAAAAAGGATGCCATTTCGATCTTTCTCCTTTCTTCCTCCGGAAAAATTTACTCTATGATTTTTCCGTCCGAACAAGATTTGTTAATGAACATGAACTTCGGGCATGGACAAACTCAATCTATGAACACGAGCTGCACAATGGCTAGATCTGGCGTATGGCTTGTAGATTGGTGAGAGTGAGAGAGAGAGAGAGAAAGTTAGGATTTACACATAACAAAATTTAGGTCTTTCTTCTCAATAACAATCAACAATCAATCAATAGATTCTTTGATTTACACATCCAACAATCAATCAATAGATCAGGATTTACACATAACAAAATTCAGGATTTACACACCTAAACATTTGTTCTTCTCCGAGCGATGTTCTTTAAGACCTATAGTATTTGGAAAAAGAGATTTTTCTAATACGAAATTAAATTTTGCCTCTTTCTTCTTTGAAAACAACAACACAATAACAAAAGTATGAGTACAATCTTAAATCATACAACATTTCAGTTTTAGGTTCTGAAAGTTTACTGCATGGGATATGCACAGTATGAAACAAAGCATGAGATAGAACTTCTTAAAGTAACTTCATCAATGTTCTTGTCCAAAAATGCTTACATCCATCAGCTTTAAGGCTTATATCACACAATAATTGCAGTAAACATTCCAAAAGCTTATTGACAAAATTGTGAAATCCCGTTTTCTTGGTTAGGTGAATCCACAAAAATTTAGCAAAAGGTTCAAGCATTATGCACAAAAATTTAATAGCAAAAATGGCTATATCAGACCTTCCGAGTTATTTACATAAATTATGTGAAGAAACTCGAGCACTGCATCAATTGTAGAAATCCAAGCATCTAAATTATAGGGATTAAGTTCTAATTACAAACCATAGATACTAAATTTTAACTATATAATATTGGTTCCACCATGTACAAATAAAACTACAACAACAAGAGTAGTGGGATGGGTCACTCCATTTTTCAAACTAAGCCCCAATTTATTCAATAGAAGTAGTAAAATAAACGACAATGAACTCAATTAGGCATCAATTCATTTCAGTCAAACAATACAATAAGGTAACCGATTCTCATACTAACGTATTCACTGGCAGAGACGACCAGTAAACAAATAGATATAAGAAAATATCATACTAACGGACGACTCACTGGCATACAAACAATATATAAGATAAGCATCAATTCATTTCAGTAAGAAAATGGATATAAGAAAATATCATACTAACGGACGCGATGGAGATCGACCACGGCAGAGACGACCAACTAGTAGAGACGATCGACGACTGACTGGCAGAGACAACCGATGACCGACGACCCATTCACAGATTTATACCCACGGCTATAGATTTGAAAATGACAAGACTAACAAAAATAAATTCTTGAATCTTCCAAAAAATATTAGGCTCTTCCAACCTACCTACCAAGGAACGAATATTAATTACATAGAAAGAATTACATTGAAAATGGTCAGTGAGTAGGTTAGTTTTCCATTGCAAACGTTTCTCAGGAGCCAAACACAAACGATACATAAAGAATTACACCATAGAAAAGGAACAACGATTCATTGATTGCAATAAAGAACATTGCTGCCAAAGCAACAAAATCCGATTGAAAATCTAATGCAGACAAAAAAACAAAAAATCAGAAACTCACAACTCCACCGGAAGTGATGGTGGCTCGGATCGAGGGGACCGACGGACAGCCGACGATATCATTTCTGATTTAAAGCCCGATGGACTATGGACGACCGACGGACTGCCGAAGCCTTAAAGCTCGAAATTCTCGGATCGACGGTTGGAGACTGAAGGACAATGGACGACAAACTTGATAGGGACTGACGAAGACTGACGGACAGTTGGTGGACAACCACGGACAAATGAACAGTGAAGTAGATCGGTTAGGGTTTGGGCAAGAAAGAAATGGAGGCCAGTGCGCGTGATAGGGTAAAGATGAAAAAGGGGGCAAGCGCGATAGTTGTTTAATTTTTAATAAAATAAGAAAAAAAAAATTACACCTTTAATGTCGGTTTAAAACCGACATTAAAGCCAATCTTCAATGTCGGTTTAAAACCGACATTAAAGATCCTTTTTTTTAAACCGACATTATATATCTGATTTCACTTTTTCCAACCGACATTAAAGTCTGAAATTCTTCTAATGGGTGGATCCCATGACTAAAGAGTTTAGTCAGTTATTCACGCACCGTTGGAGCTTCGGATCTATAGGTCCATGAGGTCTCCTTGGTAGCTTGGATTCATGTTGAGGGATCAGTTCTTGGTGTTGATTTAAAATGTTCAAATTGACAAGAGGTATTTTGATTATATGTGATATAATCGGCATGATGTATAAGATACATCTAGTGGAGGATTGATGTAAATGAGATTTACATTAAGTACCATGGAATAGAAAAAGAACTATGGTTTATATGTTTCATGAGATGACATATTAAAACTATAGGTTATAAATATAGTATGATAAGTTGGTTATCATTTATATTTATAATAATATTAATTATTAGATAATTAATACTTTTTCTTTAAAATAGCCAAAAGTAGTGGGTGGTTATTGGATCATGGTAAATGTGAGTATAAAGGAAAGTGGTTTCCTATTTTGAAGAAGAGGTTTTTTTTACAAAAGTTTGAAAAAGAATTTGAGTTTTCTCTCCTGCAAAAAGAAACTCATGGAAGTTGTTAAGTAAATACATATTTACTAAACGACGACGGGGTGAGCTAAACGATCGTGCAGGTGCTAGCTAAACGATCGTGCAGTGTTTACTAAACCATTGCATAGCTTTGCTAGATGATCGCTGGCCCAAGGTAAACGATCGAGTAGAGTTTGTAGGCGACAGATCGAGCTAAACGATCACATAGCTTTTGCTAGACGATCGCATAGATTTTCTAAACGATTGGGCATTGACCTATACGATAGGTCTCCGACTTCTCCCACTTGCCCAGTCGTATACGCGATCGTTGTTTCCTTCCTGCGTCTGCCTCACACCAAGTCCGAACAAAGCCCACCCTCTGGATTCTCACACCGAGTATACCGAGGTCGCCTTGTTGGTGGTGTCAGACTTAACTCGACACCGTTGAGGTTTTCTGGAGGTCGTTCATGGTGCGGCAAAGGAGTTCGTGTTGCGGAGGAGTTCGTGACCGAGGAGATCGTTGAAGACGAGCGCGAAGTGTTCATGCTGTGTTCGTGTGGTATTGCGGTCGTGTAGATCAAGCGTTTGTGGTTGCTGTTGTTCGATCAAAGTGCGCATCGGAGCGTGGAGACGCTTTTGCCGTTGTTAGTACAGTTTTTCCCTCTGTACATTTGTTGTTTCATGCTATAATTTCTCTGTAAATTGTATAACCACTTGTATTGAAGTCGACTATAAATGTATTATTGATTCATGATTGTAATTTGGAATAGTCTTGTTTCACTGCTCACGAAAATCTCGAGTTCCGATTTCCTTAAACAAATGCATGTCAATAATAATCACAAAGTAACTGTTGGATGGTTTGTTGGCTTTATAACTTTTTCTAAGTCATTGGTTTTATAGATATTTCAAATAAAATATTAATATCCAGTTGTAACATTAGAGTATTTTCCTGTAGAATATATTTTTTTCATATTTAGAAATATCCGGCTATGATATTTAGTCCGATATGTTCCTTTTTGAAGCGCGACTTTTTATTCCAAATGAGGACTTATTTCCTTTATTGGATTCGTTTATTTAAAGTGATTGTTTCAGGCCATTTAGGGTTGGTGCATTTGTGTACTTGAGCAAGATGTTTTTCTGTATGTCGGTCGAACTATTCTATATCATGTTCTTGCTTGTATGTTCACTATTTGGTTAGGCATGTTCTTCATTTATTGAGTGCAACACGTTGAAAAGTTTCAAGGTCTTAGGGGAGCCTAAGCCATTACTGCCAGAGAATAGATTCTCAGTCTTAGAGGGAGCCTAAGACTCAAGTTCAGAGAAGGAGTTCTCTATCTTAGAAGGACCTAAGAGTTTTCGGTAAAAGGAGTTCATTGATCCAAGAGGAAGATAATCAAGTTGAGAGAAGTTTCACACACTTTTGAGTGTTGAAGTGTCAGATGCTAATATTAACATACTTCTGGGGAGCCTAAGTTTAGTTGAAAGGGAGTCTCACATCTAGGGGGAGCCTAGGTGTAGTGTAAGTTAAGCTCTATGTGAGCAATTGTAGTAGTTGGTTTATTACAGATAAGTACTACATTTTAAATTGCTTAGCTTTTTAATATTAGTAGATTATTTTTCTTCGGCTTTCTGCCCCCCAGACGTAGATGTTTATCATCAAACTGGGTTACCAACTGTTGTGTGCCTTTACTTATTTACTTGTTGGTATTTTTCTTGTTACAGTTGTTGTATGTGCTTTCGGTTTAGAATTCATATATCGAGTGGCGAGTCACCCTAGTGCTTTTTCAATTGGTATCAGAGCAGGTCACTTTTATCTCAAGTGCTTCGATCATGGAAGGAATCAAGGAAGGAGGCTCTACCACTCATCCATTTGTTCTTGATGATACAAACTATTCTTACTAGAAAGCTTGAATGACTTCCTTTCTGAAGTCGATTGATAGCAAAACTTGGAAGGCTGTTGTATCCAGATGGACTCATCCTACCATCAAAACTGATGATGGAAAGGAAATTTTGAAGTCGAAATCTCAATGGTCTGGAGAAGAAGATGAAGCCTCTTTGGGAAATTCTCGTGCCTTGAATGTCATATTCAATGGTGTAGATCGCAACATATTCAGATTAATTAACACTTGTGTCTCAACTAAGGAGGCATGGGACATATTGTCTATTACACATGAGGGAACATCTAAAGTAAAGATGTCCAGGCTGTAGTTGACATCAAAGTTTGAGCATCTTACAATGCACAAAGAAGAATCCATTGTTGAATTCAATGTACGTTTGCTAGATATTGAAAATTGATAACGGGCAGAAATGCACGTCATTTTAGGCCTTTTATTTAGAGTTATGAAGGTTTTTAAGTAGAATATGCGGCGAAAATGTTAGGAATTCATGAGAAAATGAGTTCTGTCATTCGGCAGTAAGAATCTCGGCTAACCCACTATTATGCGTTCAATTGACTATCTTTGTAACTAATGCAGGAAGTGGATGCATACACGGAAGCCGGGCTATCGCAAAGACGACCGCATGCGGAGAATTTCTCCATCGCAAAGGCGAATGCATACGATCAACACATGGGGGTTGCGGTAATCGACCACATGCATCCATCGCATAGGAGTTGCAATCGTCAAGCGATTGCGGTCATCACGTAGAAGTTGTGGTCGTTAAGCGAATGTGGTCATCGCAAGATTGCGGCTACATAATGATAACCATAATAGAGGGATGAACGCAAAGTTGGTGGAATGGAAACGTTAATACATGTCTCGGGAGAATCAAAAGATGATGTTGACATTTCACCTACCACGCCGTTAGCAGTAGAAATTCAGAAAAGGACCATCGCGCCATGAATGTCAGAATCAGAGCAGGTCCATTAATACTGTCGGCGATCCAGCTCTATAAATAGAAGTCAATGAGTAGAATTTTATTTTATCCAAGTTTTGGCCTTCGGGTGGATCTTTGTGATCCAGATGAAAGTGTGAGAGGAAAGCTTGAGAGTTCTTCATCTCCTTCATCCATTTACTTAGCATCCTTAATCTTCATTGCATCATTTAGCAAGATTGTTAGAGTATCACATACTTAATCATGCGGAATAGGAATATGAAGCATGTAGCAAACCACCGGGAGGTGTTTGTTGCGTGAGTGTTGTGAGAAAACCTTATTTGCTTAGTGTGAAGCTGTAGCAACGCCTGTTTATAGCCAGACACAATGCTTGTCTATGAGTAAAGTCAACAACAACTTACTGCCTGGGAGGGTAAGTGGTCGGTCGCATTAAGCAATGTAAGCCAATATTCATTAGAGATAGGAAAAATCTTACGTCAACTAGGTTATGCGATTACCTTGTCTTATGAGCGCATCATTCATCATTTAGGCATACTTGGGAGAGTAGTCTAAAAACCAGATCTAAGACTCGAGAGAGTGGATCGGATCGCATAAGCAAGAATGGGGAACTTAGAAATAAGCTCTGTTTGCTATTACACAGCGTATGCACCCTACAGAGAGGATATTGCATGCGTCCAAGAAGTAGGATATGGTAGTATGCAGTCATCTTGTTTATGTGTGGGAGCACATGAGCAAGAATAGAGATTTAGGAATAAGGCCTCTCGACATTTCGCATATACATCGCATGCATCCTAGAATTAGGCACAAGTGTGTGTAGCATGATCGCATAGCTTGCGTTGGCTGGGGTTGCCCTTGCGATCAAGCTTAGGGTTGCGATGAAGACATCTTCACATTTTTATCTATTTTTTTCCATACATTTACTACGCATTAACAGTTGCCATGTCTCTACCTCTCAGGCATAATCTCACTTCTTTGTCTGTTAGCTAAAAGTAGGAGTAGGTTGTAGCTTAAAACCCCCATCATTCTTTTATTCATCCGTTGGAAGCACATCACTACATAGCCTTTAGTTACAAGTCCCTGACTTCGACCTCGGATCACTCGAGAAACTTGCATTCTCGTTATACTTAGCGAGAGCATAAGAAAACTTGTGACAGGTATACATGGTCATCGCATACATTCGTAAACACATAGTGTCATTCCAATGCATGACCACCGATGCATGATAATAAACGCATACCTTAAGACATGCATCGCATATTGCCTTCACCATAATTTTAGTCATCAAGTCTTTGACGACTAATTTACATCACCATAAATGAGTCATGCTCTCGGAGAGAAAATTTTAGAAGAAAAACTTTTCAGGAAGGTACTTAGATCTCTACCCAAGAGATTTGACATGAAAGTCACTGCCATTGAGGAAGCTTAAGATATAAAAGTTGAGAGTAAACAAATTATTTGAATCCTTACTCACTTTTGAAATGTTTCTGGATAGGAAAGTCGAAAAGAAAAATAAGGGATTGCCCTTCAATCCGCGGTTAAAGAAGAGTTGGTGAGTGACAATAGAGAATCAGAAGATCCTCTTGCTTAATCAATTGCTTTGCTTTCAAAATAGTTTAACCATGTGCTAAAACGTTTCGATTAGAGGGTTGTCTCTTATAATAATAACAAGTCTGATGGTTATACTCTTCCCAATCAATTCAGATCTCAAAATAGTAAAAGGGAATCTGATAAGCCAGGAAATCTACTTTCGCATAAGGAAAAGAACTTCAAATGTCAAGAGTGTGGTGGATTTAGTTATATACAAGTTGAATGCCCCACTTTTTTTAAGAGACAAAGCAAAGTATATGTATTAACTTTGTCTGATACTGAATCCAAAGATAGCAGTGACTCAGACGATGATGTGAAAGCGCTTGTTAGTAATCTCTTCGGACACCTCCTCATGTGATATTTCTGAATATGATATGTATAAAAAAAAACAGATCATAATACTGCAGGAATTAAGTCTACAAATCCCTCATATCATACTCTTTTTCTCAAAAGACAAGATGATCAGAAAGTCTTTGATGTACAGAAGGTAAGAATTGAGACTTTGATTGCTGATAATCGCAGAATTATATATACTATTGTTGATTTGAAGCGTGAACTCTCTTAAGTTAAAACTGAAAAGGATTCAATATGCAAAAATATCATAATGTTGAATCCTGGAACTGAGTCTTTCGAAAAACTTTTGATAGAAAGAAAATCTACTGGTAATAACTTTGGGCTTAAATTTTCTAAAAGAGGAAGTCAACATTACAATCAATCAAAACAAAAAGGGAAGCAAAAGATCGAATTTGTTAGAGTTGAAGATCCCGAGTCTTACGGCTTTATAGGTACATCTACCAACAATGTTGTATTGAAAGATAATCCCTTGACTAAACCAAGGTGGGTTTGTTATTATTGTTGAAAGGTGGGGCATAAGAGCTGAAGATCCCGAGTCTTATGGCTTTATAGAGCGAGAGATTGCTAGACGATTGCTTATGAGAGTGAGAGATTGCTAGACAATTGCTCACGAGAGCGAGAGTTTACCAGACGATCGAGTACCCACTGTCTACTTTCTCCCACTTACTCGATCGTGTAGTTCGATCCTTCCCTCTACCAAATTCACACAGAGCCCACACCTTCTACATTCTCATTCTAAGAATACCAAGGTTACCGAGTGGTAGTGTCGAGAGTTGCCGTTCGAGGATTAGATAGTTCGTGATTGCAACGAGAGAGAGATTTTTCTGGACGATTACAACGAGAGTGAGATTCTGCTGGACGATTACAATGAGAGTGAGATTCTGCTGGACGATTGCGACGAGAGTGAGATTTTTCTAGACAATTGTGACGAGATCGAGAGTTTACCAGACAATTTCTTCTCGTTCAAAGGTATGTCTCTTGATTCCCTTTATTTTAGTAAGAAAACATGTTGTAATTTTTTCTATAATGCATAACTATTCTTGTATGTTTGTGAATGCCTTTATTCTTTCACAATGGGCTTGGAAAGATCTTGCTTCTGCTCACTGGTTCTCTTGAATAATAGATCCTTCAAACACATACAAATACCCTTAGGTTGTCAAGATTAGGAGGATGTTTGGACCATTTTTCTTCAGGAGTTAAAAAGTTTAGGGATGTATATGGGCACCTATTTAAGATGTACACTGTATAGCTTGCAGTTTCAACCTAGTACTTTTCACTGAGAATGGCATTTGAGAGTAAACATCTGACCCTTTCCATAATATTCCTATTAAGCCTCTCTGCTACCCCATTCTGTTGGGGTGTATATCTGACTGTCTTGTGCCTAGTTATGCTTGATTCTTTACAAAATTTATTGAATTCTTCACTATAAAATTCCAGCCTATTATCTATTCTTAGGTATTTAATTTCTTTGAGGTTTGCTTCTCAATCATGAGTTTCCATTCTTTAAATTTTTCAAACACTTGGTCTTTTGATTTAAGAAAGTAAACCCAACTTTTCCTAGAGAAGTCATCAATAAAAGAGAGTAAATACCTTGAGCCACTTAGGCTAGGTGTAGAAGCTGATCCCCATATATCTGAGTGGATGTAGTTAAGAATAGCTTTTGTTGAATGTTGTGTTTTGGTAAAACTATGTCTAGTTGCTTTTCCCAAAACATAATGCTCACAAAAAGTTAGTTTGTCTGAGATTCCTTTGGGTAGAATTCCTTGTTTAGACAACACTTCTAGGTCTTTAGCACTAATATTAGACAGTCTTTTGTGCCAAACATCAACTTTTTCCATTTCATTAGTAGTGGCAACATATGCCCCTGTCACCATCTCAACACCTCTGAGCATAAACAAGTCATTGACTTTCTCCCCAACAAGGACCACCTTTGAGTCTTTTAGAACTTCAAGAGTTCCACCCTTTCCTCTGTAATCACACCCAACTACATCAAGCATTCCTAAGGAGATTAAATTCTTTTTAAGGAGAGGAACATGTCTCACCTTTCTGAGTAGTTTAACAGTCCCATCCTTGAGTTTCATAGAGATAGAGCCAATGCCTTTAATTTTACAGTCTTGGTTGTTCCCCATGTAAACCATTTCTCCATCAATTTCTTTGTAGGTGTTAAATCAGGGTCTCATAGGTGTCATGTGGTAGGTGCATCCTGAATCCAAGATCCAATCATGTTTCCCAAGGGGGTTAACATGATTGGCCTTGTTAAGTGTTGAGGCTAGTGCATCAGAGTAGATGTAGGAGCTTTCTACAACAGAGGCTTCAGGTTGCTTGCCTTTGGACTCTTTTTCTTTCTTCTGATTCTTTTTCTTGAGAATGAAGTAGTCTTTGATCAAATGCCCCTTATTTTTGCAATATTTGCATTTAATTTTCTGTTTTGGCTTGTTTTCTTCTGAATGCTACTGTTTTATGTCCTTTGACTGATTTTGTTTGAAATTTCCTTTCACAAACAACCCTTCACCACTTGGTTGTTCCTTTTTAAACTATTTGCAGCTCAAACCCTCTTGTTCTTAGGGCGTAAATTATTGCATCAATGCTTATAGTATCCCTTCCATATTTCAGTGCATTTTTAATCTCCCTATAGGATTCAGGTAAGGAGTTAAGTAGCACATAGACCTCATTCTCATCTCTAATTTTCTCTCCTAGATTTTTAAATTCAGCAACAATTCTTTTGAATTCATCTAGGTTGTCTAAAAGTATTCTTGATGAATCCATTTTAAAAGTAAAGAATCTCTCCCTAAGGTACATTTTATTGGGAAGATCTTTAGTAGCATACAAGTCTTCCAATTTTGTCCAAATCCTATAGGTTGTCTCTTGATCAAGGACTTGTCTTAAAACATTATCACTTAGGTTTAGGACTAACGTACCATAAGCAACTAGCTCCCAGTCTTCCTTTTCTTGAATTGTCATAGTGTTTGGGAGAGTGGATGGATCAAGAAGAGCCTTGTGAGCCTTTTGCTGACCAAGGATAGCTTTAATTTTGGCCTTCCAAAGGCCAAAATCTCCTTTTCCATCAGATTCCTCTACTTCGAATCTTGCTACTGCCATTTTAGAGTGAATCTTGAACCTTGATTCTTCAAGAATTGAAATTTTTGAGTGTCTTTGCTCTGATCCAATTTTGTTGGGCTGACTTTGTCTTTCAGGCCCAAAAGAAAAAGAAATTTGATCCACGAAGGAGGTTAGGTAGAAAGAAAGGTTCTCCTGAGGCCACGAAGTTGAGCTAAGATGACTCCACACGTTGATTCCACTGTCTTGATCAGAAGAGAGTAAATGCACTCTGAGCAAAACCCTCTGATAAGCAAATTCTCTTTCACTCTCTCTCTCAGCTCGTTTCAGAAATCCTCTCAATTCTCTCTATTGTTCTCCACTGGTTTTGCAAGATTCATTGATTATGAAGATGAAGCTCAAACATGCAATTTGATAAAGAGAAAGAGGAAGAAGAGAGCAACAAAAACATGTACGTGGTTCGGCAAGGTGATGCCTACATCCACAGGAAAGGAGTAAGTTCGTTTATTGAAGACTACAAAGATGAGTATTCTTTTCTTCACGGATCTTATACAGAAACTTGGAGTAAAAGATGTAAAAATTACAACTGATTTTTGAATGTAACATATATATATATGATTACAAATCTGTTAAAGAAAGAAAAAATAGCCGTTGAAGCTGTTGAGATTATTTTTCTTCACTTAGTATATTGATCTTTTGACACTTCATTTGAAAAAAAATGTAGGTAGATCTCTTTAAGGTTTTAACCCTTTTTTAAGTTTATTTGAAAATTATATGACAAAAATGGAGTGGTAAAGCAAACCATTGACAAATTTGAGGTACCCAATTCACATACAGGCTACACTGTTTTTTTTCTCTTTCTTTTTTTTCCCCTTCTTCTTCCTTCCTTCCTCGAAAAGCAATGAAACACCAAACCCTCACTTCCTCACTCCCATGATTTAGTTAGCTATTTTTTCTCCAATCAATTCAGCTTTTTCTTCATATTCGGCCAAGGAAAAATTAAAAAATTAATAATAATAGAAACAAACCAGACTCCACTTCTTCCACAACTTCAAATGGTGAAGCTCTTTTCTAAAAAAGTTAACAATCAATGAAGATCTCAATCCAATTGTTGAATAATAATATGAAATTCTTTTTAAAAAAAAATAAAAAGAAACTCCACTTTTCACAACCCCCAATCTCTTTCTTCTACTAGCAGCAGTGGCCGGTGATAGAAATAAGATCGGAACCCTGGCAGTGCAGAAGGAACCCAAACGGCACAGAGATGGCTCAAAAACGGGATAAGGATTTTACAAAATTAAGAAAGAGAGAAAATTTCAAGTATTGTAATTAAAGTGTGAGGTAGGAGTATCGAATCTCTAACCTTTAAGTTGATACTAAGAGACTATGCACGTTGAGCTATGCAGCTCACGTTGGCCCTTTTAAGTTAATTTTTGTGATATCAAAATGTGAACGTTGTACATGATTTATCTACCCTATTTTTAGAATTAGTTTGGAAGCTATCTTATTTTTTTATTTTGTTTTTTGAATTACATTATTAAAAAAAAAATAAAAATAATAAACTCCTCAAGAACCCTTTACATAAAGATACAGTAATGTTTATGTAACAATGTTTAACTTTTATATTTGCTATATAGGATTTCCAAACATGGTCTGAAATAATGTTTTTGCTAAAGACATACATATTTTCCTTGATTAGCATATTTATAAGTTTGGATAAGTTATTCAAAGTTTACTTTTGTTTTTATTTCCTTTACTAACATGATTCTTATTTCTTATATGTCAAATATATAGACGATTTTATGGGATTTTTTTTTTTTTTTGGTTGTACTAAGTGTAATTTTGTGGATTAGTAACGTAACTTGTTATACATATTTTGAAAAACTTGTGGATGTTCACTTTGACAAATGGTATTTCAAATTCTAGACTTATTTTTTTTAAGATATAACAAATTAATTAATATATTTGATTTTATATTGTTTTGTATTGAAGTGTTGGTTAGGTTTGCTTAAATTTTACTTTAGTTATTTTTAAAAATAATAAATAACAGCCAAAAATAGAAACACATCAGTAATTTGGTAAAAGTTCAATTTCAGTGATGTTGGATAATTAGAGCCCCTAGGTTATCGTTTCCTGTTTCCTGTTTTCCGTTTCATGTTCTGAATGTGTTTGATAACTATTTCTATTTACTATTTCTTAAAAAAAGAAACAAGAAACAGATACTTGTTTAATAACTATTTCTTGTTTCTTGTTTATTGTATCTTGTTTTTTTCTTGTTTACTCTCTTATTTTTTTTTCTTTTCTTAATAATATAATATCAAAAGAGATAAAATGCCATACACTAAATATAAAAAAGATATTATCAAAAGTTTGTATTATCTAATACAAGTAAGTCCTGATGAAAACTAAATATAATAATAAATTGTATCTCATTCTTCATATGTTGCCCAAATTTGATCGGTATTGTCATCTCTAACTCGAACCATTTGTCTTAAATGATGTCGAGTCAAATCCAACTTAATTATATTATTATGTAAATGTCGGGGTTGTAAAATATTAAAGTTAAGCCAAATGCATGTCTTAGTCGGCGAAATCTATATATATGGAAAAATCTACTCAATTTTAGATATACTATGAAGCACAGATACTTCATGTGAGGCAACGAATCCGTATCTGACACGCGATTTGACGTATCTATTTCTACGCGTACCTTTTTTTTAAAGAAAAAAGATAAGTAACTCATCTAATCTTTCCCAATCTAAAACTAAGCAACCTATTTGAAAAGCTCACTACTCGAGTCCAAAACTAAAAGGAAAAAAATAAATAAAAGACCAAACCCTAGAATCATCTAATCTTCATCTTCACATTTTAGTCCCCACAAAGTCCACCAAAATATAAACCATTTGGATATCTTCAACAATTCAATGAAGAAATTCTTCGTTTATCTTCATACTTCTCCCTCTAATCTTCTTCTTCTTATTTGTAATATGACTCACTTTTCTATTGCATTTTATTAACTATTGTACTTCAACATCTTAGATGTTGCTTTTTTTTTTTATTATTTTTTATTTTATTGTATTTCAGTGTTTGTATTCTATTTTATACTATTATTATTAACTTGTATGCTAAATTTATCTATATCCTAGATTTTTTTAAGAAAAAAAAAATGTATCATCAATGTATCAGTATCCTCATTTTTAGAAATATATATATTAAAAAATATAAAAAATGATTTATCCTTAGACGTATCCGTATCTTAGTTTTTTAGAAATTGACGAATCGTCGTATCTGATCGTATCTGTATCGTGTAACCGTTTCTGTATCTATGCTTCGTAGACTAAAATATTAGAATTAAGATAATATATAAACAAGAATATTGAAAAATTTAATATCAAAAGTTGATATAAAAATTAATATATATATTGAAAATTAAAATAATATATAAATATAAATATTGAAAAATTTTAAAATTCAAAATTAAAATAAAATATAAATTTAGCAAAATTATTTTTGTAAATAGAAAAATTAATAAAGAAAATATAAAATATGGAAATAAATATTAAAAAAACAAAGAATAAATAAAAGTGCCTTTGAGAGTTAAATATGAAATATAAAAATTAACATATATATTGAAAATTAAAAAATATATAAATCTAAATATTGGAAAATTTTAAAATTCAAAATTAAAATAAAATATAAATATAGCAGATTTTTTTTTTGGTAAATATAACATTAATTAAAATAAATAAAATATGAAAGATGGAAATAAATATAAAATAAAAATGCAAATCTTAATACTTGAACTCACAACCAAGAGATGAAAGGATTTAGTGGCCATGAAAAGCTACTAATAGGCCAAGAATACATTTTACTAAACAAAGGAAACATTTTAATACAAGACAGAAATAAAATAGGGAGTAACTACTTTTGTAATTTCTCAAAATTTGCTCATCTTTTATGAACGTTACTCAAATTTAGAAACAAGAAATGGGAACGGTTATCAAACAAGTTTGTTTCTTGAAAAATGAGAAACAGATATAGGAAACAAGAATGTTATCAAACGGGTCCTGAGTGACGACACCAATGCTAGTAAAAGATTAAAATTTGTTGTTCTCAACAACATTTTTTGTGACGAAAGGTACATCACTAAAGCTTATCATTAGTGACAAGTAAAAATACATCATTGAATGTGAGCTTTAGTGATGCATAAATTCAACAATAAACATCATTTTTAGTGACGCGCTTACGTCACCGAAAACAAAATGTTAGTGATGTTGCATTTAAAGGGATCGAATCTCCAGCGGAAGTGAGTGATCGTATTGCTAAGATTTTGGTTTAAAATTACAACACAAGAAAGAAGTAACATATATCAATATGTATTAAGTTAAGCATGCAAAAATTTCTACAGGGAAGAAGAAACTTACTTTTGAAGACAATATTCAATTTCCAGCAGTTTCTTTTACAAGATTTCCTTTCCCTCAACGAACAAATCACCATGTACATCAGTAGAGGCCACCAATAGAGTCTTCCTATGCTATTCTCTTGGCAAGATTCGGTTTGTGAAAACTGACTTTTGAAAGAGATAAAAGGGAATCTTGTTGTAGAGGAAAGTTTTTCTACACAGAACTCTTTCTCTGTTAAAATCCATTGAGAGATAAGAGGAAGAGATGGAAGGAAATGAGAGGAAGTTTATTTCTACGGTGACAAAAAATCTCCAAGAAAAAACTTATGCTCCCTTCCTTTATTTAAAAAGTGGAGTGGGATTAAAACATAACTTCCAATTGCCATTATTTATTTAAATTAAAATGAAATAAAATTCATTTAATTAAATTAAATAATTTAATAATTTAATTAATTAATTAAAATTTAGATATCTCATATTTAATTAAATGTACATTAAATCATATTCAAATGCACATAACCTATAGTTTTAATATAATTCTCATTCATATTAAATTTTAACCTATAATTTTAATATGAATTTAATTCCTACTATTTTAGTATTTGAATCATATTCAAATATATTAAATATCTTTTTATTATAAAGTTTAATTTTGAATCTTATTCAGAATTAACTTTATATTATAATGTAACTATGTACATTATATTATTGCATCATATACAATTAATGTTATTCCCTTAAATAATTTGATAGTTCAAATTCTTTCAAAACTATTGGGACCTAATGGACCTACAGATTAGAAGCTCCAATGATTTGAGCTTAACTAATTAAACTTTTTAATTATGTTAATTAACATTCATTAACTGTGGGTCACTTCACAAAAGATCCACAGCTGCACTTTTCACACTGTAGAATATTTTGCATCCATAGATTTAACCATTACAAGTAAGTCGATCTTTCACGAGTTATTTGTCATTACAACTGGGTCAAATTACTTTTTATTCCCTATAATTATCTCTTACTCCTTAAGTACCACTAATCCCTTTAATGAACAATCTGTTTATGGTCCTACCATAAACCTTTTAGATTTGGTGTCCAAAATTTCATATATCTTGTAGTTTGTAAAAACAGATTATATATATTTAATAAAATAAAAGGAATTTTATTAACATTTATACTGCATTAATTCAATAAAAAAAAAAAAAAAAACTAAGATCCAAAGTTATATGATGTAACTTAAACATGTACATGGAGACATACAGGTGGATCATGTTTAAGTAATAACCTAAACGGTCTGTACTAGATGGATAAAGCTGGATACCTTATCCTGGTGACACTACGAATACGGCCCGCTTTGTAGTTGTTACAAGTGTCGTAAAGTGTTGCAAATGATCTAATCTTGATCATTCATGTGGAGACATGTGAGCAGGGAATCCTATATAAAGAGTTTGTATAAGATCGGGCCATAAAATGAATAGTCTCTCTTTATAATACCATTGCTAGAAGAGCTTACATTTCACCAGGATGACCATAGGTGACTTGACCTAAATCCTGAGTGAGTTATGAAGTCATGCCTATGAGGCTGGTCCTTTGATTTGCATGGGTGAGAGTGGCCAGTTCCATCGACTCAATATGCCTACCATTTTGGGGTTTCATCTGATTGGGGAGTTGAGAACGCAACTACACAAGAAAGAATTTACTCCTTCACGACCTTAGGGAAAGTAGATAAATTGCTCCCTTAACAGTTGATTCCAAGTCTTGAACAATGTGGCTTCAATCTCTCACAAGAGGTGCTAGTCTATAGTTGGACTATAAACTGTTTGTTCATTAAAGGAATAGGTGGTACTTAAGAAGTTAGATGTAACTACAGGGACAAAACAATAATTTGGCCTAGTTGTTGTTATGAGCAATTTGTGAAGGGTCAACTCACTTTGATTGTTTATATCGATGGACACAAAAATATATCTGCAGTGCGAAAAGTGCAGCTATCAGTCTTTAGTGTAGTGACTGATAGTTAATGAATATTGATTCATTTAATTAAAGAGTTTAATTAATTAATCTCATATCATTTGAGCTTTTAATCAGCTGGTCCATAAAGTCCCTCCATTAGCTTACTAAGAATAGTAATGAGGAACGATTTGAATTTTTCAAATTACTTAAAGGAATTTTATATTAATATGATTAATATATAGTATATTTTGATACATTATAGAATATGGTTAATTATAGATATGATCTATAATCCAAACTATATAAGAGAGATATATTTGAATGAGATTCAAATATTAAATTCATATGAATTGGATTCATATAGAATTACAATATTAGAAAGATATAATTGAATGAGAAAAAAGACAAGTAACCCATCTAATCTTTCCCAATCTATTCTTTTGACGTATCTATTTCTATGCATACTTTTTTTTTTAAAGAAAAAAAACAAGTAACCCATATAATCTTTCCCAATCTAAAATTAGGCAACCTATTTAAAAAGCTGACTACTCGACACCAAAACTAAAAGAAATTAAATAAATAATGGACCAAACCATAGACAAAAATCATCTAATCTACATCTTCACATTTGAGTCCCCACAAAGTCCACTAAAATATAAACCATTTGGATGTCTTCAACAATAAGTTCTTCGTTTATCTTCATATTTCTCTCTCTAATTTTCTTCTTCTTTGCAATATGAGTCACTTTTCTATTGCATTTTTATTAACTATTGTACTTCAACATCTTAGATGTTGCTTTTTTTGTATTATATTTCAGTGTTCATATTCTATTTTGTGCTATTGTTATTAACTTGTATGCTAAATTTATCTATATCCTAGATTTTTTAAAGAAAAAAATGTATCTTCAATGTATTAGTATCATCGTTTTTAGAAATATATATATTAAAAAATATATAAAAAGTGACATATCCTTAGATGTATTCGTATCTTATTTTTTTAGAAATTGATGAATCACCATATCCGATCGTATCCGTATCATATAGTCGTATCTATATCTATGCTTCATAGAATATGTGATATTTATATGTTAGTTAATTACCCTATATTAAATATGATTTATTATATAGTTATTTAATTTACATGTTAATTGATTAATTAATGGTTAGTTAATTAATTAACAAATGATGGAGAATGAAAACTAGTATAAATATGTGATTTTATGTTAATTAATTAACTGTATATTAAATATGTTTTGATATGTAGTTATTTAATTTAATGTTTATTGATTAATTAATAGTTAATTAATCAATTAGCAAATGATGGAAAAAGTGGGAAGATGCTGACTTGATGATGAACGCAAAATGTATGCGATGCTTAGATGATATGCTACAAGCTCATGTTGCCATAAACTTGTAACGCTGGATTTATGCGATGATATGCACACATGGTTCAAGTCCAATGTTATGCAATAATGACTTGACTTGACTTAATTCATGCAATACTACTTCTAGATATGCGTTAGTGATGGATGTTCTAGTAGTATTCTGTGCATTGTCATAAGTTTCCTTACGTTGGAACCAAGTATAATTCCATCGCAAGTTTCTCGATGTGATCCAAAATCGAACACAGGGACTGTTTGAGGTTATTGTGTTATGTTTATGATACATGCGACCAGGTTTTTCAATCTTTAAAAGTATAGTTTGTGCAAGTATATAAAAATTGCAATAAAGTAAAGGAAAGCAGTAAAAATGCGATAATAAAATAAAGTGCAGTAAACCTAAGCTAAGAGGGTACAAGATACAGGCTTCATGTTACAAGATACTGAGGTCAAGGCTAGCTGTGAAGATTATACACAGATCATGTAATGCGACGACAAGTCTTATGTATGAAACAGAATAGAAAGATAACTAATATAACCATCGCAAGTTCTCAATTGTGTTGAAGTGATAAGTGCGGTTTCGTTTTTCCCTTAGCGTACACCTTTCAGTGATCGGCTGTGTTCCCACATGTCTGTGGTGAAACAGAGACGAATGTAATGAATGCAAGGTTGCTTTCTTGTCTGGAAGTACTACTCGCTCTAGTTAATGCATTCTTCTGACCTTCTCTCAATAGATTAGAAGGACATCTTCACTTCTGCTCTCACAGGTGGAGATGCCATCTAGCATGCCTTAGATAAACGCAATTTATCTCTTTAACACAGATTAAGTACTCGTTTAATTCATGATAACTACCAGGAGATTAAGAACACATCATGAAGAAAGCGATAAACGGAGGAACGGAAATAGACAGAAAAGTGGTGATGAAAGCGATCAAGACATTCAATATATTTATTTAGCGTTTGATACATGGTGTGTGAATGCAGAGATAAAGAAGATGAACTACAATGATGAAAAGAAATAGAACAGATACAAATAGCGCCAACATTTCGGCACCGATTTGGATGGAGATCTGCTTGTCGGATTGGATGGATTGGACGGATGGATGAGCTTCCCTCTCAGGCTTGCTCAACAGGTAGCAGGGATCTGATTAAAAGAGCTTCACGGCGGGGATCTTGGCAGATGAACACTAAGACTCACCTCTCAGTCTTGCCTCTTCTTCTTCCCGGATTTCTATAGTTTAACACTCAGCTCAGCCTTTCTCTCAATATAATAGCAGCACTTAGCCCCGTATCGAGTAACCTTCTTTTCTGTGAATTCTATGAGGTATTTATAGGTGAAGATCTTTGACTCCGACCTTGTGGTCCCCACTTGTTGTTATGGAAATTCCGAAGATGGAGGGATATTATTCCTTCTGTTATGCAATCAGACCGTCGAATCTATACAACCGTTAGTTGTACACGTGTTACAATCCTCCGCTTTTGCGTTGCTCAGCTGCATCTTTCGATCGAGTGTTTGCATGCAGTATTGTTTTTATTACCGCATTAGGTTGAAAGTCAGCTTTGGATCGACTGTCGCATTGTGCCATCATTGCGTTAATCATCTTTTCAGTGTTAGTTGATGGGTGTAATGTGACAAAGATGCGTTGGTCAGTTCTTCTTGAGCCTTGATCGCAAGCGGTGACTTGGTTTCCTGCAAAACAGAGTAGAAATCTCCTTTTCTTCCATCTTAATGATATTAGTAGGTGTAATTGCGATAATTCAGAATTATTGTATTTCTAAGCTAATTTCCATACAATTGGCGCATATTTAAACTCTTTTGGCCGCAATATCTAGATAAGGCAGTATAAATAACTTGTATTTCTACAAGTTATCACACCCCCAAATTTAGATATATGCTTGTCCTCAAGCATATCTTCTACTAAGGCAATAAAGCTCAATTCCTATCCTATATTTCTACATCAATTGGTTGCTTCGAATGTTACCCTTAGGCACATTACTTGACATTGCAATTTCTTCCTATCCTTGCTAATTCTTAACAAGCCCTACTTTATTCTTCTATATTACAAAATTTTGTTCAAAGATGCTTTTTTAATTTTTCAAAATAGAATGTTTATCTCTTCTTTGTCAAAACAACTCGATATATCTATATCCGATGGTCAACACGTTTACATCATTTATTAGAGACAGTTGGTCATGGTTACACTCTTCGTTTTGGCCTGCCCCCATGAGTGTCATGCGAACATCCAACTACGGTTGTGTGCCAATCTCAACTTTAACTCATGATATTAAGAGGAGTTGTCTCTTGCATTTATTTTTCTTTTCTATTCTTCATATTGCGTTGTTCTTGGAAACCCACCTTCATTTTAGCTTGCTCCTACGGGTGTCATACGAACATCCAACTGCGAGCAGGCTCTTTTCACAACTAAACTCTTATCAGGTTGGGAACATTTTTAAGGATTTCCCTTGTGCTGACATTGGAGTTTTGTATGATTTTTTTTTTATGATAACAGAAAATGAACGCATTTTCTTAGATACTGCATATTCTGATCTTATCTACTCAGACCTTCCCCACCCCCAAATTTAAAGATTAGCAAGGTCCTCATTGCGTTGTTTGAATAGACTAGACAAACACTTAGAAGAAAAATTTCAAAAAGAAGGTTTGAGCAGAACTTTGAAAGATAGAGAGGTAAAGTACTGCTAAACTAAGAATTAACTAAGTGTTACTCAGAATTTACAAAGTATGGGAAATGTTTCTAAGTATAAACACATATTACATCATAGCAACGCAATGAAGAACACAAAAGTAAAAGATTCAGAATATTGCAAATATTGACAAAGGATGATAAAGAAAAAAGCACAGGTAAAAAGTAGAGTGAATATATACTCATTGTATTGATTATTAACAAAGTATACAAATAATTAAAAATTAATGGAATACAAAATTTCGTGCCGTACAAAAATCAAAGAATTGATTAAAAGAATAAATGAATTTAAAAGAATACATAATGGTCGCATAGAAGAGGAAAAATATAGAAGGATTATTGCTGAGGGGCTGGCGGGTCTGAAGGCGGATTTTGAGGTGGTGCGGGATGAGCGTCTTCAAAATTTAAGTGCTGCCAGAGATGTAGAGGTACCATTGGACCATGAAGATATGCGGTGAGAAAGTTGAAGTACTCTTGATTACGCTCCGTAATCGGTCTCTGGTGCATATGGACCTTATAAATGTTGCGTTGCATGTTGATCAGCGCCTCTCTTGATGTGGCAACACTGCGTTGAATATCATCAATCTGCTCCATTACCACTTTAAATCTTTGGTTGAAGAAGTGTTGTTGTTGAGAGAAAAGTTGTTGTTGAGAGAAGAGGGATCTCATTTCTACTAACTCAGCAGCCATGGAGGTGATGGAGGGTTGTGCCTGCGATGTCTCGCCAGCATCGTTTTGGGGTTGGGCAGAGGTGCCTTCACCCAAATCGTGTGAGTCATCAACTTGCAGCAGTGGAATGGGGGGTTACGGTGATGATGCTATTGGTGAAGGTAGGGCTGCTGGGTAAACAGGAGAGGAGGTTGGGACAAGGAGGAGATTGGTAAAATGTTAGTGTAGTGGAGAAAAAGGTTGTGTGGGTGGGCTAGGAGGACTCGGAGGGCGAATGACTAAGGGAAGAAGGTCCGCAGGTTCTGGATCTTGCGCTGGTGACTCTTGAACCCTTTCTTTTCCTTTATCTTCTCTACGTCGTCTTTTTGGCCTGGGTCCTTACGGCATATTTAAATCGATCGCGGGCCTCTTTGCTGGCAGCTCGGGGCAGTGTGGGGAGTCTTTGAGGAGCAGCCTCAAGATCTTGATGTTGATGAGGCCGTGGATCTCTAGCATGGGCTCCTCATCAACGCCTACGCCCATAGACAGGCACAGACTTGAAACGATCCACGGGAAGAAGTACTGCCCTCGGATATGCCCCACCAATGATCTGATCTACCTTACGATCAATTGCCCTACGTCGATAGGAATGCCGCGTGCGATGCAGTATGTAGCCATGACCCGATCCCTTGATATAGTTCTGTCAAGCGTTATTGGGATCAGCCGCTTTTTGACTAGGTAAACCCAAAGCCTTCCCTCCGGAAGCAAGAACTTGGACTCCAGGGTGCGGATGCCTTTGAGCGAGACCGACCACTTCGTGCCCAGTTGCGTTAATATCCTCAACACATCTTCCATCTTTTGCTCCATGGGATCATCAATAATCTTGTTCCCTAGTGCATCAGGGTTGTCCTTCATTTGATATATTTCGTTGATGTCCCTTGCGCTAAAGGATACCGTTTCTCCTTTAAAGGTCACCGCATCCCTGTTTCCATGTAGACGCTCGCGATAGAAGTCCCGCACCACTTGAGGCACAATAATGGATGGGCACTGGCAGAATGTGTCCCACTCATGTTCCACAATCATGCTCGTGATGAGGTCAGATAGTGGTGTTGGCGTCGGATAGAAGCCCATCTCAATCAACATGTAATCATTCTCCTTTCTTTTTTATGGACGCTTCCTGGCCGATGCGGGCTCGATGCTCTCCGCGATTGCCTTGCCTTTTTCCTTAGTCAACGCAAGACGAGCTACTTCTTTGTTTCTTCTCTCGCTTTTTGCATTGTTCCTCCTTCTCACGCTCTGCGATTTCTTTGCCCTTTTTCTTCATTAAGCATCGCATATTAGCTTTGCGCTTTTTTTTCTTCTCTTCCAACAATGTCCTCCCTCTTCCTCCTTTTTCCTTCTCTCTTCTTCTTCTTCTTCTTGTTCTTCCCTCACAAATTCTTCTTCAAATTGCTCAGAGGCCAGCAACAAACATTGTTCCTCCTTACGCCTCCATATCCCTTCAACTCTTGCAAGCTCATTATTGCTTCGCATTTCTTTGAACTCCAATCTTCTTCTTTTATTTCCTTCTACGATGGTGAGCGTTCCCCTCTCTATCTTTTCTTGCTTCTCCTCCTCTTCTTTTCTTTTTCTTTCTTTTTCTTCCATTGCGATAATTAATCTTTGCGGATCAATAGTGGACCTTTGCAGCGCATTCTCCCTACGATGTCGCATCAGGGGGGCTTCTTCTGCTTCTTCTCCTTCATCGGCTGCAACCATTTGCGTTGTTTCGGGTTACGCCGATTCCATCAACTGTGTCGTTTCCCCCCTATCCCCCCTCACAGAGGTTGATTCTCCATCCTTCTGCGGGCTCGAACCCTTTGCTTTTCTTCTTCTGCTCTTTTTAGGCGCCTCTCTTCACACTGGCGCATTTTCTTTTCTCCTTTTTCCTTCTTCTTTCTTTCCTTCTTAACCTTCTCATCTTTATCTTCATCCTATTTCTCTTTGTTCTTTCTCTCCTTGCGATGATAGGAAGATTTAGCCTCTCCCGCCTTCCTTCCTTTGTTTTCCTTCTTCTTCTTTTTCTTCTCAGCCACTTCTGGTTACGCCTCCCCTGCAACCTCCTTCATCGCAATGTCAGGGGTCTCCAACGCAACTTCAGCCTCCTTGGCCTCCTCCACCGCAATCTCTTCCTCCACAATTCTGGGAGGTTCGTCATAAGCTTCTACGCTGACAGTCACCTCGGGAATCTCTGGGGCCAGAATGCCTCTTCCTGTTTCTTCTTCAGTCACCACTGCCTTCTCCTCCACCACTTCTTCCATCACTGCCACCGTCTCCTCCTCTATAGACAGTGGTTGATTTACAACCCCTTCCTAGGGCAGTCCACCTCCTAGCTCCAAGTTACTCAGGATGTTGCCAAACACCTCCGTATCATCGCGTCTCTTCCTTTCACTCTCAGTTAAGACGGTAGGTGTTGGAACCTGTATGCTTTCAGTGCTTCCTCCCCTTTTGAACAGAGGAGGTCTAATGGCCAGGGGGTTTCTCCGGGTCCTCCCAACGATTATGGGGACAGTGTGGACTTGGGCGGCGAGCCTGCGACTAGCAGCCAGAAATGGTGCCTCTCGCATGGCTACTTGGTCAGGGGTAGGGGTGGATAGTGAAGCAGATTGGTTGAAAGTTTGGTCAGCCATGGAAGCTAAGCTCGGAAGAACTGGTAAAATGTTGGGATGCTGGGGAAGAAGGAAGCTTGTATGCTAATGCGCTAGGCTTTTTTATTGCAAAGATGAGGCAACCTTTCCAAAATAAAGTAAGGGTCCTATTTGTAGGTTGGGCCGCAGTGGGCCCAACGCGATTTTTGCAACGACAAGCCTCGAGACACTCAAAAGGTTCGTCAATCGATTTCCCTCATTTATGGAATTTTAGAAAAAATGTCCTTTCGTCTGTCGAATCATCATTACTTTGGGATACGAAATAATTGGATTCCCCCAAATTACAAAAAGAATTTTCTTTAATATTTTATTCGAATGGACGCAAGATAAAGATTAACGCAATGTGCTCACCAATGCAAATGCATCTTCACCGAGGACGGGCAACAATGCATACATCCCCGCAACACACCCCTTAACCAAACACATTTCTGGAGGATACCTCAACATAGTGCATTTAGCTAAGGCTAGGCAAAGATCATATGCGAGCGCAACACACCCCTCAGCTCAATACAGTTGAGTTGGGTGAATGCAAAGCGTATCTTATTGGTTCAAGATGCGTCCATTATTGCCTTGCATACTCGTTGTTGATTGTATGATTTTATATTTATTTATTATTATTTTCCTCATCAATGCAAGTGCTATGACTTGTGGCAATAAATTTTTTCTTTATTACTTAATCATTCACTATTTAAAGCTCAACGCATTAATTATGGAAAAGCTTATAGAATTAAAGACTATATGGAAATAAATGCCAAGAAAATAAATGAAGAATTAAATTCATAAAGCCAAGAACGAATTAAATAAGCAAGTGAAGACAAAATTCAAGAATTCAAAGAGATAGGAATTTAAGAAAGCATTAAATAGAGTAGTGAGATATGGACTGAAAAATGCGTTTCTCGAATGGGCGCAATCCACATCTCCGCAGGCTGTTCTACTTGCCTGCCCAATGTCCTAGGGACATTGCTCCTTTCCTGTAGATCCCGGGGCTTCTAAATTGCTGGGCAATGTTCCTGGTGTTCTGCTTCTCAGCTCGGAAGCCAGCTGGCCCACCTGGATCTCTAAATTTCTAATTGAAGACGCCTACGCTTGTATCATTGCGTCATTTTTATCCATATATTGCTTCAGCAGGGTCTCCAAAGAGCCTCCAGAAGTGTTAGAAGATGAGGGCTGCTGGTGATGCGACTGTCTCAACTGCCCTTGATTTAAATTTTGGTGAAAAGGAGGATTCCCTCGACTGCCACCTTGATGGTTGATTGGCCCCCCTAGGTTGGGATTACCTCCCCAACCGAAGTTAGGATGGCTCCTCCAGTCAGGATTATAGGTGTTGCTGAAGGGGTTGTTCTGGATGGCGCATACTTGTCGGATGTTCGATGGGCACACTTCAGCTCCATAAGCCCCTCCATAATTGACGCAACTTATTGCAGCCACTTGAGTTGGCGCAGGGGGTTGCGCTGATTGTTGAGGGATGACTCCTTGATTAATTGCCATAGATTGGAGGATGGAAGTCACCACGGCCATCTGTGCAGCCAGTGTGGTCATTGTCTCTGCAGGAAAAATAGCAGTTTCATTCTTTCGTCTATCGGCGCCTCGACCTCCATATCCATCATCGATCCAATCATCCATGTTTCGCGATATGCTGTCTAGGATGGCCTTAGCCTCTGTGTATGTTTTATCCATAAAACCTCCTGCCGTGGAGGCGTCAGCAACAACCAGCGTTGATCTGTTCAGGCCATTATAAAAAGTTTCCATCAAGATGCAATCGGGGATTCCGATATGCGGGTAGTTTTTCACCAATCTTCTAAATCGCGCCCAGGCGGTGCTCAGGGTCTCATTCTTCTTTTGCTCGAAGTTTAGCACGTCCTTCCGTCGCCTTGCGTTGACGGCTGGTGGGAAGAACTTCTTCATAAATCGCTCCACCAGTTGGTCCCACGATGTCATCTCATTTGGCTCCAATGAGTGAGCTCACTTCTTGGACTCGTCCCTCAAGGTGTAAGGGAAAAAATACAGTCTTATACTCTCCGGGGTTACGCCAGGTAGAGAGAAGTTGCCGCACATTTCGACAAAGCTGGTCAGGTGGGCGTGTGGGTCTTCACCTTGTAGACCCCCAAATTGCCCCGCATTTTGGATCATCTGAAGCATGATCGGCTTAATTTCGAACCTTGCGTTCTCCTCGATAGTAGGCCTTGAAATCCCAGGTGAAAAGTCATACAGGTTGGGTGCTGCATAATTCCTGATGGGAATGTTGTGGTCAGCTGCCAGGAAGACAGGATCCTGCGCTGGTCGAACAGCTCCTTGATTCACTACCAGTATCGCATTATCATTGTTGTTCGCCATGCTTGCTGCCTTCTTTTGCCTAATCCGATTCTGACGTGCCCGTGCACGAAAGGTACGCTCGATCTCAGGGTCATCTTCGAATTCTAGTTCAGCACTAGTACTCATAAACCGTCAAGCTGCTCTCCGCGTTGAACAACCAGTACAATGATATCTGTCCTGCAAAATACCACAAACACACTCAAACAATAAACCATTAATACATCCACAACAACGACGCCATAAACTTGTTGACTTGATGATGAACGGAAAATGTATGTTATGCTTAGATGATGTGCTACAAGCTCATGTTGCCATAAACATATAACGCTGGATTTATGCGATGACATGCACACATGATTCAAGTCCAATGTTATGCAATAATGACCTGACTTGACTTAATTCATGCAATACTACTTCTAGATATTTGTTAGTGATGGATGTTCTAGTAGTATTCTGTGCGTTGTCACAAGTTTCCTTACGTTGGAACCAAGTATAATTCCATCGCAAGTTTCTCGATGTGATCCGAAATCGAACACAGGGACTATTTGAGGTTATTGTGTTATGTTTATGATACATGCGACCAGGTTTTTCAATCTTTAAAAGTATAGTTTGTGCAAGTATATAAAAATTGCAATAAAGTAAAGGAAAGCAGTAAAAATGCGATAATAAAATAAAGTGCAGTAAACCTAAGCTAAGAAGGTACAAGATACAGGCTTCATGTTACAAGATACTGAGGTCAAGGCTGGCTGTGAAGATTATACACAGATCATGTAATGCGACGACAAGTCTTATGTATGAAACAGAACAGAAAGATAACTAATATAACCATCGCAAGTTCTCAATTGCGTTGAAGTGATAAGTGCGGTTTCGTTTTTCCCTTAGCGTACACCTTTCAGTGATCGGCTGTGTTCCCACATGTCTGTGGTGAAACAAAGACGAATGTAATGAACGCAAGGTTGCTTTCTTGTCTGGAAGTACTACTCGCTCTAGTTAATGCATTCTTCTGACCTTCTCTCAATAGATTAGAAGGACATCTTCACTTCTGCTCTCACAGGTGGAGATGCCATCTAGCATGCCTTAGATAAACGCAATTTATCTCTTTAACACAGATTAAGTACTCGTTTAATACATGATAACTACCAGGAGATTAAGAACACATCATGAAGAAAGCGATAAACGGAGGAACGGAAATAGACAGAAAAGTGGTGATGAAAGCGATCAAGACATTCAATATATTTATTTAGCGTTTGATACATGGTGTGTGAATGCAGAGATAAAGAAGATGAACTACAATGATGAAAAGAAATAGAACAGATACAAATAGCGCCAACATTTCGGCACCGATTTGGATGGAGATCTGCTTGTCGAATTGGATGGATTGGACGGATGGATGAGCTTCCCTCTCAGGCTTGCTCAACAGGTAGCAGGGATTTGATTAAAAGAGTTCCACGACGGGGATCTTGGCAGATGAACACTAAGACTCACCTCTCAGTCTTGCCTTTTCTTCTTCCCGGATTTCTATAGTTTAACACTCAGCTCAGCCTTTCTCTCAATATAATAGCAGCACTTAGCCCCGTATCGAGTAACCTCCTTTTTTGTGAATTCTATGAGGTATTTATAGGTGAAGATCTTTGACTCCGACCTTGTGGTCCCCACTTGTTATTATGGAAATTCCGAAGATGGAGGGATATTATTCCTTCTGTTATGCAATCAGACCGTCGAATCTATACAACCGTTAGTTGTACACGTGTTACAATCCTCCGCTTTTGCGTTGCTCAGCTGCATCTTTCGATCGAGTGTTTGCATGCAGTATTGTTTTTATTACCGCATTCGGTTGAAAGTCAGCTTTGGATCGACTGTCGCATTGTGCCATCATTGCGTTAATCATCTTTTCAGTGTTAGTTGATGGGTGCAATGTGACAAAGATGCGTTGGTCAGTTCTTCTTGAGCCTTGATCGCAAGCGGTGACTTGGTTTCCTGCAAAATAGAGTAGAAATCTCCTTTTCTTCCATCTTAACGATATTAGTGGGTGTAATTGCGATAATTCAGAATTATTGTATTTCTAAGCTAATTTCCATACAATTGGCGCATATTTAAACTCTTTTGGCCTTAATATTTAAACTCTTTTACCCTCTCCCTATGAATATACCATTATAAACCTTTTAGGGTAAAGGATTTTTGTTAAAAATTGTCCTAGCCTCCACTCTCATATTCTCTCTACTCTACTCTCTCAAGAACATTCCCTCTACCTTCATTCCCTCTTCCAAGATGTTAGAGCCCACACATCTAGCTCCTTGAAATCCTAAAGGATAACGGGGAATCTCTTGCAGTGGTATCTTTTTTCGTTGGGAGGTTCGAATTTCATTGTGAGTAAATGAAAGCAAATCGTGAAGAAAGGGGAATATTCAAGGGTGAGTAATTCTTCCTTTCTTCTTTTATTCTTCATTAGAAGCATGCTTAGGTTTATTTAATGTTTATCCTGTTTTTGTTTGAATTAGTTCACTGTTTTTATGTTTTACAAAATTGATTTTCAAATTGCACGGTGATCACACGCTTCCACGAGAATTTGATTCTCTTCAAAACAAAATCCCTCTTGGCCGAATGAGAGGGCATATACCCTTTGTTCAAGATCCAGAATTAGAATTTATGGGAACAACTCATCTACTTACCCTAAAGACGAGAAGGAGTAAATTCTATCTTGTGTAGCTATATTTCCAGTACTATGTACATAAATCCGCAAAATGATAGACTTATTAAGTCGGTGACTCGAGCCACTCTCACCCATACAAATCAAAAGACAACCCTCATAGATAGGAATCCATAACTCACTTAGGATTGAGATTGAGTTACATAGTTATTCCATAAGATATTAATCCCTTTAGTCAACGGTGTTATACTATTTCATTGTATAAGATACCGATGCTTAGTGTTTCTCCAGACTATAGCTCCTCCATTAAAAGTAAACACTCATCTTGAAGTGGATTTCCAAGAATCCCTATCAGTCTGAAAATCAGAGTCAATGTATACTGTAAGGATCAAATCCTTAGACTCATATATGAGCATGTAATCCCTCGTTCTCCAAAGATACTTGAGGATGGTTTTAACGATAGTCCAGTGATCCAATCCTGAATTAGACTAATATCTACTGGTTATCCCCACTGCATAGTAGATGTCATGTCTAGTACATAACATTGCCTACATCAGGCTGCCAACAGCCGATGCATTAGGGATCCATCTCATCATCTCAACTTCTTAAGGTGTCTTAGGACACTGTTTCTTAGACAGGACAACTCCATGCCTGAAAGGGAGCAAACCTCTCTTGGATTTTTGCATCAAATACTTGACAAGCATCATGTCAATATACAGTGCCTGAGACACGACAACATTTGTTCTTTCGATCCCTAAAGATCTGAATGCCCCGAACAAATTGTGCCTTTCCCAAATCTTTCATTTGGAATTAGGCCGCTAGTCACTATTTTATGTCAGTTAGTAGACCTACATCATTCCCAATGAGTAGGATATCGTCTAATACAACACTAAGAAAGCTATTGAACTGTTGATAATTTTCTTATAGATATAAGGCTCATAAACATTTTGATCAAAGCCATAAGATTTGATCGCGGTATCAAACCTTATATTCTAAGATCGAGAAACTTGTTTCAGCCCATAATGGACCGATTGAGTTTGTAAATCTTTTGTTCTTGACCTTGGGTTGCTACATATAAATGGTCACCTCAAGATTGCCATTTTGAAAAGCAATCTTGACGTCCATTTGTCAAATCTCATAGCCATAATATGTGGCAATGGATGGAGTATCCGGATAAACTTTAACATGGCAACAGGTGAGAAAGTTTCCTCATAGTCAACTCCTTCAACCTGGGTATAACCCTTTGCCACAAGTCTAGCCTTAAAGTTTTGCACCTTACCATTTTCACCTCTTTTCTCTTGTAGATCCATTTGCAACCTATAGGTTTTACTCCATCAAGTTGATCTATAAGATCCAAAGCGAATTGAAGTACATAGACTCATTTTGAGATCCATAACTTTGATCCATTCATCTTTGTCTACATCCTTCATTGCTTTCTTATAGGACCATGGATCCTCAGCGTCACCATCAGATATGACAGCTAGGGTTTTTATGAAATCCATATAACAAATAGGCAGGTTGGCAAGTCTCCCACTACGTCGAGGCTCCCTCAACAGTTAAGGTGGATGTGACCTACTAGATGAACCAACATCAAAAACTCTTGTTGACGTACTTGGCTCTTCAACAACTCTTGTTGAAGGTTTAGTAGTTTCGTTAGAAAGTTCATTTAATACTATCTTACTACACAATTTGTGTTCCTTAATGTGGTCCTCTTCTAAAAATGTAGCATTTGTCAACACAAACATTTTATTATCTTTAGGATCATAGAAGAAACCACCTCTCGTTTATTTGGGATAGCCTACAAATAGGAATAATTTTGAACGAGGTTCCAATTTTTTAGGATTAGCCTTAAGCACATATGATGGAAAACCCCAGATCTTGAAATGGCGTAAACTACCTTTATGGCCATTCGATAACTCCAAAGGTGTTTCAGAAACACTCTTGGATGGAACACAATTCAAAATATAAGCTATAGTTTGTTCTGAATAATCCCAGAACGAATAAGGTAAGCGAGCATAACTCATCATAGACCAAACCATGTCCAACAAGGTTCGATTTCTCCTTTCTGATACACCATTCTGTTAAGGAATACCAGACACTGAGAGTTGGGATACAATTCCATGTTCTATCAAATGGTCTTGGAATTTCAAATCCATATACTCTCCACCTCGATCAGATCGAAGTGTTTTAATTGTTTTACTTAATGCATTCTCAACTTTAGCATTGTACTTCTTGAACTTTTCAAGGGCTTCTGACTTCTGATTTATGTTGAATAATCATCAGTGAAAGTGATGTAATACTCAAACCCTCCTCTTGCTTTAACATTCATAGGAACATAAAGGTCTGAATGTACAAGTTCCAAGGGTTCTTTGGCTCTGTAACCTTTTCCAATAAAAAGTATTTGTCATTTTTCCTTTAAACCATGACTCATATACAGGTAACTAATTTTCTTCTAACTCACTTAGAAGTCCATTCTTAACCAATCTCTCAATCCTATTGATATTTATGTTACCTAACTTAGGTACCAAAGTTGGGCATTTTCTTTAAGAGAAATTTGTGTCTTTTGTTTTGAGTTACTGCAGTTTTAAACAATTCAGTATTTAAAAGAGCCTTAGATACTGAAGACCTTAGTGTTCGAGTTGATGTCCTAAATCTCATTGTTCTATAGTTTGTAATTGTAATGTACAAACAATTTATTTATTTAATAAAATATTAGATGTTTTATTCGACATTTATAGCATTAACCCACAAACCAATAAACTAACATCCAAGATTATTATCTATAGCTTAAACATGTATGTAGAGAAATACAGGTGGATCATGTTTAAGTGATAACCTAAATAGTCTGTAGTAGATGGATAAGGCTGGATATCTTATCCTGGTGACATTACAAATACAGTCTACTTTGTAGATGTTACAATTGTTGTAAAGTGCTACAAATGATCTGATTCTGATCATTCATGTAGAGACATGTGAGCGGGGTTATTCTATACAAAGGAGTTTGTATAAATCGGACCACAGAATGACTAGTCTCATTATATAACATCGTCTATAATAGAGACTTATATTTCACCACGATGACCATAGGTGGCATGACCTAAATCCTGAATGAGTTGTGAACTCCTGCCCATGAAAGCGGTCCTTTGATTTGTATGGGTGAGAGTGTCCAAATCGTCGACTCAATAAGCCTACCATTTTGGGGATTCATCTTATTGAGGAGTTGGGAACATAACTACACAAGTCAGAATTCACTCATTCTCTAATGTTGGGGTAAGTAGATAAATTGCTCCATCAAGTGTTGATTTCGGAGCTTGAACAATGTGGCACCACACCCTCTCTTAGCCTGAGAGGGGTTTGGTCATAGTTGGACTATGACTTATTGTTCATTAGAGAAATCAGTGGTACTTAAGAAGTTAGATGTAACTATTGGTTTATTATTCTCTCATTTAACCTATAATATTTAATATGAATTACATTCATATAAATAATATTTTGAATCAAATTCAAATATTTATTTCATCTCAAATAAAACTTTATCTTATAATGTATCCATATATGTGTAGGAAATCTAAACATAGAACTCCTGTGAGGGGAAGCGAATTGTTCCAAATCCCATTGAGAAAGAACACAAACAATTACAGTCTAAATAGAAACGATTATGCATAATCAGAAATTACATCATACTACTAAATATGAAGATTCAAGGGATAGAATATGCAAACCTTTGAAGAACCTTTATTCAAGTATCCCTCGATCGTTCAGCAACTCGATTAGTGCATGATCTCAATGAACAGAACAGCCAACAACACAAACGGATGAATTCTCAAACACTATCGAGTCCAACTCGATCCTTGAACCTTGAACAGAATTAGAATACCACCATAAGTGTTATCTTGGTATTCTCGGTGTGTGAATCTAGGAGTTGTAGGCTCTGTGTGACTTTTGATAGAGGAAAGGAGGAGATAGACGATCGAGTAAGTGGGAGCTGGATACTGTCTATTGTGTAGACGAAATACTCGATCGTTTAGTAAACGGAAGTCTATCGTATAGACTTTACTACTCGATCTTGTAGTAACGATCAAATATTTATTTCATCTCAAATAAAACTTTATATTATAATGTATCATATATATGAAGGAAATCTAAACATAGAACTCCTGTGAGGGGAAGCGGATCGTTCCAAATCCCATTGAGAAAGAACACAAACAATTACAGTCTAAACAGAAACGATTATGCATAATTAGAAATTACATCATGCTACTTAATATGAAGATACAAAGGATAGATTATGAAATTCTTTGAAGGACCTTTCTTCAAGTATCCCTCCATCGTTTAGCAACTCGATCAGTACACAATCTCAACGAACAGAACAGCCAATAACATGAACAGATGAATTCTCAATCACTATCGAGTCCAACTCGATCCTTGAACCTTGAACAGAATTAGAACACCACCACAAGTGTTACCTTAGTATTCTCAATGTGAGAATCTAGGAGTTGTAGGCTCTGTGTGACTTTGGATAGAGGAAAGGAAGAGATAGACGATCGAGTAAGTGGGAGATGGATACTATCTATCGTATAGACGAAATACTCGATCATTTAGTAAATGGAAGTCTATCATATAGACTTTACTACTCGATCGTGTAGTAACAAGTAACTATCGTATAGTAAACTTGGAACTCCTAATCGTTTAGGTTGTGAGACTCTATCGTTTAGTAAAACACTTTTACATGATAGTCCTTTCTTTTGTCAAACAACGCAAATGAATCAACCACTAATTTTGAAAAACCTTTTTCCTTTTCTCTCACAGTTACCACTTCCAATAACCCCCCACTAAATCGATTATTAAAGAAAAAGAATTAATTATTATAAATAAATATGATAACCAACTTATCATATTATATTTATAACCTATATTTTTAATATTTCATCATATGAAACATATAAACCATAGTTCTTTTCCTATGTTATGGTATTTAATATAAATCATACTTATATTAATTCCTCCAATTAATGTATCTAATACATCATATCAATTATATCACATATAATTGAATTAATTTAATTATATCACATATAATTAAACTTCCTCTTGATAATTTGATTACTTCAAACTAACCCAAAATTTGATTCTCAACTTAAACCCATTGAGCTATCAAGAGGACTTTATGGGCCTGTAGCTCACTTTGTGCTTATTCTTTTTTTGAAATATATTCTTTTGCGCAACACTAGTCGACTGAACTCTTTAATCACGAGATCCATCATCCGTTAACAGTTGGTCACTCCACTAAAGACCGAAAGTTGCACTCTTCGCACTACAGATATATTTTGTGTCCATATCAACCAATCAATAGTGCAATGACTCTTCACAAATCACTCGTAAGTACAGCTGGGCCAATTTACCATTTTGCCCCGATAGTTACATCTAACTCCTTAAGTACCACTAATTCCTTTAATGAATAATAAGTCATAGTTCTACTATGACTGAGTCCTCTCTTCCAAAGAGAGGGTGTGGCCACTATGTTCAAGACCCAAAATCAGCCCTTAAGGGAGTAATTTATCTACTTACCCCTACTTCGGGGAAGGAGTGAATTCCATCATGTGTAGCTGAATTCCTAGCTCTCCAATCAGACAAATGCCCAAAATGGTAGGCTTGTTGAGTTGGCAATCTAGCCACTCTCACCCATACAAATCAAAGGACCGCCCTCAAAGGCAGGAGTTCCCAAAACACTCAGAATTGAAGTCATGTCACCTATAGTCGTTTAGGTGAGATGTAAGCCTCAAGTATCAACGACGTTATATAAAGAGACTAGTCATCTCGTGGTCCAGTCTTATACAAACTCTTTGTCTAGGACACCTGCGCTCGCATATCTCCACATGAATGGTCAGGATCTACCATCTATATTAGTTCACTGTGGGGATTGGTGTCCTCATTCTCCTGGAGTCACGTAGTTTATAAATTATACACATTGTTATGAATAAAATAAGAGTTATTTTATTTAGCATTTATTCATATTCAATAAACAAAGCTTCATGGTTATTATATGTAAACTTAAGCATGTATATGAGATATACAAGTGGATCATGCCTTAAGTGATAACCTAAATAGGTATGTAGTATAAGGATTAAGATGGGATAATTGATCCTAGTGACACTACGGATATGACCCGCTTTGTAGAGGTTTGCAAGTATTGTGAACTACTACAGATGGTAGATCCTGACCACTCATGTGGAGACATGCGAGCGGGGGTGTCCTATACAAAGATTTTTTATAATACCAGACCACGAGATGTTTCGTCTCTGTACATAACACCGTTGATACTAGAGACTTACATCTCACCTAAATGACCATAGGTGACATAACCTCAATCCTGAGTGTTTTGGGAACTTCTGCCTTTGAGGGCAGTCCTTTGATTACTATGGGTGAGAGTGGCCAGATTGCCAACTCAACATGCCTACCTTTTTGGGGACTTGTCTAATTTGGGAGCTAGGAACTCAGTTACACAAGATGGAATTCATTCCTTCCCCGAAGTAGGGGTAAGTAGATAGATTGCTCCCTTAAGGGCTGATTCCAGGGCTTGAACATAGTGGCCACAACTTCTCTTTGGAAAAGAGGACTCAGTCATGGTAGAACTATGACTTTTGCTCATTAGAGGGATCAATGGTACTTAAGGAGTTAGATGTAACTACAGGGGCATAACGGTTATTGGCCCAGCTGTACTTACGAGCGATCTGTGAAGGGTTATCGCACTGTTGATTGGTTGATATAGACCATAATATATCTGTAGTAAGGAGAGTTCAGCTGTCGGTCTTTAGTGAAGTGCCTGACAGTTAATGGATGGTGGATCCCGTGACTAAAGAGTTTAGTCAGTTATTCACGTACTGTTGAAGCTTCAAGTTACAAGTCCATAAGGTCCCCTTAGTAGCTCAATGGATTCAAGTTGAGAATCAGTTCTTGGTGTTGATTTGAAATGTTCAAATTGACAAGAGGTAATTCGATTATATATGATATGATCGATGTGATGTATGAGATACATCAAGTGGAAGATAATGTAAATGAGATTTACATTGAGGACCATGAAATAGAAAAAGAGCTATGGTTTATATGTTTCATGAGATGAAATATTAAAACTATAGGTTATAAATATAGTATGGTAAGTTAGTTATCATATATATTTATAATATTATTAATTACTAGATAATTATCTCTTTTTCTCTAATAACCAATTGAATGAGAGGTTATTAGTGGTTTCATGGTAACCATGAGATAAAAGGAAAAATGTTTTCCTAATTTTAATGGTTGTTAAAGTGAGAGTTTCTATTTTAAAAAATTTCTCACGGTTGGCTATCAAGTAAATACGATTTAGTAAGCGACAGTTGAAGAGAGACTAGACGATCGTGGAGTGTTTCTATACGATAGTCACTCAGCTGGCCTTTGGCTAAACAATCTTGCAGCTTTTGCTAAACGATCGCATATCACTGACTACACGATCACGCGGTATACAATATGAAGGCGCTCGCTCAGCGATCATTTAGACGATCGTATAAGGCTTGCATTGCGAATCGTGCTGCACAATCGCGTACTTCGTGCTTCATCGCATAGTAAAAAGTACATGATCGTTGTTAAACGATCATCTAGCTCTAGAAGCATAAGTAAATGATTGAGTAAAGTGTTTATTCTTTCATGTAGATGATCACAGAGAAATTTGGTACACGATCAGTGGAGATGCGGACTTCGATCGGACGGTTCAAGACCCGATTCGCCTGTTTGAACCAGAGACTCCTTGTTTTTGTAATAGTTAGCTTTAGTTTTGAGGATTTTAAGGCAATTTTTTCCGGTTCATCAACTTTTGTTTATTATACATGAGATGTATGTGGATTATATAGCAAAATGTTTGACATATAGATTTAAAACCCACCTTAGGTTGTGCAATTATTCATGCATCATGTATTATAAGTGTTATACTATTGCATGATGAAATTACAAGAAAGCATGCGCATGCATCATGAAATATAAGAGTTATATTTGTGCATGCAGTAAGCATATTCATGCATCATCTTTATATTATAAGCATTATAGTATAAGGGTGAATGGAAGCATGTTTTGCTTGGTTCGTTGCTGTTTTGTATAAGTGTTATATAAAAAGGTAGCAATGAATGAACATGGAGCATGACACTTAGGCTGTTTATAAGCGTTATGAATGTCTTGTATGTGTTAGCTTTGCATTGTGAATGGTTTTGGTTGTTAAGTGTTATAATAGAAATTAGAAATAAAATCGATAAGAAAGAGTTGCATGTGTACTTAGGGTGAACTCATGTTTTAAAAGGGTTTTAAAATTGGATTGAGATAGACCTAAGTTCAAAGGTTCTAATGCGATTAGCAACCTAGTTTAATCTTTTTAAATCGGCTTAATAGGATCAAATTATTGGCATAAAAGATTAAAATTGTATTAAATCTATCTATAAGGGACCTTTTGTCTAAGGCGGGTTCTGTCTAGGATGGGGTACTTAAGCTAACAGAAACAGAACACCGCTACCTAGGAACCTACCTGGAAAGTTGAATTAGATAGATTTTCTACAAGTATACGACAGTTGGTCAAAGACTCCGTTCAAGAGTTTAATGGATGATGATCAAAAGTTGTTTCAACTATCCAAGGTAAAAGTTACTCTTTGGCAATAAACGGTCACTTAGTTAAAATCCTTAGCCATGTTTTTTCTAAGTAAACTAAACCCTAGGTTATAAAAGACTCAGTGGGAGGAAGAGATGTATCTAATATGTCAATGATTCCACTCATGTTTCACCCTGAATGTTCACACTGTGAGATTCACGCTTGGCCTCGTGGTGCCCTGGGAGCATCCCTCTTCAGATGGTGTTTGCATGAGTCAATATCAAGGTGGACAGAGAGTGTTTATAGTAAGTGGGTGAAGGGTGTGTGTCAAAACATCTTACAGTCTCTATCGTTGGTTCACATCTTGCGATCATTCTGTACTCCCTCGTGGCACCCTAGGATCGTCCCCCTTCGATGGGTTTTGTGCAGTTGGTCAAGATCAAAGTAAACTCTAGAAATGGATAGGGCCGCTTTAGGTTTTTCCCCAATCGGATTTTTTTCCTTCGGATTGGCTGCTTGGGGTGGATCTCTAGTACCTAAAATGGCTGGTCACACTTACAGGAAATTGTTCAGCAAGTTAATGATTTCTTGACCAAATCAATGATGGCTAGTCATTATAGGACCAAGAGTTGTTCTGGTATTAATGACTAGTTGAGAATTTCTCAATTCAGAGGAGGGATAATTGACCTCCCTTCAGCGGCTTTTGACCTAAACCTTTGAAGCATCATTGCGAACCTAAATGTCACACGGGATTCATGTTAGTTTTGCTAAACCTTATTGGATGTTGTATTGTTTTTCAATGGGTATTTACTTAAAACCTAACGTAGGTCAATGTGTTTTTGTTTTCAACAACTTGTTAGTATTTCTGTTTAATGCCTCTAATTTGACCAATTACATACAGTGGAAAGAGTCCTGTAAAACGTATTTTGTGGTAAATGACCTCAATTTTGTCATGGTTGAGGAATGTCCCCAAGTCCCGACCCTTGATGCACCGTGAAGTGTTCATAATGCATATGAGGTGTGGATTAACGCTAATTCATTAGCCCGACTTCACATTTTGGCTAGCATACCTGATGTTTTGGCCAAAATGGTTGAGCACATGGTCATTGCACGTGAGATCATGGACTCGTTGCAAGATTTATTTGAATGTCAGTTCTTACTTTTCGAGCACAAAGCGATGAATGACAAAACCAATAGTGTCAGCTCCCAAGTTAAACTCCAGGAAGAGAAAGCAAGTGTTGTTGACTCTGTTGAAGGTCATGGAAGAGAAGTGTTCTCTAAAATGGAACTTGGAGCTTATTTAGGACAAGAGGTAATTCGATTATATATGATATGATCGTTGTGATATATGAGATACATCAACTAGAGGATTAATGTAAATGAGATTTACATTAAGGACCATGAAATAGAAAAAGAACTATGGTTTATATGTTTCATGAGATCAAATATTAAAACTATAGGTTATAAATATAGTATGGTAAGTCAGTTATTATATATATTTATAATATTATTAATTACTAGATAATTATCTCTTTTTCTCTAATAACCAATTGAGTGGGAGGTTACTGGTGGTTTCATGGTAATCATGAGATAACAGGAAATTTTTTTTCCCTAATTTTAGTGGTTGTTGAAGTGAGAGTTTCTATTCTCGAAAATTTCTCATGGTTGGTTGTCAAGTAAATACAATTTAGTAAGCGACAGTTGAAGAGAGACTAGACGATCGTCGAGTGTTTCTATACGATAGTCATTCAGCTAGCCTTTAGCTAAAGAATCGTGCAGCTTTTGCTAAACGATCGCATAACATTTGTTAAAGGATTGGGCATCGTCTATACGATAGACTTGTCATCTCCTACTTGCTCAATTGTTTACACGATTATTCTTCCTCCGGTCTCGTCCTCTAACCAAGTCCACACAGAGCCCACACTTCTAGATTCTCACACCGAGAATATCAAGGTAGCCATTGCAGTGGTGTCGTACTCAACTCGACATAGTCGAGGTTTTTGGAGGTCGTTCGTTGTGTTCGTGATCTGGGTGATCGTTGTGTTCGTGGTCGCTATGATCATGCAGTGTAGCGATCGTAGTGTTCGAGCGTTCATGATCAAGGGAGATTGAAGGTGAGTCTTCAAAGGTATGTGAATTCTTCCCTTGATCTTAGTAAGGCTTGCTATAATTTCATTTTGTGCATAGCCTGTATGTTTTCGTTTCTTGACTGTAATTGTTATTGTTAAAATACAAATGAAATTTGGAATGATCCTTCTGCTGCTCATGGAAATCCTCATGTTTGATTTCCTTCATTCACAACACTTGCAAACCTCTACAAAGCGGGTCGTATCCATAGTGTCACCGGGATCAGGTATCCCTCCTTAATCTTTATACTACAAACCTTTTTAGTTTATCACTTAAGGCATGATCCGCTTGTATATCCCATATATATACTTAAGTTTATATACAATAACCATGGAGCTTTGTTTATTGGATATGAGTAAATGACAAATAAAATAACTCATATTTTATTCATAACAATGTGTACAGTTTACAAACTACGAGACTCTGGGAGAATTAGGACACCAACCCCAACAATCTGCCACTTGTCCTAATGCCTCAAGAAACTAATGTACAATGCATGAAAAATTACAAGTACAATGTACAATAAACTAGGGCATACTCTATACCCCAGCATCATCTCCCACTTGTCCTAGACAAGATGCCATAGACCCAGACTCTCCAAGTGACCATCGAACACTTTAGCCGTGAAAGCATTTGTAAACTGATTAGTAACGTTGTGCTCTGACGCGATCTTCGTGACTATCACATCACCACGATGCACAATCTCCCTGATCAAATGATTTCATTCGATATGCTTGCCTCCATGATGACTCCAAGGTTCTTTCAAATTTGCCACAGCCTCGCTGTTATCACAATAAAGAGTGATCCGCAAATCCATATTTGGAACAACTTCCAAATCTATAAGGAATTTCCTCAGCCAAACAGCCTCCTTAGTTGCTTCACAAGGGGCTACATATTGGGCTTCCATAGTGGAGTCCTCGATGCATCCTTGCTTGATTCTTCGCCACACTACAACCTCTCCATTTAGAGTGAACACTGACCCCGATGTCGATTTACAAGAATCTCTATCAGTCTAAAAGTGAGTCTGTGTATCCTATAAGGATCAAATCCTTATCTCCATACACGAGCACGTAGTCCCTCGTTCTCCAAAGATACTTGAGGACCGTTGTCTAGTGATCAAATCCTGGATTGGACTGATAACAACTGACAATCCCTACTGCGTAGCAAATGTCGAGTCTAGTACACAACATTGCATACATTAAACTTCCAACAGCTGAAGCATAGGGAATCCGTCTCATCTTTTCAACCTCTTGAGGTGTCTTAGGACATTGATCCTTAGACAAAACGATTCCCTACCTGAAGGGTAACAAACCCCTCTTGAAATCCTGCATCCTGTACCTGATCAACATTTGATCGATGTACGATGCCTGAGATAGGGTTAACCTCTTGTTCTTACGATCCTGAATGATCTGGATCCCTAGAACTTACTGCGCCTCACCCAAATCTTTCATTTGGAACTGGGCGGCTAGCCACTTTTTATGTCAGTTAGAAACCCTCCATTATTCCCAATGAGTAGGATATCATCCACATACAGTACCAGGAAAGCTACTAAGTTGTTGATGATCTTTTTGTAAACACAAGGCTCATCAATGTTCTGATCAAAGCCAAACGATTTAACCGCACTATCAAATCTAATGTTCCACGATCTAGACGCTTGTTTTAGCCCATAAATGGACCTATTAAGCTTGCAAACTCTTTGCTCTTGATATGGAACAACGAACCCCTCTGATTGAGCCATGTAGAGTCTCGTCAAGATTACCATTAAGAAAGGCAGTCTTGACGTCCATTTGCCATATCTCATAATCATAAAATGTGGCTATGGATAGGAGTATCCTGATAGACTTGAGCATGACAACATGTGAGAAAGTTTCCTTAAAGTCCACTCCCTCGACCTAGGTATAACCCTTTGCCATGAGTCTAGCCTTAAAGATTTGCACCTTTCCATCTACACCTCGTTTTTGCTTGTAGATCCACTTACATCCTATAGGTTTTACCCCATCACGCTGATCCACAAGCTCCCAAACTTAATTGAAGTACATAGACTCCATTTCCTGGTTCATGGCCTTAATCCATTCATCCTTGTCACCATTCTCCATTGTTTGCTTAAAAGACAATGGATCCTTGACCCCATCATTAAAAATGACGTTCTGAGCCTCAGTCAAACCCATGTAGCGATCCAGTGGGTTTATAACCCTCCCACTACGTCGAGGCAGTCTCAACTCTTGAGCTGGTTGACTAGATGTACCAACCTCAACAACTCTTGTTGATCTGTCAGTCTGTTCAACAACTCTTGTTGAACCCTCAGTAGTCTCAGTCTTATTAGAAATCTCACATAAAACGAGCTTACTTCGTGGCTTATGATCCCTAATTTGGTCTTCTTCCAAGAAGATAGAATTTATAGAAACAAACAGTTTGTTCTCACTCAGATCATAGAAGTATCCACCTCTCGTTTGCCTGGGGTAGCCTATAAAGAGATAAACTTTCGAACGCGGTTCTAACTTCTTCGAATTAGTCACAAGCACATGTGTCAACACCCCCAAATCTTGAAGTGGCGTAAACTACCTTTACGGCCTCTCCACAACTCAAAAGGTGTTTCACTTTTTGAAGGAACGTTGTTCAGAATATAGCATGCAGTCTCCGCAGCAAAACCCTAAAACGAGTCTGGAAGATGAGCATAACTCATCATGGACCGAACCCTGTCCAACAAGATTTTGTTTCTCCTTTCCGATACACCATTCTGCTAAGGTGTACTTGGGGCCGAGAGTTGGGACGTAATTCCATGTTCTATCATATAGTTCTGGAATTGGAGGTCCATATACTCTCCACCACGATTAGATCGTAGTGTTTTTATCTTCTTACCTAACAAGTTTTCAACTTCAACCTTATACTCCTGGAACTTGTCAAGGGCTTTAGACTTACATTGTATTAGGTAGAGATACCCGTACCTTGAATAATCATCTATGAAAGAGATGAAATATTCATACCACCTCAAGCCCTAACACTCATCGGACCACATAGGTTTGAATGTACAAGCTCCAAGGCTTCCTTGGCTCTGTAACCTTTTCCAGTAAAAGGTCGCTTGGTCATATTGCCTTCAAGGCATGATTCACATACCGGCAAGGAGTTTTCTTCTAAACTCTTTAGAAGTCTACATTTCACCAACTACTCAATTCTATTGAGGGTGATGTGACCTAACCTTAGATGTCAAAGATGGACGTTTTCCTTAGGAGAAACCTTTGGTCTTTTGGCTGTTGTCGTCGTACTGAACATTTCATTATTAAACAAGGTTTTTATGACTAACGGCCTTAGTACCTATAAGTTACTTTCCATTGAACCAAAACCAATCTCCATTCTATTCTTGAAAATAAACACTTTACACTAAAAAAAGGAGACGATATAACCTTGTTTAATAAGACAAAAAACTGAGATTAAGTTCCTCTTGATATGAGGAACTACAAAAACATTATCTAGTAACAGATAACGTTTCTTGTCCAAAAATAACTTCAGCCTGCCTAGAGCAACAGTTGAAACAACCTCACTAGTACCTCGAGTCATCTCTCCCTTTGGCAACGTTTGCCAGGAACTAAATCCTTGGTAAGAAGAACTGACGTGATTAGTAGCACCCCAATCAAGGATCCAGGAAAAATTATCATTCTCTACCAAACACGTCTCCAAGACCAATAAATCATATTTATTGTCTTTAGACATCCTCCTCTTTTGGAAAGTAGCGGGATTAGTATCAAAACCCAAATAAGTTCCAAGTTCCATGTCAGAGAACACTTCTTGTCGATGAACTTTAACAGAGTCAGCACACTTGCTTTCTCTTCCTGGAGTTTAACTTGGGAACTGACACTGCTGGTTTTGTCATCCATCCCTTTGTGCTCGAAAAGTAAGAACTGGCGTTCAAACAATTCTTGCAACAAGTCCATGATCTCCCATGCAATGACCATGTTCTCAACCCTTTTGGCCAAAGCATCAGGTATGCTAGCCAATATGTGAAGTCGAGCCAATGAATTAGCCTTCATCTATACCTCATATGCATTACGAACACTTCGCGGTGCATCAAGGTCGGGACTTGAGGACACTCCTCAACCATGACAAACTCAAGTCATTTACCACGAAATACATTTTACAAGACTCTTTCCACTGTATGTAATCGGTCAAATTAGAGGCATTAAACGGAAAATCAAACATGTTGCTAAAAACAAAAACACATTGACCTACGTTAGGTTTTAAGCAAATACCCATTGAAAAACATACAACATCCAATACGATTTAGCAAAACTAGCATGAACCTCGTGTGACATCTAGTTTCGCAATGACGCTTCAAAGGTTTAGGACAAAAGTTGCCGAAGGGTGGTCAATTTATCCCTCCTCTGAATTGAGACATTATCAACCAGCCATTAATACCAGAACAACTCTTGCTCCTATAACGACTAGCCATCATTGATTTGGTCAAGAAATCATGAACTTGCTTAACAATTTCCCGTAAGTGTGACCATCCATTTTAGGTCATAAAGTTCCACCTCAAGCAGCCAATCCAAAGGGAAAAAATCCGATTAGAGCAAAAACTAAAGTGACCCTATGCATTTCTGGAGTTCATCTTGATATTGACCAACTGCATAAAACCAATCCGAAGGGGGATGCTCCCAGGGCGTCACGAGGGAGGGCAAGAATGATCGCAAGGTATGAACCAATGAAGGAGACCGTAGGACGTGTTGACACACACCCTTCACTCACTTACTATAAACACTCTCTCCGTCCACTTTGATACTGACTCATGCAAACACCATCCGAAGAGGGATGCTCCCAGGGCACCACAAGGCCAAGCATGAATCTCAAGGCATGAACATTCAGAGAGAAACGTGAGTGGAATCATTAACTTATCATATATATCTCTTCCTCCCACTGAGTATTTTATAACCTAATGTTTAGTTTACTTAAAAAACATGGCTAAGAATTTTAACTAAGTGACTTTTTAGGTTTGTCCAAGAGTAACATTTATCTTGGATAGTTGAACAACTTTTGATCATCATCCATTAAACTCTTTAATGGAATCTTTGATCAACTGTCGCATGCTTGCAGAAAATCTATCTAATTCACCTTTCCAGGTAGGTTCCCAGGTAGGGGTGTTCCGTTTCCGTCAGCTTAAGTACCCCAGCCTAGATAGAACCCGTGTTAGACAAAAGGTCCCTTATAGATAGATTTAATACAATTTTAATATTTTATGCCAATCAATTTAATCCTATTAAACCGATTTAAAAGATTAAACTAGGTTGCAAATCCCATTAGAACCTTGAACTTAGGTCTATCTCAATCCAATTTTAAAACCCTTTTAAAACATGAGTTTGCCTAAGTCCACATGCAACTAATTCTTATCGATTTTAGTTCTAAGTTCTATTATAACGCGTATAACAAAAACAACCAAAATCATTCACAACGCGAAGCAAACACATACAAGGCATTCATAACAATTACAAATAGCCTAAGTGTCATGCTTCATGCATTGTTCATTCATTGCTACTTTTATATAACACTTATACAAATAAGCAACGAACCAAGCAAACATGCTACCATTCACCTTTATACTATAACACTTATAATATAAAGATGATGCATGAATATGCTTATTGCATGCATAAATATAACTCTTATATTTCCATGATGCATGCGCATGCTCTCTTATAATTTCATCATGCCATATGATAATGCTTATAATACATGATACATGAATAATTGCACAACCTAAGGTGGGTTTTTAAATCTACATATCATACATTATGCCATATAAACCAAAAGTTGATGAACCGGAAAAATTAGCCTCAAAATCCTCAAAATGAAAGCTAACTATTATAAAAGTAAAGAGTCTCCGGTTCAAATCAGTGAACTGGGTCTTGAACCATCCGGTTGAAGTCCACGTCTCCATTGATCGTGTACCAAACTCCAAACGATCGCCTACATGAAAGAGTAAATGCTTTACTCAATCATTTGCCAACGCATCCAGAGCTAAACGATTGTTTAGCAATGATCGTGTACCTTTTTATTATGTGATGAAATATGAGGTACCCAATCATGCAACTCGCCATGCACAATGTAAACCTTAAATGATCGTCTAAACAACAACGATGCGGTGAAGCACAATCATCTAAATGATCGCTGAGCGAGCGCCTAAGTATCGTCTACCGCGTGATCATGTAGTCAGTGACTATGCAGTGAGGCATGCTAACCACAAGATCGTTTACCTCCAGCATCCACGCGATCGGAAAACCAACGCTATGCGATAGAGCAAACACTTTACCCTAGTAAATACTACACGATCGCATAGAAAAACCTACACGATCGTTTAGCCAAATCCCAATGATCGTTTACCTGAGGCTACATGATACGACCAACTCTTGGTCTTCTTCTTCGCTGAGAACTGCATCTCTATGCTTCGAAACTTCATCACGAACGACTTGACAAACTCAAACACTTCGAATTACATACCCGATTGCTTGTTAATTATGCCCAAAAAACACAGGGGCCCTTACAAATTAACACTTTGTAATTGAAAGAAAGCTTTAAACAGAGGCAATTAACCCGTAAATATTCATCAACACCATCCACAAACGCATTTAACATTAAACGCAATGCAGAAAACCCACCACGATTGTAAAAGAAGTTCAAAATAGAAATAAAATTTGGAATATCAGAACAACCTGGCTCTAATACCAATTGAAGGAAATCATACATGAGGATTTCCATGAGCAGCGGAATGATCATTCCAAATTCCATTCGAAATTGAACATAAACAATTACAGTCAAGAAACAGAAACTTACAGGTCATACACAATATGAAATTACAGCATGCTTTAGATAATCAAAGGAAAGATTATACATACCTTTGAAGACTCATGCTTCAAACTCCCTCGATCACGAACGCTCGTTCAGTCTCCAAGACAGCAACACACGAACGCTCGAACACAACGATCGCAACATACCACGATCAACAACAACCACCAAACGAACAACGCAAACATACCACGAACAGCCTTCAAAACCTCGAACTCAGTCGAGTTGAGTAAGACACCACCACAATGGCTACCTTGGTATTCTCGATGTGAGAATCCAGAAGTGTGGGCTCTGTGTGGACTCGGTTAGAGGAAGAGACCAGAGGAATAACAATTGTATGAGCGATTGAGCAAGTGGGAAATGAGAAGAAGTCTATCGTATAGACGAATGCTCAATCGTTTAGAAGAAGGAAAGTTATCGTATAGCAAAAGCCTCCCGATCGTTTAGCTACAACCAGCTGAGTGAACTATCGTATAGTATCACTCCACGATCGTTTAGTCTCTCTTTTAGCTATCTTTTAGTGAAAACAATTCTCACTTGACAGTGATCCGTGAGTTTTTCCAAGAATAGCAACTCTTGCAAAATCTACTAAATTTAGGAAAACCTTTTTCTTTTTATCTCACGGTTACAATAACACCACCAATAACCTCCAACTCAATTTGTTATTAGAGAAAAAGAGATAATTATCCAATATTTAATATTATTATAAACATATATGATAACCAACTTACCATATTATATTTATAACCTATAGTTCATAATGGCCACACTATATCACATATAATTGAATTTCCTCTTGTTAATTTGAACAGTTCAAACTAACCCAAAATCTAATTCTCAACTTGAACCCATTGAGGTATCAAGGGGACCTCATGGACCTGTAGCTTGAAGCTCTAACGGTACGTGAATAACTGACTAAACTCTTTAATCACGAGATCCACCATTTGTTAACTGTTGGTCACACCACTAAAGACCAACAGATTCACTCTTCACACTACAGATATATTTCTATGTCCATATGACCAATCAACAGTGCGATGACCCTTCACAAATCGCTCAAGTACAATTGGGCCAATTCACCGTTTTGCTCCATGTAGTTACATCTAACTTCTTAAGTACCACTAATTCCTCTAATGAACAATAAGTCATGATCCTACTATGACTAAGTCTTCTCGGGCCAGGAAAGGGTGTGGCCACTATGTTCAAGACCCGAAATCAGCCCTTAAGGGAGCAATTTATCTACTTACCCCTGCTTCGAGGAAGGAGTGAATTTCATATTGTGTAGCTGAGTTCCCAGCTCCCCAATCAGACGAATCCCCAAAATGGTAGGCTTGTTGAGTTGGCAATCTGGCCACTCTCACCCATACAAATCAGAGGACCGCCCTCATAAGCAGAAGTTTCCAACTCACTCAGGATTAAAGTCATGTCAACTATGGTCATTCTAGTGAAATGTAAGTCTCAATTATCAACGGCGTTATATAAAGAGACTAACCATTTTCTGGTCCGATCTTATACAAACTCAATTATCAACAACGTTATATAAAGAGACTAACCCCCACTCGTACGTCTCCACATGAATTGTTGGGACCAGACCATTTATAGTACTTTACAACACTTGTAACTGAAAGATCTCTTACTGAAAAGTTCCATGAGCACGTTCAGATCGCTCCGATCTCACAGTGACCGAAATTCAACAATATACATTCAAACGCACAGTTATACAAACAAATCTTAATTAACGACATGCTATAAACAACAAAATAACAAGGGAAAGAGTGTCATACCAGTTGAATACGGTCTTCAAACTTTGGAACTCAATGCAGCGGAAATCTCCACACGATCTACCAACGCCCAGCAGAATCGTCAACTACAACAGCACGAACACGAACGCTACGGGGATAACACCACCAGAAAAGAGCCCCGCGTATTCTCGGAGTGAGAACCCAAAGCGTGGTCTTTGGTGAATTTGGTAGAGGAAGAAGGAAGCATGGATCGTGTAGGCGATAAGCAAGTGGAAGGGAAAAAGGCGTTATCGCATAACATGATGCTTATCGTTTAGGAGACACTACACGATCCTATAGGTTTTAGTGAACGATCATTTAGGAAATGGTATACAATCGTTTAGTAAACTCGGCACACACTACGATCGTTTAGGGAAGCTATGTGATCGTGTAGGAACTAGTGTGCGATCGTTTAGCCGCAAGGTGGACGATAGTTTAGGCGGAGAGTGACTATCGTATATGCTCTCGATTTACTTAAGCGATCGTTTACGATTCACCAGCGCGCTCACTCTTTCTCTTCGCACGAGCGATTCAAAATGAAATAATTTCATTTTTATTTCATCGGTTACAATAACCGACGTTGCCCCACTAACCCACGTCTAAACGTGATTTTTGGGTTAGTTATCATATAATTAACCAACTAAAATATTAATAAATATAATCATATTATATTTTTAACCTATAGTTTGATATCACATATTTACTATAGTATTTTCTCCTCTACTTGATATAAATCATATTTATATCTAATTTCCTCCAAAATAATGTATCTCATACATTTAGCTAATTAAATCATATATAATTAACCAGTCCATTTATATCATATATAATCAAACTACCTCTTGTCAATTTGAACATTTCAAATTAACCCAAACGTTGGTTCTCTACTTTATCCAAGCTACCCAGGGGACCTAAAGGACCTGTGGCTCGAAGCTCCAACGATCCGTGAATAGCTGACTAAACTCTTTAGCCACGAGATCCACCATCCGTTAACTGTCAGGCATTTCACTAAAGACCAACAGCTGAACTCTTCTTACCACAGATATATTTTTGTGTCCATCGGATATAACCAATCATGAGTATGATGACCCTTCACAGATGCTCGTAAGTACAGCTGGACCAAATTACCATTTTGCCCTTGTAGTTACATCTCACTCTTTAAGTACCACTGATTCCTCTAATGAACAATACAACATAGTCCAACTATGTGCGAACACCTCTCGAGCTAAGAGAAGGTGTGTGGCGCCACATCTTTCAAGCTTTGGAATCAGCCCTTAAGGGAGCTATCTATCTACTTACCCCAGCCTCTGGGAAGAAGTTAATTTCATCTTGTGTAGCTGAGTTCCCTGCTCCCAAATCAGACGAATCCCTAAAATGGTAGGTTTGAATCGGCGACCTGGCCACTCGCACCCATGCAAATCAAAGGACTGCCCTCAATGGCAGGAGTTCCCAACTCACTCCGGATTGAGCTCATGATACCTATGGTCATCCTAGTGAAGTGAAGTCTCTGCCATGAACGGTGTTATATAACGAGACATTAACACTTCGTGGTCAGGTCTTATACAAACTCTTTGTATAGGACGCCCCCACTCACATGTCCCCAACACGAATGATCAGGATTAGATCATCTGTGACAAGTCAAAACACTTGTGACCATTCCACAAAGCGGACCGCATCCGTAGTGTTACCAGGATAAGGTTTCCCTCCTATATCCATATACTGCAAACCATTTTGGTTATCACTCAAGACATGATTCATTTGCATGTCACCACATACATGCTTGAGTCACATACAGATAACTAGGGATTTTATGTTTATTGGTTTGTGGTAAAGCAAATAAAACAAGTAACTGAACAAAAATACAAGATGTTAAGTAAATGTCATATATTCACAACATAAGCGTCCGTACAAACTGTTTACAAACTACAGGACACGTGACTTTAGGGCATCAACTCCAACAATCTCCCATTTTTCCTAAAGCAAAGTGGGGTGTACAAAAACCTAGTACAAAACAATAAACTAGGGCATAAAAGCCCAGTAAAAGAAAATCTCCCACTTGCCCTAGTCTAGCCGCGGGGTATCCTGTAGACCCATGTTCCGTAGGTGACCCTCAAACATTGTAGCCATGAGAGCCTTCGTAAATGGGTCAGCAACATTAAAATGGCCTAGGTTAGACTGATCCATCTCATCTTCTCAACCTCTTGAGGTGTCTTAGGACACATGTCCTTCGACAAAATGACTCCATGCCTAAATGGCAGTAGGCTCCTCTTGGAGTCTTGCATCGAGTACCTGAGCAACATCTTGTCATTGTACAATGCCTGAGACAGTGCTAGCACTTTGTTCTTACGATCCCGAAAGATCTGTATACCTAGAAAAAATTGAGCCTCTCCCAAATCTTTCATTTGGAATTGGGTTGCTAATCAGTTCTTAACTGCAGTCAGTAGACCTACATCATTCCCAATGAGTAGGATATCGTCTACGTACAACACTAAGAAGACTATTGAAGCGTTGATGATCTTCTTGTAGATACAAGGTTTATCAACTTTTTGGTCAAAGCCATACAACTTGATCACAATATCAAACCATATGTTCCAAGATCGAGACACTTGTTTCAGTCCATAAATGGACCGATTCAGTTTGCAAACCTTTTGCTCTTGACCTTGGGCTATGAATCCCTCAGGTTGCACCATGTAAATGGTCTCTTCAAGATTGCCATTCAGAAAGGTCGTCTTGACATCCATTTGCCATCTCATAATTATAATAAGCTACAATGGACAGGAGGATGCAGATCGACTTTAACATGGCAACAGGCAAAAAAGTCTCCTCATAGTCGACTCCCTCTACTTGGGTATAACTCTTTGCCACAAGTTGAGCCTTGAAGGTCTGTACCTTCCCATCAGCACCCCATTTGAGTTTGTAGATCCATTTACAACTTATAGGACTTACCCCATCAAGCTGATCTATAAGATCCCATACTAAGTTAAAGTCAATAGACTCCATCTCGAGATCCATGGCCTTGACCCATTCATCGCAGTCAACATCCTCTATTTCCTTCTTATAAGATAACGGATCCTCAACGTCGCCATTTGCTACCATAGCAAGGATTTTCGTGAAACCCAGATAGCGAACGAGCGAGTTTGCAACCCTCCCACTATGTCGAGGTTCCTTCAACTCTTGAGGTGGAATCGACCTACTGGATGAACTCTGATAGCTCGTAGAAATGCAAGCTTTTGTAGCCTTTTACTTAGAATTATGAGGGCTAAAAAGGAGAATATACATTGATAATACTAAGAATTCATGTGAAAAGCGAGCTTGCGTCAAACAGCACCAAAAATCTCCACTAACCCTATACCATGCATTTTTCTGGGTCAAAGTGTTCATTTTTACAGATATTACAGGAATTGATCACATGCGTCGATCCCATACTACTACAAGGTTGAATGCATGAGTTGATTAAGTTTGCCACATGGGATGTTGCGTCCACAGATCGATAGAAGTCTGCTCGCAAGGTAGATGGAATGTGTTGGCACCTCAAGAGAAGCGAGCACAAATGCATACCTTGGGAGTATCAATAAGATAAGATGATGTTGACATTGCCTATACCGCAACAAAGGTGGCAATGAGGCAGAACATAATCATGAGGGTTGCCGGCGTTTGAGCTTAATAAGTAGCACCTTGGACCTTCACTTCAAACACATACGAGCTTCTGCCTTAAAGCAGATGCTTGTGATCACAGATGAGAGCATGAGCGAGATTTTCTTTGAGGATTCTTCACCTCCACAAGCCATTCCGAGTGATGACCGAAGTTTTCGCCAAAGATAGAGCTCGAGAAAGACGTCTCTACCATCCATTCATGGTGCCATCAGCAGCCTTGATGCATTTCGGATGAAAAGTAAGAGATTGTTTTCATCAAGCCTTCCATTTCTCCTCTTGTCTCTGTATTGTATTACATTTTAGCTTAAGATATGAAGACATTTTGTAATCAATGCATATCTTAATTCCTTCGCCCCATCTTCTTCATCTTCTTCATCTATGTCATCGTTTAGTTATCAAAGGCGATCGCATACTCAATCATGTAGCCTAGAGATAGGACGCATGTAACAACCCACCGAGAGGTGTGCGTTGTGTGAGTATAATGAGTTAATCCTCTTCGCTTGGTGTGAGGCTGTAGCAACACTTGTCTATGGGCTGTTGCAATGCTTGTCTATGAGCTTATTAGTTGCAACTAACAACCGAGGGTGAGTAGTGAAACACACTAAAGCGAAGTATGCATTGTTTCTAGAGATAGGCACGATCTTATGCTCGACACAACCATGCATTATAGAGATATAAGCATGTGGCCAGCCACCGAGAGGTGCGCGATGCGTTAGTGTAGCGAGCTGGGATTACTCGGGCGACCTAACATAATGAACATAATTATGCGTTGACGACTACTGCATCTCTATCAATTCTCTTCCATTGCTCAATTTGTTAGTTAGGAGTAGGAGTAGTGCATAATCCTTTAACTTTTATCTTTTTACTTTTATCCATCGCCTTAAACAAATTACTTCACAAACAACATTTAGTTACAAGTCCCTGAGTTCAACCTCGGATCATCCCGAGAAACTTACGTTCTTGTTATACTTGACGAGAAACCGAGAAAACTTGTGGCAAGAATGTATGGTCATCGCATACATGCTTAAATGCATATTTTCTATTCCAACGCATGACAATCAACGCATGGAAATCAACGCATATCATAAGTTACATATTTATTTTCCTCTTCTTTTCCAACCAACAAACTCCTATCAACAACTTTTGCTAATGTAGTAGGCTCTTCAACAACTCTTGTTGAAGTTTCAGTAGTTTCATTAGAAAGCTCATGCAACACGACTTTGCTTCATGGACTGTGCTCCCTTATATGATCCTCCTCCAAGAAAGTAGCGTTTGTTGAAACAAACACCCTATTTTCCATCGGATCATAAAAATAACCCCCTTGTGTACTGATGCGTTGTGAATTGTGATGCGATTATGGTGTGAGTTTGTAGTGATGTGTTATGCGTTTCACATGCAAGTTTTCCTAATAAGACCCAAGTATAAGCCACACTAGGTTTCCTGGTAAGTCCAGGGTCGAACACAAGGACTATTGATTAAATATGCGACAGTTAATTTGATTCTTTTGCGGTGGTGAAAAAAATAAGTTGGATGGTGTTTTGATTAAGAATATTTCCTATGCGATGGAGTTCGAACGAAGAGTTGATGAAATCGAGAGTTACAATGAGTATACTATGAACATTTTGAGAAGGGGTTTAGCTAACACTTCCTAAGATTATGCATAAGTTATATGATCATGCTACACACAAATAACAACACGTCATCTCTCAATGCAAATGCCATAACTCCTATTTCTAGGACGCATGCGATGTATACGAAAAAGTTGATGGGACTTATGTCTAAGCCTCTATTCTTGTCTATGCAATGATTAATGATGCATACATAAAATAAGGTGACCGCATACTATCATATCCTACTTCTAGGGTGCATACGATGTGTAAATAGCGATAGAACTTATGTCTAAGTTTCTATTTCTTGCTTATGCAGTTCTAATCTGACTCTCTCAAGCCTCGATTCTAATCTGACTCTCTCAAGTCTAGATTTTATCCTTCAACTACTCTATCAAGTATCTCCAAAGGGTGAATGACGCATACATAAGACAAGATGATCGCATCATGCTAGCTAAGTACTTCTCAACCCATTCGGGAATTTAGCTACTCATGCAAAGTGTGGAGAGATTGAACACAGATTGAAATGAGATTTCCATTTTCTATAAGTAAAGTGCAGAATACAAAATAACAAATGGAATTTAGAGATAAGAAGCCCGGTAAGCAATGTCTTGCTTCTCGTGGCCTTTTACACTGTCTTTTTCACTCCAACTCTATATAGATGAATATTCTTGCTCTCGCAAGTGTTGGCTCTCTCTCCTTTTGTATCGCTTTTCGGCAGTCTCTCGAGATGTCCGGGAATGATCTCTCGGCTTCTTCATCTCCTAGCTCGTCTCCGTCTTCTAAGTATGAGTATGTACGTGAACAGACTAACGGCTCTCTAACTTATTCTCTATATGATATGTTCATCCACTATTACAATGATGGGCGGTCATTAAATCTCCTGCTCTGATGCGCCGATTAACGGTCATCGAAAGTTGAGTGTACTTGCTACAGTGTGGCTTTAACAGCTTGTCAACTAAATTTAGATTCGACTGTCATCAGCTTTCCGTCCCATCTGATTTATTATGCTGTCACTTTGATGCGCAGTCTTTATGCGGCCACCTTCTTGAACAACTTCTCACGATCGCATACGATCGAATGACTTTGCAATCGCAATCTTTCAAGCGTGCGAGCGCCTAATTCTTTGGATCGCAATTCTACTTGCGCCAACGCATTTTTCCTACACAAAATAAGTAGATTAGCTAATTTTATACGACGGGTGTATGCGATCACAATTTCCTCAGTTTAACACTTTTGGACATGATATTGCTTATTTTTACCATCGCATTCTCTCATTGTTTTACTTATTTGAGCTATAATAACATAACATCGACCGTGGTTCCAACTTCTTGGGATTAGCCTCAAGCACATGTGCAGGGTAACCCCAAATGCGGAAGTGACGTAAACTAGCTTTACGCCCGTTCCATAACTCCAGAGGTTGTTGGATTTTATGTCCTAAAACTCGTAGTTTGTAAATTAATAAACATATTCTTTTTTTTTTTCGATCAAGTTGTTATTAAAATTGTAATCTTGAATCCAATAAACTAAGGTCCTGAGGCTATTTAATGTAGTTTGAATTTCGAGAAAATGAATGTGGATTCATGCTCGGAAGGTCAAAATTAGTCAACACTGAAAAAATCATAAAAGGTCAAGATGTTGACTTTTTGGTCAAAGTTGACTTTGACAAAATGACTATTTTGCCCTTTGACTAAAGTTAGTGGGAAGATCCAAACTTTTGTTGGATAATTTCACTAACAAAATAGTGGGCTAGGTGTTGGCTTATAATGGAGACATTAAGCCCACTTAGATAGTGGATTCTAGGTGTTGGTTTTTATGAATTTATTTCATGCAATTGTTGCACGGTTTTTTCTATAAATTGGGCTTTCAATTTGGATGAAAAAAGTTTTGACATTTTGCCAATTTTGTTTTCAAAATTGGGCAGGAAAAAAAAACTCAAACCCTACCCAAATTCCATTTTTCTTTTTCCATCTCTTTCTCTCTCTCGGGTTTCTTCATCCATTGGGTCCCACAATCCAGTTCTGAGTCCAGAGGATAGTAGGTCAATTCTAGTGATGGTCCGGAAGAGTTTGGGTCAAGATTTAGCGAGAAAAAGCGTTTTGGGAGCTTCAAAGGCAATTTTTAATTACTGTTTTTTTCTTCAATTGCATGCTAATTTCCTTTAAATTAAAAGCAATTAAAGTTTAATTAGGTTCTTATTCCGCTACGTATGTCTCGTGTTCCATCATGAGGTATCAGAGCATTCTTTATTACCCTCAATTGCTTTTGGTGGGTGTTTTTTCCCTTTCTATTCAAGTGTTGAATAAAATATGGACTAAAGTGGATTTATTATGATTTTGGCATTGTTTTTCTTTAAATTTCTTGTGGAAATTTATAACTGCTCACATGTTTATGAGTAATAATGTGTGAAAAAGGGTCTGTAAATTTTTTGAAGTCATTAGAGTTGAAATTAGGTTGTAATTTCTTGATTTCGGGAGAGAGGACAGCAACAAAATTGGAGAAAAATGACTCACAGACCCAAAATAGCTCCCAGACCTGACCCGAACAATGGTCCGACCCGGTTCGGAGAAGCCCCGTGCACGCCAACTATCGACAAACTACTCTGGCTTGTTCCGTGACTCGAAAGAAGGCTCCAACCCAGATTTCTCGCACTCGCGCTTATCTCGCACGCTGCACCGCCTGGATCCGACTAGCGCGACCCGCGGGCCGTGCGCCGACCCGGTTCGCCGCCCACCTGCTCACACCTATTCCGCCTCCGTCAACCCGCCCCGCACTTTCGTTGACTGCGCCAGCGTGCGTTGATCAGCCGGTCCAGACGGTCTGGACCGGTTGTTTGACCTGGTTGAGCCAGTTTGACTGGTTCAACTTGGTTTTTGGTGTTTTTGGGCCGGTTCGAGTGGTTTCTGAGCGGTTCCAGATGGTTCAAAGTGTTTGAAACTGGTTCCGGGAAGCTGGTTGCTAATTTGTGTAATAAATTAGTTATTTGTTTGTTTTTACTGCCAAAATCGGTCCACTTAGTGTTGTTTACCTATTATGCATGTGATGTATAATGTTGTTTGATTATGTGTGCATATAGTATGCCATATAGTTTTAAAACCCCACCATAGGAAAAGCATGTGACATGCATTTGTTATATCTTATAAGTGTTATAAAATATATACTATGCATACTTAGTTTTAATATAAGTGTTATATTAAAGCATTTTTGTTTGAAGGAACAATGTTATAGATAAATGCTCTAGGGTTATAATGGTTATAATTTATTTTATAATTTTTATAAAATAACCGAGACTTCTAAAATCTATAACAAAGATAAGATGCATGCTCACTTAGGGTTAACCATCGAGCAATCCCAATTTTCATAGAAAATAGGTCGATATCTTGTAAAATCGAAGTTACAAGAAAATTCCCGGCAAGATCTTGGCAAAAAGTCAGATAAGATGACTAAGGTTGAAGGTTTTTAAGTTGACGGTTCATGGAACACCTACTACCTGGAGATCGAGCCGGCGTCTGAGTTAGGTTAAACCGGTTTTATGAGCATGCGTGAGCGGTGTAAGGAAATAAAATTTGTTTATCACCTAGACTTCGTAGGTTAAAAATCTAGTATAAAAGTTATACTCAGATGAATCACCTAGACTTAGGATATGTTTAGTTCACTAAGTATTTTATACCCTAACCGTCTAGAACACTTCAACTGGAGAGAAGTAATGTACTTTTAGCTCTAGCATCCCTAAGATTTCACACCATGAGATTCATGCTTGGCTTTGGGCCACCCTGGGAGTGGACTCCATTCGGAGAGTGTTTGCATGAGTCAATACCAAGGTGAATAGGGGAAGTTGTTCATAGTAAGTGGGAGAAGGAAGTGTGTCAACACATCCTACGGTCTCTTCTATTAGGTCGCATCGTGATATTCCTATCTTTGAGGTCTTAAAATGGAGGGTCACACTTATGAGAATTACTAAGTGTTAGTAAATTCTTGACCAAAGTAGCGATAACTGAGTTATTATAGGAATAAGAGTTATTCTGGTGATAGTATCTAGTCAAGATAGTCTTGGTTCAATGGAGGAATAGTTGATCACCCCTCGGTGGAGGTTATTCTAAACCATTGAAATATCGTTGCAAAATATAATAATGAAGGGTACATTATTAGTTTTTTTTGCTAAACTTAATTGGATTTAAAAAATTAATGTTTTTTTACTAAAAAAGATATGTTTTTCTTTTCAGCATGACTAGCTCTTTAGTTCAACTATTAGCTTCTGAAAAACTTAACGGTGACAACTATTCAACATGGAAAACGAATCTGAATTCAACACTAGTAAAAGATGACTTGAGATTTGTCTTAATTGAGGAATGTCCTCAGGCCCCTGCCTCGAAAGAAGCACAAGGTAAATATGATTTACTAGTTGCTGAAACATGTTTAGTGGAGTATGATACCTCAAACTGGATATTGGATTTAGGAGCCACTAATCATATTTGCTTCTCTTTTCAGGAAACTAGTTCCTGGAAAAAGCTTGAAAAAGGCAAGATCACCCTCAAGGTTGGAACATGAGAGGTTGTCTCGGCCGAAGCAGCGAGAGACTTGAAGTTGTTTTTCAATGATAGATATATCATACTTAAAGATGTTTTGTATGCTCCTAAAATGAGACGGAATTTAATATCTATCACATGTATATTGGAACAAATGTATAAAAATATCTTTTGAAGTTAATGAAGCGTTCATTTTCAGAAAAGGTATTCAAATTTGTTTTGCTATACTTGAAAACAACTTATATAAGTTAAGACCAACTAAAGCAAAATTTGTCTTAAATACTGAGATGTTTAGAACAGTCGAAACTCAGAATAAAAGAAAAAAAAAAGTCTCTTCTAATGCCTATCTATGGCACCTAAGACTTGGCCACAAAAATCTCAAAAGGATTGAGAGATTGGTTAAGAATAGACTCCTAAATCAGTTAGAAGACAATTCTTTACCTTCATGTGAGTCTTGTCTTGAGGGAAAAATGACTAAAAGATCTTTTACTGGAAAAGGTCTCAGAGCCACAATACCCTTAGAGCTCGTACATTCGGACCTCTGTGGACCGATGAATGTCAAAACTCGAGGTGGGTATGAATATTTCATCAGTTTTATTGATGATTATTCAAGGTATAGTCATATTTACCTATTGCATCACAAGTCTGATTCTTTTGAAAAGTTCAAAGAATATAAGGCTGAGGTTGAGAACTAGTTAGGTAAAACAATTAAGACACTACGATCAGATCGAGGTGAGGAGTACATGGACTTGAGATTCCAGGACTATATGATAGAACACAGAATCAAGTCACAACTCTTTGCACTTATGCCTCAGCAGAATGGTGTATCTGAAAGAAGAAACAGAACCTTGTAGGACATGGTTCGCTCAATGATGAGCTTTGCTAAGTTACCTGATTCCTTTTGGGGGCATGCATTAGAGACTTCTGTCTATATTTTGAATAACGTTCCCTCTAAAAGTGTTTCAGAAACACCTTATGAGCTATGGAAAGAGCGTAAAGGCAATTTACGTCACTTTAGGATTTGGGGATGCCCGGCACATGTGTTGGTGCAAAATCCTAAAAAAATTGTAACGTCGTTCAAAACTATACCTATTTGTAGGTTATCCAAAAGAAACAAAAGGTGGTCTATTTTACGATCCTCAAAATAAGGTATTTGTATCGATAAATGCCACATTCTTAGAGGAAGACCACATAAGAAGTCATCAACCTAGTAGACTAGTATTGAATGAAATTTCCAAAAACGCTACAAATAGAGCTAGTTCATGTACTAAAGTAGTAGATAAAACTAGTACATCTGGTCAGTCACATCCTTCTCAAGAGTTGAGAATGCCTCGATGTAGTAGGAGGGTTGTTCATCAGCCTGACCGTTACTTAGGTTTAACAGAAACACAAGTCGTCATACCTAATGATGGCACAGAAGATCCATCGACCTATAAGAAAGCGATAAAAGATGTGGACCGTGATCAGTGGGTCAAAGCCATGGACCTCGAAATGGAGTATATGTACTTTAATTCTATCTGAAAACTTGTAGATCAACCAAATGACGTAAAACCAATTGGTTGTAAGTGGATCTACAAGAGAAAATAAGACCAAACCGATAAAGTATAGACTTTTAAGGCTCGACTTGTGGCAAAGGGATACCCAGAGAGAGAGAGTGAACTATGAAGAAAATTTCTCCCCCGTTGCCATGCTTAAGTCGATTAGAATACTCTTATCCATTGCCACCTTTTATGACTATGAAATTTGGCAGATGGATGTCAAGATAGCCTTTTTAAACGGCGATCTTGAGGAGAGTATCTATATGGCTCAACCAGAAGGGTTTATTGCATAGGGTCAAGAACAAAAGGTATGTAAGCTTCAAAAATCCATTTATGGATTGAAACAAGCTTCTAGATCCTGGAATATAAGGTTTGATACTGCGATCAAATCAAGGCTTTGAACAGAATGTTGACGAGCCTTGTGTTTACAAGAAGATCGTCAATTCTACTATAGTGTTCTTAGTTTTATATGTTGACGATATTCTACTCATTGGGAAGTGGCTAGCAACACAGTTCCAAATGAAAGATTTGGAAAATACGCAGTATGTTCTCGGGATTCAGATTATTCAGAACCGCAAGAATAGAACACTAGTCATGTCTCAAGCAACTTATATAGACAAAATGTTGTCTAGGTATAAGATGCAGAATTCCAAAAGAGGTCTGTTATCTTACAGATATGGAATTCATTTGTCAAAAGATCAATGTCCTAAGATACCTCAAGAGGTTGAAGATATGAGACGCATTCCCTATGCTTCCGCAGTAGGGAGCCTGATGTATGCAATGTTATATACTAGACCTGACATATGCTATGTAGTAGGGATAGTCAGTAGGTATTAGTCCAATCCTGGATATGATCATTGGACTGTCGTTAAAAATATCCTCAAATATCTTAGGAGAACGAGGAACTACATGCTCGTGTATGGTATTAAGGATTTGATCCTTACTGGATACACTGACTCTGATTTTCAAACTGATAAAGATGCTAGAAAGTCTACATCTGGATTAGTGTTCACTCTTAACGGAGGAGCAGTAGTTTGGAGAAGTGTAAAACAAACCTGTATAGCTGACTCCACAATGGAAGTTGAATATGTAGCTGCTTGTAAAGCAGCAAAGGAAGCAGTATGGTTGAGGAAATTCTTGACAGATTTGGAAGTCGTTCCAAATATGTGTCTGCCTATCACCCTATATTGTGATAATAGTGGTGCAGTTGCAAGCAGAGAAGCTACAAGCGCAGCAAGCATATTGAGCGCAAATACCATCTGATCCGGAACATTGTACATCGTGGAAACGTTGTAGTAACCCAGATATCTTCTGAGCAAAACATTGTTGATCTTTTTACAAAGGCCCTCATGGCTAAAGTGTTTGAAGGTCACCTACAGAGTCTAGGTCTACGAAATTTGTAAACTAAGACAAGTGGGAGAACTTTTGGGTATATGCCCTAGTTTATTATATTCATATGTTTATTGTACTCATATGTTTCTCACTTAAATTCAATATTGTGATACTTCACTAGGAGTTTTAGTCCAAGTGGGAGTTTGTTGGATTTTATGTCCTAAATCTCGTAGTTTGTAAATTAATAAACATATTCTGTTTTGTTTTTCGATAAAGTTGTTATTGAAATTGTAATCTTGAATCAAATAAACTAAGGTCCTGAGGCTATTTAATGTATTTTGAACTTTATGTAGTGACATAAAGGTGGATCAAGTTCAAATATATAGTCAAAATGGTCTATAGTATATGAATAAGGTTGGGCGCCTTATTCTGGGGACACTATGGATGCGGCCCACTTTGTAGTTAGTACAAACGATGTGATCCTAAACCGTTCATGTGGAGACATGAAAGTGGGGGCATCCTATGTAAAGAGTTTGCATAAGACTGAACCATGAAATAGTCACTTTTTACGTTCTAAATGTCGTTTTATAGGTAAAACTGACTATTTCGTTAATTGATGACCTAGGTAACTTAATCTTAATCCTAAGCTAACTATGAACTCTTGTTCACTCGAAATTATCCTTAGATCTGCATAGGTGAGGGCAGTTCAACATCGCTGGCCCAATAAGCCTCCCATTTCAGGGGTAAGATCGTAGGGTACAAGACGGAATTCACTCTTACCCGTTATAGGGATAGTAGATAGGTTGTTCCCTTTAGTACTGAATTCAGATCTTGAACAAGGAGCCCCACCCTCTCCTTGGTTCGAGAGGGATTCGGTTTATAGGTTGGACCTTAAACCAATTGTTCATTAGAGGATCAGTGGAACTTAAGGAATAAGATGTAGTCTCGGGGGTAAAACGGTTTTTATGACCCAGCCGAGATTACAAACAACCTGTGAAGGATTAGCTTACTAATCATGATTATATCAAATAGACACAAATATATCTATAGTGAGGGGAGTGCAATTACGGGACTATAGTGGAATGACTCGTTAGTTAACGAATGTTGATTAGCTCCGTCTAAAGAGTTTAGCTAGCTAATCTCGGATCGTTGGAACCCATGATCTATAGGTCTATTAGGTTCCCCTACTAGCTCATATGGAATAAACTTAGAATAGTATGATAGAATAATTCGAATTGTTCGAATTAGGTGAAGAGAGAGAAACGACAAGTATATGTGATATAGTGATCGGGTTTTCAATTTAGAGATACAGCTTTAATATTTAAATGTGATTTAATATCAAGAATATGAATACGTTCATATTCGGAAGCTCGAAAATAATGGAAATGGTCAAAGATATAAAATAGTCGAAGAGTTAACTTTTGACTTTGAAAAGTCAGACTTTGACCGACCTTATATTCAAATGTGATTTGAATTTCGAGAAAATGAATGCGGATTAATGCTCGGGAGGTCAAAATTAGTCAACACGAAAAAAATCATAAAAAGTCAAAATGTTGACTTTTTAGTCAAAGTTTGACTTTGACAAAATGACTATTTTGCCATTTGACTAAAGTTAGTGGGAAAATCCAAACTTTTGTTGGATAATTTCACTAACAAAATAGTGGGCTAGATGTTGGCTTATAGTGGAGACATTAAGCCCACTTAGATAGTGGATTCTAGGTGTTGTGTTTTTATGAATTTATTCCATGCAATTGTTGCATGATTTTTTTCTATAAATTGGGCTTTCAATTTGGATGAAAAAGGTTTTGACATTTTGCCAATTTTGTTTTCAAAATTGGGCTGGAAAAAAAAATCAAATGCCTACCCAAATTCCATTTTTCTTTTTCCATCTCTTTCTCTCTCTCGGCTTCCACAATCCGGTTTTGAGTCCAAAGGATAGTAGGTCAACTCTAATGATGGTCCGGAAGAGTTCGGGTCGAGATTTAGCGAGGAAAAGCGTTTCGGGAGCTTGAAAGGTAATTTTTAATTATTGTTTTTTCCTTCAATTGCATGCTAATTTCCTTTAAATTAAAAGCAATTAGAGTGTAATTAGGTCCTTATTCCGCTACATATGTCTCGTGTTCCATCAGAGGTGTTCTTGCAACACTCTTGGAGGGAACACAGTTGAGTATATATACCGCAGTCTCCACTGCGAAACCCCAAAACAAGTCCAGTAAGGAAGCGTAACTCGTCATCGAGCAAACCATGTCTAACAAGGTCCTATTTCTCCTCTCCGCTACACCATTCTGCTGAGCTGTACCTGGCGCTGAGAGTTGGAAAATGATTCCATGTTCTATCAAATAGTTTTGGAATGCCGAGTCCAAAAACTTTCCACCTCGATCCAATCGAAATGTTTTAATCCGTCTATCTAATGTGTTTTCAACTTCAGCCTTGAACTCTTTGAACTTTTCAAAGGATTCAAACTTCCGTTGCATAAGATAAACATACTCATACCTGGAGTAAGAATCAGTGAAACTGATAAAATACTCATAGCCACCTCAGGCTCGCACATTCATAGAACCACAAAGGTCAGAATGTACTAACTTAAAAGGCTCCTTAGCTCTATAACCTTTTCCAGTAAAAGGTCGTTTAGTCATCTTACCTTCGAGGCAAGATTCGCACACTGGTAAAGAATTTTCTTCTATCTCACTTAAAAGTCCATTCTTCACCAATCTCTCAATCCTATTGAGATTGATGTGCCCTAAACGAAGATGCCAAAGTTAGGCATTTTCTTTTGGAGAAATTCGGCGACGTTTTGATTGAGTTACGGCAGTTCTGAACAATTCAGTATTATGGAGGGAATTAATGGCTAACGGCTTTAGCACATATAAATTCGATTCCAGATTTGTTGTGTAAATAAAAACACCATCTTTATGAATAAATGTTCCACATTAAACGAGATAGTATATTTACATTACAATAAACACTTTATAGAAATGAGGTTTCTTTTTAGTTCGGGAACAATATATACATCATTTAAAATAAGAAACCTATTCTGTAAAGTTAATTGGAGTCCTTTCACTGCCACAGTTGAGATAACGTACCCGGTGCCTACTCACATCGTCATCTCACCATGTTGTCGCCAAGATCTAATCCCCTGAAAAGAAGAACAAACATGGTTAGTGGCACCCGAATCAATTATCCAGGCAGAATCATCATTCTCCACTAAACAAGTTTCAAAAACAAGTAAATCACATTTACCTTTATCAGCCTTGGCCTTAGCCTTGGCTGCTTTCTTCTCTTTCAGATATCGAGGATAGTTCCTCTTCCAGTATCCATTTTGGTAGTAGTGGAAACACTTTCCCTTAGCAACCTGTGGACGCCTCCAGGCGGTAGGTAAGCAGGTGCCTTCCCTTTTCCCTTACCACCCTTCTTCTTCTTCCCCTTTGCAGAGTTAGAAGTAGAAGGTGCAGACTTCGTTCTTGAGGTTGAATCTCTATGGAACGTCCTGGAGGATGAAGCAACATTTGCCTCACCCTTCTATCTCTCCTTACTTTTTAGTAAAGATTGGTATGTCTGTAACTCGTTGAGGAGAGTTGTAAGGTTATATTTCACTTTGTTAAGAATCACATTGCTAACAAAGTGCAGGAAGCTTTCCGGCAAAGAATGCAGGATTATGCTAACCTGGCTGCCCTCATCGATGGTAGACCCATTCAACTCTGTCACATTAAAGTGAACCATCATGTTTAGCACATGTTCACGAACAGAGGTGCCTTCTTCCATTTTGGAGTTGAATATGTATTTAAGAGCCTCATGCATAAGCTGTTCAGATGGTTGTCCAAACATCCCCCGCAGGGACTCCATGATCTCACACGCTGAGACCATAGGCTCATGTTTCTTGTCCAAGACTTCAGAAAGACTTGCCAAGATGTAGGCTCGGGCCTTCTCATTCGCCCTTGTCCATTGCTCATGGCATTCAGAGCTGGAATAGAAGGACAAGCCTTGTGAGAGCGAACATAATATTCTCGATGATCAGGATCGTTGTGATCATGTGTTTCCATGTTCCGAAATTATTGCCAATAAGTTTTTCAGCGCTTAGAATTACTAACGTGGTTGTTGCCATTTTGAAAATGTTGCTGAAAATACGAACAAAATTTTATTAGATTTTTCTAAACCACTTTTAAACCAATCAGTTTTGCAAAATATTTTCAAATACCCTAAGTTATAGACTTCTATTTTGCAATGATGCCCCAGTGAGGCAGGACAAATGTCACCGGTGGGGTGATTAGTTATCCCTTCACTGGGATGAGATATTCTCAACGATTAGGCAGAACCAACTCTTGGAACTGAACCTAACAGCCACCATTTTTCGGTCCAAAACTGTTAACCTTTAACAATTCCGTGTAAGTGTGACCCCCTGTTTTTGGTGCCATAGTCCCCCCCCCCCCCCTAATAAGCTCACCGTAGGGAAGAAAAAGATTAGGACAAGAGATTAAGTTACCTTATCCTCTTAGGAGATCAAATAAAAAAAATGCGCAAAACTGTCATCCTTTAAGAGGACACTCCCAGGGTGCCTCGAAGCGATGCGCAGTAACTTTATTCAACCTAACGAGGGAGACTGAAGGATATGTTGTTGCACTTCCCGCTCCCACTTACTATTAACACTCTCTCCATCCACCTTGATATTGACCTGCCCAAACACCATCGTTAGGGGGACACGCCAAAGGGTAGATCTCACGATGTGGACTATTTAGGAGAAACGTGAAAGGTTTAAGTGAAGCATCTTATGCTTCAAGTACCTCCCACTGAATGTTCTACCTAGGGTTCATTAACCTAGACAATCCGGCTACTAATTTTAGACTAAGTCATCTTTTTAAACTCTACTCATAAACAACGTTTGTCTATGAAATATGAACAAGTTCAAGTAGTCACATTTAAACACTTTAATGGATTGTCCTTAACTTGTATGCATGCATCAAATCTATCTAATTCACCTTTCCAAGTAAGTTCCCAGGTAGGGGTGTTACATTTTCGTCAATTTAAATTCCCCAGCCTAGACAGAACCCGCCATAGACAAAAGGTCCCTTATAGATAAATTTGCTACACTTTAACCTTTTATTAGCCAATTTAATCCTATTAAACTGATTAAAAGATTAAAGCCTTAGGGTTGCTAATCGTATTAGAACCGTGATCTTAGGTCTACGTTATCCAAGTTTTAAACACTTTAAAACCTTGAATTAAACCTAAGTGAGCATGCATGTCTTTCTTATTTCTTTTAGTTCTAATTTTTCTTTAACTTTTAAAAAGAAACAACTAAAAATATTGTGCACAACAAAGTGTTTATAACATTTATAAAGTAACCTATATGTCATGCTTCATGCAATTTCTGGTCAGTACTATATATAACTTTTATATGACGCTTAACAACCAAGCAAACATGCTATCATTCACCCTTATAATATAACAATTATAATATAAAGATGGTATATGTCAATGTTTTTTATGCATACATAAATATAACTCTTATATTATATGATGCATGAGCATGCTCTTACATAATTATATCATGCTTCTCTAAATTATAACAATTATAATAAAAAAATGATGCATGACCATTGCATAACCTAAGGTGGGATTTACTATATGTGCATACCATATGACATATAAAAAACATACATCGTATGTAATAAATAAAGGATTAATGGACCGGGATGATCCTTTACAAAAAAAATGGAAAGAAATAATCCTATCTATTACATTTTTCATCGAGCAAACCGGTTCAGAGGCGAACCGAGTCTTGAACCGCCAGGAGGTCTGCATTGTGTAGTAAATGCCACAGGTAGACGATCATTCAGCGCACACTAGACGATAGGAACATTATTAAACAATCGCGTAGACGACGAGGCTGTGAAGCCTGATCGTCTATGCCATCGTTTACTGCGACGACAGGTAAACGATTTACCTTGCGTTACTAAGAGATCGTTTAGCCAATTACTAAGCGATGAAGCTTGCTGACCTAAATGATCGTCTAGTGCGTGCGTTAAATGATACGCGAGCATCTCATCGTTACACGATGCGATACTCAGCGATCGCGTACCCGATCGTCAAAACGATACAATCAACTCTTGATCGCATACCCCATTGTTTAACCAATGCATTCAACAGCGATCGCATACTCCATCGTCTTTACGCCATCGTCTTTACAATCCGATCAACAGTGATCGCGTACCACATCTTCTGCATGATGCGATCAACCCTAGATCGCCTCCTTCCTCGAAGAACCGCAACGCTTGCACAGATCTACTTCTCCGAACGACTCAAAACTTCAAACAAACTTTGAATACAGACTCGATAACAATTATTAATGCTAAAAAATGCAGAGGCCTTTACAAACAATCGCAAATGTAAAAGGATTTAAATCAAACCGAGGCTAATCATCCACGAAAACATCCATTAATCTCGCACATCCACAGCAAATTTAACCATTAAACAGTGTAGAAATGCACCCACCATGAACGTAATTGTCATTTTGTTGCAACAGATGAAATCGGAGTATCAGAACCTGATTCTGATACCAATTGAAGGATCTCTTACCGAAGAGTTCCATGAGCACGTTCGGATCACTCTAATCTCACAGTGACCGAAATTCAACAATATACATTCAAACCACAGTTATGCAAACAAATCTTTATTAATGGCATGCTATGAACAACAAAATAACAAGGGAAAGAGTGTCATACCAGTTGAAGACAATCTTCAAACTTCGAAACTCAATGCAGCAGAAACCTCCACGCGATCTACCAATGCCCAGCAGAATCGTCAACTACAGTAGCACGAACACGAACGTCGCGAGGACGACACCACTAGAAAAGAGCCCCGGGTATTCTTGGAGTGAGAACCCAAAGCATGGTCTTTGGTGAATTTGGTAGAGGAAGGAGGAAGCACGGATCGTATAGGCGATAAGCAAGTGGGAGGGAAAAAGGCACTATCGCATAGCACGATGCTTATCGTTTAGGAGACACTACACGATCGTGTAGGTTTTACTGAACGATCGTTTAGGGAATGGTATACGATTGTTTAGCAAACACACACACTATGATCGTTTAGGGAAGCTATGTGATCGTGTAGGAACTAGTGTACGATCGTTTAGCCGCGAGGTAGACGATCGTTTAGGCGGAAAGTGACTATCATATAGGCTCTCGATTTACTTAAGCAATCATTTATGATTCACCAACGCGCTCTCTCTCTTTCTTTTCTTTCTTTTTTTTTTTAACTAAACCCCATTATTTTAATTCGTAGAATCCTTTTCCTTCCCTATGATCTTAATTTTTTTATGAGAATTTAATTCATCCATAGTTTCCTTTGATTTTGGTTATGGAGATCATGAGAATTAAATCAGTGTGGTCTTGATTTTCTTAATTTTGCAAATATCTCAATTTTTATAAAGGTTGATTACTCTCCTTCTCTAAAGATGGCATCAACTTTTGATGTCAAATTTGGATAGGAAAAATATTTGTAATTTAGGAAAAAGAGAATCTACAAACAAAAAAAATAGTTTAATACCAGAGATGAGAATTTTAGAATGAAGAAGCCAAAATTTTAAGTTACCTCAAGCTATAATGAAATCCTAGGGATCATCTAGGATTAAGATATGAGTTTTTCCTAATTCCAAATAAGTTAGGATTAAATCTTATCTTATCTCAGGTTATCATATATATATATATATTTGACCTTTTTCGTCAAGTCTAAATTCTTAGTTTGTTGGGAAGATGACTTCTCTCTATTTTCATTTGCCAGTCTCTTTTTATTCGGTTTTCCTAATCCCTTCCATTTTCAACCTTAAGATCTCTAATCATTTATTTGTTTAGTTTTTAGTTTTTAGAATTAAGTCTATAAATATTATTTGCAATTTTTTTAAAAAAAAATTCCTTTTATCTACGTTTTTATCGATATTTTCAAAATCCAAGCGGTTTGGAAATCTAGGAAATGGAAAGCAAAACAACACATCTTGAGAAGCCATGGAGACGTTATTTTAGTTAATGGGGCGCTTTGTGTCAAACTTATCCACTCAAATTTGTGTAGATAGAGTTATATTTCATCTTCGTAGTACATTCACACATAGTTAGCGGGAGACGAACTGTATGTGAATGATCTAATCGATAATGGGGGCTTTCGATTCCATGGGAACAAAGCTTAACAATGCCCCTCATTACCCTCGTCTTTCCCCTCTCCCTTCTGCTTCTTTCTGCAAAAATTTCTCCGCTCTGGCCTTCTCTTCCTCAATTTCTGCCCTATATGATCCCAATAACACCATCTCTAATGGACTTGAAAATTATGCAGTGGGTAGTAACAGCTATGGCAGTTTATTGGGTCTTCATTTTTCTCTTTGCCCAAAACGAACTGGGTTAGTTTTTAGGCCGATTTCGGCCCTGCCCGGAAGCGAAGAATCTAAATCCCCTGTTTCTGTTAGCAGCGACGGCCGATTTAGTATAAAACGGAGTGAAGAAGAAGAAGAAGAAGAAGAAGAAGAAGAAGAAGAAGAAGGTATAGCCTATGGAATTGGGAGTTCAACAATAATATCGTCGTGTTTCGTTGGTCTTCTTACAGGCATCGGTGTCGTGCTCTTCAATAACGCAGTACTTCGTATACCCCAACTTTCTTCTATTTCTCTCTTTCTTCTTTGAACTTAGCAGTAAGCACATAATTAAACAAGGAAAGTTGAAAATATTGCTCTGCTGATTGTCTTAACAACGTAAGTTTTCAGTAATTATTGTGATTTTCTGAATGATTGAAGGTGCATGAGATACGTGATTTTTCCTGGGATGGAATTCCTAATAGAGGGGCGTCCTGGTTAAGAGAAATGCCCATTCAAGATATATGGAAACGAGTTATATTGGTTCCTGCTTGTGGGGGATTTCTTGTTAGCTTTTTGAATCTGCTTAGAGATGCTACAGATGTGAAACTGGAGCAACCTCAAGGGGATGGCCCTTCCACAAAATTTGGAGTCCCAGTTTCAATTTCTAATAAGTTCAAGGCTGCATTGCAACCTTTCCTAAAGGCTGTTGCTGCTTCTGTAACCCTTGGTACTGGTAACTCTTTGGGACCGGAAGGTCCTAGCGTCGACATTGGTACTTCTGTTGGCAAGGGTATTTCCACTGTGTTTGACAAGAATTCTAGAACAAAGCTTTCTTTGATAGCTGCTGGATCAGCAGCTGGAATCTCATCTGGTTGGTCTCTCTCTATTATATGCTTGTTGTTTGTTGATTGATGAATGGATTTATATAAAGTATTTTCTGAAATATAGCATGCCTTGCCTACATTATAGGCTAAGAATGTTGTTAATCTTAAAATGTTACAACTGGTCTTGTTGGCATTTCTTCCTATGAAATTTTTTATGGCTAATTGCTGTGATAGAACAATGAGACAGTTGTTCTTCTTATGATATGTTTCTAAAGTAAATTTGTCCGTGTGTTGATTTTCTCATGTTGTCTTATTTAGTAGATAATGGTGAGGAACTCTTTTCGATTTCCTCCATTTAAGCTATTTTTCTATTTTGCCAGGGTTTAATGCTGCAGTTGCTGGCTGTTTTTTTGCTATTGAATCAGTCTTGTGGCCATCTCCTGCTGATTCAACTATTTCTCTCACAAACACCACTTCAATGGTTATATTAAGTGCTGTTATAGCTTCTGTAGTTTCACAAGTTGGTCTTGGAGTAGAACCAGCATTCAAGGTCCCAGTTTATGATTTTCGATCACCAAGTGGTAAACTAATATTTTTAGCTTGAAAGTTAATGTTGTCAGACAAAATAAATGATCAATCTTTCCCTTTTATAGTTTATAGTTGACAAGCAAGACTCTCAGATATCTATTTAACTCATTTTCAGAGCTTCCACTATATCTCTTGTTGGGTGTCCTCTGCGGCTTGGTTTCATTGAGCTTTTCTAAATGCACATCTTACATGCTTGCAACCGTCGACAAATTTCATAAGGACTTTGGCATGCCGAAGGCTTTGTTCCCTATTCTAGGTGGCTTCACTACTGGACTGATAGCCTTGGCATATCCTGAAATTCTGTATTGGGGTTTTGAGAATGTCGATCTTTTGTTGGAATCTCGGCCTTTTGTGAAACCCCTCTCAGCTGAATTATTGGCTCAGCTTGTTGTCATCAAGATTTTGGCCACCTCTTTGTGCAGAGCATCTGGATTAGTGGGAGGGTATTATGCACCATCCCTGTTTATTGGCGCCGCAACTGGAATGGCATATGGGAAATTCATTGGCCTTGCACTTTCTGAGCCCAACACTGTAATTGACTTCTCCATTTTCGAAGTGGCGTCACCTCAAGCGTATGGATTGGTACTGTTCTATATCATTGTATTCCTTAAATCTCATCGTTTTATTGTCATTTTTTGTGGGAAAATACTACACATATACCTTGCATTGGCTTTTGGTTTTTTTTACTGAGCTTAGGAGCTTCCAGAAAACATTAAAAGTCAAGAGCTCCTTTTACAAACTAACATTGTGCCATTTTAGTTTATTCTAATTTTCTTCAGTAATAACCATGACAATGACCGTCCCGGTACTTGTGTTTGATATGTGAGATGCAACCCAACTAATTTCATTAGTTTACTCCTCTGGTTGATATAGACATATATTCCTAGATTAAGAACTTTTTAGCATGCGAATGCTCGCTCTGCCTAATCTTTTGTTTTCTTATACCTGCACTTTTTCTGTTAACCAGCAGTTGCAATGAGTATTTACAAAACAAAGTGGTTTAATTGCAGGTTGGAATGGCTGCTACTCTTGCTGGGGTTTGTCAGGTGCCTCTTACTGCTGTTCTGTTGCTTTTTGAGTTGACACAAGATTACCGAATTGTTCTTCCTTTACTCGGGGCAGTGGGAGTGTCGTCATGGATCACTTCCGGGCAGAAAAGGAAAAGAAGTTCCCAGCAGACGAAGAAACTTCCCCCAGGGAGAAGTCTTACCAGTCAACAATCTACAGCATATGATAGTAATTCAAACAACCAATCTTCTAATTATGCAGATGATGGACAAACAAATTACCCAAATGATCTGTGTGAAATTGAAAGCTCGCTTTGTGCATATGATTCTGATAGTGAAACCGTAGAGTTGGAAAGGAAAATATTTGTGTCCGAAGCCATGACAACGAAATACATTACCGTCCTCATGGGCACTTTCCTCGTAGAAGCAGTAAATCTAATGCTTGCAGAGAAGCAGTCCTGTGCATTGATCGTGGATGAAGAGAATACTTTGATTGGCATATTAGCGCTTGAAGACATTCAAAAGTTAAGCAAAAATGCTAAATCAAGAAGTGAAGAACTAAAGGTGATGTACTATTTCATTTGACACCAACAATCTCTCTCTCTAGCAATTTCATCCTAATAATAACTGATCCGAAAGGGGTTCTTCTAGTCCGATGCTATCAAAATGAATTGTTTGTGCTAATTTTGAACCTCACTTACAGTTACAGAATATCAGAGAGATATTTTTACTTCTATGACTCATTAATTCTGTAAATATCCAGACTTGACAACTTAGTTTGTTGGACAGGAGCTTGTAGTTTCTGAGATTTGCTCACTAGATGGGAAAATATGTCAAGTACCATGGACGGCAACTCCGAGTATGGATATTCTTACAGCTAAAATGATTATGAAGAATCTTGGTGTGACCCAAGTTCCAGTGGTGAGAGATCAGATGGGTTACCTTGTGGGTGTTTTAGACTGGGAGTGTATTGACCTCACTTGCAGGTATGTTCAAAATTTTAAAGGTTGGATTTATGTTACACATCACACCAAATTAAAAGTAGAATTGGTAGTGAAACACCATTCATACTTGGAAGTTTCTTAATGATATTCCATTTTCTGTGTTGATCTGTGGGTTGAAGCAGAATTCTTGCAACAAGAGAATCCCTGGGCTGATGATGGTTTTAACTGCTACAACATTTGAGTTGACAGTAAAAACAAGGGGAGAATGAAAGGTTCAATACACAGAGAATACAAATCTCAATACCATTTTTTTAGGCTGCTATTCAATGCAGCAGAAATCACATAATGGGTGATTCAGTGGTCAAAAACACCAACAAAGCTAAAACCTTCTTTATTTCTCTGGAAGCAAAGGCAAACCACACCACACCACACCACACCTAACATGTGTATGATATGTAGATTGATTTGTGAAATGACTTTTGGAGCCACATAGGTTTGTGAAATGACTTATTACTATTAGATGAAAAATTGGCGAGTTGAAAAAAATCTATATAATGAATGTAGAAAAAAAAAATATTCATAACTTTATCAATTAACTAATTTAATCTATTACAATTGTCCTCTACGAGTTTTTTTATTTTGAAATTGATCCATTATAACTTTAGTATTCAACCTATCAAATAAGTTCATTCTATTAATAAAAAGAATATTACATTATAGTATATAGACTAAAAAGTATAAGAACTTAAAGTCTAAGAAAATTTTTAAACTTATCTGGCGAATTCATATATCCAAACGAATGATAACAAATAATCCTCTTATTTGAACTCTGAAATTAATTTTAAAAACTTATATGAGTAATGTGAATGTAAAAATAACATGAAAACAAATGAAAATATATAAGTGTAATGTGAATATAAAAATTATATACAAAAACTTAATGGCACAATAAAAATATTTCTCCATATTGAATTAGAATTAACTCTACAAAAGTATTCACAATAAAAATGTTAAAAACTATTATAGAGATTTAAAAATATAAGAACTAAAAAGTCTAAGAAGAATTTCAAACTTACATGTCAATGAAATGATACATATATATATATATATATATATATATATGCACAACATGAATATAAATATAACTAAAGAAAAAATAGTAAACATTACCTATTCAAGAGAAAGTTGTTGAGAATTGAGATTAAAAACTTCTCAAAATTTGAAAAAAAAAATTCCACATAACATAACGGAACTGCACTGATTTTCTAATTTTTTTTTTTTTTCAACTGGAGAGACATTTGCAATTGCAACCTAAAAGGTTAAAACCCACTTCATATTTTAATTTCATATTTAAAATTTAAAAAAATAAAATAAAATAAAATAAGTTTCCATTTTTATTTCAATGAACAAGACCCCATTGACGTAGCCCCAACGAGTGCGTCTACTATATAAGCTTATGCCTATATTTATGCCTCAACTTTTTAATATATTTCAAGGACGTCACTACATGCATGTATAAGCTTGAAAATATATTTCTAGAAGAAAAATCCAATAAAAGAAATAACACTTTTCATTCAATAAAACTCTAAAATAAGAAAATAAAATAAAAATACTATTCGGGGTACCCCTAATCCACTTCAAAATAAATTAAATAAATAACTGACTAAAACAATCAAATAATTTAAATATTTGACTCTAAAACAAAAAATAACACTTTGAGAAAATCATGTGCGGAACTGATGGCAAGTCCCTATGGCTCTGTCACGGATTCTTCTTGTCATTCGCCGGTCTATCTTTACCTCTACTTGGAAAAAAAAAATATGTAGAGAAAAGATTGAGTACAAAAATACTCAGTAAGCGACCCACTACTTGACCCACTAGATTTACATGTTAGTCTTCCTAACAAGACGAATATGTGCATCCCGGCATAGGCATAAGCATAGGCATAAGGGGTGAACCCGAAGGCATACTTTCATAGGTAGTGGCTCCAAAGAGTCACAAAAAAAAAAATCATAAATATAGGTAGCAATCCAATAAGGACGCCAAAACATACACAGGGGATGTACATAGCTCGTTAGGAATTCTAACAATCACCATCAGTCTAACATAGTCATAAACATGTAATCATAATCTTAGAACACTTCGGGAAGAACTCAATTTCCTCCGGATTCCGACATCCTTCTTGTCGTCTGCCTCAAATGGGGCCCCTACTTCTGGTTCATCTCGGTACTGTTTTAGCTAGCCCTATTCGCCCGATTCACCTCATAAGCATGTAATCATAATCTTTGAACATACTCATTCAAGAGTTTCTAGAAGAGTCTCAACAGTCCATCCATCATTCAAACATAGCAAATCATTCACATAATATCATATTTTCCTTAACATAAACATAAGTTTCCATAACACCCTCAATAGTCTAACATAGCAAGTCATAGTAATTCAACCCATCAAAATAGAATCATGCTTTCAGTGCGATCACAGTCTTAACATCAACTTGGGTTCGAGTGCAAACCAGTAGTAAATCACTTACCTTAGAGTAAATCCAAACTATTTCGTCCCTTTGTTTGATAAACTTCTCAATCCAAAGCCTAAAACATAAATCATAATCAGCTTCATCCCACAAATCATAAATTTCCAACACATTTTACCTCAATTATCCTTAAATCACTTACCCAAATGGAGGTCAAAACAAGATCAATCTAAGATTTCACTCAAAGACGTCCACCAAGTAGTCCAGCCTATGCATAAATCACCAGTAAGACTTAATGATTAAATTCCCAACAATTAAAATTAAGATAACCTACAAAAACTCAACGGCTTCTGAACAGTGCCTCAAAGTCCTTCAAAGCTCCAATCTAACACAAGAATTGTGAGTAACAAACTTAAACCAACGCAAAGCTTAATGGGTAATCTACCATTAAACAAGAACCCAACAAAACTCGCCGATTGTAGACCCAACCTTACTGGAAATTTCTTCAAAATTCTTCGAATTCTTCCAGAACATTAAATCTATGATCAAGGCGGCATGAGAAAACTGAAATTAGACCTGAGAGAACTGAAATTTGACCAATCTACCATGGACTCACTTGAAACTCAATTAAACTAACCACATACCAGTAGATTGGAAACAACCCAACGAAATCTCATCAACGAACTTTACGGACGACTGTGGTGGCTAGACTCCAGTGGTGGCGCAAGCAGGCGAGCGAAGCGGTTGGATATCGTGGTGGAGATCAGGTGGGCTATGGCTGGATCACGACGCGATTTGAAACTCCGGAAAAATGAGCGGTGCTGGGTCACAGCTAAGAGAACCCATGGCTAGCATGGTCGGAGCGGTGCCGGACAGCAGATTTGGAGCTTCTTGTGTGGGTGATAGATCTGGGGCTGAGGGTTACACACAATTGCTAATGGAAGAGAAGAAAAAGTTGTGGATTGGGGGAGAAGGGGGGAGGGGGACTCACAGCTGCAGGTGTGGAGAAGAGGGAAAAACTAAATTTCTTTTATTTTTTTAACCTTAAATATATATATATATATACACATATACATATATATACGTATAGATATACGTATACATATATACATATGTATAGATATACGTATACGTATACATATACACATATGTATAGATATACGTATACGTATGCATATACACATACATACATACATATATATATATATATATATATATATATATATATATATATATATCAATACCCAATATACATATATGTATATTTCCTTTTCTTTTTCCCCTTTAGCCTCTCAATCTCCCAGAAAAATAATCCACAGATACAAATTACCAAATATAAACTTAATTATCTTATCATATTTTGAATTAAATTATAAAAAAAAAGTTGAAAATTGATTTGTTTTAGTGTAAAAATCCACAAAAATTGATAGTTTTGATGGATCGATCTCAATCCAACACCTAGCCCATTAGCAAAAGGCTAATTGAAGTGGCTATCAACATAATATCTTAATGCTTGCATGTAATGGTTAGATAAAATCTCCAATTTCTGAGATTGAGGAGAGGAGTTGTTGGAATTTTGAATTTCAGCAGAAAATTCTCTCTCTCTAAAACCCTCTTCATACTTTCACTTAATTGACTTTAATACTGAGTTCCACCACTCAAATCCAAGGTTGAGAATAGTAGAGAAGACACTCTTGGTGGTCGAGCTTGAATTTGGAAGATTTATCAAAAGTATTAATTCTGAAACCCTTTACTTTGATAAATTATTATGATGCATGCTTTTAGAACTCAAATTAAGTGTAATTTGAGTGCTTATTGATTCTGATTGCTTTCGTACTTGCTTGAATATTCCATCAACTTTACCACTTTTAGAGGTAAGAATTTAGCTTGAGTTTGTAGATTATTGTCATTCCTACTTAATTCTTGAGATTGGGTTGTATTTAGCTGAGGATTATTCTGGTTTATTGAGATTTTATCTTGTAATCATTCTTCAATCTATCTTTCATGGATAATCTGACAAATTAAGCTATGATGGTTTGATTGATTGTTTTGATTGGCCCTAATTTGTAATCGTTAGGTAGTTAATCACATAGAGGCAAAGGTTAAGTAAGCTTGTGAAGTTAAATTAGGATCCCATTTATTAAAAATTACTTTCTAACCTAGATTGATCCCACTCAAATAATTGATTAGACGATGGAAATCGATTGTTTGGCTTAGCGTTTCCCTTAATCTTAATGTATGTTAACTTGTTGATTATTAGAGGATTCTCGCTAATTCTTTGAATTAACTCGTTCTTAAGGACTACTGGTTAGGATTCTAATCGAGTAGGCTAAGTTTTAATTGAAAATTTTCGCATTAATCTTTTGAATAAATCCATGATATAATCGAAAGGAAATGGAATAAATGAAGTCAATCCAAGCTAGGTGTTTTGTTCGATTGGTTGTTTTACATAAAATTCACTCAACTCACTCCGCACATTTTAATTCACTCACGCACTTCAATTTTCATCCAAATACAAAGATTATCTTCACAAACCCCCTCTGGTTACTTCCTACAAGTTTCTAAATTGAGAAATCTAAACTGGCTCTCTGTGGATTGACCCTAAACTTTCCACTTGTATTACTGGTTAGTATGAGTTGCGTGTTCGAAGATTTACAAATTTTATTTGGTTAGCAAGGGTTTATAAGCGACGATAAAACCTCAAGCTTCGACCACTCGGAGCATTGCAATGTTGAAAGACATAATGCCCTTCTTTTGTGTGTTTTCTGATCCAAACTTGCCTCGAACACCTTCGTTTTTCCTGACCTTTTCTACAACAATTGCTCTTTCGATCAACACAGACTTACATACTCGAAGAAAAAATTAAATGCCCAAAAAATACAACGAACCCTTACATTTTAATCACATTAAAATAATCTAAGTGTCAAAATTGAAAACATCCAATCTTGCAAACCTTCATTCAAAATGCAGATTTAAAATCCAACCTCTAAACTGATTTTTGTTTAAAAAATACGAAGAACGAAGATGCAAGAAACTGACTCTGATACCAATTGTAGGGATCAAATCCCGCAACAGAAGCGTGTGAATGCCTTTGAATCTCGAAAATCGATTTTCGAATAAACAAAAAAAGAGTTCTAAAACAAAACATATGAAGGATAAAAATATGAAATAACATGCTTTGGAGAAGGGAAACTAAGAGAGAACCATTCTTACCTTTGAAGATTCCCAAGCTCCATGAAAAATCATCTCGATCTAACACAAACTTCTTCTAAATCGAACTTGAACATGACCACGAGAATAACCTTGTTATTCTCAAGGATTCCAATAGAAAGATAGGTGGTATCCAACTAATTGGAAGAGGAAGAGGTAGAAAGATTTCTCTTAGAGAGTAAATAGATGATTTGTGTTTTAGTGGCTAGGGTAATTCTCACCAAAATCAATTCTTACCCAAAAAAGTCCATAAGAAAGAATTTATATGGAGAAGGATTAACCCCTACTCCAAATCTTTCCCAATTTACTCTTGCACTTAATTAATGAAATAACATTTATTTAATGACAGGAATGGACTGACGAAGGACAGACGGGATCCATGATAGAGTCATACGAGGACATTAAAAAAACACTTCCGCACATGTTTTTTTATGGTTTTTGTTCCTTTCATTTGGGTACATTGTTTTATTTGGGATCCCAACTAAATATTTGGGTCATTGGATTTATTATTGAATTAATATTTCAGTTTAGAATGGTTATTTATGTTTTCATTGAATTTACATTATGATGGTCAAAATGTTTGAAAGAGAATGTGCATAGCGACCCTTGTCTGAGTACTTGAAATGTAGGGTCGTTACAAATAGGGTTTCTGAAGTATACTTTTGATGAACTTTTCAAATCTTCAATTCCAGCCCAAATCTCCTTTACAACACTTTGTAGACCACCACTTGATCTTCTCTACTATCCTCTAAGATCTTAGAATAGATTGTGGGATCTAAAATGAGGTTGAATATAGGAAAATTGGAAGAAAAATCATATTTTGGTATCTCAATGATTAGTGAGAACCATTCTCTCACCAATTCTCAATTGCCTGAATCTTTTCAGCCAAAAATGAAATTCATTTTGATCAAACTCAACATGCAACTAAATTTTATGAGAAATTGATACCAAATCTCAAACTATTTGAGTGGAAAAATGGTGGTCTCATAAGTGGAAAAAACCCACTAAAGAAAATTTCCAATTTTTTAACCGAATTTTAAGCAAAATTCAATTTAAATTTGAAATCATATTTAATATTAAAATTGAAAAAATAATATTAATTCAATCATTAGTATTAGATAAAAACCATTGATTTTAAATAAAACTAATTTTATAATAATAATTAATTAAATAATTTAATATCACACATTAATTGAACACCAATTCCATAAACATGAATAGAAACATGAATCTCTATTCTTGTATTTAATATTTAAATATTTTTTCAATTCTCCATTTTTGTTTAACTCAATAATTAAACGTTTAATTACCGATTCCCTTAATTCGAATTTGAATGTTTTAAATTTACACATCACATTATTCTAAGGTTTAATCTATTTGTGAGCTAGAAGGGGACCTAATGGACCTACAGATCATGAGCTCCAACGATTTAAGATTAATTGGCTAAACTCTTTAAATCAAATTAATCAATATTCGTTAACTACCAAGTCCCTCTACTAAAGTCTGTAGCTGCACTCTCCTCATTGTAGATATATTTCTGTTCACTCCATATAACCATAATCAATAAGTCAACCCTATAAAGGTTATTCGTAATAACGGCTAGGTCAAAAGTTGTTTTACCACTGAGATTACATCTTGCTCCTCAAGTTCCACTTATTCACTAATGAACAATTGGTTTGTGATCCAATCATCAAATCGAGTCCCTCTCGAGTCAATGAGAGGGTGGAGCTCCTTGTTCAAGACTCGGAGTCAGCACTTAAGGGGAATAACCTCTCTACTATCCTTAAAAACGGGTAGGAGTGAATTATGTCTTGCATCCTATGTCCTCAGCTATCTACCCGGTCTTACCTCTGAAATAGAGGCTTATTGAGCCAACGCTATTGGGTCAACCCTTACCCATGCAAATATAAGGATAATCCCAATTAAACAGGAGTTCATAGTTAGCTCAAGATTAAAGTCAAGTTACCTAGGTCATCACTTTAAAATAGTCAGTCTTAAACAGTAAACAACGTTATAAAGTAAGAGTGACTTATTTCTTGGTTCGGTCTTATACAAACTCTTTGCATAGAACGCCTCCACTCACATGTCTTCACATGGACGATTCAGGATCACATCTTTTGTACTAAATACAAAGTTGGTCGCATCCGATAGTGTCCCCAAAATAAGGTACCCAGCCTTATCCATATACTATAGATCGTTTGGTTATCTACTCGAACTTGATCCACTCTTCTGTCTTCACATAAAGTCCAAGTACTCATGTAATAGCCATGGATCTTAGTTTATTGGATTTAGGTTCTTTTTAAAACTAAATGAGCAATTCCTACATTGAATAACAACTTTATTGAATAAACCTCAATAACATCTTTATTGCAAATAGAATATGTTTACTAGTTGTTGGTGTTGACAATCAACAAGTAGAAGCAATTAGGATCTTAAGCACTCTAATTTCATTAATTTAGCAACCATGTAAGCATGTTCACATTAAGGAAATAGGGTTTCTAAAGTATATCTTTGATGAACTCTTCAAATCTTCAATTCCAACTCGAATCTCCTCTAGTGCACCTTGTAGATCACCACTTGATCTTCCCTACTATCCTCTAGGACCTTAGATTGGATTGTGTGATCCAAAATGAGGTTGAATTTAGGAAAAAATGGAGGAAAAAACAGATTTTGGTGTCTTAATGGTTAGAGAGAACCATTCTCTCACCAATTCTCAATTGTCTGAATCTCTTCGGCCAAAAATGAAATTCATTTTGATCAAACTCAACATGCAACTAAATATAAATTTCTTCATATAGGATCAGTTTTAATGTCTAAGTTAATTGGAAAAATATTCTCTAAAGCCCATATTACAAAAGACTCAAACATAATTGAAGATTATACAAATGATTATCAACTCTTCATAGTCAATAGTCGAGAGCGTCATATAGCAAAAATAGAAAAAAAGCCTTCATAATTGGAATATACCAAAACTAGATATTAAAACTATTTATCAATAGAAAAATTTGACTTGCTTCAAAATTATAGAACCAAGACTACATAACAATTAGTCTCAATTAATAAACTCTTAGAAACTTTTCGTTAAGAAAAATATAAATTTATTCATATAAGATTAGTTCAAATTGCCATAAAACCTCTTTATAGGATAGGATTAGATACTCTAATTCTATTACTATTACGTGATAAAAGATATAGAAACTTTTCAAATTCAATATTCTCTATGGTTGAACCAAATCTAAAAAGAAGACCAATTTAGTTCAATTGTTATCCAAACTTTTCAGTTTCAGCCACATATTAGCATATTCTTCCTTCCAATTTTACAATCATATATATCTCACTGAGTGTAATTTATTAAAGTGAAACTAAACATAGTATTATAGTTCTAATTGTGCTCTAGAAAGGAATTTTGGGGGAAAAACGAATTTACAAATTTAATGCAATAAAACAATTTAAATCTTAAAATATAATAAAGGGAAAAAAAGAAAAATATTGAGATATACCTTAAAATTCAATCAATCCTACTGACAAAAAAAAAAAAGAAAAAGTTCTTTAGATGTAGCAATGAGCTTTTTTTTCCAAATGCATGGAAATATTTGTAAAGCAAGAGCTATATTACGATTCATCATTATTTAGTAATTATTTGGACCCTATTTAGTTTTTTTTTTTTTAGAATTAAGATTATATTATCCACATTTCTTATTATGATACATCTTTTTTAAGTACAATGGTTGAATTCTTAGCCAAATTTCAAATTCCAAAAACAACTTTTGAAAGCTATTTTTTTTTTTTTGTTTTCAAAATTTGGCTTAGTTTTTGAAATTATTAGTGAAAAGTAGTTAACAAATGAAGAAATTTGGAGGTGAAAGTAATATCATAGACTTAATTTTAAAAAACAAAACAAAAAACAAAATGGTTACCAAGCGAGACCTTAGTTTTTTGTTTTTAGTTTTTAAAAATTAAGCCTATAACACTCATTCCACCTCTGAATTTCTTGTTTTGTTATCTATTTTTTACCAATATTTACAAAAATCAAGCTAATTTTTTAAAATTTAAAAAATAGTTTTTAGAAATTTTTTTTTTTAATTTGGTTCAAAATTTAACTTTTTTACCTAAAATTAATGTGAACTGTGGTAAGAAATAGAGAGAAAATAGACTTAATTTTTAAAAATGAAAAATTAAAAAAAATAAACAAATAGTTACCGAATGATAGTTAACATATTAAAAAAAAGTTTGCAGAAATTAGGGGAAAAAACCTTCTAAATTATTTTGGTTAAAAAAACAATTCACTAAATTAATTAATATTAAAATGTATAAAGACATTAAAAAAAAAAAAAAAAGAAAAAAAAAAGCTCCCAAATTCAAAACAAAACAAAATGATTACAACATACTAAAAACAACTGCTTTTTAAATATTTTAAAGAACACATTATTTACTAATTTTAAAGCTTCCCAAATAATACAAACATAAATATTAAGGAAGTAATAATTGATTAAAGGACACATCTGTAATTAGAGAATTATATTTAAATAAAATAGTCAAAAAACGATTCTTTTTAAGTTAGTAAGATAAAATAAGATTTTGCCTACCATTTAAAGGTAATATACCACTCAAAGTAATTTAAAATAAAATTAAGCAAACTATTATAATTTTAGTTGTAGGCTAAACATAAAAAAATAAAAAAATAATAATAATAAAGAATTACCTCTTCATACTAGAAAAAATTGCCTTTAATGTCAATTGAAAAAAATAAACACGGATGTACAATATCAATCGTAAAAAAGATGGATCTTTAATGTCAATTTTAAACAGACATTAAATATATATTTAAAGTACCTGCAATATCGGTTTAAAACCAACATTGTAGCTAAACACATTTAGTCTTCCCTTTTAGTAAAAATTCTCTTTCATTTTTCAATTTTTCTTCTCTCATTTCTCACAAAATTCATCTATCCCAAAACCCTCTCGCTGTCATGCATCGTTCGTGCGCCATCGTCTGTCATGCATCATTGTGCGTCGGGTGTCATTCGTTATCCATTCATTCCATCTGCGAGTCCACTATGCATTCATCAGCTCCATCGTTCTTCCAGTCCGATTTCAGCTCAGATTTGTTCCAATCTTTAAGCTCTAGGTCATATTCGTTCAAGCTCCGATTTGTTCAAGATCTTCAAGGTCTAACTTGTTCCAGCAACTTGTGGGTTGAGTAGAGTTGTTCACGATTTTCTTGTGGGTTGTTTGAGTTGTTTGCGTGCTCCAAAGATGAAATCTTCTTTTGATATTTATTTTCAATTTACTAATTTAATTTAATTTCTTTTTTTTTTTATTTCAATGATTAAGGTTCATAAGATTTTAAAATGTTGAAATAAAAAAAAAAAAATAGTTCAAGAATATGGACTTGTTTGATAGCCTTACTTTGTTCTTTTTATTATATGGTTCATGCGTATATATGGAATTATTTCTTAGATTATATTTTAGTCTTGAATCTTTTATTTGTGTTCTTCTTTTGCATGTGTCTCAAAATTTAATATAAACAAGTTTACATCTTGTCGTTGATTATAGTTCATAAGATTGTGAAGCATTGAAAAGAAAATTAGTTCAAGAATATGGGCTTATTTGATAGTCTTGTTGTATTCTTATCGCTTGGTGGTTCATGAGAATTTTTTCTTGGATTATATTTTTGTCTTGAACCTTTTATTTGTGTTCTTCTTTCGAGTTTGTTTCGAAATTTGATATAAACAAGTTTAGGTTTTGTTGTTGATTATGATTTATAAGATTATTTTGAAGTGTTGAATGATGTACTTGACAAGTTTTGAGTAGAAATGGCAAGTTTTGTTGGAAGAATAGTGTGTAGTTTAGTTGTTTACCGATATTTGATAAGTACTTATTGACCAGAAATTGTTGTTTGTGGATGGACAAATTATTATCTATATTACAGAAGTGCTTAATTGTAGTTTTTGGAGGGAGATGATCCCACACGTGATATAGAAGTGTTGAATGATGTCTACTTGATTGTGGTTTTACACAAATCTTTATTATTGCATAATGTATATAAGCAAGAATCTTGAATAGAATAGGCAAGTTTTGTTGGAAGATTTGTGTATGATTTCTTTGTTTATTGGTATTTGATGACTCATAGAATGGAAGTACTAACTTTTGTTTGTGGAGGGACAAATGATTGTTAATATTATAGAAGTGTTTGGTATTTCTAATTGTAGTTTTTTTAGGAGTGAGTGATCCCATATGTGATATAGAAGTGTTGAATATGATGTTTTAATTATAGTTCTATGAAAGTGTATTGTTATTGTCTTTTAGGTAATTTCGTATTTAATTTTGTGATAGAGTATATTATTGTGTCTATTATTATATTTTTGATTGGATTTTGTGCATTTATAGGTAGAAGAGAAATATTGTTAGCTTATTATGCAGAACAACAAACATGCATTATAGTAGGCACGCATTACAACAAACCATTTTTTTATATTTTTAATAAAATGCAATGATAGGCATTTTCTCACACAAAATGGCATTTAATGATGTTAAAATGGATTAAACATTAAAAAAATCATAGTTAAAATGGATTGGACATTAAAAATGAGGCGTAAAAAGAACGTACGGGATGGATCACCTTTCATATCAGCAGTGATAAAAAAAAAAAAAAAAAAAAGAGTCAAAAACTGATATTGAAGATGGTATTCAATATCGGTTTTCAACCGACATTGAAGATAGTATCCAATTTCGGTTGAAAACTGACATTAAAGATTAACTAGTCAAAAACAAGCATTGAAAACTGACATTAAAAGAACGTACGGGATGGATCACCTTTCATATCGGACAATTAGTGATAAAAAAAAAACAAGTCAAAAATCGATATTGAATATGGTATAACCGACATTGAAGATAGTATCCAATTTCGATTGAAAACTGACATAAAAGATAACTAGCATTGCAATCTCAAACATCCATTAAAGATAACCAACATTGAAGACCTTTTATAACACGATCTTGGATGTCAATCTTCAACCGATATTGTACCCTTATAATATTAGTTTTAAATCGATAATATAGCACAACTTTGTACTAATGCCATCTCCAACATTAAATCTCAACAAATCACATTCAACATTCTTGATACTTTATCTAATAGATTTTTTATTTTTTATTTTGTTTGTTTGTGAATAACATTTGTTTTGAAACTCTCGTTACTCCTAAAAGATTTTAGATTACATATTATGGCATATTATCCATTATATATCTCCAATTTTACAATAAATATATTACTTAGAATATTTTCAAATGAAATTAAACAAACTATTATAGTTATAATTGTGGTCTATAAAGGAATTCCAGAAAAACAACTCTACAAATATAATGCGGCAGAACAATTTAAAACTTAAATTCAAATGAGGGGGGAAAAAAGAAGGAAAAGAAAGGAAAAAGAGAAGTTGAGAAATACCTTGAACTTGAATCAATCCAATTTGACAAAAAAAACTTTGTTCTTTACTTGACAATGAACTTTGTTTACCAATGCATAGAAATATTTATAAGAAATGCAATAGGTATATTAGATAGTGAATAATTTTTATTTTAATTATGGAATATGAACTACTTGACTAACGTGTTAAAAAAATGTAAAGAAATTAGAAGAGAAAAAAATCCATCTAAATTCTTTGGATAAGGGTTGTTTTCAAATATAGAAAAATGAACCAAAATATTTAGCAAATATAGCAAAATTTTAAAATTATCAATGATAGACGCTGATAGACATTGATACACTGATAGAAGTCTATCAGTATCTATCAATGTTTATCATTGATAGTTCTAAAATTTTGTTATATGTTGTAAATATTTTCAACAATTTTATCTTTTGAAATAATTTCTTAAAATAAAAAATTTACATAATCTATTAACGTATTAAAATGTATAAAAAATTTAGAAAAGGAAAAACTTTCCAAATTCTTTCGGAAAGAAAATGTTTACTAAATTAATGAACACTTTGTTTGCAAAGGCTAAATTAATATACTTGAGAAATGAGAAAATTAAATAGGAACACCTTCCAAATTCTAGGGGAAAAAATAAAACGTTTACAACTTTTTAAATGTTTTAACTAACACATTATTTACTAATTTTAAAATTTCTTAAATAATTCAAATACAAAAACTTAAGAAGGAATAATTGATTAATGGACTATCATTTGAACAAAATGGTCTAAAAATAATTCTTCCTTAGCTCTTTTTAAGATGGTAAAATAAGATAAGATAAAGATGTATTAGTCGTATTCTCAAATCTCATTGATCTTCTAAAATCTCTTCAATATAACATTATAAATAACATATTATAATAACATATTAATTTTATAAAAAAAAAAAAAAAAAAAAAAAGAGACGACAAAATATACTTTTGGCCCATGAGATTTGAAGCTGATATCTACTTAAAACGAACACTTTAGCCTTCGAGGTTTAAGAAATGGTTCTAAATGATTCCTAATGGGTCGCTTGGTTTAAAGTTTTAAAGATATCCCAGAATTAACTATGTCTTGGAATAAAAAAACCTGAAAATAAGATTGGTGAGAATTAATGATTACTATGTTTGGTTATACATGGAAATCTTATAAAAATTTTATGATAACAAATTAGCTTTGTATTTTATTTATAAAATTAATTATGGACACCTCTATAAAATTTTGCTAGATTAATTGATAAACAATAAGTTTAATTCAAACTTTTTAGCAAAATTAATTATTTAACTATGAAATAATATTATTAATTATAAATATTTGTAAAATAAGTAATTTATAATTAAAGTTACTTGATTACATAATCTGATGTATCAATTTGATGAATGTATATAAATATGAAATATTAATTAATAAAACAATCAAAATTAGTTTAAAAAAATAAATATAACATTTTACGTTGCGCTACAGTTGTATGAATCGAATCTATCAACAAGTCGAGCCTACATATAAATTAGAGCAAGACGAGATAATCCCAGATGAGCACTTGCTCTCTTCCGTGTGATTAAAAATTAATGAATCATAATTAATCATTTGATAAACTAATTATAATTATTAAAAAATAATCTCATAAAATATTAATCATAATGATAATTAATAACTACATATATAATTTATTAATAAATTAATAGTATTAATGCATCGATTCTTTATGATTTATTATATAATTAATTAATTAATTTATGAATTTATAGTAGTTAAAAAATTCAAATATTTTAATTTAAAAGTTTAATCTAATTTTTAAATTATAAATTTAATATTCATATATTAATTAATTTAATATTATAAAATAAAAGAATAAATTTATGAATTAAAAGGGGAGAGAGAGAGTGCATCAAGAAAACCCATGCTTTTGGATGGGTATAAGGAATACATGGGAATAGCTTATTCCTATGTCTAAAACTTCAAAACTTGTACCAAACAATAAGATATGTATCCCTTACCCATTCTCACCCTTGTTCCCATCTCAATTTCCTCCATCAGAGGTAGTTTGATTGGAGAGTTTTCAACAAGAAAATTGACACAGACATCAAATCTCATGTTTGTTTCATAATTTTCAACCATTTGTCCGTGAATAAGCTATTCCTAAACATTCTTATTTATCATAGAGAAGGGTTTTCTATTCCTTCCAAAACGGTAGGTTTTCTCTTTTTCTATTTATTTTATATATAATTTCATTTTAAATATAGTTAATAATTATTAATTTCATATAAAAATGATTAGGTATTAAATTATAATTAGTATGACGTTCATTAAATATATTAGTTGGTTAATGTTTAGTTATAAATACTCATTTTTCAAATATTTATAATTAAAATGATTATTGATTCATAATTAATTAATTTTTTATCGATGTATTGAATGTTGTTTATTGGTTAATATATTAATATATTACAATTACAAAAGATTTTCAAGCTTGCTTTCATAAATTAAATACAAGTATAATTTTTATTCATAAAATTCTGATAGCATTCTCATATACAATCAAACACAACCATCATTGATTCTCAGGCATCTTCTTATTCCCAAGCATCGTATTCCCAAGTATTCCAGGCATCTATAAAACCTTAAGGTTTTTTAGACAATTAATTAACTAATAGAAAAATGATGTGACCATTAAATGATGAGATAACCAACTAATTTGACCAAATAATATTAGATTAATTAATTAATTAATTTCATACATATGTGTGTATGTTTATATACAATGCAACCTCCCACTCATTTTCATCTTCTCCATCATCCTCTTCGATCTACATAAATAGGGAGTTCCTCTTCATTTTGGCTCATAAATTTAAGACTTAAAGAAACTCAACTATCTAACTATTAGAAGATTTCTTAAAAACTCTTGAAACTTAAAAGACTTAAGTTCTTCAAAGATCAACAAGCCAAAGTCAAGATCTAGTATACATGATCAACATACTCAATAATTTGATTCAACATACAAGATCGAAAACAAGTCAAGTTCCAACATAGGAGATCAACAAGCTTAAGACTTCAATCCAACGTACAAGATCAACAAGTCAAAAGTCATTCCAATGCACAAGATCAATTAATCAAGATCTAGCATACGAGATCAACAAGTCAAGTTATTCAATGTACAAGATCAACAAAACCAACTTTGTTCGGGAATGAGTGCTCCAACCCTCACATCAAGTATATGTACGAGAGAAAAAAATTAGAGGATAAATATTAGATAATGTATTGCCCACACATACAAATAAATAAAACTCAAATTCAACCCCACGAAACACGTTTCTCTAAAAAAACTCACGTGAACCGTCACTAATGTAAATATAACAAAAGTAATAGACATGTTTTATTGTTTAAAAACCAGAAAATATTTATTTATTAATTTAATTTATTTTTTGTTTCTATAATTTTTCCATAAATATCCATTGATATCAACATTTTATTAACAAAATAAAATTTTAAAAATAAAGTAAAATATTTTATATATAGATATAACTTTATCACAAATAAACAAAATATATATTTTAAATATAATCATAAGTTCGAGTAGGTTCGAATTGGTTTGGGTATTTTAGGTGAACCCATGGACCAGTCCAATCCATAAAATTTTCATTTATTGAACCCAATCCGACTCAAATGAGATGATAACCTAACCTAAACCATACGAATTAGGCTGGATTAATCAAATTTTCGAATCATCGGGTTTTTTTACATCCCAAACCAAAATTATTAGAAAAGAAGAAATAGAAAGTGAAAAAACGAGAAATACAAGATGAAAGCACTACCCAACGAATCTTTAATCTTTAAGAGGGCTCTGAGTTGGTTATATAGTCAATGAGTTATAATAGTCAGTGAATTATAATAGTTAGTGTTTGGAGCAAATACAATTTTTTACTATATTTAATTGTAAATTATAAATAATAGTACACATTTCTAGCTTGTGCTCAAATATTGTTATTGGTGGAAAATTTGGCGAGCTAAGCCACTACTGCTTTTGTAACCTAGACAAGTAGCCCAACCACATTATGTCATGTCTCTTTTACATTTTTTTTTCCTTTTTTAACATTACTTCTAATTTTTATTTTCTTTTATGAACAAATTGTAAAACCATCCGAAGTCATTATAATTACACCCTTAAATTTATGGATGGAGCCACATAGGAGTTGGGAGGGGCACTACTCCTCAATTTATCCATCTTTTATATTTTTAATATAAATTATAAAGTAAAATATTAATATATATAAAAAAGTTCAAGTTGAGTAACAAAAATAATGTTGGGTTATTGGCGTGTAATGTCGCTTGTTGGCGCAGACAGAAGTTTGATTCTTATTACTTGCGAATATAATAATGTGTCGTTGTTTAATAAATAATGTGACATTTAGAATATTATAATGTGTCATTTTTAAATAAATAATCAAACAATTTTTTTTTTTATCAACAACAAGACTGAACGGTTTAGACTCTTTTTTTTTTCCTTATTTTCGAAATTCACTTTTCAATCCAAGAACATTCAATTAAAAAGATATCTTTCATTTACACTTTATATAGTTTTGTCTGTTCCTATGTTATTTTTACATTCACATTTACTCGTATAAGTTTTTAAAATTACTTTCAGAGTTCGAGTAAGATGATTATTTGCTGTCAATCGTATAGATATATAAACTTGGCAAGTTAGTTTTAAAATCTTCTTAGACTAGTTTTTATGCCTTTAAATCTATATAATAGAATGTAATAGTTTTATTATTAATACTTTTATAAAGTTAATTCAAAATTAATATGGAGAGATATAAAAGAAAAACAACAATAGAGACTCATCTTTAAAGAAGAAAAATGTTTTGGATTCTGATTGATTTTATACAGAAATCAATCAAGAAAAACTATCTGCACATCCTGGTCTAAGAACCAGAGTTTAATTATAATATTTAAGATCAAGTTCATATAGCATATTTACTAAAAAGTCCGTGTCAACTTCGAAATCATATTTTTTCACTTAAAAATTTTGGTACAAAGCCAAGACGATTTAGTATAGCTTGCTTAAGTGAATATTCTAATTAGTTAGAATATAGTTTTTTAAAAGATGTTGCATTTTGTTTATGTTGCTATCTATTCAAACCAGAAGTAAGTGAAGAGTTAGGATCGATTTCAAAACATGAAAACTTGTAGAGGTCAATGGTAATGCAATAAATTAGTTAATATATGAAGTTATGAATATTTTTTTACATTCATTTTTAGATTTTTTTTTTTTTAGACTTGTATATATAGTGCCCCTATATAAAATTCCGGGCCCCTCCATTACTTAAATTATCAATTGTAAAAATTGGATCCCTAAACTTTTGCAAGTATTAAAATTGGAACCTCAAGCTTACAATAATTGTAGGAATTAGACCTACAAATGATAATAAATTGACCACTTACACTTATACAAATATTTCATTTAATACAATTATGTAAGTTTAAATGCTCAATTTGACCAAATTTGAATATTTATATAATTTTGAGGGTTCAATTTTTAAAATTAAAAGTTTAATAGTATAATTACAACTAATACCATATTTTAAGAATTATTTTTGTAATTTTCCCTCTTTTTATCAACTCATCACACATAAAGTCGAGAACAAAACACCTTCTATAAACACAAATTTTGACCGTTTAACCAATGTCTAAAAAAAAAAACTCAAACCCATCAAGATTACAAGGAAAACAAAAGGAAGCGAATAAATTTAATTTTTTTTAAGTGTCAAATTATAAATTTGGTATCTATAATTTGGAGAAAATTAGAATTTAGTTTGTGTAATTTGATAAAACCTCATATATATTAAGTATTAATAAAATTCTCATAAATAGTATCAAAAGTCAAACGATTATTTATGAGGATTTTATTAAATCTTGGGTTGTTATTGGAGGGATAAAAGTGATTAAAAGTAATTTTTTTGTGTTTGGTTAAACAAATTTGAAGGAATTCTTTTTAAATCTTTTAAATTACCTTCATTTCACAGTCGGTTTAAAATCAGTTTCTTACTAGGTTCTGGATTCTCCTAAAATCATATATGATTTTAAATTAATTTTAAATTTTTACACCATATTGATTTTTTTTAATAAATTTATTTTCCTTAATATTTTAAAATTAATTTGAAATTATTTAAAATTTGATATAATAAAAAAATAAAAATTTTAGTAATAGGTCTATTAAACAACGTACCTACATTTTAAATTCAAACTTGAATTTATTAAATACTAATTTATTTCATTTCACAGCTGATTATTTTAAAAAGTACGACTATCAACAATCTCAAATGAACCTTCTCCAATTTATAAGGATCGAATTTGTAATTTAACGAGATGTTGTGTAGATAAGATGAACATTTATGTTAGAAGAGAGAGAGAGAGGAATAATGAGATGAAAGCTCTTTGTCCATAGAGACCTTATTGTGAAATGGCATATTGTTAGTGAATGGGCAAATCATTCACTTCACTCACTCACAGCCACCACACATTAAACCTGTGGATGCCTCGCACTCTATAATTGCCCCCTGCCTGCAATAATCACCACACCCTTCTCCTTTCTATTTCTCTTTGGGTTTTTATCCTCTGTTTTCAACTCCAATATTGCTTCCCTGTTTCTACTTTCCAATTCAATTATTCCTTGCCCCTTTATAATTACTTTTCTTCATTTTTATCGAACATGTACTGTGAATGGGTTGAGTTGAAGTATCTTTTAGACTAAATCTAATAGTTCGAATTATAAATTTAATATTTAAATTAGATTAGTTTGGATTATTCGAATCATTGTTTAAATTTTTGTTTTAAAATGAAGTAATATGTTAATATACAAAAAAAAATTGTTTAATTATTCTCATTTATTGAAATAAGATTAGCAAATCAATTTAATTTTATATTATGAAAAAATTATTTCCATAGCGTTTGTTTTAAATAATTAGTGGGTGATAAATGATCTTTAAAAAAATCATTAAATTATGTAAAATTAAAATAGATATAAATGGACCTTTAATATTAATATGGTTGTTTTCAAAACTTCTTAGAGAAATATTGTTGTTTTGAAACTTAGAAATATTGTTGTTTTGGGAGTTCGAGGCTAGAAGTCGAGGGTTGAGGATTCGATTATTGTAGAGGTCGAACGTTGAGAACTCGACAAACAAAGAAAAACTTGGAAACAATATGTATATTAGGGTTGTCGAAGGTTGAAGTTTCGACATATATAAATCTCGCTAATTTTATGATGAGGATCTCGCTCTAGAAGAAAATCTCACTATAGGTTGTCAAAGGTTGAAGTTTCGACATACATAATTCGAAACTTTAATCTTCGACAAGGAGATAAGTGGGCGAAGGATTCGCTCATGAGCGAAGGATCTCAACAAGATCTCGCTCATAATTGTCTTCATTTTTTTTCTTACTTTCCATAGACCAATGAGAAAAAAAGCGAATAATCATTAATTAAAAAATAACAACAATAACAGAGCTTTGTTACAACTAATAACTATAATTTAGTAAGTTTAATGAAAGTGCATATATTAAAATTGACTATAATTGAAGATGAGGATCTCGCTCATGAGCAAGATCTCACTCATGAGCGAGATTTCCTTCACCCACTTATCTTTTATTATATATTCAATTTTTTTATTATAAAATTGTATATTATTCTTTTAATTAAGTTGTACATTATTCTTTTATTTAAGTTGTACATTATTTTTCTAATTAAGTTGTACATTATTCTTTTAATTAAGTTGTACATTATTCTTCTAATTAAATTGTACATTATTCTTTTAATTAAGTTGTACATTATTCTTCTAATTGAGAAACAAATATTTTTTTAATTGAGAAATAAATATTTTTTTTTTCAGATCATGGCTTTAAACCCAGGATCTGTTGATCCCAATGTTTTGTACAACCAATCCATTCATCGATCATCTGTTGTATGGCGAGATCGTACTACTGGAGAAATATCTTGCAGGCATCGAGAGGCAGTTCTCCTGTGCATTATCCCGCTCCACCCTCGAATACTACCGCTACTGCGTACATCTGGATTCTATGGGGTTGCTAGATTAGGATTTATTCAATTGGACTGACATCTGATTACAGCCTTGATTGAGAGATGGAGGCCCAAGACGCATATATTTCATGTCTGTTGGAGAGTGCACTATCACTCTACAAGACATAGAAGTGTTGTTGAGGTTACCTGTTGATGGTGAGCCGGTCACCGGAGTGATGTACGATGACTGGTTAGAAGCTTGTCAACTATACCTCGGTGCAACCCCACCTGCCGACAAGATTAAAGGATCGAGGTTAAGTTTAATATGGTTAGGAACACAATTTCGTGAGCTCACAGATGATGCAGACGAGGAAACCGTCATAAGATATGCGCGAACGTATATACTACAAATGATGAGTGGAAGTCTGTTTTCAGATAAATCAAGTCATTTTGTTCACTTGATGTTCCTGCCACTGTTAGCTAACCTCCATGATGTGGGGCGGTATTCGTAGGGTGGAGCATGTTTGGCATGGTTGTATAGACAATTATGCAAAGCAACAAGACCTGAGGTTCGAGAGATAGTTGAGCCTCTCATACTTTTGCAACTATGGGCCTGGGAGCGATTTCCAACAATGGCTCCACAGCTACAACGTGTTAATGACGTTCAATTAGTTGGACGAGCCTACGGTTCTTGGTATGTTGTTTTAATTCAATTTTAATTTTTATATCACTGATCTTGTTAATTTAAATTCTAAATTATCAATTTAGAAACTTAGGTGGAGAGACAAATTTTGTGTGACTAGGACAACCACACATGTAGTCAACCAGTATAGATACATGTTTGATCTGCTTCAACCTGAACAGGTACATTACACTGAACCTCATTGATTATTTTATACACATTTTTATTGTATTTGTCTTTAATATTCTCTAATATAATATTTTGTGTTTCAGGTTATTTGGGAGCCATACAAAATTATTATACATACTTTGCCTAATTTTTGTACGAATGGTTAAAACAAATGGCGGACGATGAGTCCTCTTATATGTTTTCACATTAGTGAGTGGCATCTTCCTGACAGGGTGATAAGACAATTCGGTTTTCAGTAGGATGTCCCATCGCCTTGTAATACTGAACCCGTACTGCATGATATTGACCTAAGGACTGGAGATTGGTCCGAAAAAGTTGTACATTTGGTAGTGCGATGGCACTATCGTGTAAGTTTATTGTAGTGGGGTTTCTCTTGAACAGTTTGACACAGATGTCACTCCAGAATATATTCATTGGTATAATAATATCATAAGACGCTATGTCACTCGTCCGGAAGCAACTGTGGGTCATCTGGTAAATGAATGAATATTATCTAATTATTTTTAATTTAAATTTATTTTAAATATTGTCTAATTGTTTTATAATTTACATAAATCGAACAACAGTAAACTCCGTGAGGTTGCGAATGATTCGAACCAGGTTCTTGCTATATGTAATAATTATAAAAGAAAAATTTGTACGGATGACCCAAAAATTGAAGTGTACTCTCGCTCTCTATCAAAATCTCGCTATCTCGCTCTCGCTCTCAAAATCTCGCTCTCTCTCAAAATAATAATGTTTCACCTTTTTGAAAAAGCGAAAGGGCAATCTTGGTCGAATTTTGAACCCTCGAGTTATTAAAAAAAAAAAAAAAAACAACAACATTTTTACAAATAGTTTGAAAACAACAATATTTTCCTAAATAGTTTCTAAAAGGACAATATCCTTTTAATTTTCCCGTATATAATTGTCTTTGAAGTAAAAAAGACATACCTTTTAATATTAATAATAAATTTGGGTTAGCTAGGGTTGACATGAGTTATTTTTTTTGAACCCATGAACCAATTCAACTCATAAAGTTTTTATTTATTTGGACCAAACCTGACCCAAATGAATTAATAACGCAACGCCAATGGTACGAATTGGGTTAGATTGATTAGGTTTTTCGGGTCATCTGGTTTTTTGAATACCCCTATTATCAACTTTGAGATCGAAAATGTGATTTCCTGTTTTATGTACTTGTCAACAAAAAAAAAAGTGACTTTTAATGGGGAAAAAATAACACTTAGGTTCTAGGTCTAATTTCCATTTGGTCTCTAAGATTCAAAATGTTACACTTTTATCATTGAGTATTGAATTTCTTTTTATTTGATTCATAGGTTCAAAATATTACATATTAACCCTGAATTTTGAGTTTCGTTTTAATTTGGTCGCTCCGGTTCCTAGATTTATACATTTAAGGATGATTTTTAAATTTTAATTAAATAACCACTTTGAGTATTAATTAATATATAATTATAGTGGCTTTCACAAATTTTTTTCACTATTAAAATTAGTTAAAAGTTTTTGTTTTAGTTTGCTCAAATCATAATTTGAGTTTACTAAAAAAATATTACTTAAACCATAATTTTAGTTTACTCGCAAAAGTACAAAAAAAGCCATAAATATTTCTGATAAATCTGACGATTTGACAGTATTGCAAAATACAAATATTAATATAATGACAAAACTTTTTTAATTAGAGTAAAACTAGACAAACTAATACTGGAAAAAACGTGACCAAAATTTTCTTGCTTTAAATGTCATTTAAAATCAATCATTGACACAATAATTTTCTTTTTGTTAAAAAATGTTCTTTAAAATTACAACATATAAGCTAATATCAACCACGTTAACTATGAAATATTTATTCTATTTCATATTGAATGATTAGAGATTATTTTGTAACATTTATGTTTTTCTTTTCTTTCTATTTCCTGTTTTCACAGGTGAATTTTCAGCTTTATTGTTTGTCATCTTAAAAATATTTTCTAACATGGGTTGAAATTTTAAAACCAACATAATCAAGTGTCTGTTTGAATTGTCTAGGAAAAAAAAGTATTTTCAATTTTTTTTTTTTTTTAAAAAAAGTGATTTTCATTTAAACAATTTGGTTTAAAATAAAAATATTCACGTGCGTGTTTGGTTACATTTTCTCAAGAGTATTTTTTATAAGCTTGTTTATTTGGTTTGATACTGGGTGTTTTTATTAACGGCAAATTACTGTAAATGACGACTACTAGTGAACTAATAGTTTCAAATTTATATTAAAAAAATACTTTCATTGCTCGAGCTTTTTTAGGGTAAGATCAATATCTAAATGGCCTTTAAAGTTAGTCATTAGAGTTGATTGTTAGAAATAATTAATGGAGTTTGGTCGTGGAGTTGGTCATCGGAGCTGGACAATTTTAGAGTTAGCAGATGGAGTTGGCCGTCAAAGATGAAGTTTTGTGGTTGGAGATAGTTGTCGAAAGTTTCACTAGAGTAGATTGTTAATGTAGATGGTCTCAAGAGGTGGCCGACGGAAGGTAGTGCTAGGGGACAACAATTATGATGGGTGTAGATACTGAAGGTGTTTTGGCCATTTTATATATTAAAAAGATTAGGAAAAATTTAACCATTAAATGCTCAAAAATTATTTTTCTAAAATTTGATTTTAAGTATTTTATCTCAAACTAAATTATTTCATGAATTATTTTTTTCAAAAGTTAGTTTTTAATGGTTGCGAAACATTGAGAACTCTTTCCAAAATTGATTTTTTTCAATGATAAACCCATGAAACATGAAACCAAACACACTTGTTTCCATTTTTTTTAAAAACATAAATAAACACAATATTTTCAAATTTGTAGTTATAAAATGAATAATAAATCTAAAAGTAATACAATAGAGTTTTTTTTTTCTCTTTTAGAATATTCGATTTACAATGCATTCTAACTTAAAATTCCTAGAACTAAGAAAGAAACGAATTATCAAAGTTGTTTCTGTTTTTTTAATCTTAAATATAAAAGAAAGAAAGAAAAATAACAAAAAAAAAATAAGAAAAGGAAATTTTTACATATAGAAAAATGTCAAACTATTTACAAAAATAACAAAAAAGAAAAAAAACACTGATGGACATTGATAGACTTTTATCAACGTCTATCAGTGATAAACTTTTATCAGTTTCCATCGCTGATAGACACTGATATTAAAATTTTGCTATTTTGTGTAAATAGTTTTCGTTATTTTTCTGTTTTTGAAAATCTCCCAATAAGAACCAATGACAAAAGTTCTAAAAAAAAAAATAGAAAATAGAAAAAAAAATGAGAAATACAAAACAAAAAACGTTAGGCGGTTGTACTTCTCTAATCATATGGTGCCTTGATTTGCATTTGATCATGGTCAGTCTTACGGGAAACCCAAGTCCCAATCTACTTTTTTGCTTGACTCTTACCTTAGGCGAGGTTCTTTCATCCTCAACTGAACTTAACTCATGCAGAATTGAACTTCATTCAGCCATACACGTCACCGATATGTATATTTTCCTCATAAGCGACTCTACCCGACTTCTTCTACTTTTGGCCAAGTCTTGAGGCTCGATCGTACTCATACACTAGGCTGAGGTTATCACAATACAACGTTGTATCTCTCTTCATCATATTGCTTCTAACCAACATGGCTCCCACACTTCTACATCACTTTGGAACTTCACCGAGATGAGTTCAGATGTTTTGTTGGGTCAAAACAGGCTTATAACACTCTACTGGAGCTTGACACAAAATATGACACGCTTGCATATTTTATCAATATGCATCTAACTCCAAAGCGCTCATCAAAACTCACGATGAAACCTCAACTTCTGAAGTCGTTGCTTGGGGCCTCATCTGGCCCCATTAAGCTTGTCAGTAATGAATGTCTTCATGTTTATTGTTCATCTTGACATACTTGCCTGCTTATCTTGGTGTGTTGGATCATGCATCGTCCGCCTCATCACATTATGACACTTCTCTTGAATCTTTGTCTTTGCTTAACGTGTTGACAATTATGTGTCACTAGTGCACTATCTACACTAGTGAGCTTAACAATCTATTACCTTCAAGTTTGATTGTGACACTACGCAACGGTCTTTAATCTCTAAATCTCATATTTATTAAATTAATTAAAAAATAGTTGGCTAATCAAACAAGTAGATATTTGGATTTTGGACTATCCAAATAAAGTTTTGTTTGTTTGATTTTCATTTTTTCCTTAGAAAAAAAACCAAATATGCTATATGATTCCAAGTACAAATTAGACCAAAGAAAAATCAAACTTGTATATTAAATTTCGTTTGAAAAACATGGTGTGAAGTTTATATTTTATATCAATTAAACACTTAATTTCTTTTTTCCTACGATGATCATTTTATATAATTCATTTTGATTACATCCTAAAAATCATCCTTACAACTTCTTGAAATATCCGCTTTACAAATAAACGACTATAATTGATGTAAGATTGATTCTCAATAAAAAATACTAATTAATGATCTAAATTGATTTACATATAAAATTTTAGGAGTTTAATTGATACACAATTAAAAAAATACTTTTGGTTCCAAAACTTTCTTAGAAAGTATAGTTTAATCTCTGAACTTTAGTTGGTAACAATTTAGTCACTATGTTTACATATATATAACAATTTAATCATTAAACTTTAATAAGTAACAAAAATGTATGTATGCTGTATAATTTGTAGTGATATAGTCCATGTTGTGAAAAGTTTTGTAGGATTTAATAAAAAAATTTATACATGTAGACCAATAAACGGATTTGAGATCAGATTTTTGTATAAGTTTTAAATAATAAGTTATTACGTAATAAAATTGATACTTAATTTTGACAAGATTTTTTATAATAGAGATTAAATCGTTACAAATTTCAAAATATAGAAACTAAATTGTTACTTATTGAAGTTCAGATACTAAAACCATGTTTGGTAATCATTTGATTTTTTGTTTTTGTCTTTTAAAATTAAGCCTATAGACACTACTTCCGCCTCCAAACTTCTTTTTTTTTGTTATCAACCTAGCCAAATTTTGAAAATTAAAAAAGTAACTTTTAAAAACTTCATTTTGTTTTTGGAATTTGACTAGGAATTAAACCATTGTACTTAAGAAAAATGCAAACAATTGTAAGAAATGAGAGGAAATAAACTTAATTTTTAAAACTAAAAATAAAAACGAAAGCCCCGTTTGATAACCATTTGTTTTTTTTTATTTTTTAAAAATTAAGTCTATTTCATCTACAATTCTTACAAAATTTGTATCTTTTTAAGTACAATGGTTGAATTCTTAACCAAATTCCAAAAATAATAACAACTTTTTAAAAGTTTTTTTTAGTTCTCAAAATTTGGTTTGGTTTTTTAAATTATTTATGAAAGTTAGATAACAAACGAGGAATTTGAAAGTAAAAGTAGTGTCCATAGACTTAATTTTAAAAAATAAAAACGAAAACAAAATGGTTACCAAACAAAATCGAAATGATTAACAAATGGGCCATAAATAGTTAAAACTTGAAAGTAGTGGAACTAATTGTCACCCATTTTCATGTAACCAAAAAAGTTTTTCAAACCTTTTTAATAATACTACGTGTAAACCTCTTCACAAATGACAAATTTTCAATAATTAATTCACTCAAGATATTTTTGAAGTAATGCCTTTTGTTTTATCGTATAAACAACAATGAGAAACACGTCTAAGAACATCATCGAAGTCCAAGCAACGAAAAAGCTAAGCAAAGCTGCTAGCTTTATAGCAATCAAGAAACTGTGGGTTCAATTTTCAAAGATTAGTACGTGGAGAAACTTGTTTCATGCGGTCCTGGAGCCTCTGTGACCTCATATGTCTTCCTGCCAAATCTTTCGCTTTATTTTACTTTATTTTATTTGTTTCTCTCGTGGGAAAATCTGATAAAGAGACAAGACTATGGATAAACCGAGCCTAAATCAACGGTCATCATGGGATTTGCTCCATTTTACATGGGGTATGCAATACGGTTGGGTGGGAGGCATATTTATTGGCAAATGGGGACTTTATCTTCAACTGTCATCCCTTCTGCACACCACCTGTTCGATCAAAGTCCTCAGAGAGCTTTTGGGTCTGAAATTTCACCCTGAAAAGCCAGAAACGGTTTCTGGGTTTTCAGAATTGACTTGAAAGGTTCTGAATTGTACAAAATTCCCATTTGTGGAAGCTTCTGCTTACTTCACTACTTCAAAGTGGGTGCTTCACTCTGTTTTTCTTTTTTTCCGTATAATTGAATCATGCAGGTATTGCCTTCTGCTTTATGATTGTCAGCAGCCCTCTTCTGCATTTTCTGTATTTGTGTTGAGCTTTGCTTGGTTGGTTTGTTGGGAAGATGAATTCTTCTCTCTGTTTTCATTTGCTTGTCTCTTTTGTACTTGGCTTTCCTATGCTTTTCCATTGTCAAGTTCTTTTTATGACCTCTAAGATTGTGTCAGATTTCTCAGTTTTTTTGAGTATCTTAAAACTTAGAAATTTTGGTCACGTCCCAATATTAATTTGACATTTCTTGGTAGGCTGTTCTGTTCACAAACTAAAAAGAGACATTGAGAATGGAGGACAAGCGAGGTATGAGCAGCAACAAGCCTACCGATAAATGGATGGCATTTGACAGAGAATCAAACACAACAAACACTCCTGGAAATGAATCAGAAGACAGAAAAAGCTGGCAATCTTCTTCCAAACGGGCAACATCAACAGAAGCAAACATAGCAGAAAGGGCGGCGGAGTGGGGACTGGTGGTGGAGACAAACGTGGAAGAAGGCAGTTTCAAGGCCATCGTGGGGAGAGCATCAGGGGAAGGAGGGGGCAGCAAAAGATCATCAGAGAAAATCAGTGACACAGGAAGAACATCAAGCTTTGGCAATGAAACCTCTGGAGTTTTCCCAAGGGTATCACAAGAGTTGAAGGATGCTTTGGCTTCTTTGGAACAGACATTTGTAGTCTCTGATGCCACCAAACCAGACTGCCCCATCGTGTATGCGAGCAGTGGCTTCTTTGGCATGACTGGTTATGCTTCAGAGGAGGTCATTGGAAGGAACTGGTAAGATGAATTCACTAAGCTTATTGAAAAAGAAGAGAAGAGAAAATAAAAGAACGAATCTTTTTGGTGTAAAAGCTGTATGATACATAGAGGCATAAGTACAATTCTGGGTCAAACAGTAGAGGGCAAAAAAGATACCCCATAAAGATGTTCATTTATAATGAGTTATTTATTTATTTTCAGAAAACGTTAACCCATGTTGCCTCCTCTCTGAACAGCAAAGTGTAGAGACTAGTATTTCCTTCTAAAACCTTTTTCTTTTTCTTTTTCCCTTTTTTTAATTAAAAAAACAAAAAACAAAATTTTGCTTCTTTATTTAGTGGGTGATTGACTTCTTATTATGTGGGAATTATTCAAAGTCAAATGAGATTCCATATGTAGTTTCCATTTAATGAATAATAAACTAACAGAGACCCAAAAGAGGGGTCCTGATATTACAGTTTAAAATTTAAACAAGCTAGTCATGGAATGGTTCGAAAGAAGCACAGAAAGAGTTTTAGATCTTCCAAAAGAATCCTCAAAAGTTTAATTGCAGACGTAATTTGGAATACCCAGATGCCTTATGCTTGGATGTACTACATTGCTATAATGCTATATCTAGATTTTTGATGGAGCACCAGCTGGGTAGTGTGGATGCTGGTCAAATTACCAGTTTTCCAAATTTTGGGTGTAATGCTATATGCATTGCGTATCATCCAAGATGGCTGAATTTCAAATGGGGCACAATAAAATGAAAGTTGACTTGCAGCGACGCTCTTCATTTCATACTTCGGTAATGACGAACTGTTGGTGTTTTTTGTTTTTCTGGGTGGCAGCCGTTTTCTTCAGGGACCAGAGACGGACCAGAAAGAAGTTGACAAAATTCGATATGCAGTGAAAAACGGCAAAAGCTACTGCGGGAGGCTTTTGAACTACAAGAAGAATGGCACTCCTTTCTGGAATCTTCTGACAGTCACGCCTATCAAGGATGACAATGGCAATACTATCAAATTTATTGGGTTTGATTTCTTCTTCCTCTTTTGATTCATCTTTTGCTAAATGCTACTTTTGCACGAACATTTAACTTTGATGATTCATGCTAGAAAATGACCGGGACTTTCTTGGTTGCATTGTGTTCTCCCTTGGTTTAATGGTGCTGTGTATTCTTCATGGGCATTCCCTGTTTAAAGTTTGGATTAACTGACCTTGTGTTTTTCTGCAAAAATTAGAAAACAGTAGTCTAAGTTTGTTTGTTTTTCAAGCTTTCTTGGTTACTGCTCCTGTGCCGTCATGCCATGAAAGTATTTTGTCTCAAACTGTTAGGGATCATGCCTATGCTTTTGCTGTGCATGAATTCGAATAATTGTATTCTATGAAATTACAAAGTGAATAGGGAAAATCATGCATGACCACAAGATTCTGAGTGCAACAAACTGTGATGAACTAAGAAATTGAAGAATGGTATTTTCTTTGGCAGAATGCAGGTAGAAGTAAGCAAGTACACAGAAGGCATAAATGATAAAGCATTACGACCGAACGGGTTGCCGAAGTCTTTAATCCGCTATGATGGTAACTGATCTTCCAAATTTCTATGGAATGTGATGTTACCTTCACCTCTAATTTTCACTCTTGATGTTTCAGCTCGCCAGAAGGAAAAGGCAATGGATTCCATCACAGAGGTTGTTCAGACCGTGAAGAATCCTCGATCTAATCGAGCTATGAGTCATGACACTACCAGAAAAAAAGAAGATTTGGAAAAGTTCAATCTTGATTATGTTCTTCCAAAGTCGGTTGAAGCTGCAAGTGCTACACCGGGTAGACAAACTCCTCAACAGGACCTCAGAGATGATGGGTTAGGCAAGAAACCTAGGTTATCAAGTCGAGTTTCTTTAGTGGGGTGAGATATTCGTACAGGATTGTTGACTGTTTCACTGTGTTGATGCCAATGTTGGCAGTTGAATATTTAATTCCTTTGGAACCATCATGTAGTTATTTATTTCATAACTACACGGACTAAATGGTTGGTTAATATCATTTGTAATTATCACTTTGTAGTATTGATTTCAGGATGTTCTTTGTTATGTTATATTGCAGTTTCAAAGGGAAATCTCTAAGCAGTTCAAGGAAGCTTGAAGTAACAGCCTTTGAACCAGAAATTTTGATGACCGACGAAATAGAACGGACTGATAGTTGGGACCGTGCTGAAAGAGAAAAGGATATTCGCCAAGGAATTGATTTAGCTACCACATTGGAGCGAATTGAGAAAAATTTTGTCATTACTGATCCAAGGCTTCCTGATAATCCAATTGTAAGACCATTTTCTCTTACTGTACGAGAGGTTATAGTTAAACTGGATCTGATAGCGTTGACTAAACATGAATTGGTTAATCATAGATGTGGAAGAATATTCAGGTACTTGTAGAAAAACAAAAGTTAGTTCATAATGTATCTCTAGTATTTTGTTATTCCCTCTGGCGCAATTGTAACTAAAACCAAATATTTTATGAATCATATTGAGAAAAATTAATCAGTCTTGAAAATGACTAGATGGATCTTGTAAAACTTTCCCTTCTAACTTAGAAATCATATCTCATGATTTGCACTCAACAAATATTTATTTGATATGAACTGCTGCTAACATAGTGCATCTTTGACTAACTAAACCATTATCTTTCTTAGTCACAACAAACTAGAAAGTTTTCGCATAATCTTTGGTCATGTTTAAACTGCATAGTGTAAAAAAACTTGCAAATAAGGAATCTTAGGTTTCTGCTTAGTGCAGTAGATAATGTGCAATGCTCCTAAAAGTTAACTCTACTCTTTTATGCAGATATTTGCATCTGACAGCTTTCTTGAATTGACGGAATATACACGTGAGGAAATTTTGGGACGAAACTGTCGGTAGGGACATCATCACATCTTTGTCCCTTTTTTCCCTTTTTTTTTAAGAATAAAAAATATTTTTCTATGTTTATTTTCTACTTTAAATCAAAGGCCCTCTAAGTTTCACTTAATCTTTATATACTTTTTCATGCCATCCTTTATTTCTCTTTCCCCCTCTTTGGGGTTTTGAAAGTTATCATTCTGTATCTTGCTCGACGTGAGTATTAAAAAAAACTACATAATTTTCAAGATGAATAATATGCTTAAATATAGAACCAGCTGGGAACAATTTGACCACATTATCTAGTTACTTTGTTCTTACTACAATCTTGTCTGATTAACTTAGCGTCAAACTTTCAAATGAACTTTAGCAGAAAAGTTTTATTTCACAATAAATGTAGTACATTTCCCATTTATCCCACAGGTTTCTTCAAGGACCTGAAACGGATCAAGAAACTGTCTCAAAGATAAGGGATGCAATTAGGGAACAAAGAGAAATAACTGTTCAGTTGATCAACTATACCAAGACTGGTAAGCTGATGCTGTGATGGTATGATGATGAATCAACTGTAATGAGTTTTACTTGTCAATGTTACTTCAGATCTCGGAGTTAGTTTCAATGATCTGATTTAAATTTTATATTCTGCATTTCCATGTAGAAGATTTGAACTTTGAAACCTTTTGCATTACATCATTTAGCAGCAGTTTGTAGAAGTACCTGATTTTATGAATTATAGGTAAAAAGTTCTGGAATTTATTCCACTTGCAACCAATGCGTGATGAAACGGTAACTTTCAGAACCTTCTTCTGAATCATCATTTGATACTTGAATTTCACATTGTCATGTTGCAACTTCTATTCCAATTAACATTTTCTTCTAAGTCCCATTTTATTTGTATAGGGAGAGCTTCAGTATTTTATTGGTGTACAACTAGATGGAAGTGGTCATGTGGAACCTTTGCAAAACCGCCTTTCTGAGACGGCAGAGATGCAAAGTGCCAAGCTGGTATAATTTTATTTTTATTTTTATTATTTTCTTAAGTCATAAGTTCAATTCTTTTTGTGTATTTAGTTTACACATCGATTATCAGCATTTGATAATTTTTGAGTATTTGTTTGTTCTATTCCTATTATTAGGTTAAAGCCACTGCAGAGAATGTTGATGAGGCTGTCCGTGAACTTCCTGATGCCAACTTGGTAAGGTATTTCTTTTGCTCTATGTTTGAATTTGACAGAACTAACTAATTTCTTTACCGCTACAAAATACCGAATCTTCTTTTTACTTTTTCTTTTCTACGCATCTAAATGTGAGTTACATTATGTTAAACTCCATCAATGTGAACTAACTATTTTTCTTTTCTCTTACTTCTTGAATTTTCATTTAGAAAAAAATGAAACAAATTATTACGTGACATTTAGTTTTATCATATTTAATATATATTATTTTCTTTTAGTACAATTAGGAGTATGGGGATTTAAACATAGATTTTGTGGTTACTAACACAATCATTTAACCTTAGCAAAATTTCAGAATCTATCAATGATAGATATTGATAGACTTCTATTGGTGCCTATCAATGTTACTGATAGACATAGATAGATTATGAAATTTGTTATATTTTGTAAATATTTTGGTTCATTTTTCTATATTTGAAAGCAACCTTTATTATTATTATTATTATTTTACGATCTCATACATTAATTTAAACCAAACTATTATTTTTTTTTATAGACTTAAATTTTTAATAATTTAAAAAAATATATTTTTTATTAGGATCAATTTGATTACCCACTTTTAATTGGGTGAGCTTAGGTCAATGATAATTGGCAGGTCTTACTCTCCTGGAGGTTTGATCCCCCATCCCAGTTGTACTAAAAAAATAAATTTAAACCAAAATATTATTTTTTTCTATTTTTTTAACCATCCTAATAGTCTAGTAACTAAAATGATATTAATTTTTATATTTATTTAGATAGATTTAATTACCTGAATTTCAAATATTAATTTGAACTAAAATATTATTATTATTTTTTAATTTTTATCAATTAGTTAATAATTAAAAATTAATATTTTTTATTTTAATTTTGATAGGTTTGATTACCTACTTAATGCTATATATATATACACACACATATATATGGTTTTAAATCTTATTTTGGTAATCAAGGTATGAATATGAAAATTTTAAAATCTTTATTCAAATATTGTTAGGCACAAGGTAGATCGGATAAATGAGAAGATTTAAAATTGTTTAATATGTACACATATGATATAGTATAGGAATTGGGAGTGTAATCTAGTTTCAAAATTTAATTTGATTTGATCTTAGATCAAATCTAGAAAAAATAAAATTAATACATAATCAACTTTTGTTTAACGTAAGAATGAATGCAGGCCAATATATTATTTTGAATTTAATAAATTATTTCATCTTTATAATTTAAATTACAACAGATTGTCAATCTAGAGTTGAGTGTACCAAAAAATCTACCAATCCTTCTAGAGCTGATGTTCTTGTTTATCAAAAGCATGGTTCTTTCATTATATAAAATCGTCAATTATGAATCAATTTTATGGCATCAATTTTATAACATGCTAAATGTTTCCTCAAGGTAGAGCTACAGAGAATAGACATATCTAACCTTTCACTTTTCACGGCAACATTTTGTTCATTTTAGACGTATTATCTAATCTCCAATTGGAGAACTCTGATGTAATTCACCAATGGGTGTTTGGAGTTTCGACTCATTTATTTTATTTATCAATTAAATGATTTCTTCCTTAAATAAAAACCTTTCACAAGATATGTACATTGTTGGGTTTTTAATTTTGATTGCTAAAAAATAGATGATGTAATTTAATTATCCAACTGCTCCTGTTTCAGAGACCAGAAGATTTGTGGGCAATTCACTCTCAACCAGTCTTCCCAAGGCCTCACAAGAAGCATAGTTCTTCTTGGACTGCTATACAGAAGGTATGCAAAATTGTATTCTTTTATAATCTTTGCAAAATTGTTGACCTTTCGCCACTACTCATTTCTTTTCTTGTTATGATGACCGAACTTTCTCGACAATTTTCGTGTTGCTTCCAAAGTTCTTCTCAACTTCACACTTTTGTGTTATAAACTTCTAAATCCTTTAATGTAATAACTCTGAATCACCAGAAGATATATTGCTCCTAGCTTCCTCATTCTTCCTAATTCTTGGCTTGAAGAAGTTTTAAATTCATCCATAAATTTTACAACTAGCTGAATAGATTCCCTCTCTCATTAGGGTGGGACTTATCGTCCACAAAAGTAGATGAGGCAATTGTGGTATCTTGACGCTGTTTCTAGAAATATTTTCACTGGTTTTTGCTTCTTGCTAAGGTTTCCTTCTTGAAAATTTTATTTATTTATTTAATTATTATTATTTTGTAGATTATCCGACGTGGTGAAAAAATTGGACTCCAACATTTTAAGCCTATTAAACCACTGGGTTGTGGAGACACTGGCAGGTAATGTAGTGTAATAGTCTATTACCATGCATTGTACATGATTATTTCTTTTTTACTTTTTTTATATAAATAATTCAAATGAAATTGATTCCATATGAATAGCTAAAATTATCTCAATCTCTTTATGCTTTACATTTATTATAAGTTTTTTTACTAATTATTTGAATTGCATATTTTACTGCAATTATGTAACAATTAACACTTCTATTGTAGTCATACTATTTGCTACCATGAAACCAATATTCGATAAATGAAATTGATAAGCAATAAAAAAATATTTGAAGCGAACAAATTTGCATTTAGATAACTCCTTTAATTTAAAAAAAAAAGGAGGAAGAAAATATACCTGAAGAACCACACAGTATCAGCCTTTGAGAAGTAAGGCCATCATATCTTTTCAGTCTATCTGGGGCTTGGACGCTGCTATTTGGACCTTTCCTTTTAGCTGACAAACTGTTCCCTGCCATTTTTTTTGGATACTTTCTAGAAGTTATACCATCTTGTTCCTTTTGGAAATTTTGTAATTTGTGGTTTCATCAAGCCTTGTTAATTTTGCACCTGCTCTGATAACTTATGCAGCATATTTGCTGCAGTGTTCATCTGGTGGAACTTCTAGGTACAAGCGAACTTTATGCCTTGAAAGCAATGGAGAAATCAGCACTTTTGAATCGAAACAAGGTCTTATAAAAAAACCATGGTTTGATTACTATAATACCCCCACATTTCTGCTTCATAAACTTGCTTCCAGTCATAGCGTGGATTGTAAGAAAACAATTTTTGTTAGCTTATGCCTTCTTCAACGCTCGTCAAAAGCTTGGTAGAGTTCATGATTGCCTGAATACTTTATGTGTCTCAAATAACCGAGACATAAGATTAAAAGAGACTTTCCTCATAAACATATCTACAACTACATGTATGAATATCAATTTTCTGAAAATTGGGCAGACTGTTACAGATGCTTCAGTAAAATATCACAGGGTTTTGAACAAATGCACCTACTAGTTATGTAACTACATCTGATCACCTTGTTTGAACTTTGAAGAGTAATTTGTGATTAATTGTTTCTCTGAAGGTCCACAGAGCATGCATTGAAAGGCAAATCATTGCGCTTTTGGATCATCCTTTTCTTCCAACACTATACACTTCATTTGAGGTTCAAACATATCTTATTTCATCTCCATTTTCCATATTAATTCTATATGTTCACTTTAGAACTAGTCCTGCTCATTTTTACAAATATGGAATGCTTATGAATTTTAACTAGAATTCTAACTGTGAATGTGCCACAACGATGCATGCCTTGACAATTGCAAAAAGGGTCTGGTTCAAACTCACACAGCTTATTATAATGTTAAGAGCCATTCCCATATGGAAATATTCTGTATGTCATGTGTTATCTGACTCCCTTGAGACAGATTTCGTGGATGACGTTATTTGTGTGTTTTTTTCCAGACCCCTACACACGTTTGTTTGATAACAGACTTCTGCCCTGGTGGGGAGTTATTCGCATTGCTTGATAAGCAACCCATGAAAATGTTTAAAGAGGATTCTGCAAGGTATCCTTCTTTTATTAACACCAAAAATTTGTAAAATTTTTCATTTAGCAAGTTAGGAATCTGGATTATCACTCGACTCTACAATTTTTGGAAGTTGAGTGCTATATTAAGCTCATCAGCGAAAGGAACTATGAACATCCGTTATGATTTTAACCTAATTGCTTGAAGGAGCTCTTGTGCTATAAAATAGGGAAAAAAGCAAAATCAGGTATTGAATCAATAGCAGACCATTTTCATTCTTTCTTCCTATTGGAGTCTAAACTAGTTTGTGAATATGATGCAGACAAAATTGATGAGGACGAAACTTTAACAAAAGTTACATAAAAATATGAATTAATTTGTCTTTTTAATCATGGATAAATAATTTATGTTAGCTCAGGTTAGCAATATGCTTATTTCATCCAAGCCATGTTCACACTCTCGACTTGTTATGCCCCATTCTCATATTCAGGTTCTATGCTGCAGAGGTCGTCATTGGCTTGGAATATCTTCATTGTCTAGGTAACATTGATCTTTCAGTTTATTCGATCTCATCTGACATACATACCATATTTCTTCCTACTCTTCTGAAGCTTTGAGTGCAGTTGTCTGAGAATAACATCAACTTACAGTAGGGTTTTCTGAGTATCTAATTAGAATTATCACTATTCAAGAACATTTTGATTTCATTTATAAAGATGACACAGATTTAAAGATTCATGAATTTCCCTCATCAATCCCAAACCGTTTTTCTTTTGGGTGTCAAGGAAACATTTCATTAAGATGGGAGGAGAATTGAAAGAGATGGAAAGGACAGGATGCCCAACCAAATTCAATCACTAATAAAGATTGGAAAGGAAAAGGAAACCATCTTCAATTGATATGAATAATCACAAAAATCATTGAGTAGTTCAGTGCTTCTCTTGATTTTTAGGCCAAGAAGAAAATATTCTCCTTGACTTCCTATGGTCCCTAAAGACACCCTAAAAGATCCTCATCTTTTCTTTCATTCCAAGTCTGCAGCTAAGAGAAACTGGACCTAGGATGCTTTTGCCGAATTTTTTTGCTAGCATTTACCATTTTGGGCAATTTAGAACTCCAAATAATTCTGGTAAAGGGCTTGGGAATAATCTCCACGTTACTCACACGAGAATTAAAACATAGATTTACTGTAATTGAATACTAGTTAATCTCATTACTCATCACATGAAAGGTATACTGTCCGACAAGATAAACTGCATTGTTTATTTGAGAAAGGCATTCAATTTCCCTTATGATTTTATGCAGGAATCATTTACCGGGATCTGAAGCCTGAAAATATTCTTCTCCAGAAGGATGGGCATATTACACTTGCCGACTTCGATTTATCACTTGTGACATCCTGCAAACCGCAGGTGCATCCCAATTTCTTATACAACCATCTTAAGACCACTTCTTATTGAATCATATCCTAGATTTTCATATTTTTAAGTTAGGAAATGGTGTTGATTATATGAAACAAGCCTTAAGCCATGCATCATTCCATTCATGACAATAGTACATCAAACTACTCTGGGGCATGCCATATCCATAGGTTGGAGGCAGTGGAACTTTGGAAGGGTGTAAAATAGGCTAATTAAGTAGTTGGGCTTTTCCGAATAGAAACTCTACTAGACATATTAGTAAATGTAAGTGTAACACGAGAGGAGTGCATAGTTCTCCAACTTGGAGATGAGAAAAAAACTAATTATGAGGATTCTGGTCCATGAGCTGCTCTATCATCCTAAATGCTTCCCCGCCCGATCTAGTACCTGGCATTTTACTGTCATTTTGAGCTTATTGAAGATGGAGCCATGAAAAACCAAGGTATCTCATGCATTATGCTAGTTGACCATGGAAATTTTATTGGCATCAGATATAGATATACTGACTTGCTAGTCATGTCATGTGGTCTACACTCGAGTAAACTTCCATTCAAATGACATTTTCTAAAATTCCATCTACTATTTGTAGATGCCACTAATTCTGATTGTTTTCGTTGAATTTTAGATTGTGAAGTATCCATTGCCTCAAGGTAGAAGGAGATCTCGAAGTCAACCACCACCAGTATTTGTTGCAGAGCCGATCACGCAATCAAATTCTTTTGTTGGAACTGAAGAGTATATAGCTCCTGTATGGTGAATCCCCAGTTATAGCTACTTTACACTAATTTTATTGGATTAATTTGTAAAATAAGGCATATTTTGAATGATGTGGAACACTAGGAAACAGAAGTAATTCAGTCTCTAAAGACTAGTTACGGAAGTCTTTATAATTTGGTCTTGGCAATCCATGATTTGGATTGGCTTTTCCTCAAATTTGAAAGAGAATTATGGAAAATGCATTCTTTCTTGTATAGCTTTTGGAACAGCGCATGATAGTAGTTTTTAGATTGCATCTTCAACTAAGGAAACATATAAGATGATGATGATTTCATCGATTACTTCTTCTCAAGTCCTTATTGGTACATCAATTGCAGGAAATTATAACAGGGGAAGGCCACAGCAGCTCTATCGATTGGTGGGCTCTTGGTAAGATGATGGTGAACTTATCAAGATTACTTGCCTATTTCTCTTTGCACTTCCCCTTTCTAATTTTCTCTATAAGCAAAATTGTGAATATGGCACTGTAATGACTCAATCATTTTGATGAAACTACCAACGCCACAATATTCCCTTGGATATATATTTATGACAACTGAAAGTTGTAAACATCACTGATCATGTTACATAAATATGTTCTTGTTAATTCCTAGTTTTTAAGATAAGCCTTGCAATTGATTTGGTTGTAAATTGTAGCTATTCGTATATTTCCTTCATAAATAAAATAAAAAAATGTTCTAGTTAGTTCACTACTCGTTCCCATATTTATATCATCAAATTATTTATTCTCCATTTCTATTTTTGTTGGATAGACTTCTTCTCTGCTTATTTTACTATCAGGTGTTTGGTGATGCTTTTCTAATTCAAGACTTAAAATGGTTGTGTCTGGGATCCAGGTATATTGTTGTATGAGATGCTTTATGGTCGCACACCTTTCAGGGGAAAGAACAGGCAGAAGACTTTTGGTAACATCTTGCACAAAGATCTCACCTTCCCAAGTAGCATTCAGGTAAAGAATAAATCACTCTGAGATATTACTTGCCACAAGAAGGCTTGAATTGTTATCAACTTCAATCAACGTGTTAGGAACTAAGGTAGTATGGGATGCTTTTGTCCCACATTGGTTAGAATGGATGACCAATATGGTACTCAAGTGGCTTGACTCTCCCAATGTGGTATTTAAGTGGATGACCAATGTGGTACTTAAGTACCTAACACAACGTAAGTATAAAAATATGGTGGGGGGTAACCATCTTCTCTAAGTAACATTAGCACAATGACATCTCATTTAAGAAACAATTTGAAGCTAGACATTGATAAGAAATCAGTATAAATTATCAATCAGTATATGTACGGTTAAACAAGCAAGTGAAGTTACTTAGTAGATTTTGAGCAATATTTAGTTTAAAAAAGAGTTCAGTTTTTATTCACATTCGGTGTTCACCTAGTAGATTTTAAATCATTTTAAACAAGCAAGTGAAGTTACTTTTGATGGGGTTTATAAACTTGCTAAAGAAGAGTCTTCGAACAACAAGAAGAATGCTGGTGTACACAGTAGTCTAACTGGCATTGCCTAAATGGTTAAACAATGTCTGGGGCTCAACCAGCCCATAGTTATTGGTCTTGTTACTATCAGCCATACCTATTTATCATCCGCTGGCTAGTGCCCGAGCTTTGTCTAGCCTCATCAAGTACCATGTTTCTCTAACAAGCAACTCAAGGGCATATCCATTATTTTGTTGGAATTATGGATCCTTGTTAGATATTTCACCACTATGAAAAGGTATTGCTGGAAATTGATTCCTGTTGAATGCATTAAACTTGAGGTTTTTAACTGGTGTTTTCCAATTCCATGCTTCCCCAAAAATCTACTACTGATTTGAACATTCTTTCAGGTAAGTCTTGCAGCAAGGCAGTTGATCAATGCATTGCTACAAAGAGACCCCGCCAGACGTTTAGGATCAAGTACAGGTGCAAATGAAATCAAACAGCACCCCTTTTTCCAATCAATTAACTGGCCACTAATCCGGTGTATGGTACGGATGCTCTCTACTTTTGAAACTCCTATTGCTTGTAAGGAACAGCTATGATGCTTAAAAAAACTGTACCGAACTTGGCTGTCGATGATCTTTCAAAGAACATAACGATGTTTAACTCTTTATCAGCCATTAAGAGAGATGATGTTCATAACATCTGCTTCTTTCTTTTTTGTCTAAGGTCCCGCCACCATTGGAATCACCTCTTCACCTTACTGGAAAAGATGGAACAACCAAAAACGTAAACTGGGAAGATGATGGTGTGCTTAGCTCAATGGATTTGGATTTTTTCTGAAGGTTCTCACCGGAGTAAACTCAAACATGTATTAATGTGGTTAGATTTCACCTGTTAAAAGTTGGTAACTGTCTTTATGCAGGGCTGGTTATGCCTGTGTAATGAAAGTTTGTCGCCGTTGCTCATAGTCGGTAAGTCCCGGTTCGATACTGGCATACTTGACCACGCCAATAATTGCTGTTTGTTAATGTGAGGCTGCCTTCATTGTGATTAAAGTTTCGGTATCACCTGGATGCGATGACAGGTGATTTGTATTTCATGTGAACATAATCCTTTTACATTTAAATGTTTGTATGTAGTCTTTGTATGTAACTACTTTCTTTAATGAGGAACGGATAATAAAATTTTCAGCAATAAATGAACAGTATTTCGTCTGTTTTATTGATTTGATCTGAATAATTAAGCAAGATTCATCAAGAAAAAACCATTGTCATCTCATATGATGGCAAAATCTTAGGAAACATGTTCCTGAAAAGTGACATTCAAAGATTATTTGAATGTCTCTTGAACAAAGCATATTATTTTGAACTTCTTCATGTCTTGTAGCATTTTGAATCAAATGAACATATTGGATTTGGTGTTTGCTTATAGGAATCACAAGTCTTTTTGGCCTCTTTTGTGTCCTTTACTATTAGAAATCTCATGGTATTGTAATCACTTTGTAATGTAGCTCTCAAATAATAACAATAAAGACATAATATAGAAAATTAAGAAAACTATATTTAATATAAAAGTTCATATGTGCTTTATGTTCTCTAAATGTCTAGACCCATTTTGTTCTTGTTCTTTTAAGCTTTGGAAGGTTCTACTTGGACTTTATGAAAATTTGTGTTGCTTTCTTATTATTCTATATTCTCTAGATTTCTAGACCTATTTTCTTATTATGCTTTTATATATATGAAAATTGATTGGTATAAAAAATATTTATAAATACATTATCCTTAGGAGTAAATGTGAAACTTACCGAGGATAAAATTGAAAATGCATATAAATTTTGAAACGACCTGACTTTCTAAACTTTATACTAGACCATTATTTAAGAGTCACAGAAATTTCTCATATGCAAAAAGACCAAATTATTAAAATCGAGCCATTATGAAACTTTAAAACTTTTAAATTTTTTGTCGAGATATTGTTAAACCCCCATTTTGTGTTTGTTTCGCCATTGTCGCCGGCCGTTCAACCTTCTTCATCCTTTTTTTTTTTCCAGCAAACATTTGATCTCACTTCTCCCTTTTTGTCTATTATTTAGTTAAAGTAGTTGTGTTTTGTCGTTGATTCGGGATACAAACAATGAAGAAAGACTCTTTTATCGCTATTTAAATACACAATAAAGCAAAAACTTCTAAAATCAAAGATCACAACAAAGTTGTCGTTTTGTATGTTCTTTATTTTAGTTTTTGTCTATTTTATGTAATGTTTTATTTTTATTTTATATTCTATTTACCAATTATATGTTCTGCTTATTATTAAATCAAAATTAAAGAAATAACTAACTAAAAAAAATAATTAATAGTTTTAATATATATTAGAGTTGTTTTCAATTATAGAAAGACGAGTTAACTTATTTATAAATATAGTAATATATCATTGTCTATTAGTGATAGATAGAGATAGACGTTGATAGACATCTATTAGTGTCAGTGATTGCAAAATGTTGTTGTTTATCAGTGATAGACACAGATAGATATCTATAATGTTAGTGATAGACATTGATAGTGTCTATCACTATCTATCACTAATAGACAGTGACATTGTATAATATTGAAAAATTTTCCAACAATTTTTCTATTTAAAACAATTATCCTATATATTATGTAATAAAAAGTTGGAAAGTTGAAAAGAAATTAATTGATTAGGAAAAAGAAAAACTAATTTGTATCTTATTAACTTAATTTATTGAAAATTGGGAAAAGATTGTTCAAGATAAAACTTGTCAATTTTAATCTACATCTACAAAACCTAATTAACAAAAAATGGATGTAATTGATTTCTCGAAGTTACTAAATTAGTTCTGTAACATCCCGACCTTTTTAGGTAATTTTTATTAAATTATCTTGAAATATTTGAGCATTATTTTGAATAAATTGGTGCTTTTTAAATAGGAGGCAAGATAGTTAATTTTAAAAATATTTGTAAAGAATTAGAATTTTAATTCAATTTAAGAAAAAAATGGATTGATTTATTTGAGGAAAATTGTTGTTTAAAATTTTTTCCCTTTAATTTTGGAGTTTGGATCTAAAATTAAATTAATGAGTTAGGAGAAGGAAATTGAGTTAATTTATTTAGATAATAAGGATTAAAGATTTTAAGAAACTTGGAGATTTGAATTCTTGAAGGAATTTAAAAAGGATATATATATATATATATATATATATTGTTAAATAAATAAAGGAAAAGAAAAGAATTAGGATTTTAGAAATTAAAAGGAATTTGGAATTTTATATATATTTAGGTCTCGTTTGGTAATCATTTTATTTTTTGTTTTTGTTTTTCAAAATTAAGCCTATAAGTACTTCCATCTCCAAATTTCTTCTTTTGTTATCTATTTTTCACCAATGGTTTAAAAAACCAAGCCAAATTTTGAGAACTAAAGAAAAGTAGTTTTCAAAAAGTAGTTTTTGTTTTTAGAATTTGGCTACGAATTCAACCATTGTACTTAAAAAGGATGCAAATCACTATAAGAAATATAGATGAAATAGGCTTAATTTTCAAAAACAAAAACAAAAAACCAAATGGTTACCCAATGGGGTCTTAGGGATTAGAGTTGAGAGTAAAAGAAAAAAAAGAAATATATATATATAAAAAACTGAAAAACTCTTCTTTTCTCTCTAGTCACAAGATTCCGATGCCTGATCCGTAGCCGTCGCACCTCGCCATCGATTGAGGCTCCGTCCTGCCGCGATTTGAGTCGTCAAGCTGCGCCATCTCACTCTAGATCTTTTGCACGTCAATCGCTGCCACTACTCTGTCGTCTGTGTCGCCTACTACTAGTCATCGGCTGTGAGTCTTGTCGGGTTGTATGTCCTAAAACTCGCAGTTTGTAAAGTTAAACACATTCTATTATCAATAAAGATGTTAGTCAACATTTATTCAATAAAGTTGTTAGTGAATTTGTAAATTGCAATTGTAAAGACTAAATCGAATAAACTAAGATCCATGACTATTATATGAATACTTGAACTTTATGTGGAGACATAAAAGTGGATCAAGTTCGAGTAAATAGTCAAAATGATCTATAATATAGAATAAGGTTGAGTGCCTTATTCTGGTAACACTATCGAATGCAGCTCATTCTGTAGTTGTTACAATTTGTTGTATGGTGCTACAAACGAAATGATCTTGATTCGTTCATGTATTGACATGAGGAGTAGGGGTATCCTATGCAATGAGTTTGCATAAGATCAGACCAAGAAATAAGTCACTCTTTCTTTGTAACACTATTTGCTGTTTAAGACTGACTATTTCGCTTAAATGACCTAGGTAACTCGATCTTAATCCTGAGCTAACTATTAACTCCTGTTTATTCGGGATTATCCTTAAATTTGCATAGGTGAGGGTTGGCTTAACAACATCGGCTCAATAAGCCTCCCGTTTCAGGGGTAAGACCGGCTAGATAGCTGAGGACATAGGATACAAGAAGAAATTTATGCCTACCCGATTTAGGGATAGGAGAAAAGTTATTCTCCTAAGTATTGAATCCAGGTCTTGAACAAGGGGCCCCACCCTCTCGTTGGCTCGAGAGGGATCCGATTTAGTCATTGGATCACAAACCAATTGTTCATTAGAGGATCAATGGAACTTAAGAAGCAAGATGTAATATGGGGGGTAAGACAACATATTGACCCAGCTAGTATTACGAACAACTTGTGAAGGGTCAACTTACTGATTATGGTAAAATCAAGTGGACACAATATATCTATAGTGAGGAGAGTGAAACTGTCGAGCTATAGTGGTGTGACTGAAGGAACTCTTATACAAGAGTACCTATATGCGAAAGCGGATCTTTCCAATTCATTGTGACAAAATTTTCATATATACATTCATACATACATATATGCATTAACAACAAAAAATTATTGGCATGCTTACAGGATAAATAAACAAGAGACCCAGAGAACATACTAGTTGAAGATTTTCTTCACAACAAATCTCGCTTTCGCTGGAACGGCAAGCTATCGTTAAGCAACACTCAATTGTCTACCACGAACAATCTCCAAATAAACAAATGAAAAAAAAAGACGACACCACCACTTGGAACCCTCAGTATTCTCGGAGTGAGAATCCAAAGAGTGGGCTCTATTCGGATTTGGTAGAGGAGAGGAGGAGAAGAGATCGTATACAACGATCAAGCAAGTGAGAGAAAGACTCGTCTATCGTATAGACAAAATGCTTGATCGTTTAGATGAAGCATACGATCGTGTAGGAAAAGCTAAACGATCATCTATATGATCGTTTAGTACTCGGGCGCTAAACGATCATTTAGTAAAAGATAAGCAATCGTTTAGTAAGTAGCGCACGCGGGTGTAAGTGATCGTTCAGTAAACAACACTATCGTATAGGCTCTGATTTACTAAGCGATGACTCTCTAAAATCGCAACACACCGTGAGCTATTTAAGCGTCTCAAAACGATTCTTCATCTTAATCATTAGTTACAAAAAAAGAAGAGATGCTGACGAATTATCCCATAACTGTCCAATTAATAAATAATAAATATAATCACATTATATTCATAACCTATGGTTTAATATCATATATTAACCACAATATTTTTCCTCCACTAGATATAAATAATATTTATATCCAATTTCCTTCAAATTAATATATCTCATACATAAAGTCAATTATATCATATATAATTAACTAGTTCAATTATATCATATATAATCGAACTCCCTCTTGTCAATTTGAACATTTCAAACTGACCCAAAAACTGATTCTCAACTTGTATCTAAGCTATCAAGGGGACCTTATGAACCTATGGCTCGAAGCTCTAATGGTATGTGAGTAAATGACTAAACTCTTTAGCTACGATATCCACCATCCGTTAACTACCAGACATTCCACTAAAGACCTAAAGCTGAACTCTTCTTATCACAGATATATTTCTATGTCCATGGGATATAACCAATCATCAGTACGATGACCCTTCAAAGATGCTCGTAAGTATAGCTGGGCCGATTTACCGTTTTGCCCCTGTAGTTACATCTTACTCCTTAAGTACCACTGATCCCTCTAATGAACAATACAACATAGTCCTACTATGTGTGAACACCTCTTGGGCGATGAGAAGGTGTGTGGCACCACATCGTTCAAGCCCCAAGATCAATCCTTAAGGGAGTAATCTATCTACTTACCCCTACTTCAGGTAAGGAGTGAACTTTATCTTGTGAGCTGAGTTCCCAGCTCCCAAATCAAACAAATCCTCAAAGTGGTAGGTTTGAGTCGGCGCTCTGGCCACTCGTATCCAATAAAATCAAAGGACCGCCCTCAATGGCAGGAATTCCCAACTCACTAAGAATTGAGGTCATGTTACCTATGGTCATCCTAGTGAAGTGAAGTCTCTATCATGAATGGGGTTATATGACGAGATGTTAACACTTTGTGGTCAGGTCTTATACAAACTCTTTGTATAGGACGCCCCCGCTCGGACGTCCGCACATGAATGATCAGGATCAGATCATCTGTAACAAGTCACAACACTTGTAACTATTCTACAAAGCGAGCCGCATCCGTAGCGTTACCAAGATAAAGTTTTCTTCCTATATCCATATAGGACATACCATTTTGGTTGTCACTTAAGACATGATCCACTTGTATGTCACCACATACATGCTTAAGTTATATAATGACAACCGGAGATTATTGGTTTTTGGTAAAGTAAATAAAACATCCAATGTGAAAAGTAAAAAAGTGAAGTAAATATCATATATTATACATCACAAACGTTCGTACAAAATGTGTTTATAAACTACGGGACACGAGACTTAGGGCATCATCCTCAACAATCTCCCACTTGTCCTAAAGCGAGTGAGGTGTACAAAAACTAGTACAAAACAATAAACTAAGGCACTAAGGCCTCGTATAATAAAATCTCCCATTTGCCCTAGTCCAGTCGCAGGCGGCCCCGTAGACTCATGCTCTGAAGGTGACCCTCAAACACTGTAGCCATGAGAGCCTTCGTAAACGAGTTAGAGGATGAAGGTGATGATGATTCAAAGTGAGTAACCTTGTTTAATCTTGTTCCCATGAGCCATTGTAACGTCCTCGTTGCGAAAGATTGATTTAATTGAGATTCCAATCTGTTACGGCTCTGATTTTCACAATAGAGAGTGATGGGCCTAGACATATCTAGAACAGCTTCCAGCTCTATCAAGAACTTCCTGAGCCAGACGACTTTTTTAGTAGCTTCACAAGCTGCTACGTACTCGGCCTCCATCGTGGAGTCGGTGATGCACCCTTGCTTAGTGCTCTGCCATACTACAACTCCTCCGTTAAGAGTAAAAACTGACCCTGAAGTGGACTTTCAAGAGTCTTTATCACTTTGAAAGTCAGAATCCGTGTATCTAATAAGGATAAAATCCCTAGACCCATACACGAGCATGTAGTCCCTCGTTCTCCAAAGATACTTGAGGATGTTCTTAGCTGTGGTCCAGTGACCTTGACTTGGGTTAGACTGATATCTACTGACTATTCCTACAACATAGTAGATGTCTGGCCTAGTGCAGAGCATTGCATACATCAAACTGCCAACGACAGATGCATATGGGACCCATCTCATCTCCTCAACCTCTTGAGGCGTCTTAGGACACATGTCCTTAGACAAAGTAACTCCATGCCTGAATGGCAGTAGACCCCCTTTGGAGTCCTGCATTGAGTACTTGAGTAAGATCTTGTCAATATACGATACTTGAGACAACGCTAACATTTTTTTCTTACGATCCCGAAAGATCTATATATCCAGAACAAACTGATCCTCTCCCAAATCTTTCATTTGAAATTGGGTCACTAGCCAGTTCTTAACTGCAGTCAGTAGACCTACATCATTCCCAATGAGTAGTATATCGTCTACATACAACACTAAGAAAATTACTGAATTGTTGTCGATCTTCTTGTAAACACAAGGTTCATCAACGTTGTGGTCAAAGCCATAAGATTTGATCGCAGTATCAAACTAAATATTCCAAGATCGAGACGCCTATTTCAGCCCATAAATGGACCGATTCAGTTTATAAACTTTTTGCTCTTGACCTTAGGCAATGAATCCTTCAGGTTGCACCATGTAAATAATCTCTTCAAGATTGCCATTCAGAAAAACCGTCTTGATGTCCATTTTCCAGATCTAATAATTATAATAAGCGGCAATGGACAGGAGGATGCAGGTCGACTTTAACATGGCCACAAGTGAGAAAATCTCCTTATAGTCGACTCCCTCCACTTGGGTATAACCCTTTACCACAAGTCGTGCTTTGAAGGTTTGCACCTTTCCATCAGTACCCCGTTTGCGCTTGTAGATCCATTTATAACTTATAGGTCTTACCCCATCAGGCTGATCTACAAGATCCCATACTGAGTTGAAGTACATCGACTCTATCTCGAGATTTATGGCTTTGACCCATTCATCCCGGTCAACATCCTCCATTGCCTTTTGATAAGACAACAGATCCTTAATGTCGCCATCTGCTACCATAGCTAGGATTTCTGTGAAACCCAGATAGCGATAAGGCGGGTTTCTAACCCTCCCACTACGTCAAGGTTCCCTCAATTCTAGAGGTGGAAACGACCTACCAGGTAAACTATCATCAACAACTCTTGTTGATGAAACAGGTCATTCAACAACTCTTGTTAAAGTTTCAGTAGTTTCGTTGAAAAGCTCACGTAACACGACTTTACTACATGCTCCTTGATATGATCCTCCTCCAGGAAAGTAGCGTTCATAGAAACAAACACCCTGTTTTCAGACGAATCATAAAAGTAACCCCTCGTGTACCTTTGGGGTAGCTTACAAAGAGGCACAACCTCAACCGTGGTTCCAACATCTTGGGATTTGCCTCAAGAACATGTGCTGGGAAACTCCATATGCGGAAGTGACGTAAACTAGCTTTAGGCCTATTCCACAAGTCCAAAGGTGTTCTCACAATACTATTGGAAGAAACACAGTTAAGTATGTATACTGCAGTCTCCACTGCGAAACCCAAAAATGAGCTCGATAAGGAAGCGTAACTCATCATCGAACGAACCATGTCCAACAAGGTTCTGTTTCTCCTCTCTGCTACACTATTCTGCTGAGGTGTAACAGGCGTTGAGAGTTGGAAAATGATTCCATGTTCTAATAAATAGTCATGGAACCCTGAATCCAAAAACTCTTCACCTCGATCTGATCGAAGTATTTTAATCCGTCTATCCAAAGCATTCTCAACTTTAGCCTTGAATACTTTGAACTTTTCAAAATATTCAGACTTTTATTGCATCAGATAAACATACCCATATCTAGAGCAATCATCAGTAAAACTGATAAAGTACTCATAGCCTCCTCGAGCTCACACATTTATAGGACCACAAAGGTCAGAATGTACTAATTCTAGAGGCTCTTTGGCTCGATAACCTTTTCCAGTAAAAGGTCTTTTAGTCATCTTACCCTCAAGGCAAGATTCACACACTGGTAAAGAATTTTCTTCTAACTCGCTTATAAGGCCATTCTTCACCAATCTCTCAATTCAATTGAGATTGATGTGCCCTAATGAAAGGTGCCAAATTCGGGCATTTTCTTTTGGAGAAACTCGTTGACGTTTAGATTGGGTTACGACAGATTTAAACATCTCTATGTTATGGAGGAACTTAAGGCTAACGACCTTAGCAAATAGAAGTTATTTTCCAGTTTAGCTATAAAAATTTCAACACCATCTTTATGAATAAACACTTTATTCACATTAAAGGAAAGAGCATATCTGCATTACGGAAATAAGGTTCCTTTTTAGTTCAGGAACTACAAAGACATCTTTTAATACAAGAAACCTATTTTGTAAAGTTAATTGGATGTCTCCCACTGCTACAGCTGAGACGACGTGTCCGATGTCTACTCGTAACATCGTCATTATATAACACCGTTCTTAATAGAGATTTCCATTTCATCAAGATGACTATAGGTAACACGACTTGAATCCTGAGTGAGTTGTGAACTCTTGCCTATGAAGGCGGTCCTTTGATTTGTATGGGTGAGAGTGGCAAGATCGTCGACTCAACATGCCTACCATTTTGGGGATTCGTCTGATTTGGGAGCTAGGAACACAACTACATAAGACGGAATTCACTCCTTCCCCAATGTTGGGGAAAGTAGATAAATTGCTCCTTAAGGTTGATTTTGGGGCTTGAACATTGTGGCACCACACTCTCTCTTGGCCCGAGAGGGGTTAGTCATAATGGGACTATGATTTATTATTCATTAGAGGAATCAGTGGTACTTAAGGAGTTAGATGTAACTACAGGGGCAAAATGGTAATTTGACCCAACTGTACTTACGAGCAATTTGTGAAGAGTCGTCGTACTATGGATTCATTATATCCAATGGATATAGAAATATATCTGTAGTGCAAAGAGTGCAGCTGTCGGTCTTCAATGAAGTGCCCGATTGTTAACGAATGGTGAATAATTTAATTAAAGAGTCTAATTAATTATTCACGAACCGTTGGAGCTTCAAGCTATAGGTCCATGAGGTCCCCTAGGTAGCTCATCGGATTTTAAGAGAACCAAGTTTTGGATTAATTTGAATTGTTCAAATTAATTGAGAGAATTCATTATATATGATATAATTAAGTTTATGTAATTATATATGACATAATTAGTATAATGTATTTGATATATTATAATATAAAGAATTCATGAGAGGAATTAAATGTTTGAATATGATTCAAATGTTAATTATATGAATTTGATTCATATAATTACAATCTAATATAAATATGATTTATATTAAATATCATAAGAAAGAGAAAAGAAACTATAGGTTATATATTATATATGATACAATTTTGAACTATATGTTATATGTTATATATGGTATAACATATGATTGCATAATATATAATAAGTTATTTATTTTATATTTTTGTTATAATTTTAATTATAAATTAAAATGATTTATTATTTTATTATTTCAATAATTTTCTAATTATTTATTTATTTTTAAAATAATAAAGGGGAGAGAGTTAACATTTTTCTCTCCACCACTCACGTAAAAAGTGGTGGAGGGGTCTATATACCTGCAAAAAAGATAGAAAAAATAGGGTGTTAGACACAAAACGTAAGTTTTTTCTCTATTTTTTTTTTTTGCATTCCTAGGTTTTTCCTCTCATAAACTTTCTTCCTTCTCTATCAATCACAAAACCTCTCTAAAGCACACACCTCCTAGATTCTCACTAGAAAATATTAGGGTCTCTTTCGTAGTTGTGTTCGTGGAATTCTTTTTGAAGAACGTCTTCAAGGGTAAGGTTTCCTAACCTTTTGCAGCGTGCTATATATTTTTATTTTTCCCTAATGCATGTACTGTAAAATATCTTTTTTTAAAAATGATTGGGCTTTTGGGATGATCCACTTCTGCTGTAATCCCCTTCATAGGAGTTCTTTCAGTGAATTTGTTGGGTTTGATGCCCACATGGAGGAGCTTCTCTATCATGATCGATGAAGGTAGTTGAAGACGAAAGGACAAGGTAAAGATTTAGTATGCAAAGTTTTTTTTTGATTTAAAACTTTCAAGGATGAAAGTTTCTTAAGGAGGGAAGAATGTAACGTCCCAAAATTTTCAAGTATTTTTCATTAAATTATCTTGAAATATTTGGGCATTATTTTGGATAAATTGGGGCTGAAATTTTAATTTGGAGGCAAGATAGTTAATTTAAAAGATATCTGCAAAGAATTAGAATTTTAATTTAATTTAAGCAAAAATTGATTTCACTTATTTGGGTAAATTGTTGATAAAAAATCTTGTTCCCTTTAATTTTTGAGTTTAGATTCAAAATTGAATTAATGAGTTAGGAAAAGAAAAATTGGTTAAAGATTTTAAGAGCATTGGAGAATTGAACTTGAATTTAAATTGGATTTGAAATTTAGAAAGGGTATATATATATATGTATAATTAAATAAATAAAAAAAAGTAAAAGACTTGAGATTTTGGAAATTAAAAGGAATTTGGAATTTTATATATATTTAGGGATTCGGGTTGTGAAAAATCTCTTTTTCTCTCTCAGCACAATGGCCAACCAACCTACTCCAACCGTAAGATTCCGATGCCTAATCCCTAGCCATCGCGCCTCGCCATCAAGCCAACCGTCTCATGCTAGATCTTTCACATGTCGACCGCTGCCACTACTCCATTGTCCATGCTGCCTACTGCTAGTCATTGGCGGTGAGTCTCTTCGTCTGGTCTCTCTCTCTCACTTCTCACCGCGTTCTCTCTCTAACCTTCAGATCTGTGTAGTGTTTTGAGTCGTTTGTTGGGGTTGATGCCCTAAATCTCGTAGGATCCAGTAGTTTGTAAACACCTGTATGAACAAACATTTTTGTGATGTAACAATATGAGATATTTTCTTCACTAGAGTCTTTGAAATATGAGATATTTTAGTTGCATTAATCACAAACCAATAAACTAAGATCCCTGGTTATCATTGTACTTAAGCATGTATGTGATGATATACAAGTGGATCGTGCTTTAAGTGATAACCTAAATGATCTGTAGTATATAAAAGAGTTAAATAACATGCAAAGGAAGTGTCAAGGATCCATAATCATTCTAATTCACTAATTTTGGCAAAAATTAAAGCATGCTCTTCTAAAAAATGGGATTTCAAAACATACCTTTGATGAACATGCATACTATATATTATAACAATTATAACATACTGTCAATGCATGTAACATGGTTCCTACGGTGGGGTTTTAAATCTACATGGCATACTGTATGCATATACATGAATTTATTTAATAATCACATACATCTCATGCATAAACAATTAAATACTAACTGTTATGGTTTTCGTCTAGTGTCATCACCTTGAGTTGAGAGGAAGTACACGATAGTATAGTGTCTGTTGAAAGCTGAACGATCGTTTAGCTCTATCTCATAGGACTAGACGATCGTTGAGTTCCATCACAGTGCAATCGCTTAGCTCCATCGCATAGTACTAAGCGATCACATAACATCATCACCCAGCACATTCAAGTCATCGTTTAGTATCCACCGCAGCTAAACGATCGCATAGCTCCATCGTATAGAACATCATCCTGTCGCAAAACATTTATCTACACGATCGCGTAGCTCCACGACCAAACGATCACTCAGTGCTATCGCGTAGCACTTCATTGCACCACTTAGCGCGTGTTGCTAAATGATCGTATAGCGCCATCGTTTAGCAAAATCAACATATCATCTATTTCCCACGACCAAACTAAACGATCACGTAATACTATCGTATAGCAAATGAATGCATCGCTTAACTCCCGCAGGTACACGATCGTTTAGCATTCAACATCACAACAACTAGTGCATATTACTAAACAATCATCTAGATTTTCTTCTCATCGTGTAACGTCTGGAGCTAAACGATCGTTTAGCAACTGGACCTTAGCAACAAATTTAAGTAGAAGTTGAAAAATCTGGAACAGCAGCTCGACCTCCTTCGCTTGTTTCTTCAATTACATCTTAATTTCAACTCTAATGACTTCAAATAAATTACAAACTCTTGCTAACATATAAGTGCTCATCAAACAAGAGCCAATTACAAATTTAATTGAGAAATTAAAGAGAATTAAGGCGTCAAAACAAAGAAAACCATAGTAGTGCATCAGTTTCATATATCTCATGAAAAAACACCCACCTTGCCAAAGTTAGACCGAATTGAAAGCCTAAAAGATGTTTTGATCCCAATTGAAAGAGTTAAATAACATGCAGCAAAAGTCTCAAGGATCCATAAGCATTATAATTCACTAATTTTGGCAAAAATTAAAGCATGCTCTTCTAAAAAATAGGTTTTCAGAACATATCTTTGATGAACTCTCCAAGAAAATGTGTGTACAACTGCTGTCTTCACTTGATATCACCGTGAACCACCTCAAAGCCTTCCTACTATGCTCTTGGAGCTTTAGGCAGAGTTGTGGAACTCAAGAATAGCTTGAAGATGTGAAGAAGCAAGAATAGCTCACAGCAGCCGATTGAAGAAAGTTTCTTCTTCACAGAAAATTTTCTCTCAAAATTCTGCATTCATCCTCTTCCAACGACTCCAATCTTCTTTATATATAGTAGATGAACATACAAAGAGATGGAGTGAATGGCTTGTAGCTCATGCTTGAAGAATCAAAGTAGAGAGGATAATGGCTTTTGTGTGAGCATAAAGATGAAGGTAATGGAGAAAATTCATTTTCCATTTTGTGCAACCATGCAAAACGATTTTCCCTTTTTTTCTTTTTAAAACATAAAATGATTTTAAACCATTTTAATTCAAAAATGATTTTCTAAATTAATTTCATAAATTAATTTAAAATATTAATTTAATATCAAATATCAAATTAATTTTGGCACAATAATCATCTTCATATATTTAAATCATATTTAAATATATTTTCTCTTGTTCCATTTAATTTGAATGTTTCAAGTTAATTTCTCAAGCTATTCTAAAGCTTATCCATTCACGAGCTAGTAAGGGACCTCACGGACCTATAGATCACGGGCTCCAACGATTTGAGATTAATCGGCTAAACTCATTAGTCAGATCTAACCCTCATAACCCCCATTCGTTAACTAATGAGACACTCCACTATAGCCAATATTGAACTCCCCTCACTGTAGATGTATTATGTCCACTTAATAACCATAATCAGTAAGTCGATCCTTCATAGGTTGTTCGTAATCATAGCTAGGTCAAAAATACCGGTTTACCCCTGTGATATATCTTGTTTCTTAAGTTCCTACTGATCCTTTAATGAACAATTCTGATTCATAATCTCTATGAATAAAATCCTTTCTCTATCATGAGTAGGCGGGGCCCCGTTTGTTCAAGACCTAGAGTCAGTACTTAAGAGAACAACCTATATGCTAACCCTAAATAGGGTAGGAGTGAATTCCATTTTGCAAGACTATGTCCCCAGCTATTCATCTGGACTTATCCCCAAAATGGTAAGCTTATTGAGTAGTGCTGTTGGACTACTCTCATCGTTTGTAGATCGAGGATAATCCCAAACAAACAGAAGTTCATAGCTAGCTCAGGATTAAGATCGAGTTAACCTAGGTTATATAATAAATGAAATAGTAAGTTTTAACTGTAAACGGTTGTTATAAAGAAAAGTGACTATTTTCGTGGTCCAGTCTATATGCAAACTCATTTCATAGGATGCCCCCACTCTCATGTCTTAACATGAACGATTTGTGGATCACATCGTTTGTAGTACTTTACAACTTCTTGTAACAACTACAGAGTGGGCCACATCCAATAGTGTTACCAGGATGAGATACCCAATTTCATCTATATACTTATTAGACTATTTAGACTATATATTGTTAATTTGATCCTGTTTATATCACTACATAAAGTTACAACATTCAGACTATAGCCAAGGATGCGTTTATTGGATTTTCATAATAAGATGCAAAATCAACAAGTCATTATTATTTTTAAAATAAAATGTTTAACCCGAACTGTGAGTTCTAGGACGTTCCCAACAGTATATGGATAAAGGAGAGAAACCTTATCCTGTTGTTGCTACAAATGTGGCCCCCTTTGTAGATGTTACTAGTGTTATAAAGTACTACAAATGGTCTGATCCTGACCATTCATGTATTAGACGTGCGAGTGGGATGCTCTATACGAAAGAGTTTGTATAAAACCGAACCACGAAATAATTAGTCTTGTTATATAACGTCGTTCATGACAGAGGTTTTCATTTCACCAGGATGACCATAGGTAACATGACCTTAATCCTGAGTGAGTTGGGAACTCCTACCTATGAGGGCATCCTTTGATTTGTATAGGTGCGAGTGGCCAGATCGCCGATTCAAACCTATCACTTTGGGGATTCGTCTGATTGGGGGGCTGGTAACTTAACTACACAAGACGAAATTCACTCCTTCCCTAATTTAGGGGTAAGTAGATAAATTGCTCGCTTAAGGGCTGATTTCGGGACTTGAACAATGTGACGCCACACCTTTTCTTGGCCCGAGAAGGATTTACTCATAGTAGGACTATGATATATTGTTCATTAGAAGAATTAGTGGTACTTAAGGAGTTAGATGTAATTATAGGGGCTAAATGGTAAATTGGCGCGGTTGTACTTACGAGCGATTTGTGAAGGGTCATCGTACTGTTGATTGGTTATATCCAATAGATACATAAATATATCTATAGTGCGAAGAGTGCTGCTGTCAGTCTTTAGTGGAATGCCCGACAATTAACGGATGGTGGATATCGTGATAGTTTAGTCAGTTATTCACGTACTGTTGGAGCTACAAGCTATAGGTCAATAAGGTTCCCTTGATAGCTCAATGTATTCACGTTGAAAATCAATTTTTGGGTTAGTTTGAAGTGTTCAAATTAACAAGAGGAAATTTGATTATATATGATATAATTAAATAACATTAATTATATGAGATATAATTGACTTAATGAATTAGATACATTAAATAGAGGAATTATTATTAAATGCTATAAGGGAGAAAAAGAACTATGACTTATATATTGCATGAGATATGATATTAAAACTATAGGTTATGAATATATTATTTATATTTGTAGTAAAATCAATTATGGCATAATTGGTTATGGTTTTTTCTCCCAATAACCAACTTAGTGGGAAGTTGTGATCAGTTATAGTAACTGATGGATAAATGAAAATTGTTTTCATTTTTACACAAGGCAATCATTAAGCGATTGAGATTGTGCAATGAGTTTCCTATACGATAGTCACTTGTTCTCTAAACGATCGAGTACATAATCTATATGATAGACTATAGTCATCTCCCACTTACTCGATCGTCTATACGATCTATCAAATTCCTCTTACCCTCTACCAAATCCTACAAAGCCCAAAACTCCTGGATTCTCACACTGAGAATACCAAGGTAGCCTTCTGGTGGTGTCTGCTTCCTGTTCGAGGGTCGAGTGAGATTTGTGCTTGTTCGAGGAAGATTGCTGAGGCATGAAATTTGTGTTAGTGAACAATCATTCAGTAAAATCAAGGGAACGAGAAGAATAGTTCTTCAAGGTTAAGTTCCCTTGATCCTTTGTATTTTCCATTTGAAGCATGCTATAATTTAGAGTGTATGCATAACTATTACTGTTTGATTGTAAATGTGTATGTTCTTTCACAATGGGATTTGGAACGATCTCGCTTCCGCTCACAGGTCTCTTTGATTAGAGTTCCTTCAATTGGTATCAGAGCCAGGTTGTTCTGATAGTCCACATTCCATTTATGCATCGAATTACATTTACGGTCTTAGTGGGTTTTATGTAGTCTGCAATGCATTTAAATGTTAGATGTAGTTGTAGATGTGAGTCGATGGATGTTTCAGGATGGTTTCCTCTGTTGTTTGAAGCTTTCTTTACTTTTCAAGTTCATTCGTAAGGGCCCTTGTGTTTTTAAGCATAATGAAAATGCTATCGAGTTAGTATTCAAAGTGTTTGAGTCTGTAAGAGTTGATCGTGAAGAAGCTTTAGCATATAAAGATGACGTTCTCATTGTGGAAGAAGACCAAGAGTTGGTCGCATCGTGTAGCCCAGGCTAAACGATCGTTTAAATTTGGCTATGCGATCGTGTAAAAAAGTTCTACCCGATCGTGTAGTATTTGCTAAACGATTGCATGCCTGATGCTAAGCGATCGGGTAAAGTGTTTGCTCGGTCGTGTTGCGTTGGCTACTCGATTGTGTAGACGCTGAGGTAAATGATCGTTGAGGTTTTAATGCTCGTCACATGGTAGGTGCATGCACTAAACGATTGAGTCAGCCAGCATGCTTCATCGCATAGTCACTGGCTACTCGATCATTTGGTATACGATACTTGATGCTTGCTCCGCGATCATTTAGACGATCATGCTTCACTGCATAGTTTTCGTCTACTCAATCGTTTAGGCATGCGTTACACGATGTGCGTTGCACGATCACATGACCTTCATACTTCATCGCATAGTCAAAAGCACACAATTCAAGCTAAACGATCGTTTATTCTCGTTCAACGTCACCAGACAATCACACAGAGCTACTATACGATCAAAGGAACGTTGCTTCACCCGGATGATTCAAGACCCAATTCACCTGTTTGAACTGGTTGGCTTGTTGGTTTTGTAATAGATAGCTTCATTTTTTCCTATTTGAGGATAATAATCCCGGTCCATTGATTTTTGATGAATGTACATGTCATGTATGTTTATTTTTTATATGTCATAAAGTATGTCATATAGTTTATTAAACCCACCATAGGTTATGCATTTTTCATGCATCATCTTTATATTATAAGAATTATGATATATTAGCTTGCATGACTAAATTACTTTAAAGCATGCTTATGCATCATATAATTTAAGAGTTATAATATATGCATGCATTAAGCATATCCATGCATCGTCTTTATATTATAAATGTTATGGTATAAGGGTGTATGAAAGCATGTATGCTTAATTCATTACAAGTTATATATAGTAATGAATGAACATTGCATGAGGCATGACACATAGGTTAATTTATAAAAGTTATAAATACCTAGTCTAGCTTTGCAATGTGAATGATTTTAGTTGTTTCTTTTATAAGAGTTATAATAGAAATTAGAACTAAAATCAATAAGAAAGACATGCATGCAAACTTAGGTTTAATCAGGTTTTAAAAGTATTTTAAAATTTGAATGAGATAGACCTAAGTTCATAGTTCTAATGAGATTAGAAATGTTAATTTAATCTTTTATTCGGTTTAATAGGATTAAATTGGCTAATAAAAGATTAAATATGTACTAAATCTATCTATAAGGGACCTTTTGTCTAAGGCGGGTTCTGTCTAGGCTGGGTTATTTAAGGTGACGAAAACGGAACACCCCTACCGGAACCTACCTGAAAAGGTGAATTAGATAGATTTGATGCATGCATGCAAATTCGACCATAGTCTATTAAAGTGTTTAATGGGACTTGATTTGAACTTGTTTAATTATCAAAAGAAAGAGTTGTTTTTGAGTAAATTAAACTCACACTTAAATAAAATCAGTAGCTAGATTGTCTAAGTTAATGAATCCCTAAGTAGAACATTTAGTGGGAGGTACTTGGGGTATATGATACTTCACTTAAATCTCTACATGTTTCTCCCTAAAGTTCATACAGTGAGATATATCCTCGACCTCATGGCACCCTGGGAGTGTCCCCTTAAAGGAAGATGTTTGAGTAGGTCAATACCAAGGTGAATGGAGAGAATGTTCATAGTAAGTGGGAGCGGGACGTGTGACAACATATCCCACGGTCTCTCTCATTAGGTTGGATAACGTTTTGTGCATCGCCTCGAGGCACCTTGGGAATGTTCCCCTAAAGGATGGCAGTTTTGCATGACTCTTTATCTGATTTCCTGAAAAGGATAAGGTTGCTTTAGTCTCTTGTCCTAATATGCTTTTTCCCTATGGTGGGCGCATTAGGGCAAGACTCTAGGGCCTAAAATGAAGGGTTACACTTACTAGAATTGTTAAAGGTTAATATATTCTGGACCAAAAAATGGTGACTGTTAGAGTCAGTTACAAGAGTTGTTTCTGTCTAATAGTTGAGATTGTTTCATCCCAGTGAAGGGGCACCTGATCAACCCACCAGTGACTTTTGTCCTGCCTCACTGGGGTATTATCGCAAAATAGACGTTTTTCATTTAGTGTAAAATAAAATTAGTGTTAAAAGTGGTAGTGCAAATAGACTTATTAAGTTTCTTCATGTTTTTTTCAGCCATTTTTATTATGGCAACCGCGACATTAGCTTATTAGCCGCCGACAAACTAATTGACGACAATTATGCTAGTTGGAAAAACTCAATACTTACTATATTAATCATAGATGATCTTCAGTTCGTCCTTACGAAGGAGTGTCTTCCTATTCTAGCTTCTACTATTGCTCGAAAAGTTCGAGATGCATATGAGCGATGGACACGGATGAATGAGAAGGTCTGAGCGTACATCTTGGTAAGCATAGACGGTGTCTTGACCAAGAAGCATGAGCCCATGGTCACTGCACGTGAGATCATGGAGTCCCTGAAGGGAATGTTCGGACAACCGTCCAGGCAGCTCAAGCATGACGCTCTTAAAAGCATCAACTCCAAAATGAAGGAGGGCGCATCTACTCGAGAACATGTTCTGAACATGGTCCACTTTAATGTGGCAGAGATGAACGGGGCCCGCATCGATGAGGGCAACCAAGTTATCATTATTCTACAGATGTTGCCAGAAAGCTTCTTGCCCTTCGTAAGCAATGTTGTTATGAACAGGGTTGATTACACCCTTACAACTCTCCTCAACGAGTTGCAAATGTTCCAATCCTTGCTGAAAAGCAAGGAGAAGACAGTTGGTGAGGCAAATGTTGCTTCATCATCTAAAAAGTCCTAAAATGGTTCGACCTCAGGAACTAAGTCTGCACTTTCTTCTTCCAACACTAGCAAGTGGAAGAAGAAGAAGGGTAGTAAGGGAAAGGGGAAGACACCGACTAACCCACCACCTGCTGCACAGCGGGGTAGGTAACCGGCGCCGGTTGAAAAAGGAAAATGTTTCCATTGCAACTAGGATGGGCACTAGAAGCAGAGCTGCCCACGTTGACTAAAGGAAAGGAAGAAGGCTAAGGCCAAGGGTAAGACAAGGTAAATGCGATTTACTAGTTCTGGAAACTTATTTAGTGGAGAATGATGATTCTGCCTGGATCATAGACTCTAAGGCCACTAATCATGTTTGTTCTTCTTTTCAGGGGATTAGATCTTGACGACAGCTTGAGGCTGGTGAGATGACGATGCGAGTAGGCACCGGGCACGTCATCTCAGCTGTGGCAGTGGGAGGCCTCTAGTTAACTTCACATAATAGGCTTATCATTTTAAATGATGTATATGTTGTTCCCGAGTTAAAGAGGAACTTAATTTCTGGGAAAGTGTTTGCTTGAATGTAAATATACCCTCAACTTTTCAATGAATAAACTGTTTATTTTAAAAGATGGTGTTGAGATATGTTCAGCATTACTGGCAAATAATCTGTATGTGCTAAGACCATTAGCAACGAATTCCCTCCATAACATAGAGATGTTTAAATCTGTCGTAACTCAAAATAAACAACTTAAACTTTCTCCTAAAGAAAATGCCCATCTTTGGCACCTTTTATTGGGGCACATTAATCTCAATAGGATTGAGAGATTGATGAAGAATGGACTTCTAAACGAGTTAGAGGAAAATTCTTTACCTATGTACGAGTCATGCCTTGAAGGAAAGATGACTAAAAGACCTTTTAGGGGGTGTTTGATAAATGGGTATGAGTTGTTGGGTTGGGTGGGTATTTAATACCCATGTTTGTTAAGCCCATAAAGAAAAACTGTGGGTTATTAAAACAAACATTTTTTACCCACTTAAAACTAACCCTAAAAATCAGTGATATTTTCATTTTTTTCTCTCTTCCCTCATCTTTGCCGTTTGGATTCCCCCCAGATCTGATTTTTTTTTCTTTTTTTTTTTTTTTTATCATCAAACCTTTGGAACGTCACTTTCTAAAGTTTCCCCATGGTGGCTGCCATTGTTAACATTTCTCAGTTCCTTTCATCTAAGGCGGAATCCCCCATAAATCTTCTAGTGTTTTTTTACGTCATTTTTTCTTCTCTCTTCTTCTGATGCCCGCTGTTCGGTTTCTTCCATCATCTTCTCTCTTCTCCCATGGTTTGGTTTCTTCCCTCATCTTATCTCTAATTTCGCGTCCCTTTTCTTCTTCCATTTTCTTTCTACTGCTATTTTTTTTTTGGTTTTTTGTTCTATTTTTCGATTTCTTTCCTTATGTTTTCATATTTATCTTGTCCTTTGTTAACATCTATTTTTTCTTTATACATCATAATATGATTTTCATTTCAAATTTGGTAGTTAATTTAATAGATTTTTTGTGTTATATTACATAAATCTTTTTTTTTCCGATTCATTTAAAATTGTTTTCAGCTTACTTTTTAGTTTTACAAAACTTTGATATGATTATTTGGTTCATGAGGATGATCAGGTCACCCTTATTGACCTCCTTATCATAGACATTTAGAAGACAGATTGCTTCCTTGTAGTACTAGAACATGCACGGAAAAGGTACTGCCTCCGTCTACTAGGAAGAAACATGTAGACTGACCACTGATATTTGAACCAATACCCCTGGATTTTGTTTATAGTTCTTTTGGATAACAGAAAATGGACAATGGACTATCATGACATGTAATTTTTGCATACGTCATGACATGTAATTTTTGCATACATCATGACATGTAATTTTTGTGTTTGTATTATGACACAAATATTATAAGTATCAAAAAGAATATATATTTTGTGAATTTTTTTTGGAAACGACCACATGTTTGGTCGGTTCATATTATTTTTGTGATCTTATGAAAAATTTTACTGTACTACATCACATTCTCACCATCATAATCAAATGAAAGGTAGTTATCCTATGTACAATTTCAATTCCAAATATACTATCCATATTATATAAAAATAAACTATATGATATGTGAAATAATAATATTAAGTTAGCAAGATTCAATATATATACATACAATATACCAATTAGTAATTAGGATAATTACCTTCAATATATATACATACAATATATAATATACCAAGTAATTGAACAATAATATGAAATGTATTTTATTGGTAGATTGAAGAGAATTAGAATTATTATAATTTTTGAAAATAATATATGAAAAATAATCTATTATGTTTTACAAATTGAGGAAAAAATTTGAGATTGTCCAGTCTATGTCATAAATGATTTGAGAAAATACGTGTATATTTGAAAATTAATCAACAATAGAAACGCATAAAACTAAAAAAAATAAAAGAATGAAATAAAAAACAAACAGAAAAAAATAAAACTAATCTCATTCACAAAAAATTGCATCAGATCCCTTAACTCAACTTAACTCAACTCTGCACAACAAACACAGACAATAATACCAACTCAACTCAACTCTCTACTTTTATCACACACCAAACACACCCTTACTGTAAAAGGTTATCGAGCCAAAATTCCTCTAGAATTAGTACATTTAGACCTTTGTGGTTTGATGAATGTGTGAGCCAGGGGAGGTTACGAGTATTTTATCACTTCTACTGATGATTACTCAAGGTATGGGTATGTCTATTTGATGCAATATAAGTTAGAAACCTTTGAAAAGTTCAAAGAGTTAAAGGCTGAGGTTGAAAACGCATTAGATAAATAGATTAAGATACTTCGATCTGATCGGGGTAGAGAGTTTTTAGATTCTTAGTTCCAGAACTATATGATAGAACATGGAATTGTTTCCCAACTCTCATCACCTGGTACACCTCAGCAGAATGGTGTATCAGAGAGGAGAAACAGAACCCTGTTGGAAATAGTTCGGTCGATGATGAGTTATACTTTCTTACTAGACTCGTTTTAGGGTTTTGTAGTAGAAATTGCAACCTATATCCTCAACTGTGTTCCTTTCAAGAGTGTTGTCAGAACATTTTTGGAGTTGTGGAAGGGGCTTAAAGCTAGTTTGCGTCACTTCTGCATCTGAGGTTACCCAACATGGGAAACTCGGATTTCAATTTCCTTACTTAAGTAGGTAATTAAGGGAATTAATACGTATAAGTTAAATCCTATATTGAAGAAAAAGGAAAAATTCTAAAAGTTTGAATAAATTTGTTTAGTAGCTTTGAGTTGAGCCTTAACTAGTAAAATTTGGCTAAGTATGAAGTCAAAAAGAAAACTATGCATTTGGTGTTAGGAAACATTAATGCATGAGGCTCTCATGAAGCTAAGTTTGTAGAGGTTATAAAAGATTAAGCATTGAAGCCAAGGACAACAATGTGTTGAGCTTGTGAGGTATGGACACGTGTTGGCTGAAGCGTTGGCAAGAGGTGCTACCCAAAGGTTGCTCATGTGTTGGGATGATAAGAGGCTGCGTAAGCGGGAGGGCTAGACAATGAGTGCAAGGCGTTGGGCATTGGAGCATGCGCACAGACAATCGTGTAGCTGCTTGCAGCGCTAGGCGATAGCACTAAACGATGAGCTTGAGTGCTAGATGATAAGCGTAGACACTAGATGATAACACTAAATGATAGTGCTAAACGCTGAGCTTGGACGCTAGACGATGCATTAGGCGTGAGCGCTAGGCGATAGATGCAAGCGCTAGACTATGGCGCTACATTATAGGCGTGAGCACTAGACGATGGGTGTGATGCATTAGATGATAGGCGTCAGCGCTACAAGATAAGCGATAGTGAAAGTTACACGATAGGCACAGGAGCTACGCGTTAGGATATGTGCTAGATGATGAGCGACAATGAGGTCGTTGGGTGATAAGTGATAGCGAGAGATCACTAAATGATGGAGCTATGCGATGGGACGTACGCACTATGTGATGGGCGTAGGCGCTAGACGATGAGTGATAGTGAGAGGGCTGGATGATGAGCGATAGTGAAAGATTAACTAAACGATGGAGCTATGCGATGGGTGCAAGAGCTACATGATGAATTAGATGATGGGCCAAATATATATGCGTTGTTGAGGCTTGAATTACACAAGGCTGATGGATTCACCTGGACAATTAGCTATACTGAGAAGAGGTTGAGCTTAAATTAGTAGGAGGTGGACAAATATAGTTTCATGCAAGGAAGACTTATGCATGAGGAAGACAACTCAAACTTCATGCAAATAGGTGAGTGGCATGAAAGTAGGTGAATGGAAGGGAAGTAGGTGGTGGAAAAGCATGGGGCAGACACTCCAAAAGTTTCTAAAGAAGAAGGTGTCATGCGTTGGAAGCCTTAAGAAATGAGAAGAATCAGTTCCTAAGCCCTATAAATACCACCACAAGTCTTCTTTTTGGTTCATAACCCAAATCCTCTTCAAATAACGTTAGGAAGAGTGTTAGCGGGTAGATTCGAAGGAAGCTGTGTGTTGATCAAGAAGGGCATGCATTGGTAGCAAGACCATGCATTGATCAAGAGGTTCTAAGAGAAGAAGATGCTATCAGACAATGGGGTCCTGAAGTAGCATCAACTTGGGACGAGAAGTTCTCCCAGACTACTCGTGCGTTTTGAGTGTTTCCAAAGTTTTCAGGTAAGGGCTATTGGAGAAGAAGCTCAAAGGAATCAGGCTGGAGAGTGAGGAAAAGACAGAAGGGTTGAGCTCTCAGGTAAGCTTAGGTCAGTCTTGATGATTTGAGGATTCCGGCCAAACCATGAGAATTTCTGAGCAAAGATTTTAAGGTAAGCTTCCTGATACATTTTAGAATATATTTATAGAAGAAAGTGTCTCAAAATAAGGCTTAGAATGACGAGTAATCTAAGCATGAAGTTGAATCTGGAATTTAGGATTCAAAAGGGAGCCCAAGGAAACCAAGGAACTTCTAGAGAAAAAGGTTCCTACCTAACCATGGTGAATGGTAATTTCCTTTAAGTCTTAAGCATATCTTATAAAGTATATGTATATGCTTATGTTGTGAATGAGTAATTAGCATGAGAATGAGAATATATGAACGGGATGGTCACGCGGTCAATAGACCTAGTTCCTGAGTTGGGAGTAGAACCTCACGGGATGGTGTAGGGACCGAGAGGTCTAGTTTCTGAGCCTGTGAGAGGAACCTTGTATGGGATGGTCAGAGGGCCGACAGGCCTAGCTTCTGAGCCCATAAGCGAGGATCTATTGCACATAGAAAACATAGGAAATGCAAGAGAGTAAACGTTTATGACTTGTATCAGTTTAACTATCTACCGTGTGTGTAGGTAGAGTTTGAGAATAGACTCATTATGAGTAGTATCAGTTTAACTAGCTACCGTGCATATAGATAGAGTTTAGAATAGACTCATTCAAGGCTAAGGTTTGAATGTTAACCTCGTAGTTGTGATATGCTTGTTATTTTATGAGTTGAAATAGACTTTAGAAGTTGTTTACCACTCACTGAACTTCTTGAAGCTCATTCTTTTCTTTCATGTTTTTCTTCCCAGGTAGCGAAAGGTGAGAAGTTACAGGATGCTGCTAAGGTCGAGGTTTGCCACAGCCACAACCACACTTCCGATTCTAAGAGTTGTATTGTAAACTTTGTAGTTAAGCTTGAGAGTTGTATAAACGTTATACTGTTTGTAGTAAAATGAGCTCAAACAGTTGTTTGTTTATATCCTTGACTTAAAGTATTACGAGTGTAAAGAGGTTCAAATGGGCAGTATGTATCACAAAAAGGTGGTATCTGTGGTCCTTAATGCCTCCCCTCAAGCTCAGGAGGCGGGCTCGGGGGCGGGGTGTGACACAACACATGTGTCTGAGGCTAATCTTAAGAAATTGGAACCATGTTCGAGACTGTTCCTATTTGTAGGCTACCCCAAAGGGACACAAGGGGGTTACTTTTATGATCCTAAGGAAAACAAGGTATTTGTGTCGATAAACGCTACCTTCCTTGAGGAGAGGATCATATAAGAGAGCACAGTCCGAGAAGTAAAATAGTATTGAGTGAACTTTCCAAAGACACTATTGAAACTTCAACAAGAGTTGTTGAAGAGCCTGCTACATCAAGAAGAGTTGTTGATGGATGTTCATCTAGTAGTTCAAATCTACCTCAAGAGTTGAGGGAAACTCAACGTAGTAGGAGGGTTGCGAACCCACCTGTTCGCTATAGGGGTTTAACTAAAATCCTGGCTATGGTAGCCGATGGCGAGATTGAGGATCCGTTGTCTTATAAGAAGGCAATAGAGTATGTTCACAGAGATGAATGGGTCAAAGCCATGGATCTCGGACGAATCTATATACTTCAACTCAATATGGAATCTTGTAGATCAACCTGATAGGGTTAAACCCATAGGTTGCAAATGGATCTACAAGAGGAAACGAGGTGCTGAAGGGAAGATGCAAACCTTCAAGGCTAGACTTGTGGCAAAGGGTTATACCCAGGTGGAGGGAGTTGCCTATGAGGAGACTTTCTCACTTGTTGCCATGCTTAAGTCTATCCGCATCCTCCTGTCCATTGCCTCATATTATGAGTATGAGATATGGCAAATGGATGTCAAGACTGCCTTTCTGAATGGTAATCTTGAGGAGACTATTTATATGGTGCAACCCAAGGGATTCATAGCCCAAGGTTAGGAACAAAAGGTTTGCAAATTGAATCGGTCCATTTATGGACTGAAACAGACGTCTCGATCTTGGAACATAAGGTTTGATGCTGCGATCAAATCTTACGGTTTTGACTAAAACGTTGATGAGCCTTGTGTCTACAAGAAAATCATCAACAGTTTAGTAGTTTTCCTAGTATTATATGTAGATGATATCCTACTCATTGGGAATGATGTAGGCTTACTAACTTCAGTTAAGAACTGACTAGCGACCCAATTCGAAATGAAAGATTTGGGAGAGGCTCAGTTTGTTCATGGGATTTAGATCTTTCGGGATCAAAGGAACAAAATGTTAGCACTATCTCAAGCATCGTACATTGACAAGATGTTGATCAAGTACTCGATGAAGAACTCCAAAAGGGGCCTTTTGCCTTTTCGTCATGGAGTTACATTGTCTAAGAAGCATTGTCTTAAGACACCTCAAGAAGTTGAGGAAATGAGACGGGTCCCCTATGCATCTGCTGTTGGCAATTTAATGTACGCGATGTTGTGTACTAGACCTGACATCTGCTACGCAGTGGGGATAGTTAGTAAATATCAGTCTAATCCAGGAAAAGGTCACTGGACTACCGTTAAGAACATGCTCAAGTATTTTCAGAGAACGAGGGACTACATACTTGTGTATGGTTCCAAGGATTTGATCCTTACAGGATACACAGACTCTGATTTCCAGACTGATTCCATACTGATAAGGATTCTTGGAAATCCACTTCAGGATCAATGTTCACACTTAACGGAGGAGCTGTAGTATGGCGAATCACTAAACAGAGGTGCATCGCTGACTCCACTATGGAGGCCAAGTATGTAGCGACTTGTGAAGTTGCTAAGGAGGCTATTTGGCTCAGGAAGTTCCTGACTGATCTAGAAGTTGTTCCAGATATGTTTAGGAACATCACCCTTTTTTGTGATAATAGTGGTGCTGTGGCGAATTCCAGAGAGCTTAGGAGTCACAAGCGCGACAAGCATATCGAGCGAAAATACCATCTCATAAGAGAGATTATGCATCGAGGGGACATGATTGTCACGAAGATAGCTTTGGAACACAATGTTGCTGATTCATTTACAAAGGCTCTCACGACTAAAGTGTTTGAAGGTCACCTTCAAAGCATGGGTCTATGGGACCGTCTGCGGCTGGACTAGGGTAGGTGGGAGTGTTGTTGTACTCGGTCTTTGTGCCCTAGTTTATTGATTTGTACTTGTATTTTTCTTATACACCCCACTAGCTTTAGGACAAGTGGGAGATTGTTGGGGTTGATGCCCTAAATCTTGTAGGGTTTAGTAGTTTGTAAACACCTGTATGAACAAACATTTGGTGATGTAATAATATGAGATATTCTTCACTACAATCTTTGAAATATGAGATACTTTAGTTGCATTAACCACAAACCAATAAACTAAGATCCCTGGTTATCGTTATAACTTAAGCATGTATGTGATGACATACAAGTGGATCGTGCTTTAGGTGATAACGTAAATGATCTGTAGTATGTGGATAAATGAGGGGAACCTTATCCTGTTGACACTACGAGTGTGGCCCGCTTTGTTGATGTTACAAGTGTTGTAAACTGCTACAAATGATTTGATCCTGACCATTCATGTATTAGACATGCGGGCGAGGATGCTCCATACAAAAGAGTTTGTATAAGATCGAACAACGAAATGATTAGTCTCGTTATATAACATCGTTTATGACAGAGATTTTCATTTCACTAGGATGACCATAGGTAACATGACCTTAATCCTGAGTGAGTTAGGAATTCTTGCCTATGAGGGCGGTCCTTTGATTTATATGGGTGCAAGTGTCCAGATCGCCAACTCAAACCTACCACTTTGGGGATTCGTCTGATTGGAGATCTGGGAACTCAACTACACAAGACAAAACATATCTGTAGTGCAAAAAGTGCAATTGTCGATCTTTAGTGGAATGTCCAGTAGTTAACGGATGGTGGATATCTAGTTATTCACGTACTGTTGGAGCTTTAAGCTGTAAGTTCATAAGATTCCCTTCATAGCTCAATGGATTCATGTTGAGAATCAATTTTTAGGTTAGTTTGAAGTGTTCAAATTAACAAGAGGAAAAGTTGATTATATATGATATAATTAAATTGCATCAAATATATGAGATATAATTGACTTAATGTATTAGATACATTAAATAGAGAAATTATTATTAAATGCTAGAAGGGAGAAAAAGAACTATGGTTTATATATTACATGAGATGTGATATTAAAACTATAGGTTATGAATATATTATTTATATTTGTAATAAAATCAATTATGGGATAACTGGTTATAGTTTTTTCTCCCAATAACCAACTTAGCGGGAAGTTGTGATAAGTTATGGTAACTGATGGATAAAATGAAAATCGTTTTCATTTTTACACAAGGCGATCATTAAGCGATTGAGAATCGTACAATCAAAAGAAATAACTATACGATAGCTTGAGAGCATACATGATCGTGCAACGAGTTTCTTATACGATAGTCACTTGTTCTCTAAACGATCGAGTGCATAGTCTATACAATAGACTGTAGTCATCTCCCACTTACTCGATTGTCTATACAATCTGTCCAATTCCTCCTACCCTCTACGAAATCCTACAAAGTCTATAACTCTTGGATTCTCACACTGAGAATACCAAGGTAGTCTTCTGGTGGTGTCTGCTTCCTGTTCAAGGGTGAAGTGAGATTTGTACTTGTTCGAGGAAGATTGCTGAGGCGTGACATTCGTGTTGGTGAACGATCGTGCAGTAAGATTGAGGGAACAAAAAGAGTAGTTCTTCAAGGGTAAGTTCTCTTGATTCGTAGTATTTTCTATTTGAAGCATGTTGTAGTTTAGAGTGTATGCATAACTATTACTATTTGATTGTAAATGTGTATGTTCTGTTACAATGGGGTTTGAAATGATCTCGCTTCTGCTCACAGGTCTCTTTGATTAGAGTTCCTTCATCGCCATCTCCGCAAATCGGTTCGCTGCTGTGAAGTACCTTTTAGACCATCCTTCAATAGCTGTTCCATTGTCAAAATCCTCTAGATCTTGTCGTGATATTTATTTTTAGGTTTAAGTAAGGTTTTAGTGATTTTGTTCAGTGCTTATGTTTTTTTTTTAAGTATCTTGAATACCAAACCAATAATAGGCCTAATTAGTGTTTAATCATAATATTGGAGGTTGGAATTGAAATTTGGATTGGTTAGAGCCGTTATTGGGTGAGATTAAGATTTTATCGGCAAGTTTTTGGTAAGCTTTAAGGTTTCAAAACCCTTTTGTTTTGGTTAATGTTGCTGTAATTTGGACTTGGAACCTTAATAATAGTTTATATTTAGGTTGGATTTTGTTTGCAAAGTATGAGAGTGAGTTTAGATTAAACTTTAACTTATGGGTGAGTTATTTGAAGAATTTTAGAATGATTTTATGTTTTGGAAGTAAGCACTAAAGTTTGAATTTAAGCAAATTGGTGGTTAAAGATAGAATTTTTTCCTTGTCCTAGGCTCTAACTTGAAGTTTTGGAAAAACTAGGAGGATTTCTTTACTTGGCTAAATTTTAATATTTGGACCTGCAACTTGAGGTAAGTGATTTTCTACTGAAATAGCCTCGAGTTGGACACTCAAGTCAAATAAAAATGTTAACTAGATGGTATCATAAAAGCACGTTAATGATTGATTGAATGATTTGCTAAGCTACGTAATTTAAAGCTGCATCATAAGTATGTTGGAAAGCCATGGACTATGATATTATGTTTAAGCCTGTCTGATTGTTGTGTACATGCTAGACTAAGGGAGTGTGTGTTAACTCTCTTATTGGGCTATGTATACTTATGATTGTGAACCGCAAGATTCAACATTTGATTTATGTTCCTACGGAGACTACCTATGCCATGTTTTGTGATCCTTCAGGACCACTACTTATGCTATGTTTTGTGGACCTTCAAGTTCACTATTTTATACCTATGCATCATGCTATGTTATGATATGATATGTACTTTATGCCATTGTTAGAATGAGTTTAACAAATTACCTAAATGGCTTCAGTAGAGGTCACTTACTGAGTATTTTTATATTCAACATTTCTTTTATTATGTTTTTCAAGTAAGGAGGAACATATCAGTGAGTGACAAGAGGGACCCGTGACTGTGCTATATGGGATAAGAGATAAACCGCTTCCGCTCAGTTTATGTTTTCAAATTGTTTTAATATTTTGATTTAGAACTTGATGTTAGATTGCAGAGTTTGTCTATTTGAATGTTAATTTTTTCTTCATTGTTTTAGAGGCCCCGAACAAAAGTTTTGCTTTTTGGTTTATTTATTAATTTTATAGTTTATTTTGCAAAACTATCTTTATTATTTTAATAGATTTTCTTTTTCCTCGATGATCAAAATGTTTGGGTTTTAAAAGTGTATCTATGAGTAATGACCCATGTTAGAGATCTTGAAAGGTCGGATCGTTACAAGTTCCCAAACATTCCAAAGCAAAACAAGATGAAATTTGTCATTCATTCAATAATCATTCAAAAAGAGATATTATTAATTGACCATTCAAAAAAATTGTTGGAAAAGACCTCATCCCTATGAGAGAATTTATTTAATAATCCAATAGAGGAGGATTAGGAAAAAAAATAATTCAAGATACAAGGATTGAAAAATAAAGTAGAACTTCATCTTTTAAAGAGATAAAGATGTGTAGAGAGTTAATACATCTCTAATTAGTTTTGTGACCACTGTAAATTTCTGAATAGTTTTGGCAACTATAATATTAAAAAAATCCAAAAAGGTAGGAAGAGTAAACATAAAGGTTGAAAACACCAACTCCATTTATAATTTTAGTCAATGAATTTGTTTATTAATGTAAAAGAGTTTCAATTACATTTTTAAATTGTAAATTAGAGTTATAAATTAATTTCTATAATGAAAACCTTAATTTAAATGTTTATTGGTACATTTAGTTATCTTTAGCATTATGTCAACTCAACTTAAATTAATCCAATGAACAAATAAGACACCTTGAATTTGGTTTCATTTTATTGCATTTGTTTTTTCTTTTTTACAAATTTTCTAATTAATTTGTCAATGATATATATATATATATATATATATATATATATAATATTTCGTGTTGAAAGGGTACTTTATCTATCTCATATATATTAAAAAAAAGAACTAAGTTCTAAAAAATTGTTTAAAAAATATTGTCAACATATTAATATAATTTTTAACGGCAGCTGGCACTAGGTATTTAACTCAAAAATCTTAAAAAAAAAAAGAAAAAAGAAAAAAGAAAAAAAGAAAAAAAGAAAAAAAGAAAAGTATTTAACTAAAAAATGGTCATATATTGAGAAAAAATGATTTTTTTAAAGTGGGACGGTTTTCAAATATAAAAATGAACCAACATATTTACAAATATAACAAATATTACTATTCATTAATAATAGACACTAATAAACTATTAATGTCTATTAGTGTCTATCACTGATTGACTATAATATTTTGTTATATTTAAAAATATTTTTAGCAATTTGACATTTAAATTAATTTTTGTTTCTTAAAAACATCAGAAAGGAAAGAATTGATATTCCACAATGAAATAAAGAGATTGACTTTTTGTGTTCAAACAATTAATTTTTTTTTTAAAAAAAACTAAAAATGTATTTGCCAAAATGGAATTGGGCAACACACAGGGGGATAATTTTTGTAGGCGTTGAGTAATTGAGTTAATGCATTGACATTTGAAACAAATTATATAATTATGTCTTAATATTATTATAACAGCCTCTTATTGCATCATCCACTTATTAATTTAGGAGAAATTTTCATATTTCTTTTGAGTTTAGCTTTTGATTTGATATCTAAATTTCAAAAGCTTTTATCTTTGAGTTTTTAGTTTAGTTTTAATTTGGTCATAAATTAATCTTTTGGCATTAATTTTTAGTTAACTAATTTAAAACAATTATGATGTTGAATTAATTAACTAATTTAATAATGACAAAAAATAAGGATAATTGTTTTAAATGGTAAAATTGTAAAAAATATTTTTAAGTATAATAACATGTCATTGTCTATCAATGAGAGATCGCGATAGACCGTAATCGACTTCTATCACTGACATTGATAGATGTCGATGGATCACGATAGATGTCTATTGCGATTTATCATAGATAGACAATGACATTGTACTATATTTATAAATAAATTGACTCATTTTTCTTTATTTGAAAAAGCCCTAAAATTAGTGGTTAATTTCAGCACTATATTTTTCTTTTTAAATGACAAAAATAGGATAGTGACAATTTTTTTTTATAATGAACTTAAAAAAAGATTTTAATTTATGGTTGAAGTGTAAACTATCGACAAAAATGGGATGATTTGGATTCAGAAGCAATTGTGTACCTAATACATGATTTTCATGATCCAATTCACCCACCACATAGACGGCTAGCTGTACAAGATTCATATACATAGTACACTGGTAGGGGCAAACTCGTGTGCGGGTTTTTTTTTTTTTTTTTTTTCATGTTAATGTTGCTTAAGAATTGTACTTTACTTTACGTTTTTATGTTTATAAAATATAAAACACGTAATTTACCACATAATATGAAAATGATTAACAAAATTATGTTAAAACGAAAAATCATATAAAGTTAAAAAAGTCTAAATTACAAGTCAACATAAATTCATGTGCTACACGGTGGTTGTCTTTTCCCATGCCACCCACGACAAGATATAAACACTTTAAAGTATTGTTGATGATGAATTACATAATCAATACCTTGTTTGGTGATAACAGACAAAAATTCATTGTGCGCAAAATACTCTTATTGATGACCAAAACTTGTTGTGTTGTTAACTATGTGAGAGATTCTTGGCCAATGTGTTCCTCTGGAATATTCTTAGCTTGTTGTCGTTGGCATCTATGATGAATAGGTCTTCTATTAGTGGCAACAACAATAAGTCTTCATATCTGCTCAACGATATCTTCTACATTAACCACACATTGGCCACACATTGAATCTAATTGCGGTAAATTATGTGTATATATTGAACAAAATTATTCTGCATCAAAAAAGAGATTAATATAAAATAATATTCATAAAATGTAATTTAAAAAAATATATAATAAAATTCTTATCATGCAATAATAATAAGTCGTCATACGTAATATATCTTTTCAAAATTGAGTCGTATAAGGGTAAATAGTCATATGATGTAATTGACCCATCCACTATATCTCCATGGATCACGACGTGCATACCGCAACGATATGTAGTTTATGTGAAGTCATTGTCAGTCTTGGTTGTGCTTACCTCTTAAGTCATTTTGATGTAGTTGGAGGTTTGTATATACAATGAGGGCACCGTTTGTCGCAATCCAAATTGCTTTAACGTCTGATTTGAGTGATGCCACTCTATGATACAAAAGCATATAAGAAGGCTCATTGTCAATCAAATCTTTGGACCATTATGACCATAATTAGGCAATATTGTCATAGTCTCTAGTGTGTGTATGGCATGTAGATGATCTGAAATTATTGTAAATGAATAATTAGAACAAAAAAATATGTAATATTTTATTTTTATATTAAAGATATATGCTCTTACTTAATTGTGCATTAGTTGGAAAGGAGAATCTTTTGAGAGGAAGAAATTTGTGGAAAAAAATATTGTATTAAGAGTAGAGTGCTTGTTTTGTTTCTAACCAAAGGAGAAGAAGAAGAACTCTCAAAACTACTCTCAATCCCACGATTAAAATTGAGAGAAATAAGGGAAGGGAGTTAAACATAACTCATTCCCTTGATTTAATTCAAAACTTAAATAATAATAAATGAAAAAAAATATTTTTTAATTTCATTAATATATATTTGATAATAACTAATTTACTACATATAACATATATCAAACTATATATTATATCTAATACAACATATAACCTATAGGTTATATTATATCATATATAATATAACCTATAGTTTAATATTCTCCCAATTAACATATTGTATTTAATATGAATCAAATTCATATTAAACTTAACCTTTAGTATTTGTATTAATCATATTCATTTAATTAATATTTGAATCATATTCAAATATTTATTTTCTCTCAAATAAAACTTTATATTATAATGTATCGAATACATTATATTAATTATATCATATATATAATTAATTTTCTCAATTAATTTGAACAATTCATATTAATCTAAAATTATTTCGATTCTTAATAATCCTAGTTGAGATATGAAGGGGACCTTATGGACCTATAGATTGAAGGTCTAGTGGTACTCGATTAGTTTTAATTAAATTAACCAATTTCCATTAACTGTCGACACTCCACTAAAGATTGACAACTGCACTCTTCTCACTACGGATATATTTTTGTATCCATTGGATATAACCAATCAATGGTGCGTTGACTCTTCACAAATTGCTCATAAGTATAGTTGGGCCAAAATTATCATTTTGGCCTTGTAGTTACATCTAACTCTTAAGTACCCTCATCTCTTTAATGGACAATAAGTCATATTCCAACTATGACCAAATCTCTCTTGAGCCAAGAAAGAGTGTGGTGCACATTGTTCAAGCCCCAGAATTAGTTTTAAGGAAGCAATTTCTCTACTTGATCTAACTATAAAGGAGTGAATTCCTTCTTGTGAAACTGCATTCCCAGTGCCCAATCAAATGAGTCCAAAAAATGGTAGACATATTGAGTCAGCGAAATTGACCATTCTCACCTATGCATATCAAAGGACCGCTTCATGGAGAGAAGTTCACAACTCACATAGGATTCAGGTCCAGTCACCTATGGTCATCCTGGTGAAATGTAAGTCTCTTCTATCAATGGTGTTATATAGCGAGACTATTCATTTCGTGTTTCAGTCTTATACAAACTCTTTGCATAAAACACCCTCGCTCACACGTCTCCACATGAATAATTAGGATCAGATCACTTGTAGTACTTTACACAATTATAACAACCACAAAATGGGTCGTGTTCGTAGTGCCACCAGGATAAGTTACCCAACCTTATCCATCTACTACTGACCATTTAGGTTATCCTTTAAACAATGATCCACTTATATGTCTCCGCATACATGTTTAAGTTATAGAAGATAACATTGGATCTTAGTTTATTGGTTTTGTGGGCTAATGCTACTAAATTCAAATAAAATACCTCTAATTTTATTAGATAAATAAATTGTTTGTACATTACAATTATAAACTACAGGACCCACGAGATTTAGGACATCAATCCCAACAATCTTCTCATTGTTAACTAAAGCTAGAATACTTCTACGTCTATAAAAATTAAGCATATAATGGGTTATATATTCTCGAAATGCAGATAGAAATCATGATCAACTAGATGTACTCTCTTCTTCAATAATAGCAAAAGAAAGGAAAAATATATGCACATTTGAGTTAATAGATTAGGTTGTCAACAATTTCCCTTGTACTTGCCACAGAGATGAGTCCCGTTATTTGAATCAATGGCCTACAATATTTGAAACCTTCTATTGCAAGGCTAAATGACTAGAAAACTCCACTAAAAAAATAGTTAGTGCACAACATCATTCAACCAATATAGAAGCTATGCGTATGAGTTCTTCTAATCACCAAAAACTTTGCTTGTCACACGCGTCTATAATTGACATTCTATTTGCAACCGTACTTCCACTGTTTGCATTTCACATGTCATGGTTCGATTCTACCATTGATATTTTTATGTCACACTATATTTTTTTCGGCCATTTGTCGTACACGTTTATTAGGTACATGATTATTATGTGTATTAGGTACATGATTATTATCTTGCAATGTGGCAAAAGGTGGAACATGACAGCCATGTGGAGTGTAAGTCCTAGATCAAGTACACGATTCAGGGTAGGGTAAACAGCATACCTAATTCAGGGTAAACCGGTACACATTTTTCCTAATCGTGTACCCAGTCCACGATTATACAAACTCTATTTTTTTTTTCTATCCCCTCAATCCTATTTTGTCATTACTTATTAAAATAACATTATTTAAAAAATATTCTAAAATAAGTGATAACTAATGAGCATGGGTGAAAACTTATACTCGAGCTTATTTAAAAACTATACTAAAAACTATAGACCAGATATTTTTCGTATTAATTAATTTATGAATCTCATTCATCCTTTAATGTATTTCATTTCATAAATGTCATAATGTAAAGCATTGATAAAACTAATAAAGAATGAGTTTCCAGAAGAATTTCCGAATTAAAATTCAATCACAAGAAACAACTCTCCTTGATTTTTACACAAAAGGAATTGGAAATTGAACCATCAGCAATTTCCAAAGTCAAAAACAATTAATCAACAGAAATCACTGCAAGAAATAATAGAGGCAGGAAGGATTATCAGGAACGACGAAGCAGAGGTTGGTGTTATTCTTCTTCTCATGGCGATTCTTGATGTTGAAGAAGAAGCATCTACAGAGCGGACAAGTGAAGCGATTCCTCTCCAGCCATTTCTCGATGCAATTGAAATGATAAACATGCTTACAGTCCGGCAATTCGTACACGGAATCTTCTCTCGCGAACTCCATCAAACATATTGAGCAAATCTCCTCTTCCTTCGGTCGATCATCATCGTTCCTCTGCAATTCTTCGTAGGTTCTCACGAGCAGAGTTCCGGCGTCGGAGTTGTCAAATTCTGGCAGGGATCCGCGGCGGAAAAGAGTGGCGACGGCGAGAATGGCTTGGTTGAGGTAAAAGAGGAGGATCCGGAGGAATCGTACGGGCGAATTGAGGAAAATGAAACCTAACATGGCGATTGGTTGATTGAAGTTTGAAGAAGAGCGGGGTTTAAATAGAAGATTGAAGGGATTGGATTTGGGCATTAAAGAATTGGGAGTTGAAGGAGTCTTCACTTTTGGGGAAGAAGAAGTTTGTTGAGCAAGAGAGTAAGTAAATCTTGCTTATTTTATTCATATATGAGAATGCCTTTATATTGGCAAAGAGGAAAGGAAATACACGTGGAAGCAAGATAAACAAATTAACAACTTTTCAATAGACTTTTTAACCAAGTCTAATACTCCGCCTCAAAATAGAAGGGATACATCAATGACTCCCATCTTGGACATTAAGGAAAAAAGAAGAAGCTGGTAAAGCCTTGGTAAAGACGTCGGCTAACTGCAAATGTGACCGAATTTGAAGAAGGTTGACAGTGCCACGAACAATATGGTCATGAATAAAGTGAAAATCGATTTCTATGTATTTTTTCTGTTCATGTAACACTGGATTTTCTGCAATATGGACAGCAACTCAATCACAGTATATCAATAAGGATGAGTGGTAGAAACTGAAAGATCCATGAGAAGTTGACTAATCCACAATAATTCACTTGTTGTAGTTGTCAATGCTCGATATTCAACCTCCATAGAAGATCTTGAATTAGTGGATTGCTTTTTAGTCTTTCAACTTATGAGAGATTGTCCCAAGAATATACAGAAACCAGAAACGAACTTCCTTGAGTCAGGGCAGGATCCCCAATTAGCGTCAGAATAAGCTTTCAATTGAAAAGAAGGAACAGGTTGTAAAAGGATGCCTTGTCCCGGAGAAGCCTTCAAATATCTGAGTAATGATAAAGTAGCATCAAGATGAGGCTTTCTTGGCTAAGCAACGAACTGACTGAGCTTATGGACAACAAAGGATATGTCAAGACGAGATATAGTCAAGTATAATAAACGTCCAATAAATCTTTGATACACTGTGGCATCAGATAGGAGAGTACCAGCCTCTGAACTGAGCATTAAATTTGGATCAAAGGGCAATGTAGCTGGTTTACAAACAAGAAGACCATTATCGTCCAGAAATTGTAGAACATAATTGCATTGTGATAAAACAATACCTTTTGAAGATCTTGTTACTTCCAGACTTAAGAAATACTGAAGAGGGCTCAAATCTTTTAATTTGAAGGTACTGTGAAGGTGGTCTTTCAACTGATTCAACATTGATAATGAAGCACCGGTAATTATTATGTCATCCACATACACTAGTAAGGCTATAAAAAAGTCTCCAAAGCCTCGAATGAACAATGAGTAATTTGATTTAGACTGAGAAAATCAAAGCAAATGAGAGCCTTTGAAAATTTGTCAAACCATTGCCTAGAGGCTTGTTTCAACCTTTCAACCCATAAATAAACTTGTGTAAATGATAAACTAAATGCTCCCCTGGTTGTGAACAACATTGTGTTCCTAATGGCAAGTCCATATATACTTCTTCAACTAAATCTCCATGTAAAAAAGCATTATTGATATCTAGCTGAACCAAGGGCCAATTTTTGGAGATTGCAAGAGTGAGGAGAACCTTGACACTTACAAGTTTGGCAATAGGGGAAAAGGTTTCGATGTAATCAAGTCCCTCTTGCTATGTATACCCCTTCGCCACTAAACGAGCCTTGTATTGGTCAATGCTTCCATCTGCTTTATACTTGACTTTATATATCCATTTGTATCGAATTGAGTGTTGCCAAGCAAGTAAAGAAACTATAGACCAAGTCTTATTAGTCTCCACAACAAAAAGTTCATTTTTTATGGTTCAATGTACATGAGGAACTGCTTGATGGTAAAATGTTGGTTCATAAGTAGAAGAAACATCCAGCACAAAATGTCTATAGGAGGAGTGCAACGTATCATAGTATAGGACATTTTGCAGTGAAAATTTTACAGATGTTTGTGTAGGTTGTTTATGTAACAGTAGGTTACAGTGATGACCACGAAGATATGAAGGCTGTTTGGTTGTTCTTGTAGAGTGTCTAGGATTGGGGGGGGGGGGGGGGGGGGGGGGGGGGGGGGGGGGGGGAGGGCTGCTTATTTAGACTATCATTATTGGGAGAATTAGAGAGATGCTGATGATCCTCATTGGTAGAATCATTTGTAGAACCATTATAATTAGCAGTAGGATAATCACCAACTACATCATTCACATCAGGATGATTACGAACTGCATCATTCACCTCAGGATGATCACCAACTACATCATTCACCTTAGGTACAATATCATTAGATGATGGAGTGATGATGTGATCGGAAGAACTCCTTGAGAAATTAAAAGGTACTGGTAAAAGCAAGTTAGGAAAAGAGTCAATAACTTCCTCTTGAGAACTGATCTGATGGAAAGGAAAGATGTTTTCATTAAAAAAAATGTCTCTAGATATAAAGAATTTCTTATTTTCAATATCATATAGGCGATAGCCTTTGACTCCTGTAGGATATCCCAAAAAGACAGATACAACGACTCTTGGATGAAACTTTTTGATTTGTGGGAAGATAAAGTAGAGGCAAAACATAGACAACCAAATGCGCGAAGTGAATGATAATCAGCATTTTTACCATTTAATCGATAAAAAGGAGTTTGCCAAGATAGAATGTTGATGGAATTCTATTAATCAAGTATGATGCAGTAGTATACATTCTCCCCAGAAGGCAATAGGCAATCTAGGCTGAAACATTTAACAAATGTTGGTATTTTATCTCAACTACTAAGTTTTGTTCAGGTCTTTCAACACATGAAAATTGATGTAGAATACCTTTGGAGGCAAAGAATTCAGTGAAAGCTAACTCTGGTGCATTATCAGACCGGAGAACCTTAATAGACTGACCATATTGAGTTTCAATTAGTTGGAAAAATCAAGGAACAATGGTAAGAGCATCCGATTTTCTTTTCATGAGAAATACCCAAGTATATCGTGAAAAATCATCAATTATTGTTAAAAAGTATTGATATCCAACATGAGTAGGTTCATGAGAAGGCCCACAAACATCACAATGTATAATGTCAACTATGTGATCAACAATTTTATTATTACTTTGAAAAGACAGACGTCTTTGTTTTGCTAATGGACATTTTAAACATTTATGACAAGGACTATCCAAATCAACATGTAAAAGACTTTTCAATGAATTAAGATGTTTGTAGAGGGATGTCCAAGACGATTATTCCAAGTAAAATCAGAATGTTTAGCAGTAGATGAACAAGCAATTTATGTGGATACTATAGAATTCAAAACAGAGAGATTCAGTGACTTATCAGTCTTAGTTTGTAGTACATATAACCCTTGCCATATGTTAGTCTTGCCAATCATCTTCAAAGAGGACTTGTCCTAAATTTCACAATAATCATCACAAATTTTAACTGAACTTATGGAAATCAGATTGAAATGAAATGTTGGTATGTATAATACATTCTTCAATACAATCTCTTCTCTGTACTAACTTGTACATCTCCAATAAATACAACATAAATCTGAGACTGATTTGGTAAAGAAATTAAACAAAAACTTCTTTAATAGGATGTGAGGCAGTAAATAATGCTTTATTATAGCAAATGTGAGTAGAAGTACTAGAGTCAATAATCCATTGGTTAGAAGAAAGATCAGTAATGGAACAAATACTTGCTATGTAAGCATTAGTATTGGACGACTCTAGCATAGTGTTGGATGTCTTGGTCTTGTAGTGGGATTGAAGGATGGCTAATAAGCCTTGGCATTGCTCAACAGTAAGAGATGACATAGAATCAACATGTTCTGTCTTTGTTGGTGCATCAGGAAACTTATAAAGTTTGTGACCAGGAGGATATCCATGGAACTTGTAGCATCGATCCACAGTATGCCCTTGAAAGTTACAATGGGTGCAAACTGGTTTCTCTTTCTTTTTGTGCTGATTATTGTTGCGAAAATTATTTGAATTATTTTGTGATGAAGTGAAAGAGGAGTTATTTTTCACAAGAAGGGCAACAACAGATGTTATTGATGGTATGTTGAGACTAGGAGATGAGTAAAGTGCTTTCTGATCAACTTCTTATACGATCAAAGAAAAGGCACGACTGATAGTAGGTTCTAACTCCATCAACAACAATTGAGATCGAATTGGAGTAGAGGTTTCATTTAATCCCATGAGAAACGTCATAATATATTCTGTTTGGAAATAAATTTGTAAATTCTTAACTATTCCACAAGTGCATTTATCGTAAGAACAAGAAGGTCGACATGAAACCAATTCGTTCCGCAGTGTCTTCAACTTTTCATAATACATAGTAACAGAGTCTTGGTTTTGAGCTAGATTCGATAGTTCACGCTTGATTTGAAAAGCAGAGATCGATTCTTGTGCTGGTATCTATCTTGAAGGTCAGACCAGATTTCTTATGCAGAGTCAGAAAATTGATACTTGCTGAGATTTCTTTAGAAAGCGAAATAAGAATCCAAGCGGTAACAACTTCATTACATATGATCCAAGAACTGAACAACTCACCAGAAGGACGAGGAATTTCTCCATTGATGAACCCGAGTTTGTTCTTGACAGTGAGTCCTATTCTTGACTCCATGAATTGTAATTCGATTCTGTAAGGAGATTGGAAACGAAAATAAGACTAGTATTGTATGAGGAATGAAGGTAATACAGATTATTGTACTATTCAAGAATGGAAGAATTTGTAGCTCGAGGATTTTCCATGGAGTTGTTCAAGTTTGAAGTTTATGAAGAAATAAGTTTTTCAATTCCCGTCATAATGAAGATGGAGGGAAAATTTTTTTGGAGGGAAAGTTCTTTTATTTCATTTATGCTATTATACCATGTTGACTTATTTTATTCATATATCAGAATGCCTTTATATTGGCAAAAAGGAAAGGAAATACATGTAGAAGCAAGATAAACAAATTAGCAACTTTACAACAGACTTTTTAACCAACTAAGTCCAATAAAGTTTTAGTTATTAAAGAAAAAGGAATTCTTCACTTGTATCTGAATTTTCGAGCATGGGAAGCTAGCTAACTCAAATGGAGTTACTCTTGTGGTTGACTAAAAAGGAAGCTTTGAATAGAATCACATAATTCATGGATCTCGCATTCTCAATGCTAAGATATTTTAAAGGATAAGAGAAAATGATTTGGCTTAGAAAGTGTTATGCCAGCTTCAGGAGCTTTAGAAATTTCCTAAAATACGATAATGGTCTTTGGAAGTTCAACGAAATCCATGAAGAAAATGATTTTCCTAACAAGTATAACATCACAATTTGAGTCAAGAGTAACAATGGCTACGACTCCCACTTCATTATTCAGGGTTGTCGCATCAAAATTCATTATAAAAGATCCAAAGATTCAACAAAACTTCATCGTCGACAAGATAGGATATGAATTGGAAGATGTGTGATCATGAAAAAAACTAAAATAAGAAAAAATATTAAGACTAAGAGATCAAGGAGACCATTTATGTTTACTTTCCCTTATAGTACCACATGATATGGATACTAGATTTAGGAGCAAAATGAAATAGAGCAACACTCACAAATAATGATGCAACGACTAGCCAATATATTGCAAGTTGGAAGAGAGTTGAGACAAGCATGTCACACAAAGATTTTCATCTTTTGAGGAATAGTTAGAACTCACAACAATTTCCAAAAGTACTTTTTCATGTCATGACTTGGAAAACGAGTTTCTTGAATCGAAGACTAAGCCAACTTATATTCACTCTCGATAGAATTGATGTCCTTTTTTTTAAAAAAAAAAAAATTAAAAACAATGAAGATGAATTTAATTAAGAATTCAGTAAGAAAGAATGAAAATTATAATAAAAAAGTTATAAGAAAATGAGTATAAATTTCAAAAACCAAAAACCAAAAATAAAATTATTATCAAAGGACATCTTCATCTTTTATTTTTCTTTTCTAATTCCAATGATCAAGATTCAAATGTGTAATTTTTGGTGTAGATATTTGATATTTAAAAAGTTAAACACATAGCAAACAGTAATTAATAAATGGAAATGGTCCATTGTGATAGGGTATGCCTACACTATTGGAGGAATGATTGAAGTAATGCTGCCAATAGTTGAGGCATTCCATTATAATTTTGTTTTTTTTTTGTTTTTTTTAAGTTTAATAATTACCCATTTACATTGACTTAAACATTTGAATTGGTTACTATAATTTTATCTTAGTCTATCAATTTTAAAGGTTTTGTATTAAATAGTTAATATTGAAAGTTTATCTCTATTTTGTCTTTTAAGTTTTTAAATTGAAAGATTAAAATGTAAAGGTTTGTCTCTAGGTAAATGGTTGATTTCTCTTTGGTTTATAATTCATTATTTAATCGTTTTGAGAATCATTCGAATTTTAGATATTTATTTTTCTTAAATTAAGCTTCTATTTTTTTTTTCTATTTGAAAAGGTTATAGACTTTATTTTTATATATGAAGTTTCTTTGTTTTGTTATCTATTAAGTCAAATTTTGACACAATTTAAAAAGAAAAACAGACTTCATTTATAACAATTTACTTTGTGAAATGATTTAAAAACTATTCTTCATAAGCTTATTTTTTAAAACTCTTACAAAAAGTAGATTACATAATCTAAAAAAAAAAAAAAAAACCCTAAAGTATATAAGCTTAATTTTAAAAAATCATAAATAAAAAATCAAATACAAAATAGTTATCAAACAGAATTATAGTTTTTTTAAAAAAATTATTTCTAAAATTTAGAATTTGGATATGAATTTAAATGTTTCTCTCGGAGCTATGTAAAATTTGTAAAAAAGGTAAAAAATACAATTAAAAAAAATGATCAAATAGTTCATATGAGCTCTTAACAAAACAATTTTGAAACTTGAAAAACTAAACACTATTTAATCTAACTAAACTTGGTCTCAATGTTAGATTTAGACATTTGTTTCAAAACTAGTATCTTGCTCATATGTCAATAAATTTGGTTGGTAGTCCTTGTAATTCCCAAAATTTCATTAGCCCTTGTACTAAAATGCAAATAATATATTGATAATGAAACATATTTAACAAATTGTAGCAATTATATAGACAAGTTTCAACCACCAAAAAAAGACATGAAAACTACTTTTGACTTTTGAGTTAAACTCAAAAGTCAAAGGGGAGAATCTTGTCTGATAATTCCTACTAATATGATGACTAAGCTTGTGAACTTATCCTTCTAATGGTTGGACCAATAGGATCAATAGAATTTCATTTTGTTTTGCCTTTTATGTCCCTCCCATGTGGTGATATTTGGTGGAGAGGAGTAAAGATAGAAATTAAAAAGGAAATTATTTCAAATGGTAAAATCGTTGAAAATATTTATAAAATATAGTAAAATTTGAGAACTATCAATGATAGATGTTGATAGACACTGATAAACTTTTATCAGTATCTATCAATGTCACTAAGTCTATCAGTATTTATCATTGATAGTTCTAAAATTTTGTTATATTTTGTAAATATTTTGAATCATTTTTCTATATTTTAAAAACAACCCAAATCAAAATCTAAGGGTATGATTTTTCTCTTAGTTTGGATATTAGAGAAAATGATTAGAAATGGTATGTATTAATATTTATGATTATGTGAATCCATAATTTTGATAGGCTAAGATGAAAAATATCGTTGACGTATTTTCAAGAAACTCAAAGTTCTTGAGGTATAGACAATTTGTGTTGAAGTTGTTGAGCCCGACAATCAATTTATGTTCAATTTTAGTTTAATCGGATTGGTTAGATGTGATTAAACTGATAAATGGGATTGAGATTGATATCACTAAAGTATCTTTTTTTATTGACGAGATCGTTGGGTGATTCTTCTTTTTCTTTTTTTTTTTTTTTTTTTTTAATTTTAAATTGAGGAATCTAATTGGATGATTTCTTTTCCCTAAACAAACTCTTCTCTAATTATTATAGGGATGTTTGTTAAAGAAAATGCATAGGAAATAGTAAACTCGATAGTAAAAAAAAATTTAAAATAGCTGGACAAATGTAAATTAATATGATGTTTGTGAAAATTGTCTAATCCTATTTTTAACTTTTAAAATGTCTAAATGTTCATATTATTTAGTTTATTTAATTTTGAAGTGGACTATTGTACCCCTCTAAAAATGAATATTATAAAACAAAATCTAATCCAACAAAATAAAATCAAATATAGTATTCTAGGTTTACAAAATCAAAATGAAATAAAATATTTAAAACAAATCCCTACAACTATGCTGTATTTAAAACAAAATCTACTTAACTAAAACAACCAATTCAAATAAAATAAAATATAAAAACTGATCCTATAAATAATCAAATTCGAAAAAGAATTTTTTTTAATGATAGGAAAAAAATGTCATTGGAAAAACTTTTTTTTTTTTTTAAATAAAAACTCAAAAATACATCTTTTCTCCCAAATTAAATTTTAAAAAGGAAGTTTGTCACACGTTCTTTGTCTTTTCTCCCAAATTAAATTTTAAAATGAAAAACTTAAACTTTTATTTTTTTTTATTATTTTTATTATTTTTATCTTTTACAATGAAGAGTTCCTAAAAAAACACTATTGTAATCATTGTGGCATACACACAATTAGGCCATGACCTAAATAAAATCTAGGTTTAAATCCTCTTTTGGTTTCTAAACTTTGAATTTTGTTCTATTTGGTCTCTTCACTTCTCACTTCTCAATTTTGGTCTTTTGAATGATTTGAAATTTTATGTAACAAACCAATAGTTATTATTAGACTTGACTTTTTATTGAACTTGGAATGATTAATATTGAACTTTGTGTCTTTGAGTAGAGATTTTGAACTTGAACATTTGAATTGAATTATTCGAGGAAGTTTCTTTTGAAGTTTATATTGAATTTATGGTGGTTGTAGTTGAATGTCTAAATAGGTTTGATTCTTTATCGGATCATAAAAACCCACTTTACGAATGCTAAAATTTCACAAAGATTACATGTTTTTTATTATTAAATTTTTATTAATTGATTTGATATAATATATTTAGAATTAGTTCACTTTTTTAAATATGAAGGTTTATTGATCCACAAAAATCAAATCCTTCAATAGACAATGAGAAGAGAACGATTAAGGAAGTAACGAAAAAAACAGTCAAATTAAAAAAAAAAATAGAACCGGTGACCCAACTTGACCCAACCCGTAAACTTTGGTTTGGGTTGGGTTGGGTTGACCCTCCAAAAAAGAGGGTTCATTATTAGCCAACTGAATTTTTGAGTTGGTTCACAAAAATCTTCCAACTCGGTCCAACCCGTACTATGTACACCCCTAATTTTGGTTCCTAAACTTTTAAAAATTTTCATTCTAATCCTTAAACTTTTAAAAATTGCTTACTTTGGTCCCTACTATTAAATTCTATCAATTCTTAAACAAAATGGTGGTGAGATGACTTAGTATTTTTGGATGATTAGGTTGCCAAATAAATTAATCACGATAAAAAAAAATCTACGGTTTCAATTTTGAATATGTGGTGAAACAATCTTTATAAGAGATCTCAAAAGTTATTAGGTTCAAAATTTTGACCGTTCATTATTTGTGCACATTGGTCATTGACATTTTACTTCATTTTCATATTGCTCAACAATGCAATTTTATCCTTAAAAGTTAATCAAATCTTAATAGTTGCTTTGGTCATTTCTAAATTTTCTTGCATGTTTTTTCATAGCATGCAAGAGAAGCTTCGCCCAAGAAATCGCTACCCTTGAAAGTTTGGTTAACATAGCCTCCAAATAGACTATAGAATTGATGAGAAGGTTGTTCAAAACAGAAACAATCAGAGGAAATAAAAACTTAGTTTTTTGGATGAACGACAAAGGCACACCATGACACACGCATGGTGAAAGGATTATATTTCTACCACCAACATACTTTGAACTCTTATCTAGAATGCCTGCTAAATTTTTTTCACGTAGGACAAAGCTCTCCCACTCTCCTTTTAACTCTTCCTATGAGCTTAAACTCAAAATCATTTCCATAGTTGGATATCCCTTAGAAATATCCCCCGAGAAGTAGGTTGGGAAGATGATTTTGATCAATCCCAGGCTTATTAGCTACAGTATTGTCCCAAGGCTTACTGTGATTCTGGACTTTCTTGCTAGTTTTGGCCTTGATAAGGAAGGGATGATTGGCAAAGTTTTGGTAAAATATCCATTTCTTATGGGGTATAGTGTCGATGAAAGGCTACATCCTACATTAGAGTTTCTGAAATCTATAGGTTTGAAGGACGTAGATCTTCAAGCAGTTGCAGTTGGCTACCCTGAGGTTTTACGTAGGGATGCTGACAAAGTTTTGAGACTTTGTTTTGATTTCCTGAAGAACTGTGGTTTTCGAGATCCCAGGTAGTAGCTCTGGTGGCTGGTTACCCTCCTATTTTGGTTAAGAGCATAAATCATTCTATAGAACCACGGATCAAGTTCTTGATAGAAGTTATGGGGAGAAGAATTGAAGAAGTTGCTGGTTTGAACAATAGACTGGAGTTACGACACAAAGTTTTGAAACAAAACAATGTCGAATGTAGTTTGAGTGACATGTTGGATTGTAACCAAAAGAAGTTTGGTCTGTTAGATTGGCATTCTACAACATACTCTTGATTCTCCCACTGTCCCTCCCTTATCCCCAATTAAAATTAGCTTATTTTGCATTTTTCCTTCATATTTTCACTAATGGTTGCATGTCGTGATTTTTGGACTCATTTAAACAATCATAGTTGAAGTTCTGTCTTTTGTCAAATACATCAGTTTGAACTCCGGGACTTGTTATATTGGTTGCTTATTTATCATATTCATTTCAAGCATTTGAGTAGTCTGTTGGTCAAGTTATCATTTAGTACAGAATCTATTATGTTTGGTTCTGTTGACGTTAAACAGTTAGTGAATAGCTTCTTTGTGGTGCATAGAGAAAATGTGCCAAAGGGCAACTGGATCTCTCAGCTATCAATTCTGTTCTTGCTTTATATTTTTGAAGTATTCGAACCGTATAACTTTTACAAGTATGTTTTTGGCTGCTGAGTCATGATACCGAGCTTTTAGAGTTTAAATGTAAGCAAAATGAAGTTTAGATTTCAGTATTCAAGACCACCATTCTTGATTCTACTCTCCTTGGCAGGAACAGGAAGAATATGCTTGAAAGTAGTTCCTATTCTTCTGCTTGGACCAGAGAGTTGTGAACAGAATTTAGGTTACTTGATACTGCAGTTTCCCTTTTCACTCAGTCAGGCATTTCCTAGAGTAGTTTTATTTGCATACACACACAAACCCATCACTCACAGAAGCAATAATTCAACCTGAAGACCCCTAACCTGCACACATTATTAGTAATTTACAAACAAAATCAAGAATACATGATTGTTTGTGCCCTCATTTTACTTTGATATGATGCCACCAACTACTGCTGCTACTATAGCTGTAGGGTCCCCCAGAATGGCGGAGATAATGGCACGAGCTGCAGTACCAGCCATCTGACCATACTTCTTGACTGTTCCTCTTGCCCCAGAACGGTTTTGCAGTGATCCCTTGAGGCTTGGGATGGAAGTATGCATTTGCCTAACCTTATTCTTATCCACATTAAAATATATGGCTTGCCAGCTTTCCAGCAGCATCTCCTTCACACATGACAGATGAAGGTTGTAGGTTTTGCAGTGCGACCTGTAAGACCAACCGAGTCCCTTCCCTCCGCAGCTGTGACACGAGCTCGAGAGCTTGTTACACAGGTAGAGATTGTGTTTTCCATCATCAAGGACTTGTGGTAGGTTTGCACAACAAGGATGGAGATCGAAGTCACAACTATTGCAGTGGTACACAAATCCATGAACATAAGTTCTACATGCATCACATACTCGCTTTCCTTTGCCAGGGGGATAATAGTATAACTTAAATTCACATTTTTCATAGAAAGGATGGGTGATTCTTTGGGCACCAATGGCACAAACCTTGTGCAAGTTGAACCCACATTGCTGGCACTTGTATTTGTAGCCTATACCAGCTTCCTTGCACCCATCACAGTTGTAGGGGATCTCTGTGTACTCCAGCCTCAGCTTGTGTCGCTGGTGCATTGGGTGAGTTATCTCTCTCTCCATCTTCATGCTTTTCATTTTTCCTTTTTTATCACTATTCTAGCATTTTTGTTTCATATATTCAACTTATAAGGAGATGACAGTAGGCACAAATTCATGCCTAGCAGGTAGATGCTTTGCTTAGCCTTTACGATCACAGAATATCTTTATTCAGTTGACATAAGAAGTATTTGTTGGGGATCCAATAAAGGTCTGTAAAGAGAATCAGATGCCATTGAACTACATTTTTGACACCTATCTAATGCATCTTAATATATTCAACACTATATATATGATGCACAGTTTCATTCAACTCTGCCAATTGGCTAATCAACTCTCAATTCTTAGGAATATGAAGGTATATATTCTCAGTAAACTCTCCCTCTCTCTATAGTCCAACTCAATTGCTTTTGGTGATGACAGTGAGCTCTCCTTTGAAAAACATCAAAGAAGAAAAGCCACAAAAAAGAAATCGGTCGAACGGTGACCTGAAGAACACGTCTAATAAGTGAAATGGGAAGAGATTTTCAGTTTTGGTTTAGCTCACTGGAAAGGCTTATTGTTGATAATAGGGATGGAGGCCATGAAAGGGAAGGGACTAATATAATGTTGGTGTTTCCCTTACTATGGAAGGCAAATAAAGGCAGCATTGCCTCACAGAATCTTGATTACTCAATGAAAAGGAGGAACTGTTTTTTGGATTCTAGCCTTTCCTTTCATTGTCAAAACAAAAGAATAATGGAGCAAGTGGATCTATCATTTGGGGTTTTGGTGCCTTCAGTAAACAAAACAAAATGAATTAGAATATTCTTCCATAGAGATCACTGTCTATTGTTTTTCTTGCAGATACACATTGCTGGATTCTGGTGAAGCTTTACTGCTGTTATTCATTTGGTTTGTTATGTTTCTTGATATTATTAATTACTTTTTGAGCATAGTTTATATGCACTCGTCGAGTCTCATGAATGCATGAATACGGAGCTATTGGTTTAGTTTTGTTCAAGAAAAAAGAAATAAATGATTGTCAATTCGAGCATGATTCAATGAATAAGACACTAGTTATCATCTCAAAAGTTGATAGTTCGATTTTCAATTGGTCACAATTGTGTTGAGCTAAAGAAAAGCAAATGATTCAACTACATATACATGTTACTTTAATTCGATGGTTAAGTCAAGTCAATAATGGATGCCGTTTTTGGTAAGAGAGAGGATAAGAATTCTATATGTATAATTAGAATACTAAAATTTGATATCTATGGATAAGATGGGATTGGATGCCCATGGATGAATTCTTTCGCACCCTTGCTATCAATTAAAAAAGAAAAAGTAAAAATAATTAATCAAAAAAATAATAGTCAAGCATTTGATTTTAGTTTAGTTTTTTTTTTTTTTTTTTTTTTTTTTTTTTTTTTTCTCCAAATATTCGACTTTAGTTTCTATTCAACTAATATTGACACAATATTCTTTAAAGTGAGATTTAACTACATTTAACGACTTACGAGAATATAAGAAAAAAAAAAAAAGGAAAAGATAAAAAATAATAACAAATAAAGTACAACTTTATTTCTGAAAAGGAAGCTTTTGAGTTTTAATAGTAAAAATGGAATATTGTAAAGTAATAAAAAAAGAACACATTTTATAAGCCAAACACTCATTTACGTTAAAGAATTTGGATAAATGACAAACATGTATATAGCTTAATTGACTTTAAAGTTTGTATTATCGATTTTGAAGTCAGAAACTAAAAAAGGTGATGGAGGAGAAAGGAGAGAAAATAGAACAGATGAAAAGTTATTTATGTTGGGGTGTATGCCCTAAAGCGTCTAGTTTTATGTTAGTTGAATCAATGGTCGATTGATTTTATATTACTTGTGCAGTAATCCGTTAACTTAAGATTCAAGGTTATATGATGTAACTTAAGCATTTTCTTTGATTCGTCGACTCAATAAGCTTATCATTTTGGGATTCGTCTGATTGAGGAGATGAGAACACAACTACACAAGAAGGAATTCACTCATCTATAGTTAGCTGCTCCCTTAGGGCTAGTTCTGGGGCTTGAATCATATTCAAACATTTATTTCTCTCATAAAACTATATAAATTTAATATGAATCATACTCATATTAAATTTTAACATATAGTTTTTATATGAATCATATTCGTATAATTAATATTTGAATCATATTCAAACATTTATTTCTCTCATAAAAATGTATCAACCTACATTATATTATAATGTATCAATGTACATTATTTAACTGTATTCTATATAATTAATTTCCTTTAATTTATTTGAACAATTCAAATCATACCAAAATTAATTTGATTCTCATCAGTCCTCATTGAGCTAACGAGGGGACCTTATGGACCTATAGATCGAAGCTCCAATAATATGACAATAATGGATTAAACTCTTTTAATCAAATTAATCAACATTCATTAACTGCCAGTTACTCCACTAAAGACCTATAGTCGAACTCTTTGCACTATAGATATAAATTTACGTATCCATTGGATATAACCAATCAATGGTGCTTTGATCCTTCACAAATTTCTCGTAAGTATAGCTAGATCTAATTACTGTTCTATCCCTGTAGTTACATCTAACTCCTTAAGTATCATTGATCCCTCTATTGAACAATTAGTCATAGTCCAACTATGATCAAATCTCTCTCGTCGTCGAAAAACTATTAGGCGATATTACACGACTTGAAAAAATACAATCAACAATATACTAATCATTGATGACCTCCATTTGTTCTAATGGAGGATTGCCCCCCCATTCCGGCTCCAAATGCTGCTCGAAATGTTCGAGAAGTATATGAGTGATGGACACAGGCAAACGAGAAGGTCCGAGCGTACATCTTGGCAAGTGTTTCTGAAGTCTTGGCCAATAAGCATGAGCCCATGCTCACGAATCGTGAGATCATGGAGTCCTTGAGGGAAATGTTCGGAAAATCGTTCGCATAGCTCAGGCATGATGCTCTCAAATACATCTTTAGTGCTTGTATGCAAGAAGGGCATCTGTTAGAGAACATGTTCTCAACATGATGGTCCAGTTCAATATGGCGGAGATGAATGGGTTTATCATCGATGAAGTCAGTCAAGTTAGCTTCATCCTGGAAACTTTACCTGAAAGTTTCCTATAGTTCTGTAGCAATGCTGTTATGAACAAGATTGACTACAAACTGACCATTTAGAGTTGTAGAAGTCATTATAAATAAATTTTCTGAAACCATACAAATTATTTATATTAGTATATTTGCATTAAACCACTTTAAAAAATCAATCAATTTTAGCAAAATAATCTAATGTACTCTATGTAATATCTATATTGCATTGATGCTTCAGTGAGACGGAACAAAAGCTACCGTAGGGTGATCAGATGCCTCTTCACTGAAATGAGACAATATCAATCAATAGACAAAACAACTCCTTGTTACTGTAACTATCAATCACCATCGTTTGGTCCATAAATTGTTAAACTCGCTTAACATTTTTTGTAAGTGTAACCCCTCATTTTAGATTCTAGAGTTCCGCTCCAATGAGCTAACCGTAGGAAAAATTGATTGGGGAAAAAACTGTCATCCGTAGGGGGAAACTCAAGGTGCCACAAGACCGAGCATGAGACTTTACTTCAAACTAATGAGAGAGACCAAGGGATGTATTGTCACACTTCCTGCTCCCACTTACTATAAACACTCTCTCCATTCACCTTGATATTGATCTATATAAACACCATCCGTAGGGGACACTCAAGGTGCCTCGAGGCCAAGTATAAATCTCATGACGTGAACTTTTAGGAAGAAATGTGAAGAGGATAAAATGAAGTATCATATACCAATTTTCCTCTCACTGAGCGTTTTACATAGGGTTAATTAATTTAAGAAAATTCGGCTACTGATTTTAACTAAGTGATTGTTTAATGTGCCTAAAAACAATATTTACTTTGGATAGTTAACATTTTTTTTTTAATTAAAGTTCATTAAACACTTTAACAAACTTTAACCAAAAATTGCATGCTAGAAACAAATCTATCTAATTCACCTTTTCCAGGTAAGTTTTCAAGTAGGGGTGCTACGTTTCCGTCAACTTAAATACCTCAACCTAGACAAAATTAGCCTTAGACAAAAGATCCCTTATAGAAACATTCTTTTACAAATTTAATATTTTTAATTAAGAACCAATTTCATCCTATTAAGTCAATTAAAAGATTAAACTTAAATTTCTAATCTCATAGAAATGTGATCTTAGATATATATGATTCAAATTTTAAAACTAATTTAAAAAATGAATTTTAACCTAAGGTTTGCATGCAATTTTGATTTATTTATTTTAATTTCTAATTTTATTTTGTTATAAACAATTATAAGCAAATGAAATAAATTAAAACTATACATGGCAAGTTAAACATACTTAGGTAATATTATAACAATTATAAATTACCCTAAAGTGGTGACACGCTTTATGCAATTTCATTTCATTACTAACATACATAACAATTATATACTAAAGTAATGAAATTATTAATAACATACTTCAAACATACATTCATACTATATATGTAAACGGATCAGCAACATTGTGCTCCGAATCTATCTACGTAACAATCACGTCCCCTCGATGCATAATCTTTTGGATGAGATGATACTTCCGCTCTATATGCTTGCCACACTTATGACTCCTAGGCTCTCGAGGATTGGCCACATCATAACTAATATCACAATAAAGTGAGATGGGCTTTGACATGTCTGGAACAACTTCCAGATCAGTCAAGAATTTCTTGAGCCAAATGGCTTTCTTAGCAGCTTCACAAGTCGTTACATACTCAGCCTCCATGGTGGAGTCAGCGATGCACCCTTTCTTAGTGCTTCGCCATACTATTGCCCCTCTGTTAAGAGTGAACACTGATCCTGATGTGGATTTCCTAGAATCCCTATCAGTCTGAAAATCAAAGTCCGTGTTTCCCATAAGGATCAAATCCTTAGAACCATACACAAGTATGTAGTCCCACGTTCTCCGTGGATTAGATTGATATCTACTGACTATCTCCACTACATAGCAGATGTCAGGTCCAGTACATAACATCACATACATCAAACTGCCCACAGTAGATGCATAGGGGATTCGTCTCATCTCCTCAACCTCTTGAGGTGTCTTAGGACACTGTTCCTTAGACAATGTAACTCCATGCCTGAAAGGCAATAAGCCCCTCTTGGAGTTCTGCATCAAATATTTGACAAGCATCTTGTCAAAATACGACAGTTGAGACAGTGCTAGTATTTTGTACTTTCGATCTTGAAAGATTTGAATACCTAGAACAAACTGAGTCTCTCCCAAATCTTTCATTTGGAATTGGGTCATTAGCCAGCTCTTAACTGTAGTCAGTAAACCTACATCATTCCCAGCGAATAGGATATCGTCTACATACAACACTAGAAAAACTACTGAACAATTGATGATCTTCGTGTATACTGATAACTGGCAGAAATGCCAGTTATTATAAGACTTTTATTTAGAATTATGAGGGCTAACAAGTAGAAAATACGGTGATCATACTTAGAATTTGTGAAAAATTGAGTTTCGCGTCGATTAGCACCTAAATCCTCACTGACCCCAATATTATGCGTTACTCCGTGCCAAAGTGTATTTTTGTAACTATCGCAGGAATCAAACGCATGCACTGGAAATAAGAAATCGCAATCAAACGCATGCGCTGAAGCCAGGCGACTGCAAAGATAAACGCATGCGTTGAAAGCCGAGCTATTGCATAGACGAATGCATGCGGTGATCGCATGCGTCCATCGCATGGAAGTTTCGGTGATCAAGCGAATGCAGTAATCACTTGGAGATTGTGGCCACGGAGTGATAACCTTAAATAGAAGGGTGATCGCAAGTTGGGTAGAATGCGTTGATACTTCAGTTGAATCAAGCTCAGACACATACTTTGGAAGTATCAACAAGATAAGATGATGTGACACTGCCCATACCGCGACAAAGGCAGCAGTGAGACATAACGCAATCATGATAGCTGTCGGCGTTTAAACTCTATAAATAGCTCATTGGATCTTCATTTCAAGACATCCGAACTTCTGCCTCAAGGCAGAGGTTTGCGATCACAGATGAGAGCATGAGCGAGATTTTCAGTGAGAATTCTTCTTCTCCACAAACTAGACCGAGTGACAATCGGAGCTTTCGCCAGAGATAGAGCTCGAGAGAGATATCTCCACCATTCATCCATGGCACCACCAGTAGCCTTGACGTATTGTCTTTCATTTCTCCTCCAACCTCTGAATTGTATTACATTTTAGCTTAAGATATTGAGACATTTTGTAATCAGTGCATATCTTCATTCCTTCAATGCCATCTTCTTCATCATCTTTATCTTTATCATCGTTTACCTTCATCGTTTATTTATCAAAGGTGATCGCATACTTAATCGTGTAGCCTAGAGATAGGACGCATGTAGCAATCTACCGAGAGGTGTGTGTTGTGCGAGTATAGTGAGTTAATCCTCTTTGCTTGGTGAAAGGCTATAGCAACGCTTGTTAATAGGTTGTTGCAATGCTTGTCTATAAGTTAATTAACCACGTCTAACTGCCTGAGAAGGTAAGAGATGGAACGCACTAAAGCATAGTATGCATTGTTCCTACAGATAGACACAATCTTATGCTCGACGCAACCATGCACTATAGAGATATAGTCATGTGGCTGATCACCGAGAGGTGTGCGATGCGTTAGTATGACGAGCTAGGAATACCCGAGCGATTTAAGATAATAAACATTACTATGCATTAACAGTTGTTGTGTATCTACCAATTCTCATCGCAAGTCTTCTATTGCTCAATCTTTTTACTTAGGAGTAGGAGTAGCGTGTAATCCATTAAAATTCTTCTTTTTACTTTTATTCATTGCCTCAAATGCATTGTTTCACAACATTATTGAGTGACAAGTCCCTATGTTCGACCTCGGATTACCCGAGAAACTTGCGTTCTCGTTATACTTGGCGCGAACGTAAGAAAACTTGTGATAGGAATGCGTGGTCATTGCATACTAGATTAACACATATTTTCCATTCCAACGCATGACCTCCGATGCATGGGCATAAATGCATAGCTTAAGCCATGTACCACACATGATTGCGTGCACCCTCATAAGTTTTCCTCTAACAACAAGGCTCATTAACGTTTTGATAAAAGCCATAAGATTTTATCGCAGTATAAAACTTTATGTTCCAAGATCGAGATGCTCATTTTAGTCCATAAATGGACCGATTAAGCTTGCAAATCTTTTGCTCTTGACCTTAGGTTATGAACCCTCGGGCTGCACCATGTAAATGGTCTCCTTAAGATTGCCATTCAGATAAGCAGTCTTGACACCCATTTGCCAAATCTCATAGTCATACTATAAGGCAATGGATAGGAGGATCTAGATAAACTTAAGCATGGATACAGGCGAGAAATTCTCCTCATAGTCAACTCCCTCAGCCTGGATATAACCCTTTGCCACCAGTCTAGCCTTGAAGGTTTAGACCTTCTCATCAGCACCCCGTTTCCTCTTGTAGATCCATTTACAACCTATAGGTTTAACCCCATCAGGTTGATCTACAAGATCTCATACGGAATTGAATTACATAAACTCCATTTCGAGATCCATGGCTTTGATCCATTTATATCTGTCAATATCCTCCATTGCCTTCTTGTAAGACAATGAATCCTCAACTTCGCCATCAGTTACCATAGCTAGGATTTCAGTTAAACGCATATAGCGAATAGGTGGGTTCATAACCCTTCCACTACATCGAGGTTCCCTCAACACTTGAGGTGGATTTGACCTACTAGATGAACCTACTTCAACAATTCTTATTGAGGTACTAGGTTCTTCAACAACTTTTGTTGAAGATTCATAGTTTCTTTGGAAATCTCATTCAACACAATCTTACTTCTTGGCCTTTGCTCCCTTATGTGGTCTTCTTCAAGAAAAGTAGCATTTGTTGATACAAATACTTTGTTTTCCTTAGGATCAAAGAAATAACCACCTCTCGTTCCCTTGGGGTAGCCTACAAATAGGCACAACCTTGAACGTGGTTCCAATTTCTTAGGATTAGCCTCAAGCACATGTGCTGGGCAACCCCAAATTCTGAAATGATATAAATTAGCTTTACGACTATTCCATAACTCCAAAGGTGTTCTAGCAACACTCTTGGAGGGAACGCAGTTTAGGATGTACGCTATAGTCTCCACTGCATAACCCCAAAACGAGTTAGGTAAGGAAGTGTAACTCATCATAGACCGAATCATGTCCAACAGGGTTCGATTTCTCCTTTTGATACACCATTTTGGGAGGTGTACCAGATGCTGAGAGTTGGGATATTATTCCATATTCTATCATATAGTTCTGGAAATTTAAATCCATAAACTTTCCACCTCGATTAGATTAAAATGTTTTAATATTTTTATTTAATGCATTTTCAACTTTAGCCTTGAATTCTTTGAACTTTTCAAAAGATTCAGACTTATGTTGCATTAAATAAAGGTACTCATATCTTGAATAATTATCAGTAAAAGTGATGAAATATTCATAACCTCCCCTAGCTTTTACATTCATCGGACCACAGAGGTCTGAAATGTACTAGCTCTAGAGGTTCTTTGGCCCTATGACCTTTTCCAGTAAAAGGTCTTTTAGTCATCTTGCCTTCAAGGCATGACTCACACACAGGTAAAGAATTTTCTTCTAACTCGCTTAGAAGTCCATTCTTCACCAACCTCTCAATCCTATTGAGATTGATGCGCCTTAATCTCAAGTGCCAAAGATGGGCATTTTTCATAGGAGAAATTCTATGTCTTTTATGCTAATTTACAGTAGTTTTAAACATCTCTGTATTATGGAGAGCATTTGTTGCTAATGGCCTTAGCACATACAAATTGTTTTCCAGTTTTGCAAAACATATATTAACACCATTCTTTGTAATAAACAATTTATTAAAAGAAAAGTTAATTTGATAAGATTGTTCTAACAAGCACTTTACAGAAACTAAGTTCCTTTTTTAATCAGGAACTACAAATACATCTTTTAAAACAAGAAATTTGTTATGTAAAGTCAACTGGAGACCTCTCACTGCCACAGTTGAGACGACATGTCTGATTCCAACTCGCATCGTCATCTCACCAACATCTAGTTGCCGTTAGGAACTAATTCCTTGAAATGAAGAACGAACATGGTTAGTGGCCCCAGAGTCAATAATCCAGGTAGAATCATCATTCTCCACTAAACAAGTTTCCAACACAAGCAAATCATATTTACCTTGTTTGGCCTTCTTCTTTTCGGCCAAATATCTAAGGCAATTTCTCTTCTAGTGCCCATCTTGGTTGCAATGGAAACATTTTCCTTTGTTAGCCTTGACGGGTTTTCTACCCCTTGGTGCAACAACTACTGGGTTAGCAGCCTTCCCCTTTCCACCCTTCCTTTTCTTCCACTTTTTGGTGCCAGAGGAAGAAGGTACAGACTTAGTTCCAGAGGTCGAACTTTGTGGAACCTTTTAGGAGATGAAGCAACATTTGCTTTACCCTTCTTCTCCTTACTTTTCAACAAGAATTGGAAAGTCTATAGCTCGTTGAGCAGGGTAGTCAGGTTGTAGTCAATCCTATTCAGAATAACATTACTACGGAAGTGCAGGAAACTTTCAAGTAAAGATTCCAGTATTATGCTAACCTTGACCTGTTCATCTCCGCCATGTTGAAGTGGACCATCATGTTGAGAACGTGTTCTCGAACAGATGCCCCTTCTTGCATATGGGCATTGAAGATGTACTAAAGAGTGTCATGCCTAAGCTATGCAGATGGTTGTCCGAACATTCCCCTCAGGGACTCCATGATCTCACGGGTTGTGAGCATGGGCTTATGCTTCTTGGCTAAGACTTCATTAAGGCTTGCCAAGATATACGCTCGGGCCTTTTTGTTTGCCCTTATCCAGCGCTCGTATGCTTATCAAACATTTTGAGGAGCATTGGGAGGTGGAATGGGAGGACACTCCTCAATTAGGACAAAGTGAAGGTCATCGATGATTAGAATAGTATTGATTGTGTTTTTCTAGCTAGCGTAGTTTCCTCCTGTTAATTTACCGGTGGCTAGTAGACTAAGTGTAAAGGTAGCCATTTTAATGAAATTTCTGAAAAAGAACAAACTTATTTTAGTCTACTTGCATTAAACTACATTTAAGAAAACCAATCAATTTTTAGCAAAATAGTCTAGTGTATCCTAAGTGACATCTGATGCTTGAGGCAGGACAAAAGACATCGTAGGGTGATCAAGTGACTCTTTACTAAAATATTGACATTCTTAACCATTAGACAGAAACAACTCCTTGTCACTGTAACTAAAAGTCACCATTGTTCGGTCCAAAATTTATTAACATCCTTAACAATTCTGTGTAAGTGTAACCCCTCATTTTAGGTTCTAGAGTCCCGCCCCAATGAGCCAACCATAGGGAAAAGCCAATTGGAACTTGAGACTAAAGCAACCCAATCCATTTCTGGAGATCAAATAAAGCACCATGCAATACTGCCATCCTTTAGGGGGGCACCCACGATGTCTCGAGGTGATGCATGAAACTTTATTCAACCTAATGAGAGAGACCGAGGGATGTGTTGTCACACGTCTTGCTCCCACTTACTATAAACATTCTCGCCATTCACCTTGATATTAACCTACCCAAATGCCACCAATAGGGGGACACCCATGGTGCCTCGAGGCCAAGAGTAGATCTCACGGTGTGAACTTTTAGGGAGAAACACGTAGAGGCAACAATGAAGTATCATATACCCATTTTCCTCCCACTCAGTGTTCTACCTAGGGTTAATTAACTTAGAAAAATACGACTACTGATTTTATCTAAGTGCTCGTTTAATTTGCTAAAAAATAACTCTTATCTTTGATAATTAAACAATTTTGATTTAAGTCTTATTAAAATCTTTAATAAAATTTCATCAAAACTTGCATGCATGTAACAAATCTATCTAATTCGCCTTTTTAGGTAGGTTCCTAGGTCCAAGGATGCATGATTCCATCGACTTAAGTACCCCAACCTAGCCAGAACCCGCCTTAGACAAAAGTTCCCTTATAGATACATTTGTTACATATTTAATCTTTTATTAAGAACCAATTTAATCCTATTAAACCGATTCAAAAGATTAAACTTAGATTTCTAATCTCATTAGAAATGTGATCTTAGGTATATCTCAATCATATTTTAAAACAATTTAAAAAAATGATTATAGTCTAAGGTTTGCATGCAACTCTTTATTATTGATTTTAATTATAATTTCATTTAATTATAACAATTATAAATAAATGAAACAATTAAAAACCAATCATTGCATGCTAGACATACTGTTAATTTTAATATTTATAAAGTAACCTAAGGTAATGTCATGCTTCATGAAATGTTCATTCCTTACTAATATATAACATTTATATAACTAAGTAGTGAATCATACTATAGCATACATTCCATATATCCATTCAACCATATATTATACATTTATAACATAAATGTTGCATGGGTATACTATAATGCATGCATGCGTGTACTATAACACTTATATTATATGATGCATGAGCATGCTTTGTGTAATTTAAATCATGCATATTCGTATATATGTTATAACACTTATAATATAAAATGATGCATGAAAATAAATGCATAACCTATGGTGGGTTTTAAAACTATATGAGATATGATAACTTGTAAAAATACAAGTTATTACAGCTCAAATAAGTAAAACAATGAGAGAATGCGATGGTAAAATAGGCAATATCATGTTTGAAAGTGCTAAACTAAAAGGACTTGTGATTGCGAATGCTCATCGCATAAAAGCCGTTAATTTACCTAAGGAACAATGCGATGACACATATGAAATTGTGATCCAAAGGCACAATGCGTCAGCACGCTTGAAGTTGCGATCGCAAGTCATGCGATCGTGAGAAGTTTTATTGAAAAGGTGATCGCATAAAGACCTCACATCAAGGTGACAACATAATAAATCATGATGGGATGGAAAGTTGATAACGGTCGATTCCGAATTTAGTTGACAAGCTTTTAAAAACCATACTGTACCAAGTACATTCAACTTTCAGTGACTATTAAACAACGCAATAGAATAGGGGAATTAATGCTGCCCATCATTACAAACATTAGCAAGAAAAGCTGCTTCACCTTGAAATCTATAAATACTGAAGGCCATCAGAGAGAAAAGAGTTAGTTAGCCAATCTGTACGTGCACATACTCGTACATATACTTAGAGTACAGAGAGAGCAAGGAGACGAGGAAAAAGCCAAGAGAAATCTATAAATACTGAAGGCCATCAGAGAGAAAAGAGTTAGTTAGCCAATCCGTACGTGCACATACTCGTACATATACTTAGAGTACAGAGAGAGCAAGGAGATGAGGAAAAAGCCAAGAGAAATCGCTCCTGGACAGATCGAGAGACTGCTGGAAAGCAACACAAAAGAGAGAGGGCCAACACTTGCGAGAGTAAGAATACACAACTAGAACAGAGTTGAAGTGATAAAGAGTAATGTAAAAGGCCACGGGAAGCAATACATTGCTTATCGGGCTTCTCATTTCTCAAATTTATTTGTTATTTTGTATAACTTCATTTCAATCTATGTTCAATCTCTACATACCACGCATGAGTAGCTAAATTTCTGAATGGGTTGAGAAGTACTTAGCTAGCATGACTTAAGATTTACATTTTATGCGATCATCTTGTCTTATGTATGCATCATTCACCCTTTGCACATATTAGAGAGAGTAGTCTATAGATAAAATCTAGGCTTGAGAGAGTCAGATTAGAATCTAGACTTGAGAGAATCGGATTAGAATCACATAAGCAAGAAATAGAAACTTAGACATAAGTTCTATTACTATTTACACATCGCATGTGCCCTAGACATAGGAATGATGATATGTGGTCACCTTGTTTTATGTGTGCATCATTCATCATTGCATAGGCAAGAGTAGAGACTTAGAAATAAGTCCTATCGACTGTTTCACATATACATCGCATGCGTCCTAGAAATAGGAGTTGAGGCATTCTGCATGAGAAATGTAGTACTGAAATTTGTGTGTAGCATGATCGCATAAATTGTGCACAATCTTAGGAAATGTTAGCTAAATCCCTTCTCAACCCCTTCATCGCTTACTTATTGTAACTCTACGCTTTCATCACTTTGCGTTCAACTCCGTCGTATAGGAAAAATCTCAACCAAACACTATCCACTTCATTTATGTTTACCACTGCAATATAATCAAAGAGTCTTGTCACATATCTACTTAGTAGTCCCTGTGTTCGACCTTGGACTTACAAGGAAACCTAAGGAGACTTATACTTGAGCCTTATTAGGAAAACATGCATGATCACCGCATAACACACATCACCGCAAACTCACACCATAATACAACATAATTTCACGCATCAAGTTCATTATGACATATAATATAAAATATACATCACATGTATATTTATTCTAAAAGTTGATGGACCGAGATAGGACCTCTCTAAAAAAGAAAATAAAAGGCTAATTATTAAAAAAATTTGAGTCAACTGGTTCAAAACAGGTGAACTAGGTCTTGAACTGCTCGAACCGAATCACTCTTCAAAGAACCACCTTGTAGTTGATCATGTAGCAAACGCACCATGTGTTGAGCAGCTATCTGTCAAGTATGAAAGACTATGCGATCGCGCAATTAACGACTATGCGATGAGCATGATAGTCTATGTGATTGTGTTGCAATCAAGCATGCGTCGAGTATTGAAATACCGCACGATTGTTTAGTGAGTGCCTAAGCGATCTTGTAGAAAACACAACAAAATTGTGTAGCAAACTCTACACGATCGCGTAGCATTAGCTATGTGATCGTTTAGAAAACTCTAAACGATCGTATAACAAAAGCTACCCGATCGTTTAGCTGTAGCTACACGATCTGGACCCTTGTTTCATCTTCTCTATCGAAACAACGCACTGCAACCCTTCTTTGAAGCATTTGGAACATCACGAGTGACTCAAACATACAAATTACAGTCTCGATTGCAATAATAATGCCCAAAAATGTAGGGGCCCTTAAAAATCAAAATTGTAAACCTTAAATAGAGAGTTCTATCCCGAAACATCCATCAACAGATCCATCCATAACCATTCATCACATAAACAGAATGCAGATTATATAACCCACCATTACTGTAAAACAATTCAATACAAGAATGGAATTTGGAATAAAAAACCTACAACTTGGCTCTGATACCAATTTAAGGAACTCGTATAGGGAGAGCCTTGAGTAGAAGTGGATCGACCAAATTCCATTAATTATTGAATACAAAGTTAACAATAAAAATACAAATTGATACGCATTTAAAGTCTAAATTACAACATGCTTTACATGGAAAGGTTTCAAGAAACATTACCTTTGTAGAACCTTTTCTTCATGACTTCCCTCGTACAACTTCTTGAAGACCTTCTTCAAGATTAAACTAGAACCAAAACCCGGACACTACCACAATGAAACCTTGGTAGTCTCAGGATTAGACCCAGGAGTAGTGGACTCTGACTATTTTGGTTAGGAGGGAAACATTTATGTGGAGAAGGAAGAAGATCGAGAACTTTTCACACAATTCAAGGATACAGAACACTTATGTCTTTGTCTCAATCGTTTAACACCAACAACAAACAAGAAGAAGAAAACGATTTTCTTTTATTCTCCTTGCCATAAAGAATAACCACCCCACAATCCTTATTAATCAAATAATAATAATATAATATAAATAAATATGATAACTAACTTATCATATTATATATATATATATATATATATTAAATTATATGTTATATCAAATATAACGTATAACCTATAGTTTTAATATTGTATCACATATAATATAAACTATAGTTTCTTTTCTCTATTATATGACATTTAATATAAATCTCATTTATATTAAATATAACAACTATGAATCCCATTCATAGAAAATATATTTGAATCTCATTCAAATATTTATTTCCTCTCATTAAGCTATAATATATCAAATACATTAAGACAATTATATCATATATAATTAAATCCCTCTATTACTTTGAACAATTCAAATTAATCAAAAAACTGATTCTCAACTAAATCCTATTGAGCTACCAAGGAGACCTTATGGATTTGTAGCTTGAAGCTCCAACGGTACATGAATAATTAATTAAAGTCTTTAATTACATTATTCACCATCCGTTAACTGACAGGTACTTCACTAAAGACCGACAGCTGCACTCTTCACACTACAGATATATTTCTATGTCCACTGGATATAATCAATCAATAGTACGATGTCCCTTCACAAATCGCTCGTAAATATAACTGGGCCAAATTACCGTTTTGCCCCTGTAGTTACATCTAACTCCTTAAGTACCATTGATCCCTCTAATGAACAATAGACCATTGTCCAACTATGACTTAACCCCTCTCGAGCCAAGAGAGGGGGTGACGCCACATTGTTCAAGACCCAAAATCAGCCTTTAAGAGAGTAATTTATCTACTTACTCGTAGCTCGGTGAGGAGTGAATTTCATCTTGTGTAGCTATTTTCCCAGCTTCCCAATCAGATAAATCTCCAAAATGGTAGGCTTGTTGAGTCGGCGATATGGCCACTCTCAACCATATAAATTAAAGGACCGTCCTCATAGGCAAGAGTTTACAACTCACTAAGGATTTAGGTCATGTTACCTATGGTCTCCTGGTGAAATGTAAGTCTCTATATGAACGGTGTTATATAATGAGACTAAACATTTCGTGCTTTGGTTTTATACAAACTCTTTTGTATAGGATATCCCCGCTTGCATGTCTAATACATGAATGATCAAGATCAGATCATTTGTAGCACTTTATAACAATTGTAACACCTGCAAAGTGGGCCATACTTGTAGTGCCACCAAGATAAGGTACCCAGCCTTATCGATCTACTACAGACCATTTAGGTTATCACTTAAACATGATCCACCCGTATGCCTCCATATACATGTTTAAGTTACATAGATAAACTTGGATGTTAGTTTATTGGTTTGTGGTTAATGCAACTAAAATATCACATGTTTTATTGACAATGAATAAAATATCAAATATTTTATTAAATACATAAAGATTTATTTCTCCATATTTACAAATGATATTCACAACAATATTTACAAACGATAGGACCTTACGAGATTTAGGGCATCAACCCCAACAATTCAAATATTTATTTCTCTCATAAAACTATATAAATACGAATCATATTCACACTAAACATTAACATATAGTTTTTATATGAATCACATTCATATAATTAATATTTGAATCATATTCAAACATTTATTTCTCTCATAAAAATGTATCAACATACATTATATTATATAATGTATCAATGTACATTATTTAACTGTATCCTATATAATTATTTCCCTTTAATTTATTTGAATTCAAATCACACCAAAATTAATTTGATTCCCATCAGTTCTCATTGAGATCATGAGGGGACCTTATGGACCTATAGATCGAAGCTCCAATGATACAAATACATGAGATAGTTATTAAATTCCTCATCATGGTAGGAATATAATAAACATTTTCAAATAAAATGAATTTATCTTCAATAAATAATATCATATCTCCCACTGCTTTAGCTGAGACAATTTCTCCAGTTCCAACCTTATAAGTTGTCTCCCCTTCTGTAAGCTACCTCCAGGAACTAGTTTCCTAGGCGAAGGCACAAATGTGATTAGCGGCCCCTGAATCAAGTATCCAGGTTAGTATATTATTTTCCACAAAACACGTTTCAATGACAAGTGAATCATATTTACTTTGTAGTGCTTTCTTAGTTTTCTCATCTATGAAATTTATGTATATTACTTTTAACATATCTAGAACATGTTCATTAATAGAGGTTCTATCCTTTATGTCATACTTATAAACTTCTTCGAGAATATCATTCCTAATAGATTATCCAAACAATTTCTGTAACGATCCCATGATTTCTTTAGCAGAAACCATGTTCTTGAATATTGGGCTTTTTCATTTGTCTTAATCCATCTGTCATATGTATTTAAAACCTTTTGATTTGTAGATGAGTAGGGAGATGGATGACATTCCACTGTTAAAACAAACCTTAAATCATCAACTGCTAGTATTGCATTTATATATGATTTCCATATTGAAAAATTAAGATCGTTAAACTCATTGGAAGCAAGTAATTTATAAGAATTCGACATGCTGAAAAATTTAAACAAATTCTAATCAGTAAATTGCCTTTTAAATCTAATCAAATTTTAGCAAAAGTAATAATGTACCAAATTTTATTAGTTATTTGCAACGATACTTTAGTGAGTCAAAATAGATGCTACCGAGGGGTAGTTAAATACTCCTTCACTAAAGCAATAAATTTTTTACTAAATACTAACACCAGAATAATTTTTTATTCTTATAGTCATTTAGTTACCATTTTCGGTGAAGAACTTACTAACACTTAGTGACTCTTGTAAGTGTAACCCATAATTTTAAGACCTCAAAGGTCGGCCCCAACGATGCTACTGAATTGGAGAGTCAAGGTTGGGAATGGATCTAAACGATTCTATCCATTTCTGGAGTTTGAGTTGTTCTGAGTCCCATGTTACAACCCTCCGAGGGAATAGTCGCTGAAAAGAAGACTAGCTAATGCCACCTAAAACCGACAAGCATGTGCAACATAGAATCTCACTGTTAGGATACTGGTTCTTGAAAATCTTTATTAACGTAACGAGTTGGTACAAACTTCCGGAATAACAACTAAACGATGAATGAAATCTTTATTAAACGATATGAGTCAAACAGAGACTAGACGATCACTTATCAAACTCCCTACGATTGTTTACAAAAATCTATATGATCGCTTACAGTCTCTACACGATCGCTGAGTAACACTAGATGATCGCCCACAAATACCCCGCGATCGCTTACAAGGTACTACACGATCACTTACAAAATATTACACGATCGCTTACCAGATTCTATACGATCGCCTACCAAAATGCTACACGATCGCATACTATGCTACACGATCGCTTAGTAGAAGTAGACAATGAATGGCACACTACGATGACTTCTCAACGACAGAGACTTCCAAACTCCCACTCTTGAGAGCTCTCCTTCCTCGCTCCTGATATTCAAACTTCCCTATCCTCTCTGTAACGACTCGACCCCTTAGGACTTAAGTTAGGCCGTTACTAAATACATGCATGCATGGAACTCAAAAAGACACTCGGTTATGGCGAAATAAATGCTAATTAAATAAGGTAAGTTCAACAGAGTTTCATTAAATTCAAATACTAAAACAATACTAGGAGGGTACCCATAAATCATAAAGGATAATAAATAAGTTTGAAAAATGATTCTTAAAAGTAAGTTTTAAACATCAAAACTAAAAGTTAAGAGAAACATGAAAAGAACTCTAAATCTCATGAACGGAAGCGTAGAAACTAGTCCCAGTGGCTCGATCACGAATTTCGCTTGTCCATCGCTGGTGCATCTCTACCCTTACCTGAAACAACAATATGAGAAAGAATGAGTATAAAATACTCAATAAGTAACCCCACTACTGAGGTAAGGCTAGGCATCTATGTCCTCTAGATACCCACCTTTGATGAAACATATAAACTGCTCTAGTCCTCATGAGACACATATACACATGAAACAAGAAGAAGATTGAGTCCTATCCTACTGTAATTAAGTATGCCCACTACCTTTGGTGAATCCCGAAGGTGACACAAACTGGTGAATCTCAAAGGAAACACAAACTGGTGAATCCCGAAGGAAAAAAAACTGGTGAATCCCGAAGGAAACACAAACTCGTGAATCTTGAAGGAAACACAAAATCTAATGGGCATCTAACTAATCAGTAAGGACATTTGCACAGTCTCAACATCATAATAATCACTATACGAATCTATGACATACATATAAACCTCGACATCATGGCTCTACAACATACACATATACCTCAACATCATGGTTCTACAACATACATGTATACCTCAACATCATCAGATCAAATACAACCATATGGAAGCACATACCATCTTATACTAGCATTCAAGTGTCTATGTGCATAAATAAATAATTCAGATCTCGTACCAAAACATACTTTGATCATATTATACTATCAGTCTATCATGCTATCATTTTGCCATAACATTCATTTATCATGCTAACATACATCTAATGCCTAGCCCGTGGGCAGTTCCAGTAGTAAGATTACTTACCTCAAAGTTAAGTCCAAAGAAAACCAAGCAAGCTTATCCTTTTCAAGACAAGCAACACCTAAGATAAATCCAATATTTAAATCAATATTTTGGGTCTAACTCCAATTAACCAAATTATTCAAAGACCTCCCATTTTACTTTACCTAAACTATAGCTCAGTCTAAACTTAATTCCAAAACCCAATTCTGTTGGTTACCTGAACATATACAAAGTTCAAAATTAATAACTTAATTCTCCACAATTAATCTTAATTCAAAATAACCGCCCAACAGCTTACTCCAAACTTACCAAACTTCAAAAGATAATAGACCTTTACTTTGATGAGCAATACTTTAAATGTCTCAAGTCTTGAATCTAAAATCCAAACACAAGAGATATTAATAATTTTAACCCAAAACCAAACATATAGAATTTTATCTAACAATCCCCAAACCAAACCACAATGGGGTTACCAAACCTCGGAACTTACCAAATCGCCACGAAGAAGGAACTTCAACACCCGCTGGACAGTGCACAAATTCTCCTCTAAAATTCCCAATTAACCTTTAAATGCAAGGAGGAACACTATTATAAACCCAAGACATAACAAGTGATCCAGAAAACAACCAAGAACAACAGCAACACCCAAAAACTTATGTAAAGAATCTTACTCCAACCAAGATTCGATTAGAAACAAGTGGCGAAGAAGATTTGCGGTGGAAGCTGGTTCGACGATAAGGTCGAGCTAATAAGGAGGGAAGGGCACGGTTGGCTAGGAATGCGTATGTCTAGGCGGCGCGAACCTGGGCGGCTGGGCGTCGACGGCATGGCTTTAGATCTGACGACGTGGCTTGGCGTGAGTAGAACTGGCAGCACACATGTGCGGACGGCTCGGCGTGGGAGACCGAAACCAGATCTGGGAGGCGCGAATGGTCAACGGCGAGCAGCTGTGGAGATCGACTTGGGCGCGGGCGGCGGCGGTCTGGATGAGTGCTCAGCTGGAATCAGATCTGGGCGGTGCGAACGGTCATCGACGAGGAGATCAGACTGCTGGTCAAGGTCAGTAGCAAGGGTGAGTGGCTGCTAGGCTGCGCGAGGAAGAAGAGGGAAGGGGAAAGAAAAAGAGGAAAAAGAAAAAGGAAAGAAAAAGAAAAGGAAAGAAATAAAATATATTTAATTTTGTTTCCTTCTTATTCCCCTTTATTGTTATTATTATATATATTTTTTTCCATTCTCTTCCTTTCCATTTTTAAAACAACAATTCTTGCCCTTGATTTCTAACACTAAACTCCGGAATTAATTTCCATTTAAATGATTTAAATTCCAACAATTGCACTTAAATGTCCAAAAATTCCAAAAATTCCAAAAATGTCCTCAATTAGTAAAAATTTACTGAAATTACATTATTACTAAGAAAAAATATACGGGGTGTTACACTCTCTTTCTGTTTCTTTCTTCTTTTAAACCTTTACTTCTCCCAATAGAATTGGAAGTCCTTAACCGATTCAATCACCTCTCCTTTATTCTTTCTTTCTTGAGATTCCAACATAATTAGAGGCTTATCATTACCTTTCCCCTCCACCTTTACCTTGTCCTCAAGGTAAAGTTTTGGCTGTCTAACCCATTTCTTTAGCTGCAACACATGAAACACTGGATGGATCGACACTGTTTTCTGAAGGTTCAACTTGTAAGCTACTGATCCCACTCTGTCCACCACCTAATGTGCTCCATAATACTTGGGAGATAATTTCACATTCTGCTTTTGTCGAACTGAAATTTGACAATAGGGTCGCAACTTCAGCCATACCCAATCACCAACTTGAAATTCGTCGCTCCTTGTCATCAAACTTCTTCATTTTCTCTTAAGCCAGCCTCAAATGTTGCTTAAGCTCGCGCAATACAGCATCTCTGTCTTGCATTTGTTGGCCCAAAGTCACATTGGCCGTACAATCCTTCCCATAGTAAATCAACACTGCACGTTGTCGTCGATACACAATCTGAAAAGGGGCAAAGCCAGTAGAAGCATTATACGTAGTGTTATACCAATGTTTCGCCCAATGCCACCAATTAATCCATTATTTCGATCGCTCACCACAGTAGCACCTACAATACATTTCCATGCTACGATTCACTAGCTCTGTCTGACCTTCCGACTGAGGATGAGAAACTGTATTGCAATGGAGTTTGGTACCCGACAGTCGGAACAACTCTTGCCAAAAGTGACTCACAAACTCCTTGTCTTGATTCGAGACAATGGACTTCGGCACCCCGTGCAGTTTAACTATTTCTCTACAAAATGTATCTACTACAATACCAGCATGTAAAGGGTGTTTCAAAGGCAAGAAATGAGCATACTCCACAGATCGATATGCTTCCACAGTCGTTTATTGTTTAATAGCCAAGAATCTTCCACAGATCGATCCCTGTCTTAAAGATCGAAATCGGGCTAACATCTTTTTCTTTAAGTTTTCCCAATCTTCGAACGACTCTCTGTTTACCTTCGATCGGTACCAGTTTAATGCAGTGCCATCGAAACTCACACCTGCTACCGTCATCTTCTGAAATTCAGTCAACTTATGAACTTGAAAATAGCGGTCTGCTCTGTATAACCACGCGTCAGATCATTTTCGCTAAACAACCGACATTTCTACTTTCTTGAATTCACTCCGGTCGCAAATCGCTTCTTCACCGGATGCTTTCACTGAACTATTTGTTCTGCACACCTTATTGACATTCGATCCTTTTGCCTCTTTCGTCACCTTTTCTTTTTCATTGGCCATTTCCGTAACATTGGAAATGAACATTTATTGATATTTCTCGGCCTGCAATCCCAAACTCTCAATGCTCTTCGCTAATGATGCCAAGTTCTCATCTATGGTTGGAAATTTCTGTATTTCAACTTTGAATCCAAAGATCTCTTGTTCTAGTAATTCCAATTTCTCTTCAAAACGTTTCTGAACCATGCTTGCCCAGATGGTTGCTCTGATACCAATTTGTTAGGATACTGATCCTTGAAAATTTTTATTAACGTAACGAGTTGGTACAAACTTCCGGAATAGAAACTAAACGATGAATGAATTCTTTATTAAACGATATGAGTCAAACAGAGACTAGAAGATTTCTTATCAAACTCCCAACGATTGTTAAAACTCTATACGATAGCTTACAGTCTCTACACGATCTTGAATAACACTAGATGATCGCCCACAAACACCCCGCGATCCTTTACAAGGTACTACACAATCGCTTACAAACTATTACACGATTGCTTACCAGATTCTATATGATTGCCTATCAAATGCTACGTGATTGCTTAGCTCTGCTACACGATCGCTGAGTAGAAGTAGATGATGAGTGGCACACTACAATGACTTCTCCACAACAGAGACTTCCAAACTCCCACTCTCGAGAGCTCTCATTTCTCACTCCTCATATTCAGGCTTCCCTATCCTCTCTTTCCGTTTCTTTCTTCTTTTAAACCTTCACTTCTCCCAACAAAATTGGAAGTCGTCCTTAACCGATTCAACCGCCTCTCCTCTATTCTTTCTTTCTTGAGATTCTAACATAATTGGAGGCTGATAACGGGCAGAAATGTACGTTATCATAGTGCTAAGTTCTTAAATAATGTTGGATTGCGTTGATAGAATATGTTAAATTGCATCCATTAAGCATAAATTCTACAATATTTCAGTCGCATGCGTCCAACGCATTAGGGCAGTTGATATCTATATTTTTGTGCAGAATAATGTGTTAACGCAATGCAAAGAATGCGATCATAGGAATACATCGGTCGAGCGCAACTTCACCGCAAGACTTTGCGTTGATCGTGCTCGCAAACATCCACCAAAGAAGAATCATTGCAACATGGTGGGTGCATCCGGACAAAAGTAAAATTAAGATCGATGAGACAGAAAGCTGACGGCAGTCGGATCCAAATTAAATTGACAGCCGATAACGGTCACAAAGTACATTCAGCTTTATCAGTGACAACTATCTGACGCATCAGTCAGGAATTAAAGCTGTCCCATCTGTACAACTAGGAGAGAGAAGCTGCCTTTCACCTTTGATGCCCTATAAGTACCAAGTGCATTCTTCAGAGAAGGAGTTAAGCAGTCGATTACTTCATCACTTTACAAGTTCACACCTCTATTCATAGTTTTCGTTTCCATTTAACGGTGGAGCTAGAGAAGAGTGGTGACCCCAGAGATCGTCCAAGGCAACTTGAGAGAGAACCTTGGGGCGTAAGAGCAGAGAGCGGGTTGACTCTCGCAAAAGCGAGAATATCTTTAGAGCATGAGTAGAATAGTGTAACACCTGGTAGCATGAAATTGCTCCAGGCTCTTTACTTGCATTGTTATTTTGTACTTCATCTTTTATCTATTCAATGGAAGTTCTATTTATACATCTGCTCACTCTCTTAATACGCATGAGTAGCTAAACTAGTTGAATGGGTTGAGAAGAACTAAGCTAACATGATCTAGGAAGTTCATTGCTTGTGATTGTCTTGTTTTATGCTGTGTGAAACATCCCTTTAGAGTTGCTCGAGAGAGAATCTAAAGAAAGAACCTAATGTCTTGAGAGAAAGCTAGGTTAGAATCTGACTTGAAAGAGCAAGATTAGGATTGCATAAAAAAGAAATAGGGACTTAGAGATAAGCTCTGTTTGTCAACTTGCATCGCATGCATCCTAGGAATAGGAATGATATTATGCGGTCGCATATTTGTGTAAATGTTATGTTGTCATTGCATAAATAGAAATAGAGGTTTATGTGTAAACCCTGTAGACTTATTGCATATTTATCACATGCGTTCTAGCTTTAGAAGCCGTGGCATTCACGCCGAGAGGTGGTTTACTATTGTATGCATGTTGCATGATCGCAAGGCATGAACGCAATCTAGAGAGTGTTAGCCGAAACCTTTCTCAACCCGTTCACCACATATTCATCGTATTTCCAATTGCCAACTCTTTTCGAACTTTGTCGCATTTATTATTATTTTCATTAACGCAACAACAACTCAGCGCTTATTTATTTAATCGGTTACCGAAAGTTTTCATAAAAATCTCTAACGCAACTATTTTCATAAGTCCCTGTGTTTGACGCTGGACTTACCAGAAAAATCAGTGGAATTTACACTTGGATTCTGCTGGGGAAACTTGAGTGCACAACGCTATCCATCAACATATAGCATCCATATTCCACACTTAATAAAATAACGCATCAAGTTTCTGGGGCCGTTGCCGGGGACTTCTGTAAAATAGTTGTTAACGGTAATTTTTGTGAATTCTTTGTAGAACTCTCAATCTTTGGCGAACTACGACCCGGAGATTGAGAGAACATTTCGAAGGAGACTAAGGGACTGCCAACAGCAACCAAAATTCGATAAAGAAAAGATGGCAGAGCAGCCTAGGAATGAAGCACGAAACAACAACAATGTCATGGCAAATCCAATTCTGTTGGCCAACGATCGCAATAGGCCCATTAGGGACTATGCATCGCCAAACCTCTATGATTTCTCTCCGGGAATCATGAGGCTTGCCTTAGATGGAATTAGATTTGAAATGAAACCAGTGATGCTGTAGATGATCCAGGCTGTAGGTCAATTCGAAGGAAGGCGTGGCGAGGATCCGCGCGTCCATCTCTGAAGTTTTATTGAAATCTGCAATACTTTTGTGTTCCCGAATATCTCTGCTGAGGAAGTTCGTCTAATGTTGTTCCCATTTTCTCTCTGTGATTAGGCTAGGAAATGGGCTTATTTGCTTGAACCAGGGGAGATCACTTCTTGGGAGTAGGTGGTGGAGAAGTTTATGAAGAAGTATTTCCCACCTACCGAGAATGTGAGACGGAGAAAGCTTATTACTAATTTTGAACAAGATATGGAGGAATCGCTCAGCGATGCTTGGGCGAGGTTCAAAAGGTTGGTCCGAGATTGTCCGCATAATGGACTGCCAGACTGCCTTCAAATGAAAATTTTCTACCACGGTTTGGATCCTACTTCACAGATCGCTGCCAATGCGGCAGCAGCTGATGGTTTGCTTGACAAGACCTATGATGAGGCGAAGAATATCTTGGATCGCATCTCCAAGAATCATGAAGACTGGAGGAAGAGCGACCAGAGATTAAGACTCATAGATTTTGATGCAAATAACGGTGCAATTGTTTCATTGCAAAACCAAATGACCACAATGATGAATTTGATTCAAGGAATGACGATCAGCAACCCAACACCTCAAGGTGGTAACGCAATAAGTCAAAACACCGTAAGGTGTGCGACTTGCGGTTATGGGCATACGATGGAGGATTATCCACAAAACCCACAGTCTGTATATTTTGTAAAGAACAACCCCTTTTCCAACACCTACAACCCCAGGTGGAAAAACCACCCAAACTTTGCTTTGAAGAATCCACAACAAAACTTTCAATCTGTGGCACAAAAAGAAGGGCCACCAGGGTTCTTTCAACACAACAACGGTCAATAGAGCAACCAAGTAAGTAGCTCACAACAACCACCACAATCTTCTTCCCTAGAAGGCCTATTGAAGCAATAAATAGAGACAAATGAGACGGTGCTTCAAAGCTAGGCTACATCCATCCACAACCTTGAATTGCAAATGGACCAGATTGCAAATGAGCTCAAAAGTAGACCGCAAGGGGCGCTGCCAAGTTCAACCGAGGTTCCATGCAACCTAGGGGGTTCAGGTAAGGAGCAATGTCAGGTTGTGACATTGCGTAGTGGAAAGACTATGGAGGGAGAAAAGAAGGAGCAGAATAGATCAACCTCCATCGCAGCTGAACCTGAGATTCCTGCAACGCAAGAAGAAGAAAAAGAAAATGAAGCAGTAGAACCTGAGGTTGCGTCAACCTCAAAGTCAAATGAAATGGGAATCGTGAAAGTCTAGTTACCACATTTCCCTCAAAGGCTAAAGAAGAAGAAAAACGAAGAGGTACAATACCAACGCTTCTTATCTATGTTAAAGAAATTACATGTTAACATTCCTTTCAGTGAAGCGATTGAGGAAATGCCTGCCTATGCCAAGTTTTTGAAGGACATGATAACCAAGAAAAGAGGTACTGGAAAGTTTGCCACGGTGGCACTAACGAAAAGTTCCAAATCTATTATCCCACTGAAGATGAGCGATCTTGGGAGCTTCACTATTCCTTGCTCCATAAGAGGACTCTATATTGGGCAAGCCTGTGTGACTTGGGGGCCAACATAAATTTGATGCCGCTATCAATCTTTCGACAACTAAATGTGGGGAAACTTATGCTCACATCCGTGACACTCCAACTGGTTGACAGATCTTTGGTTCATCCAGAGGGTAAGGTAAAGGACGTGCTGATCACAATCGATAAATTTAATTTGCCAGCTGACTTCATCATCCTGGATTATGAGGCCGATAAAGATGTGCCCATCATTTTAGGGCGACCTTTCCTATCAATGGGTCGTGCTCAAATTGATGTGCACAAGGGCAAGATCACTTTGAGCATAAACGGACAGAAGCTCAAATTTAATATAATTCGTGCCATGAAATTTCGTAATGAGGAAGACCTGCAAGATTCTGATGATGACATGAATTTGATTGAAGAATAAAAGTCTGATGAAAAGTATGAAGAAGAGCATGTCGACGCATCTGTAGCTGCCTGCAATGCGATCGTAGCAAAAAAAAAAAAAAAAAACAAAGAAGAAGGATTAATTGCAATGCAAGAAGAAGAGCCGAAGGAAGAAAGAAAAATAATGCAACCTTCTCTCATGGAGCCACCAACTATTGAACTAAAAACCCTACCAACACATCTAAAGTACGCATTTCTGGGGCAGAATGAGAAGTTGCCAGTGATAATTTTCTCTGCACTTAACGCAGATCAAGAGAATGCGTTGATAAGCATTCTCAAAAAACATGTGCGAGCAATCGGCTGGACACTCCATGATATCAGAGGAATTAGCCCCACGTACTGCATGCACCACATTCGTCTTGAGGACGACCACAAAGCAACCATTGAAAATCAACGCAGACTTAACCCTGCGATGAAGGAGGTTGTCAAAAAGGAGATTATCAAGTGGTTGGATGCGAGCATTATCTATCCCATTGCAGATAGCACGTGGGTCAGCCCCGTGCAATGTGTTCCGAAGAAGGGCGGAATTACGGTAGTCCCCAATGAGAACAATGAATTAATATCATAGAGGATCATCACTGGATGGCGCATCTGTATGGACAACCGCAAATTGAATGCAGCCACAAAGAAAGATCACTTCCCTCTGCCATTCATCGATCAAATGCTGGACAGATTGGCAGAGAATGATTTTTACTGTTTTTTAGATGGATACGCCGAGTACAACCAGATCATGATAGCTTTTAAAGACCAAGACAAGACCACATTCACCTGCCCATATGGGACATTCGCTTTTTGCCGCATGCCGTTCGACCTCTGCAATGCGCCAAGCACGTTTCAGAGGTGCATGATGGCAATCTTTTCAGATTATCTCAAGACTCAGTAGAAATATTTATGGATGATTTCTCTATTTATAGAAACATTATGATGTCTGCCTGGCCAATTTGGAGAAAATTCTGAAAAGATGTGAAGAGATGAACCTGATACTTAACTGGGAAAAATGTCACTTCAAGTTGACAGAGGGTATAGTGTTGGGGCACAAGGTCTCTCGAGAAGGGTTGGAGGTGGACAAAGTAAAGATTAACGCAATTGAAAAGCTTCCACCTCCAACCAACATGAAGGCAGTACGAAGCATCCTAGGGCATGTTGGATTCTACAGACGATTCGTTAAAGACTTTTCTAAGATAGCAAGACCATTGAGTGCGTTACTAGAGGCAAACAGAAAGTTTGAATTTGACAACAATTGCCTCGACACATTTTGAATTTTAAAGGATGCGCTGATTACCACACCCGTCTTAATTTCGCCGGATTGGACACTGCCGTTCGAAATCATGTGCGACGCAAGCAAGTATGCGATGAGAGCCGCACTAATGCAAAAGAAGAAAATAATTTTGCACCCCATCGCATATGCGAGTAAAACTCTGAACCCTGCTTAAATTAATTATACCACCACTGAAAAAGAACTCCTGGCTATGATCTTTGCATTGGAAAAATTCTGGGCATACTTATTAGGAACCAAGGTACTCATTCATACTGATCACTCGGTAATCAAATATTTAATGATAAAGAAGGACGCAAAACCGAGATTGATCAGATGGGTTCTCCTCCTTCAAGAATTTGATATCGAGATAATTGATCGAAAGGGGATAGAGAATCAAGTTGCGGATCACTTGTCCAGATTGGAAAATCCTGAGGTTGACCGCAATGAATCTGAAGTGAGTGTCGTGTTCCCAGACGAGCAGCTATTTCGCATAGAAGAACTGCCATGGTATGCGGACATCGTTAATTATTTGGTCTGTGAACAATTTCCTGAAGATTACACCTACCATCAACAGAAGAAGCTCAAGAATAAATGCAGACACTACTATTGGGATGAGCCAAATCTGTATAAACGAGGTGCAGACCAAATCATTCGATTATGCGTACCAGACGCTGCTCAACAACGCATATTGTCACAGTGTCACGATTTACCTTATGGAGGGCACTTTGGAGGACAACGTACTGCGGCCAAAGTTTTACAAAGTGGATTCTTCTGGCCTTCATTATTTACGGATGTTGCTGACTACACAATGAAATGCGATCGGTGTCAGCGCACTGGCAACATATTATGGAAGAACGCAATGCTGATGAATACTATCTTGGAGCTGGAACTATTCGACGTATGAGGGATTGATTTCATGGGACCATTCCCTCCTTCAAACGGTAAGCACTATATTTTATTAGCCATTGACTATGTCTCCAAGTGGGTAGAGGAAGTTGCATGCGCCGCAAGTGATGTGGTAGTAGTCTTCCAGTTCTTGAAGAAAAGAATTTTCGCACGTTTTGGCACTCCTCGTGCTATCATAAGTGATGAAGGATCACACTTTGTCAACCACAATATAAAGGAACTGTTGCACAAGTACAATATCTTCCACAAAGTGGCCACCGCATACCATCTACAAACAAATGGCCAAGCTGAAGTGTCCAATCGAGAAATTAAATTGATACTTGAGAAGGTAGTCAAACCTTCGCAAAAGGATTGAGCAATGAAGCTTGATGATGCGTTATGGGCATACCGGACCACATTTAAGACACCTATAGGAATGTCCCCCTATGCGTTGGTATTTGGCAAAGCGTTTCACTTGCCCTTGGAGCTGGAATATAAGGCATTGTGGGCGGTCAAGAAACTGAATTTCGATTTAAAGAAAGCAGGGGAAGCACGGAAAATGCAATTGGTTGAGCTAGAAGAATGGAGGAACAATGCATATAAAAATGCAAAAATGTATAAGAAGCGCACCAAGCATTGGCATTATCAACGCATATGCGGCAAGAACCTCCAAGTCGGGCAGAAAGTCTTGCTTTTTAATTCACGTCTGCGACTCTTCCCAGGAAAGCTAAAGTCTCGTTGGTCCAGACCGTTCATAATTCGACAAGTACTTCTGCATGGCACGGTGGAATTATTAAATGATGACAGTACCAACATATTCAAAGTCAATGGGCAGCGAGTAAAGGCATTCCATGGAGAAGACTGGCATCGCCAAGTCGACTCCATGGAACTAAGAAACTTTGAATAAAGAAGGAAGTAGGTGGTCCTTGCGTTGTCAAATGATCGCAAATTCTCAGGGACGCAAGTTTTAGAAAACTTCAAGTCTTCAACTCTTTTCTCCACTACTCAGAATCTTCACTATCTTTTAGCTATCTTTTCAGTTTTTAGTTCTATTAAAAAGAAAAAAAAAGCCTTTTCTTTTGGTTAAAATAATTTGACCCTCTATTTGTTTTCCTTACAACGATCAAGGCACTGGATTGCGAGAACGCATGCAAAGAAACACTTATCTTATTCCATCACCGCAACCCAATGAAGAATGATCGCCGCAAGGTGGATGCGGCAATACAATGCAGGCGACAGTGCTAAATTTAGGGGTGTACCTTTCCTTATCTTTACTTCAAAATTTGCACTACCATTGCATATTATTTTTCAAAGTTTTATCACCGCATCTTCCTTGATTACCGCAATCATATCACTAGTAGAAAACTTTAGTAGTTTACCGTATGTTGTTCTTCACCAAGTATGATTTCATTGATGAAAAATATGCTTCTGTCTCTTTTGTATATACTAGAGTCAACGTAAATTTTATGATACTCGCCTCATGAAATATTTCTGGAAGTTAGGGGTTTGCTAGCTTCTTTCAAACACTCTTTACAACGCAATTTTTTGACCATCGCATGACTTATTTTAATCTTTTAGGCAATGAGGACATTGCCGCATTTTAAAATTTGGGGGTGGGGTATTTGTTTCTGACCTTGCTAAATAAAAAAGGATGATTTTTGAGAATAACAACTCCACTGTCAACGCAATGGGAAACCCATGATTGATAAGAGTTAAGTTCTGAAAGGCACTTATCCATAGTTGGATGTCCGAATGACACGCATGGGGGCAAGCCAAAACGAAAGTAAGTCGCCAGGATCAACGCATAAATAAATGACCGTAAATCCACTACCAAGTTGGTATGAGTTTAGTCTGAGAAAGAGTGCATTGCTCGTAGTTAGATGTCCGCATGACACCCGTGGGGGCAAGTCAAAATGAAGGCAAAGTACTCGGATCAGTGCAAGGTCAGAAAAAGTATAGAAATGAAGAAAATTTTTGTGCAAGGATAAAACATTTGACACCCCGGTGGAAAATTTTCTTTTTGAAATAAATCATGCGATGTTCCGAAATTCAGTAAAGTCCTTTTGAAAGTTAAGCGTGCAATCCCTAAGTCTTAGAAATATTTTAGGAAGAGATTTGAATAAGACTTAAGGAAATTCTAGCATATAGGATCTGAACGAAGTATCCTTGAAAAATCTAGGAAAGAAAACTTTGCGGTTAACTTCCTAAAGGAATATTTAGCTTATGCATAAGGACAAGCATTGTTAAATTTGAGGGTGTGATAATGGGCAAAAATGCACGTTATCATAGTGCTAAGTTCTTAAACAATGTTGGATTGCGTTGATAGAATATGTTAAACTGCGTCCATTAAGCATAAATTCTACAATATTGCAGTCGCATGCATCCAACGCATTAGGGCAGTTGATCTCTATATTTTTATGCAGAATAATGCGTTAACGCAATGTAAAGAATGCGATCATAGGAATACATCGGTCGAGTGCAACTTCACCACAAGACTTTGCGTTGATCGTGCTCACAAACATCCACCCAAGAAGAATCAACGCAACATGGTGGGCGCATCCAGACGAAAGGACAATTAAGAACAATGGGATAGCAAGCTGACGGCAGTCGGATCCAAATTATGTTGATAGCCGAAAACGGTCACAAAGTACATCCAGCTTTATTGATGACAACTATCCGACGCATCAGTCAGGAATTAAAGTTGTCCCATCTATACAACCAAGAAAGAGAAGCTGCCTTTCACCTTTGATGCCCTATAAATACCATGTGCATTCTTTAGAGAAGGGGTTAAGCAGTCGGTTACTTCATCACATTACAAGTTCACACCTCTGTTCATAGTTTTCTTTTCCATTTAATGGTGGAGCTAGAGAAGAGTGGTGACACTGGAGATCGTGTAAGGCGGCTCGAGAGAGAACCTTGGGGCGTAAGAGTAGAGAGTAGGTTGACTCTTACGAAAGCGAGAATATCTTTAGAGCTCGAGTAGAACAGTGTAACACCTGGTAGCAAGAAATTTCTCCAGGCTCTTTACTTGCATTGTTATTTTGTACTTCATCTTTTATCTATTCAATGGAAGTTCTATTTCTACATCTGCTCACTCTCTTAATACGCCTGAGTAGCTAAACTAGTTGAATGGGTTGAGAAGAACTAAGCTAACATGATCTAGGAAGTTCATTGCTTGCGATTGTCTTGTTTTATGCTGTGCGAAACATCCCTTTAGAGTTGCTCGATAAAGAATCTAAAGAAAGAACCTAATGTCTCGAGAGAGAGCTAGGTTAGAATCTGACTTGAAAGAGCAAGATTAGGCCTGCATACACAAGAAATAGGGACTTAGAGATAAGCTCTGTTTGTCAACTTGCATCGCATGCATCCTAGGAATAGGAATGATATTATGCGGTCGCATATTTGTGTAAATGTCATGTTGTCATTGCATAAATAGAAATAGAGGTTTATGTGTAAACCCTGTAGACTTATCGCATATTTATCGCATGCGTTCTAGCTTTAGAAGCCGTGGCATTCACGCCGAGAGGTGGTTTACTATTGTATGCATGTTGCATGATCACAAGGCATGAACACAATCTAGGGAGTGTTAGCCGAAACGCTTCTCAACCCGTTCACCGCATATTCATCGTATTTCCCATTGCCAACTCTTTTCAAACTCTATCGCATTTATTATTATTTTCATTAACACAACAACAACTCCGCGCTTATTTATTTAATCGGTTACCACAAGTTTTCATAAAAATCTCTAACGCAACTATTTTCTCAAGTCCCTGTGTTTGACCCTGAACTTACCAGAAAACTCAGAGGAATTTACACTTGGATTCCGCTGGGGAAACTTGAGTGCACAATGCTATCCATCAACACATATCATCCATATTCCACACTTAATAAAATAACGCATCAGAGGCCTATCATTAGTCCAAACTAATGGAAGAGACCACATAATACGTTGACACATATCTTTCACCCACTTACTATGAACTACTTCCCATATTCACCTTGCTATTGACCCATGCAAACACTTTCTGAATGGAGGTACTCCCAAGGTGACTCAAAGCCGAGCATGAATCTCACAGAGTGAATTCTTAGGGACGTGAGAGCTAAAAACAATATATCATATATATTATTAATCTCCCACTGAAGTGTTCTTATTTATTTTGGGTAAATATTTACTTAGGTATATTTTAGCTAATAAACTGAAGGAACTGTTAATGAAGAGCATCCATGAGTACGTTCGGATCTTTCCGATTTCATCGTGATCGAAAAATAACACATACATTCTAACAAATAGTTATGCAAATTAACACTAATTAATGGCATGGTTTGAGAAATAAACTACAAGGGATTGAGTTCATATACCAGTTGAAGGCTCTCTTCAAACTCGAACACAGCGCAGCGGAACAACCTCTACGAACTCTATCGCCCAACAAATCAGTCGGCTACGTGATACGTTAATTGTTGCACCTCTTTTATACAAATTGGGCTCATCCCAATAATAATGCTTGCATTCATGCTTGAGCTTCTTCTGTTGATGGTATGTGTAATCTTCAGGAAATTGTTCACAAATCAAATAATTAACGATGTCCACATACCAGGGCAATTCTTCTATGTGGAATAGCTGCTCGTCTGGAAACACGGCACTCACTTTAGATTCATTGCGGTCAACCTCGGGATTTTCCAGTCTGGACAAGTGATCCGTAACTTGATTCTCTATCCCTTTCCGATCAATTATCTCTATATCAAATTATTGAAGGAGGAGAACCCATCTGATCAACCTCAGCTTTGCGTCCTTCTTTTTCATCAAATATTTGATTGCCGAGTGATTAGTGTGAATGAGTACCTTGGTTCCTAATAGATATGCCCGAAATTTTTCCAACGCAAAAATCACAATCAGGAGTTCTTTTTCAGTGGTGGTATAATTTATTTGAGTAGGGTTCAGAGTTTTACTCACATATGCGATGGGGTGCGAAATAGTTTTCTTCTTTTGCACTAATGCGGTTCCCATCGCATACCCGCTTGCGTCGCATATGATTTCAAATGGCAGTGTCCAATCCGTGTAATCAAGACGGGCGCGGTAATCAACGTATCTTTTAAAACTTGGAATGTGCTGAGGCAATTGTTGTCAAATTCAAACTTTCTATCCGCCTTTAACAACGCACTCAGTGGTTGTGCTATTTTAGAAAAGTCCTTGACAAATCGTCTATAGAATCCATCATGCCCCAAGAAGCTTCACACAGCCTTCACGCTGGTTAGAGGTGGAAGCTTTTCAATTGCATCGATCTTAGCTTTGTCCACCTCCAACCCTTCTCGAGAGACCTTGTGTCCCAACACTATACCCTCTTTTACCATGAAGTGACATTTTTCTCAGTTGAGCACTAGGTTCGTCTCTTCACATCTTTTTCAGAATTTTCTCCAAATTGGCTAGGCAGACTTCATAAGTGTTCCCATAAACGGAGAATTCATCCATAAATATTTCCACTGAGTCTTCAAGAAAATCTGAAAAGATCGCCATCATGCACCTCTGGAACGTGCTCGGCGCATTGCAGAGACCAAACAACATGCGGTGAAAAGCGAATGTCCCATATGGGCAGGTGAATGTGGTATTGTCTTGGTCTTCAGGAGCTATCATGATTTGATTGTACCCGACATATCCATCGAAGAAGCAGTAAAAATCATAACCTGCAAGTCTGTCTAGCATTTGATTAATGAATAGCAGAGGGAAGTGATCTTTCTTTGTAGCCGCATTCAATTTGTGGTAGTCCATACATATGCATCATCTAGTGATGGTTCTTTGCAGTATTAATTCATTGTTCTCATTGGGGACTACTGTCATTCCGGCCTTCTTCCGCACACATTGCACGGGGCTGACCCACGTGCTATCTGCAATAGGATAGATAATTCCCGCATCCAGCCACTTGATAATCTCCTTCTTGACGACCTCCTTCATCGCAGGGTTAAGTCTGCATTGATTTTAAATAGTTGCTTTGTGGTAGTCCTCAAGACGAATGTGGTGCATGCAGTACATGGGACTAATTCTTCTGATGTTAGCGAGTGTCTAGCCAATTGCTCGCACATTTCTTGAGAATGCTCATCAACGCATTCTCTTGATCTACATTGAGTGCAGAGGAAATTATCACTGGCAGCTTCTCATTCTGCCCCAGAAATGCGTACTTCAAATGTGTTGGTAGGGTCTTCGGTTTAAGTGTTGGTGGTTCCACGAGGGAAATTGCGTTGTTTTTCTTTCTTCTTTTGGTTCTTCTTCTTGCATTGCGATCGTTCCTTCTTCTTTGTTTGTTTTTGTTATGATCGCATTGTAGGCAGCTATGGATGCATTGACATCCTCTTCTTCACACTTTTCATTAGACTTTTCTTCTTCAATCAAATTCAGGTCATCGTCAGAATCTTGTAGATCTTCCTTATCCAGGAATTTCATGGCACGAATTATATTAAATTTTAGCTTCTATCCGTTTATGCTCAAAGTGATTTCTCCCTTGTGCACATCAATTTGAGCACGACCCGTTGATAGAAAAGGTCGCCCTAAAATGATGGGCACATCTTTGTCGGCCTCATAATCTAGGATGATGAAGTCAGCTAGAAAAATAAATTTATCAATCGTGATCGGCACATCCTTCACCTTACCTTCTAGATGAACCAGAGATCTGTCAGCCAATTGGAGAGTCACGGAGGTGGGCACAAGTTGCCCCACATTTAATTGTCGAAAGATTGACAGCGGCATCAAATTTATGCTGGCCCCCAAGTCACACAAGGCTTGCCCAATATAGAGTCCTCCTATGGAGCAAGGAATAGTGAAGCTCCCAGGATCGCTCATCTTTGGTGGAATAATAGATTTGGAACTTTGAGTTAATGCCACCTGGAAAATTTTCCAGCGCCTCTCTTCTTAGTTACCATGTCCTTCAGAAACTTGGCATAGGCAGGCATTTCCTCAATCGCTTCACTGAAAGAAATATTAACATGTAATTGTGAAAGAATAGACAGAAAGCGTTGGTATTGTACCTCTTCATTTTTCTTCTTCCTTAGCCTTTGAGGGAAGGGTGGTAACTGAACTTTCACAGTTCCCATTTCATTTGACTTTGAGGTCGACGCAACCTCATGTTCCACTGCTTCATTCTCTCTTTCTTCTTCTTGTGTTGCCGCAATCTTAGTCTCAGTTGCGATGGAAGTTGATTTTTTCTACTATTTCTTTTCTCTTCCACAATCTTTCCACTGCGAAATGTCACAACCTGACATTGCTCCTTTCCTGATCCCCCTAGGTTGCGTGGAAGCTCGATTGAACTTGGCAACGCCCTTTGCGGTCTACTTTTGAGCTCATTTGCAATCTGGCCCATTAATAATTCGAGGTTGCAGATGGATGTAGTCTGACTTTGAAGCACTGTCTCATTTTTCTCTATATATTGCTTCAATAGGCTCTCTAGAGAAGAAGATTTGTTGGTTGTTGTGAGCTACTTGCTTGGTTGCTTTATTGACTATTGCTGCGTTGAAAGAATCTTGGTGGCCCTTTTTTTTGCACCACAGATTGAAAATTTTGTTGTTGATTCTTCCAAGCAAAATTGGGGTGGTTTCTCTACCCGAGGTTGTAAGTGTTCGAAAAGGGATTATTTTTTGCAAAATAACAGACTGTGGATTTTACGGGCAATCTTCCATCGCATGCCCATCACCGCAAGTCGCACACCTTGCGGTGTTTTGACTTATTGCATTAATTTACCCACCTTGCGGTGTTGGGCTGCTGATCACCATTCCTTGAATCAAATTCATCATTGCGGTCATTTGGTTTTGTAATGAAACAATTGCACTGTTATTTGCATCAGAATCTTTGAGCCTCAATCTCTGGTCACTCTCCCTTCAGTTTTCATGGTTCTTGGAGATGCGGTCCAGAATATTCTTCGCCTCCTCGTAAGTTTTGTCAAGCAGACCGCCAGCGGCTGCCGCATTGGCAACGGTCTGTGAAGCTGGATTCAAACTGTGATAGAAGAATTCCATTTGAAGACAATCTTGTAGCCCATTATGCGTACAATCTCGAACCAACCTTTTAAACCTCGCCAAAGAATCGCTAAGCGATTCGTCCATATCTTGTTCAAAATTTGTGATAAGCTTTCTTCATCTTGTGTTCTCGGTAGGTGGAAAATACTTTTTCATGAATTTCTCCACTACCTGCTCCCAAGAATTGACTTGTAGTATGGATCATCTGCAGCATCACCGGTTTAATCTCGAATCTACTTCCGTCGAGGGCAGGCCTTATGATTCCCGGAGAGAAATCATAGAGGTTTGGTGATGCATAGTCCCTAATGGGCCTATTGTGATCGTTTGCCAACAGAATCAGATCGCCATGACATTATTATCATTTGGTGCTCCACCTCCAGGCTGCTCCGCCATCTCCTCTTTATCGGATTGTGGTTGCTGTTGGCGGTCTCGTAGTCTGCTTCAAAATGTTCTCTCAATCTCCGGGTCATAGTTCACCAGAGATTGAGATTTCTGCAAAGAAATCACAAAAATTACCGTTAACAACTATTTTTTCAAAGTCCCCAGCAACGGTGCCAAAAACACCATGCGTTAATCTTATTAAGTGAAAATATGGATGATATGCATTGATGGATTGCGTTATGTACTCAAGTTTCCCCAGCGGAATTCAAGTGTAAATTCCCCTGAGTTTCCTGGTAAGTCTAGGGTCGATCATAGGGACTTGTGAAAATAGATTGCATTGATAATTTTTGGATGAAAACGTTGCGGTAACCAAGTAAATAAATAAAATGTTGATTGTTAATTGCGTTGATTGAAAATAAATAAATAAATAAATGCGGTGGATTTGAGAAACGAAAGTGCATTGATTGATGCAATGAGTATGCGATGAACGGGTTGAGAAGATCTTTAGCTAGCGTTACTTGGGAATGTGTCAGACTATGTGATCATGTTACTACCATGCACAACAAGTCATTTTCCAATGTAAATGCAATGCTCCTAAATCTAGGACGCATGTGTTGCATGCAAAATTTCCATAGAGCTTATTCCTAAGACTCTACTTTTGTCCTATGCATTGATGCAAAATGCATGAAAGCAAGGTGACCGCATACAATCGTATCTTATCGTTAAGATGCATGCGATGCGTTAATAACAAATAGTGCTCATTCCTAAGTGCCTATCTCTCGTTTATGCGTTCTAATCTGGTTCTTCCAAACCTAGTTTTTGACTTGACCTTCCCAAGTCTAGATCTTGTCCTTAGACTACCCTCCCGAGTATCCCTAATGGACGAATGAAACATACATAAACAAGATAATCGCAAAGAATGAAGATTCCCTAGTTGTGCTAGCTAAATGCTTCTCAACCCATTCAACTAATTTAGTTACTCATGCATGAATTATAGAGAGTGAACAGATATAGAGAAAGAAATTCCATTCTGATAACTGAGTTGAGTACAAAATGATAATGGAAAATAAAGGTAGAGAGCTTGGTAGCAATTCCTTGCTGACCGAGGCTTTTTACACTGAATCTCCATTCTGATCTACAAATATTCCCGCTTTCGTAGGCATTAGCCCTCTCTTTGTCTTGGAGCTTTCGATGCTTTCCCAAGCTTGTCGAAACGATCTATCGCACACCTTCTTCCTTGTGTCCGCCTTAAAATGAAAGAAGACTATGGACAGAGACGTGAACTTGTAAAGTGATGAAGTAATCGACTGCTTAACCCTTTCTCTGAAGAATGCACTTGGTATTTATAGAGTTTCCATGGTGAAAAGCGGCTTCTCCATCCCGGTTGTACAGATGGGACAACTTTTATTCCTGAATGACCCACCAGATGATTGTTACTGATAAAGCTGAATGTACTTTGTGACGGTTATCGGCTATCAACTTAATTTGGATCTGGCTGTCATCAGCTTTTTGTCCCATCGCTCTTAATTATCCTTTCACCCGATGCGCCCACCATGATGCGCTAACCAAGTTGCGGTGATTCTTCTTGGGCGAATGTTTGCGAGCACAATCAACGTAAAGTCTTGCGGTGAAGTTGTGCTTGACCAATGTATTCCTGTGATCGTACTCTCTCCATTGCGTTAACGCATATTCTGCACAAAAATGTAAAGATCAACTGCTCTAATGCGTTGGACGCATGCGGCCGCAATATTATAGAATTTATGCTTAATGGACGCAATTTAACATATTTCATCAACGCAATCTAACATTGTTTAAGAACTTAGTACTATGATAATGTGCATTTCTGCCCGTTATCACTACGGTAGCACGATTGTCTACACGAACGGTAGCAACACGAACAAGCATGAGCAAGCAGAAGCGAGGACAACACCACCAGTTAGAGCCCTTGGTATTCTCAAAGTGAGAATCCAATGTGTGGTCTTTGATGATTTAGGTAGAGGTTGGAGGAAAGACTGATCATGTAGACGATAAGCAAGTGTGAGAGAAAGCTATCGTATAGCGGAGTGCTTATCGTTTAGACAAAGCTACACGATCATGTAGGTTTTACTAAGCGATCCTCTAGTAATAGGTAAACAATTGTTTAGAAAACGTGGCACGCTAGGCTATCGTTAAGGAAAGCTAAGCGATCATTTAGAGAAAGGCGTGCAATCGTTTAGATGCGGGTGTGCGATCGTTTAGACGATGAGACTCTATTGTATAAGCTCTCAGCTAGGCGAACGATACTTTTTCACACCGGTTGCGATTTTTTTGAACTCTTTGAAAAATGAAACAAATTTTCATTTTATTTTTCAGTTACAATAACTGACTACGAATTCTCCCACTAATGCACAACCGAGGAGAGGTTTTCAGTCAATTATCATATAATTAATCAATTTAATTAATAAATGAGTATGATCATATTATATTCTTACCCTATAGTTTGATATCATATATCTACTATAGTAATTTCTCCTCCACTTGATATAAATCATATTTACATCTAATTTCCTCCAAAATAATGTATTTCATACATTTAGCCGATTATATCATATATAATTAACCACTTCAATTATATCATATATAATCAAACTCCCTCTTGTCAATTTGAACATTTCAAACTGACCCAAACACTGATTCTTGACTTTATCCAAGCTACTTAGGGGACCTAATGGACCTGTGGCTCGAAGATCCAATGGTAGGTGAATAGCTGACTAAACTCTTTAGCCACGAGATCCACCATCCGTTAATTGCCAGACATTCCACTAAAGACCAACAGCTGAACTCTTCTTACCACAGATATATTTCTGTGTTCTTCGGATATAAGCAATCATGAGTACGATGACCCTTCACAGATGCTCGTAAGTACAGTTGGGCCATTTTACCATTTTTCCCTTATAGTTACATCTCACTCATTAAGTACCACAGATTCCTCTAATGAACAATACAACATAGTCCAACTATGTGTAAACACCACTCGAGCCAAGAGAAGGTGTGTGGTGCCACATCGTTCAAGCCCTGGAATCAACCCTTAAGGGAGCTATCTATCTACTTGCCCTACTTTGCGGAAGGAGTGAATTCCATCTTGTGTAGCTGAGTTCCCAGCTCCCAAATCAGACGAATCTCTAAAATGGTAGGTTTGAATCGGCGACCTTGCCACTTGCACCCATACAAATCAAAGGACCGCTCTCAATGGCCGGAGTTCCCAACTCACTCAGAATTGAGGTCATGTTATCTATGATCATCCTAGTGAAGTGAAGTCTTTGTCATGAACGGTGTTATATAACGAGACGTTAACACTTTGTGGTTAGGTCTTATACAAACTCTTTGTATAGGACACCCCCCCTCGCATGTCCCCTATACGAATGATCAGGATCAGACCATCTGTGATAAGCCACAACATTTGTGACCATTCCACAAAGCGGGCAGCATTCGTAGCATTACCAGGATAAGGTTTCCCTCCTATATCCATATACTACAGATCATTTTGGTTATCACTCAAGACATGATCCACTTGTATGTCACCACATACATGCTTAAGTTACATACAGATAACCAGAGATTTTATGTTTATTGGTTTGTGGTAAAGCAAATAAAACATACAACTGAACAAAAACAAGATGTGAAGTAAATATCATATATTATACAACACAAGCGTTCGTACAAACTGTTTACAAACTACAGGACACGAGACTTTAGGGCATCAACCCCAACATAAACATCGTAAGTCTAAGTGATTATCCAAGTATAACGTTTATATTTGGATTTAACCTACAATGTCTAAGTGATAAACCATTTTATTATCTTAAATTGCTCACGCATGCTCATAAAACCAGGTTAACAACGCTCAAGAACCAACTAAAATCGCAAGGTAGCAGGTGTTTCGTAAACTGTCAACTTAAATACCTTTACCCTTGGATAGGATTTTAGCTCGGATGAGTTTGTAATCATAGTTTTACAAGACAACGACCTATTTTAACTATTTAAAAAAGTTGTTATTTGTTAACCCTAGGTGATCATGCATCTTATCTTCGTTATAGGTTTTAAATGTCTTAATTCATTTTTATCACACTTTATAAAAAAATAGACATGTTTCCAATCCATAACATTTATCAGGCTATTTCACAATTTAATATAACACTTTATATTAAACACATAAAAACCTAACACATGCATACTATATATTATAACTAATTAAAACATACTTTCAATACATGCTACATGCTTCCTTTGGTGGGATTTTAAATCTACATGGCATACAATATGCACATATAAGATTTATTTAATTATAACATACATTCAAAATGCATAAATAATTAAACAAATACTGATATGGACCAATTTTGGCATTCCAAGCACGCAAATACCCAAAATTATTAAAATAATAATCACAAATTTCCTTGAACGCCAATAGACCGCTCGAACCAGCTAGAACCAGCTCCAAATTACCCAAATTGGACCTCCAAGGCTTGAATTTGGGATGAACGGGTCAAAATCGTGTTGAATTGAACTTGAAGGAGTCAAACCAGCCCAATGGAACTACCTGGACGGCCAGTTAGTGCATGCGTCTTCTGGGTTGGCTGAGAACAACGTTGCAATGCTTCAAAAATAGCTTTGCAACATTGCGAGGCAGAAGCCTCTCCTACTGCAACCAACTGCTGAGCTGTTGGATGGACACCATCACGCAACAGAAGAAATCAGGATCCATAAGCATTCCAATTCATAATTTTTGTTGAAAAGAAACATGCTAAAAACAGGGTTTAATGGGTTTGATGAACATACCTTGGTCGAACCAACAAAATCTCCATTTTCAGCTGTAAAATCCACTGAATCCTTGTGTAGACCACCACAAAATCTTCCCTACTATCCTCTTGGTACTCTAGATTGAGTTTTGTGACTCAAAATAAGCTTGAATCAAAGGGAATATGGAGAAAGCTCACTGAATAGAACCCATTGAAGAACACCTTCTTCATCTGAATTTTTTAGCAAAAAATCAGCCGGTTCTCATGCCTTTCTTCACTCCAATCTCTTCAATATATTGAAGACTATCATGTAAAGAGATGTTCTGCATGGGATGCAGTTCATGCTTGGAGTAAAACAAAGGAGAAGGTGGGTTCCTTGTAAGCTACTTGAAGATGAATTGAAAAACCCATTTTTCAAGTTTTTGTGTAATTTTCAATTTCCAAAAATCCATTTTAATTTGAAAATCATATTTTATTTCTAAAATAAAAATTTATTAATTTTAAAAATTAATTTTCTAATAAAATTAATAAATAATTATTTAAACAATTTAAATAATTCTAATTAATTTAATATCTAATATTAAATTAATTTTTACATAAATTCATCTTCATATATTTAAATCATATTTAAATATATTTTCTCCAATTTCGTTTGATTCTAATTTGAACATTTCAAATTAACTTATCACACTACTCTAGAGCTAATCCATTTCTGAGCTAGTAGGGGACCTCATGGACCTACAGATCATGGGCTTAATCGATCTGAGATTAATCAGCTAAACTCATTAGACCGATCTAATCCCCATTCATTAACTAATGGGTCACTCAACTAAAGCCCATAGTTGAACTCCCCTCACTGTAGATATATTATGTCCACTCGATATAACCATGATTAGGAAGTTAACCCTTCACAGGTTGTTCGTAGTAACGGCTGGGTCAAATCTCTGTTCTACCCTCGAAATTACCTCTTGTTTCTTAAGTCCCCACTGATCCCCTAATGAACAATTGTTTTGTGATCCAATCACAAAATCGAGTCCCTCTCATGCCAAATGAGAGGGCGGGATTCCTTGTTCAAGCCCCAGAATCAGCACTTAAGGGAACAACCTCTCTACTATCCCTAAAGCGGGTAGGAGTGAATTCCCTCTAGCACCCTATGTCCCCAGCTATCTATCCAGTCTTACACCTGAAATGGAAATCATATTGGGTCGGCGCTGTTGAGCCAACCCTCACTTATGCAAATCTAAGGGCAATCCCAAATAAGCAGGAGTTCATAGTTAGCTCAGGATTAAGGTCAAGTTACCTAGGTCATCGCTTTGAAATAGTCAGTCTTAAATAGTAAACAGCGTTATAAAGTAAGAGTGATTCATTTCGTGGTCCAATCTTGTACAAAATCTTTTGCACATGGACACCCCCACTCCTCATGTCCAACATGAATGAATTAGGATCACTTCATTTCTAGCACTTTACAACTCCTTGTAACAACTACAGAGCAGGCTGTATCCAATAGTGTTACCAGAATAAGGTACCCAACCTTATCCATGTACTATAGATCATTTTGACTATTTACTCGAACCTGGTCCACCTTTATGTCTGCACATAAAGTTCAAGTACTCATCCAATAGTCAAGGGACTTTTAGATTTATTGGATTTCTATTCAAGCAATAGAACTATTCAATAACACCTTTATTAAATTTTAAAAATAAGCTCCATTCTTTACATACCATGAGTTTTAGGACATAAAACCCAACATGAGCTTGCTTCAAATCTTCTTCAATTACAACCTAATTGCAACTCTATTGACTAATAAATTTACAGACACTTAATCACACATTAAGACCCATAAACAAAGAGTCAATTACAACAATTACTTCAGAATTGAAGAGGAATCTAATGCCAAAACTATGAAAATATCCATATCAACACCATTTCATACAACTTATGAAAAACATCCACCAAACTAAAATTAATGTAAATTGAGTGCTTAAATCATGTTCTAATACCAGTTGTTGGTGTTGACAATAAGTGGAAGCAATTCGGATCTTAAGCACTCTAATTCCATTAATTTTAGAAATCAAGCACGCATGTTCAAAACAAAAAAGTAGGGTTTGTGAAAAATACCTTTGAAGAACTCTTCAATTTCTTCAATTTCAGCTTCACTCTCCTCTCCAACACCTTGAAAACCATCACTTGATCTTTCCTACCATTCTTTAGGACCTTAGATTAGATGGTGGAATCCAAAATGAGCTTTAAATTTAGGGATTTTGGGAGATCCACAACCTTAATGTCAAAAAAGGAGAGAGAAATTTTCTCTCTTCTAATTTAGAATTCCATGAATTAATTCTCAGCTAAATATCTTTTATTTTGATCAACTTCAGCATGCCACTACTTTGCACCAAGGCTTGACATTAAATCAATCATGTGTGAGTGGACTTGTGAGTGTTAAAGTTGGGTGGAGAAAGTAGGAAAAATCCACTCAACCTAACCTAAATTCATTTTCTAATTGAATTTTCAATAATTTAATTACTTGAATTTTCAAAAATGAATTTCTAATTTTAAATAATAAAATCAATATTAAATAAAATTCATTAATATTAAAATTAATTTTAAGTAAAATTAATCTTAGATAATTAATTAATTTAATATCAAATATTAAATAATACTAATTCCAAACAGGAATTCCTATTCATGCATAATATTTAAATCATATTTAAATATCTTTCAATTCTCCAATTTCACTTAATTCAATAAATAATTATATCACATATAATTAATATTCCCCTAAAATTGAATTTGAATGTTTCAAATTCTCTCATCACGCTATTCTAAGATTTAGTCCGTTTACAAGCTAGTAGGAGAACCTAATGGACATACAGATCATGAGCTCCAAAAGTTCAAGATTAATTGTCTAGACTCTTTTAGCCGAACTAACCAACATTCGTTAACTACATGGTTACTCCACTAAAGCCCAGTAGTTGCACTCTCCTCACTATAGATATATTCATATCCACTTGTTTTAATCATGATCAGTTAGTCGATCCTTCACAGGTTGTTCGTATTAGCAGCTGGGTCAGTATTGTTGGGGTTAATGTCATAAATATCGTAGAGTCGTATAGTTTGTAAACACCTATATGAACAAAATCTTTGTGATATAATAATATGAGATATTTTATTCACTTCTGTCTATGAAATATGAGTTATTTTAGTTGCATTAACCACAAACCAATAAACTAATATCCCTGGTTATTGTTGTAATTTAAGCATGTATGTGGAGACGTACAAGTGGAACATGCTTTAAGTGATAACCTAAATGGTCTGTAGTATATGGATAAAGGAGGAAAACCTTATCCTGGTGACGCTACGAATGTGGTCTGCTTTGTAGATGTTACAAATGTTGTACAGTGCTACAAATGGTCTAATCCTGACCATTCGTGTATTAGACATGCGAGCGGGGATGCTCTATACAAAAGAGTTTGTATAAGACTGGACCACAAAATGTTTAGTCTCATTATATAATGCCATTCATGATAGAGACTTTTATTTCACTAGGATGACCATAGGTAATATGACCTTAATCCTTAGTGAGTTGTGAACTTCTACCTATAAAGGCAGTCCTTTGATTTGTATGGGTGCGAGTGGCCAGATCACTGCTCAAACCTACCACTTTGGAGATTCATCTGATTGGGAAGCTGGGAACTCAGCTACACAAGACAGAATTCACTCCTTCCCCGAAGTAGGGGTAAGTAGATAGATTGCTCCCTTAAGGGCTGATTTCGGGGCTTGAATAATGTGACGCCACACCTTCTCATGGCTCGGGAAGTGTTTACTCATAGTGGGACTATGATGTATTGTTCATTAGCGGAATTAGTGGTACTTAAGAAGTTTGATGTAACTACAGGGGAAAAACAGTAAATTGGCCCAGCTCTACTTACGAGCGGTTTTTGAAGGGTCATCGTACTGTTGATTGGTTATATCTGATGGACACAGAAATATATCTGTAGCGCGAAGAATGCAACTATCGGTCTTTAGTGGAATTCCTGGCAGTTAACAGATGGTGGATATCGTGATTAAATTGTTTAGTCAGTTATTCACATATTGTTAGAGCTTTAAGCTACATGTCCATAAGGTCCCCTTGGTAGCTCAATGGATTCATGTTGAGAATAAGTTTTTGGGTTAGTTTGAAGTGTTCAAATCAACAAGAGGGAATTCGATTATATACGATATAATTAAATTGATTCAATTATATGTGATATAATTGATTTGGTGTATTAGATACATTAATTGGAGGAATTAATATAAATATGATTTATATTGAATGCAATAAAGGAGAAAAAGAACTATAGTTTATATGTTGCATATGATGTTATATTAAAACTATAGGTTATAAATATACTATGATAAATTAGTAATTATATTTATTTATAACTAAATCAATTATAAGATGATTGATTTCGGTTTTTTCTCCTAATGAACGACTTAGTGGGAAGTTGTAATCAGTTATGATAACTGATGGATAAAATGAAAAACGTTTTCATCTTTTATAATCGATCGCACATAAAGAAAAAGTATACATGATAGCCTTGAGAGTGTAAACGATCAAGCTTCGAGTTTGCTAGACGATTGCTCCTCGCTACTCAATGATCGAGTACCGAAGTCTATACGATAAACTTCAGTCTTCTCCCACTTACTCGATCGTTTATTTCCTCCTTCCCTCTACTAAATCCATATAGAGCCCACACCTCTTGGATTATCACGTCGAGAATACCAAGGTAACCGAGTGGTGGTGTCGAGTTTCTTGTTCGAGGGTCGAGGATCGAGTTTTACTTGATTGGATTCGAGTTTCTACCAGTTTGAGTTTGCTGGTTTTGTTCGTTGCATTCGTGCACTTGATCGAGTTTGCTTGAATGTTGTGCTGATTGTTCGAGGAAATATTTGAAGAAAAAGTTCTTCAAAGGTATGATTCACTCGATCCCTTTGTTTGTAGTCCTTGAAGCATGCTATAATTTACTTGATGCATAACTGTTTTGTGTTAGATTGTAAATTTTGATTTTCATTCACAATGAGATTTGGAACGATCTGCTTCTACTCATTGGTTCTTTTTGTAAAGAGTTCCTTCAATTGGTATCAGAGCTAGGTTGTTCTGATATTCCAAATTCCATTTATGTATTGAATTACATTTGCAGTCTTGGTGGGTTTTATGTTTCTACAATGTGTTTAAGTGTTAGATGTAGTTGTGGATGTGAACTAATGGATGTTTCGGGATGATTGCCTTTGTTTGTTAAAGCTTTCTTTACATTTCAAGTTAATTTGTAAGGGCCCCTGTTTTTTTTTGGGCATAATGACTTTGCTATCGAGTCTGTATTCAAAGTGTTTATGTTTGTAAGTGTTATTTGCGATGAAGCTTCAACGCATAGAGATGTCGTTCTTATCGAGGAAAAAGACCAAAGATTGGTTGCATCATGTAGCCCAAGCTAAATGATCGTTTAGATGTGGCTACGTGATCGTGTAGAAAAGTTCTACTTGATCGTGTAGTATTTGTTAAACAATAGCATGGTTGATGCTACGCGGTCGAGTAAAGAGTTTACTCAATCGTGTTGTATTGGTTACTCGATCGCGTAGACACTGAGGTGAATGATCGTTGAGTATATGATACTCGACGTATGGTAGGCGCACAAACTAAACGATTGAGTAGGCCAGCATGCTCATCGCATAGTAATTGGCTACTCGATCATTCGGTATGCGATACTTGATGTTTGCTCCTTGATCGTTTAGACGATCATGCTTCATCGCATAGTAGTCGTCTACTCGATCGTTTAGGCATGCGTTACACGATGTGCGCTGCTCAATTGTGTGGCCTTCATGCTTCATCGCATAGTCAAAGACACTCGATCAATACTACACAATCGTTTATACTCGATCAAGGTTACTTGACGATCATAAGGAGCGAGGCTTCGCTCGGGCGGTTCAAGACTCGGTTTGCCTGTTTGAACCGGATGACTCGATGGCTTATGTAATAGATAGTTTTAATTTTGATTTTTGAGGCTAATCATCCTGATCTATTAATTTTTTATGCATATATATGTGATGTATCTTATATGTCATAAAGTATGCCATATAGTTTTAAAACCCACCATAGGTTATGCATTTATTCATGCATCATCATTATATTATAAAAGTTATAATATAGTAGTTTGCATGATTAAATTACTTTAAAGCATGCTCATGCATCATATAATATAAGAGTTATAATATATGCATGCATTAAGAATATCCATGCATCATCTTTATGCTATAAGTGTTATAGTATAAGGGTGTATGAAAGCATGTATGCCTTGTTCATTACAAGTTATATAAGAGTTATATATAGTAATGAATGAACATTGTATGAAGCATGACACTTAGGTTAATTTATAAAAGTTATAAATATCTAGTCTAGCTTAGCAATGTGGATAGTTTTAGTTGTTTCTTTCTTTATAAGAGTTGTAGTTAAAGAAATTAGAACTAAAATCAATAAGAAATACATGCATGAAAACTTAGGCTTAAATCATGTTTTACAAGAGTTTTAAAATTTTATTGATTTAGACCTAAGATCACGGTTCTGATGAGATTAGATACCTTAGTTTAATCTTCTAATCTGTTCAATGTGTCTAAGGCGGGTTCTTTTTAGGCTGGGGTATTTAAGTTGACGGAAACGGAACATCCCTACTTGGGAACCTACCAAGAAAGGTCAATTAGATAGATTTGCAACATGCATGCAAATTTGATGATAGTCTGTTAAAGTTTTTAATAAGACTTGATTCGAACTTGTTTAATTATCAAAAGTAAGAGTTATTTTTTAGCAAATTAAACTCACACTTAGATAAAATCAGTAGCCAAATTATCTAAGTTAATGAAACCCTAAGTAGAACATTCAATGGGAGATACTTGGGTATGTGATACTTCACTTAAACATCTACATGTTACTCCTTAAACATTCACAATGTGAGATCTATCCTTGGTCTTGTGGCACCTTGAGAGTGTCCCCCCTAAAGGATGGTATTTGGGTAGGTCAATACCAAGGTGAATGGAGAGAATGTTCATAGTAAGTGGGAGCGGGATGTGTGACAACATATCCCACGGTCTCTCTCATTAGGTTGGATAACGTTTTTGTGCATCACCTCGAGGCACCCTGGGAGTGTCCCCCTAAAGGATGGCTGTATTTGCACAACTCTTTATCTAATCTCCTTAAAAGGATAAGGTTGCTTTAGTCTCTTGTCTTAATCTGCTTTTTCCCTACGATGGGCACATTAAGGTGGGATTCTAGGGCCTAAAATGAGGGGTTAAACTTACGTGAAATTGTTAAGGTTGTTAACAAATTCTGGACCGAAAAATGGTGAGTGTTTGAGTCAGTTACAAGAGTTGTTTCAGTCTAATGGTTGAGAATGTCTCATCCCAGTGAAGGGGCACTTGATCACCCCAACGGTGACTTTTGTCCTGCAAAATAGATGTCACTTCATTTAGGGTACAATAGAACTATTTTGCTAAAACCTAAAATTGGTGTTAGAAGTGGTAATGCAAATAGACTTATTATGTTTGTTCTTGTTTTCAGCAACTTTTAAATGGAAACCGCTACTTTAGCTCTTTTAGCCGCCGACAAATTGACTAGTGATAACTACGCTAGTTGGAAAAACACGATAAACACAATACTTTTCATCATGATCTCCGATTCGTCCTTACAGAGGACTGTCCTCCTATTCTAACTCAAACCGCCACTGGAAATGTTCGAGAGGCATATGAGAAATGGACACGGGCGAACAAAAAGGCCCGAGCTTACATCTTGGCCAGCCTGAACGACGTCTTGGCCAATAAGCATGAGCCCATGGTCTCTGCTCATGAGATCATGGAGTCCCTGAAGAGAATGTTTGGACAACCGTCCAGGTAGCTCAAGCATGAAGCTCTAAAGTGTTGGGATTGGTGTCCTAATTCTCCTAGTAGTCCCATAGTTTGTAAACACTCTATAAACATATTGTTATTAATAAAATAAGTGTTATTTTATAAGCATTTACTCAATCCAATAAACTAAGATCCGAGGTTATTTTATGTACCTTAAGCATGTATGTGAAGACATACAAGTGGATCATACCTTAAGTAATAACCTAAATGGTCTGTAATATAAGGATAAAGGAGGGATACCTTATCTTGGTGACACTACGGATACAGCTCGCCTTGTGGATGTTACAAGTATTGTAAAGTGCTACAAATGGTCGGATCCTAACCATTAATGTGGAGACATGGAAGCGGGAGTTTCTTATACTAATAGTTTGTATAAGACCAGGCCACGAAATGATTAGTCTCTTTATATAACACCGTTCATAACTGAGACTTACATTTAATTAGGATGACTATAGGTGACATGACCTTAATCCTGAGTGAATTGGGAACTCCTGCTCAAGAGGGCGGTCCTTTGATTTGTATGGGTGAGAGTGCCCAGATTTCCAACTCAACAAGCCTACCATTTTGGGGATTCATCTGATTGGGGAGCTGGGAACTCAGCTACACTAGACAGAATTCACTCCTTCCCTGAAGCAGGCGTAAGTAGATAAATTGCTCCCTTAAGGGTTGATTCCAGGTCTTGAACATAATGGCCACACCCTCTCTTGGGAGGAGGGGGCTCAGTTATAATAGGACTATGTCTTATTTTTCACTTTTGGGTTCAGTTTGGAGCAATTTGTGAAGGATCATCGCACTGTTGATTGGTTATATCCAATGGACACAGAAATATATCTGTAGTGCGAAGAGTGCAACTATCGGTCATTATTGGAGTGACCAATAGTTAATGGATGGTGGATCTCGCACTTAAATAGTTTAGTAAATCATTCACGTACTGTTGGAGCTTCAAGCTCTAGGTCCATAAGGTCCCCTTGGTAGCTCAATAGGTTCAAGTTGAGAATCAGATTTTGGATTAGTTTGAAGTGTTCAAATTAACAAGAAGAAATTTGATTATATATGATATAATTAAATTGATTCAATTATATGTGAAATAATTGATATGATGTATTTGTTACATTATTAATTGGAGGAATTAATATAAATATGATTTATATTAAATACCATAAAATAGAAAAAGAAGTATGGTTTATATGTTTCATATGATGAAATATTAAAACTATAGGTTATAAATATAATATGATAAGTTGGTTATTGTATGTATTTATAATATATTAATTATGTTATAATTAATTAATCTTTTTCTTTAATAACCGACTTGAGTGGGAGGTTATTGGAAGTATTATGGCAACTGTGAGATTAAAAAAAAATTGTTTTCCAAGTCGAGGAGTTGATTCATTTTTATATCATTCAACAAAAGAAAAGACTATAGAGTAAAATAGTTTTACTAAACGATTGCATCTCACAGACTAAATGATTAGTATCAAGTTTACTATATGATAGTTACTCATTTCTACATGATTGAGTAGCAAGTCTATACGGTAGGCTTCTTTTTACTACATGATCGAGTGTTAAGTCTATACGATAGACTTCTTCCTTCTCCCACTTACTCAAACATCTACTCGATCATATACCTCCTTGATTCCTCTATCGAAAGTCATACAGAGCTCATAACTCCTGGATTCTCATACCGAGAATACCAAGGTAACTCTTGTGGTGGTGTTCATGTTCCGTTCGAGGGTCGAGGATCGAGTTGCACTCGATAGTGATCGAGGATTCTTCAGTTTGTACTATTGGTTATTCTGATCTTTGCATTCAAATTCATGCTATTGAACGAAATGCTGAAAGATCGAGGGATACTTGAAGAAAGAGTTTTCAAAAGTTTTCATACTCTATCTCTTATTCAATTAATGAAGCATGCTTGTAATTTATTGTTTATGCATAATTGTTCTTGTAGACTGTAATTGTTTGTGTTATTTCTTAATGAAATTTGGAATGATCCGCTTTCGCTCACTGGTTCTCTATTTAAAGTTCCTTTTAAAGTTCATCTTCAACTCCAACATGAAGGAGGGAACATCTATTCGAGAACATGTTCTGAACATGATGGTCCACTATAATCTGGTGGAGATGAACGGGCCTTGCATCAATGAGGGCAGCCAAGTTAGCATTATTCTGGAGACGTTGAAAAAAGCTTCCTGCACTTTGTAAGCAATGCTGTTGTAAATAGGATTGATTATGTTAGAGTTAAACAATACGCAGCAGAAGAATCAAGGATCCATAAGCATTCTAATTCACTAATTTTTGCAAAAACTAAAGCATGCTATTCATAAAAATGGGTTTTCAGAACATACCTTTGAAGAACTTTTCAAGAAAATCGTCTGTTCAGCTGCTGTCTTCACTTAATATCAACATAAAACACCTCAAAGCCTTCCCTACTATGCTTTTGGAGCTTTAGGCAGAGTTGTGGGACTCAAGAACAACTTGTAGATGTGGAGAAACAAGGGAAGCTCATAGCAGCAAGTTGAAGAAGACAACTTCTTCTTCACCACGAATTTTCTCTCAAAATTCTATATTCATCTTCTTCTCCAAAAACTCCAATCTACTTTATATATCATGATGAACATGCAAAGAGATGGAGTGCATGACTTGCAACTTATGCTTGGATAATCAAGGTAGAGAAGTTCATGGTTTGTGTATGAGCATAAAAATGATGATAATGGAAAAACTCTTTTTCCATTATGTGCGAAACATGCAAAACGAATTTCATTTCTTTTTTAAAACAAAAAATGAGTTTTAAATCATTTTCATTTATAATTTGATTTTCTTAAATTAATTTCATAAATTAATTTAAAAAATTAATTAATTTAATATCAAATATTAAATTAATTTTTGCACAATAATCATCTTTATATATTTAAATCATATTTAAATATTTATTCTCTTGTTCTGTTTAATTTGAACGTTTCAAATTAATTTCTCAAGCTACCTTAAAGAGTACCCATTTACGAGCTAGTAGGGGAGTGGACCTACAGATCATGGGCTCCAACGATCCGAGATTAATCGACTAAACTCATTAGACTTATCTAACCCCCATTTGTTAACTAATGGGTGATTCCACTAAAGCCCATAACTGAACCCCTCTCACTGTAGATATATTATATCAACTCGATATAACCATGATTAGCAAGTTAACCCTTCACAGGTTGCTCGTAATAACGGCTAGGTCGAATCTCTATTTTACCCCCGAAATTACCTATTGTTCTTTAAGTTCCACTGATCCCCTAATGAACATTTTATTTGTGAGCGAATCACAAATCGAATCCCTCTCAGGCCAATGAGAGGGTCAAGCCTCTTATTCAAGACCCAAAATCAGCACTTGAAGGGAACAGTCTCTCTACTAATCCTAATCGGTTAGGAGTGAATTCCTTCTTGCACCCTATGTTCCCAGCTATTCATCTGGTCTTATCCCCAAAATGGTAAGCTTATTGAGTAGAGGCAATTGGTCTACTCTCACCATTTGCAGATCAAAGGATAATCCCGAACAAACAGGAGTTCATAGTTAGCTCAAGATTAAGGTTAAGTTACCTAGGTCATCGCTTTGAAATCGTCAGTCTTAAACAGTAAACATCGCCATAAAGTAAGAGTGACAAGTTTCGTGGTTCGATCTTTCACACATCTCATTTACACAGGAAACCCCCACTCTTCATGTCTCAACATGCACGAATTAGGATCACTTCGTATGTAGCACTTTACAACACTTTGTAACAACTACAGAGTAGGACGCATCCAATAGTGTTACCAGAATAAGGCACCCAATCTTATTCATATACTAAAGATCATTTTTACTATTTACTCGAATCGGATCCACTTGTATGTCTCTACATAAAGTTCAATTACTCATATAATAGTCAAGGGACTTAGGTTTATTGGATTTCTAAAAAAACAAAAATAATATATTCAACAACAACTTTATTGAATTCTCAGAATAAGTTCTAATGTTTACAAACCACGAGTTTTAGGACATAAAACCCAACAAACTCCCACTTGGACTAAAACTCAAGTGGTAACTTATATATCCGATATATAAGACTGAGTTTCTAAGTTTTTTAAAGAAATACTAACCACGACATCTCATACCTATGGTTTTTGCCATTTAGTATCTCATACCTGATATTTCTCCCACTTGCCCTAGGTTATTAACCTCTGGTATTTCTAGTCTTACTAGATGATTCTTAAACACTTTAGCCGAGAGAATCATTGTAAACATATTAGTATACAAATAGGTTTCTTATGAGGAAATCATCTTTTTCTCAATAATGGCTAGAAAACACATTTTTCTCCCACTACATTGAGGTACTCTCAACTCTTTAATTAAGATGGTCTGACTTACCTTAACAACTTTTGTTAACAGTCAGAGCTAGAATTCATTATACTTCAATCTTAGTCATTGAAATATCTGAATATTTGCTAATGGCTATTAACAATTTGATTCCTAACAGAAGTTACTATGAGATAAAACAAACATAATTTTTAAAAATGAACATTTCATTTATACAATTTGTTCTATACAAGTTTTAACAATTAAAAACAAAGATTAACTTCTCCCATTAGATCAACTGAGCAAACGATCTCCAGGATCTAAGTAGCCTATTTTCCTTTCTCTGCTCTCTTCTCTACAAGATATTTAGGGCAATTTCTCTTCCAGTTCCCTAACTCGTTGCAGTGGAAACATTTCCCTTTCTCTACAGTGGTTTTTTTGCTCTTCTTACCAGCAGGCTTTTCCCCTTTCCCTTTGTCTTTCTTTGTTGGAATACTCTTAGTTTGCGAAGACGAGGCAACTTCAGGCTTGGAGGGCATTTCTCTCTTTTCTGCAGAAGCAACATTTACTTCTGGTACTGGATCCCAGACCTTTAGTTCTCAACATGGTCTGAAATGCCTGCAGCTCATCAAGCAGAGTTGTCAAGTTTTATTCAATTTTATTCATCAAGGCATTGGTACAAAATTGCAGAAAACTCTTCAGAAGAGATTCTAGAATAAAGCCAACTTGACTTCTCTCATCCATCACAACACCGTTCACTTTAGCCACGTTAAAGTGGACCATCATGTCCAGAACATGTTCACGAACATACATCCCCTCTTTCATGCGACTATTGTAAACATATTTGATAGCATCATGCCTCAGGGTAAAGGGTGGCTGTCCAAACATCCCTCTTAGAGATTTCATAATCTCTTTGGTAGTGTTCATACCCTCGTGTTTTTTCGCCAAACGTCAAACAGGCTTGCGAGGATATAAGCAAGGGCTTTATCAGTAGTCCTGATCCATTTATCAAACGCTTCCCAAACAGTTCGGTTGATATTTAAGCTAGGAATGGGAGGACATTCCTCCATTAAGACAAATCTCAAATCGTCTATCATGAGTATTGTATTCAAATTTTATTTCCCGTTTACATAATTGTCCCCAATCAGTTTGTCCGAAGCCAGTAATTATATAATAGAACTCGTCATTCTGAAATTATAAAAAAAATTTATAAGTGAATTGCTTTCAAATCCAATCAAGTTTAGCAAAGTGATAATGTACCCATAATCATTAATTTTGCAACGATACTTAAGTGATTTAGAACAAATGCTACCATGGGGTAAAGAATTCCTTCACAAAAGCAAGTTAATTCTTGACCAAATACTATCTCCAGAATAACTCATATTCCGATAGTCATTTAGTTATCGTTTCTGGTCAAGATCATTACTAACACTTAGTAAGTCTTGTAAGTGTAGACCTGCCATTTTCAGATCTTACAGAACGATATGAATATGCCTCTGAAATAGAAGACAATACCCAAGACCGAACTATAAGACCCTATTCATTTTACTGAAGCATGGGTTGTTCTGAATCCTATGTTACAACCCTTCGTAGGGATCACCGCGGTTAATGACTAGCTAGTGCCCATAAAAAACGACAGTAGGTGCAACATAGAATCTCAAGGTTCAGACTAATGGAGGAGATCATAAGACAATGTTGACACATTTCCTTCACCCACTTACTATGAACGACTTCCCCCATTCACCTTGTTATTGACCCATGCAAACACTTTCCGTATGAAGCAATCGTGGTAAAATCTCAAGCAATCGAGGTAAAATCGTGAGAGCTAATAACTTTTATTCTTCCATTGAAGTGTTCTAAATGTTTGGGTATTTTAACATAGGCAAGACGGTTAATTTCATACAACCTAAGTCTAAGTGGTTTATCCAAATATAATTCTTATAATTGGATTTAACCTACAATGTCTAGGTGATAAGCCATTTTATTACCTCACATCGCTCACGAATGCTCATAAAGTTGATTACCAATGCTCAATTATTCGGCTATAATCCCCAGGTAGGAGGTGTTCCATAGACCGTCAACTTAAATACCCCTAGCCTTTGACAGGATTATATATCGGTTGAGTTTGTAACCCTAGTTTTACAAGTTTAACGACCTATTTTAACTATTAAAACAAGTGGTTGAGCACACAACTGTTCTTTGTTATGGATTTTAAATGTCTAACCAATTTTATAACAACTTACAAAATTTAGACATGCTAAACATCCACGACAAACAACGAAGGTATCTAATATAACTATTATATTAAACATAACCCTAACATGCATACTATCATAACAATTATAACATACTGTCAATGCATGTAACATGTTTCCTACGGTGGGGTTTTAAATCTACATGGCATACTATATGCATATACATGAATTTATTTAATTACCACATACATCTCATGCATAAACAACTAAATACTAACTGTTATGGTTTTCGTTTTGGCATAAACAAGCAAACAGATAGCTAATTATTACAAACAGCTTCATAACCGTTTTTGAATCGCTCGAACCGCTCCAAACTGAACCTAAAACAACTTGAACTGGGCTAGATGAGTCTGAATCGGACCAAAAATCCCTGAACCGGACCAACCACAACTATTTGAGGCTGAACTGGATTGAACCTTGAGTAAATCGGTCGAACCGGTTGCTGTTGGTCCAACCTCAATATGCTGCTAAGGCCGATCGTGTAGCACCTGGAGGTCATCGTCTAGCGTTGTCGCCTTGGGTTGAGAGGATGTACACAATTGCATAGTGTTCGTTGGAAGCTAGACGATCGTTTAGCTCTATCGCCTAGCACTAGACGATCATTTAGTTCCATCGTAGTGTAATCGTTTAGCTCCATCGCATAGTACTAAACGATCGCATAACACCATTGCGCAGTGCGTTCAAGTCATCGTTTAGTATCCACCGTAGCTAAACGATCGCATAGCTCCATCGTATAGAACATCATCGCATCGTATAGCATTTATCTACATGATCGCTTAGCTCCACGACCAAATGAATGCTTAGTGCTATCGCGTAGCATTTCATCGCATCATTTAGCATGCATCGTTGCTAAACAATCGTATAGCGCCATCGTTTAGTTCCTACGACTGGAATTAAACGATCGTGTAATGCTATCGTATAGCAAATGAAAGCATTGCTTAGCTCCCGCAGGTACATGATTGTTTAGCGTTCAACATCACAACGACCAGCACATATTACTAAACGATCGCATAGATTTTCTTCTCATCGTGTAGCGTCTGGAGCTAAATGATCATTTAGCAACTGGACCTCAGCAACAAATTGAAACAGAAGCTGAAAACTCTGGAACAGTAGCTCGACCTCCTTCGCTTGTTTCTTCAATTACATCTTAATTTCAACTCTAATGACTCCCAATAAATTACAGACTCTTGCTAACACATAAATGCTCATCAAACAAAATCCAATTACAAATTTAATTGAGAAATTAAAGAGAATTAAAATGCCAAAATAGAGAAAACCATAGCAATACAACAGTTTCATATATCTCATGAAAAAACACCCACCTTGCCAAAATTAGACCGAATTGAAAGCTTACAAGATGCTCTGTTACCAATTGTTAAAGTTAAACAACATGCAGTGGAAGAATCAAGGGTCCATAAGCATTCTAATTCACTAATTTTGGCAAAAACTAAAGCATGCTATTCATAAAAATGGGTTTCTAGAACATACCTTTGAAGAACTTTTCAAGAAAATCATCTGTTCTGCTGCTGTCTTCACTTAATATCAACGTGAACCACCTCAAAGCCTTCCCTACTATGCTCTTGGAGCATTAGGCTGAGTTGTGGGACTCAAGAACAACTTGTAGATGTGGAGAATCAAGGGAAGCTCACAGCAGCAAGTTGAAGAAGACAACTTCTTCTTCACCACAATTTTTCTCTCTAAATTCTGTATTCATCTTCTTCTCTAACAACTCCAATCTACTTTATATATCAAGATGAACATGCAAAGAGATGGAGTGCATGGCTTGCAGCTCATGCTTGGATAATCAAGGTAGAGAAGTTCATGGTTTGTGTATGAGCATAAAAATGATGATGATGGAAAAACTCTTTTTCCATTATGTGCAAAACATGTAAAACAAATTTCATTTCCTTTTTAAAATAAAAAATGAGTTTTAAATCATTTTCATTTAAAATTTGATTTTCTTAACTTAATTTCATAAATTAATTTAATATCAAATATCAAATTAATTTTTGCACAATAATCATCTTTATATATTTAAATTATATTTAAATATTTATTCTCTTGTTCCGTTTAATTTGAACATTTCAAATTAATTTCTCAAGCGTACCCATTTACGAGCTAGTAGGGGGACCTCACAGACCTACAGATCATGGACTCCAACGATTCGAGATTAATTGGCTAAACTCATTAGACCGATAACCCCCATTCGTTAACTAATGAGTGATTCCACTAAAGCCCATAGCTAAACTCCCCTCACTGTAGAAATATTATGTCCACTCGATATAACCATGATTAGTAAGTTAACCCTTCACAGGTTGATCGTAATAACGGCTGGGTCGAATCTTGTTTTACCCCCGAAATTATCTCTTGTTCCTTAAGTTCCACTGATCCCCTAATGAACAATCTATTTGTGATCCAATCAACAAATCGAATCCCTTTCAAGCCAATGAGAGGGTGGGGCCTCTTGTTCAAGACCCAGAATCAACCCTTGAAGGGAACAACCTCTTTACTAACCCTAATCGATTAGGAGTGAATTCCCTCTTGCACCCTATGTTCCAAGCTATTCATCCGGTCTTATCCCCAAAATGGTAAGCTTATTGAGCAGAGGCAATTGGTCTATTCTCACCGTTTGCAGATCAAAGGATAATCCCGAACAAACAGGAGTTCATAGTTAGCTCAGGATTAAGGTTAAGTTACCTAGGTCATCGCTGTGAAATTGTCAGTCTTAAATAGTAAACAGCGTTATAAAATATGGGTGACAAGTTTCGTGGTCCGAAATTGCACAAAACTCATTTCCACAGGACACTCCCACTCCTCATATCTCAACATGCATGAATTAGGATCACTTCGTATGTAGCACTTTACAACACTTTGTAACAACTATAGAGTAGGCCGCATCCAATAATGTTATTAGAATAAGGCACCCAACCTTATTCATATACTATAGAACATTTTGACTATTTACTCGAACCTGATCCACTTGTATGTCTCCACATAAAGTTCAAGTACTCATATAATAGTCAAAGGACTTAGGTTTATTGGACTTCTAAAAAAAATAATATATTCAACAACAACTTTATTGAATTCTCAGAATAAGTTCTAATGTTTACAAACAACGAGTTTTAGGACATAAAACCCAACAGATTACACCCTTACAACCCTCCTCAATGAGTTACAGACATTCCAATCCTTGCTGAAAAGCAAGGAGAAGAAGGTTGGTGAGGAAAATGTTGCTTCATCATCTAAAAACTTCCTCAAAGGCTCAACCTCAGGAACTAAGTCTGCACCTTCTTCTTCTGGCACTAAAAAGTGGAAGAAGAAGAAGAAGGGCAGTAAGAGGAAAGGGAAAGTGCCTGCTAACTGACAACCTGCCGATCCTCGTGGTAGGCGACCAACGCTGATTGAAAAGGAAAAATGTTTCCACTACAACCAGGATGTGCATTGAAAGTGGAACTGCCCACATTGGTTGAAGGAGAAAAAAAAAAAAGGCCAAGGCCAATCAAGGTAAATGTGATTTACTGGTTTTGGAGACTTGTTTAGTGGAGAATGATGATTTTGTTGGGGTTGATGCCCTAAAGTCTAGTGTCCTATAGTTTCTAAATAGTTTATACGAATGCTTGTGTTGTTAATATATGATATTTACTTCACATCTAGTATTTTTGCTCAGTTGCTTGTTTTATTTGCTTTACCACAAACCAATAAACATAAAATCCCTGGTTATCTGTATGTGACTCAAACATGTATGTGGTGACATACAAGTGGATCATGTCTTGAGTGATAACCAAAATGATTTGTAGTATATGGATATAGGTAACATGACCTCAATCTTGAGTAAGTTGGGAACTCCTGCCATTAAGGGCGGTCCTTTGATTTGTATGGGTGCGAGTGGCCAGGTCGCCGATTCAAACCTACCATTTTGGGGATTTGTCTGATTTGGGAGCTGGGAACTCAGCTACACAAGATGGAATTCACTCCTTCCCCGAGGCAGGGGAAAGTAGATAGATAGCTCCCTTAAGGGCTGATTTTGGGGCTTGAACGATGTGGCACCACACACCTTCTCTTGGCTTGAGAGGTGTTCATACATAGTTGGACTACGTTGTATTATTCATTAGAGAAATCGGTGGTACTTAAGAAGTGACATGTAACTATAGACTCTTGGGCCACTAACCATGTTTGTTCTTCTTTTTAGGGGATTAGATCCTTGTGACAGCTTGAGGCTCGTGAGATGACGATGCAAGTAGGCATCAGGCACGTCATTTCAGCTGTGGCAGTGGGAAGCCACTGGTTGACTTTACAGAATAGATTTATCATTTTGAATGATGTGTATATTGATCCAAAGTTAAAGAGGAACTTCATTTCTATCAAGTCCTTGCTTGAACGTAAATATACTCTCAGTTTTTTCAGTTAATAAAGTGTTTATTCTGAAAGATGGTGTTCAGATATGTTCAACTAAATTGGAAAATAATTTGTATATGCTAAGGCCATTAGCAACAAATTCCCTCCATAATATAGAGATGTTTAAAACTGTTATAACTCAAAACAAATGACTTAAAGTTTCTCCTAAAGAAAATGCCCAACTTTGGCACCTTCAGTTAGGGCACATCAATCCCAATAGGATTGAGGTGAAGAATGAACTTCTAAACCAGTTAGAGGAAAATTGTTTGCCTATGTGTGAGTCATGCCTTGAAGGTAAGATGACTAAAAGACCTTTTACTGGAAAAGGTTATCGAGCCAAAGAGCCTTCAGAGTTAGTGAATTCAGACTTTTGTGGTCTGATGAATGTGCGAGCTAGGGAGGCTACGAGTATTTCATCACTTTTACTGATGATTATTCGAGGTATGGGTATGTTTATTTAAAGCAACATAAGTCATAATCCTTTGAAAAGTTCAAAGAGTTCAAGGCTGAAGTTGAAAATGCATTAGATAAACGGATTAAAACACTTTGATCTGATCGGGGTGGAGAGTTTTTGGATTCTGAGTTCCAAAACTATTTTATAGAACATGGAATCATTTCCCAACTCTCAGCACCTGGTACACCTCAGTAGAATGGTGTATCGAAAACGAGAAACAAAACCTTGTTGGACATAGTTCGATCGATAATGAGTTAAGCTTTCTTATTGGACTCGTTTTGGGGTTTTGCAGTAGAGACTGCAGCTTACATCCTCAACTGTGTTCCCTCCAAGAGTTTTGCCAGAACACCTTTGGAGTTGTGGAATGGGTGTAAAGCTAGTTTGCATCACTTTTGCATTTGGGGTTGCCCTACACATGTGCTTGAGGCTAATCCTAAGAAACTGGAACAACGTTCGAGGCTTTGCCTATGTGTAGGCTACCTCAAAGGGACACGAGGGGGTTACTTTCATGATCCTAAGGAAACAAGGTATTTGTATCGACAAACGCTACTTTCCTTGAGGAAGATCATATAAGGGAGCACAATCCAAGAAGTAAAATCGTGTTGTGTGAGCTTTTCAAAGAAACTACTGAAACTTCAACACGAGTTGTTGAAAAGCCTGCAACATCAACAAGAGTTGTTGATGGAAGTTCATCTAGTAGGTCAAATCCACCTCAAGAGTTGAGGGAACCTCGACATAGTGGGAGGGTTGTGAACCCACCTGTACGCTATATGGGTTTAATTGAAATCCTAGCTATGGTAGCCGATGACGAGGTTGAGGATCCGTTATCTTACAAGAAGGCAATGGAGAATATTGACAGAGATGAATGGGTAAAAGCCATGGATCTCGAGATGGAGTCTATGTACTGCAACTCAATATGGGATCTTGTAGATCAATTTGATGGGGTTAAACCTATAGGTTGTAAATGGATCTACAAGAGAAAACGGGGTGCTGATGGGAAGGTGCAAACCTTCAAGGCTAGACTTGTGGCAAAAGGTTATACCCAGGTAGCAGAAGTTGACTATGAGGAGGCTAGACTTATGGAAAAGGGTTATAATTCTATCTGGATCCTCCTATCCATTGCCTCATATTATGACTATGAGATATGGCAAATGGATGTTAAGACTGCCTTTTTGAATGGTAATCTTGAGGAGGCCATTTATATGGAGCAACTCGAGGGATTCATAGCCCAAGGTTAGGAGCAAAAGATTTGCAAACTGAATCAGTCCATTTATGGACTGAAACAGGCAACTCGATCTTGGAACATAAGGTTTGATACTACGATCAAATCTTATGGCTTTGACCAAAACGTTAATGAGCCTTATGTCTACAAGAAAATCATCAACAGTTCAGTAGATTTCCTAGTGTTATATATTGATGATATACTACTCATTGGGAATTGAAGAAAATTGGACACGAGGATTTCCACGAGCAGTGAAATGATTTTTCTAAATTTCAATCGTATGTGAACCAATTACGATCACAAATTGAAACCTACGATTTTGCATAAACAAAAATTACAACATGCTTTACTACAGATCAAGGATAAGAATCAATAAACCTTTGCAGACTCATCTTCAAGTTCCTTGATCACGAATGCTCGATCATAGCAACACAGTAACACACGAAAGTTCATCCAACACGATTGCTATATTGCATGAACACAGCAAACTTGAACAAAGTGATCGCCAAGGTCATGAACACCTCGAACACCACGAATGGCCTCCACAGAACCTCGATTGTGTCGAGTTGAGTAAGACACCACCAATAAGGTTACCTCGGTATTCTCGGTGTGAGAATCCAGAGGGTGGGCTCTGTGTGGACTTGGTTAGAGGCAGAAAACCGAAGGAAGAACAATCGTGTAAACGATTGAGCAAGTGGGAGAAGAAATAACCTATCGTATAGGTCGATGCCCAATCATTTAGTAAAAGCTATGCGATCGTCTAGCTCATCGTCTAACTGAGTGTCTATCATCTAAAAATAGTCTACGATCGTTCTACTAACTCCAAGCTGTCGTTTAGTAAATCTGATTTACTTGACAACTATCCGTGAGTAATTTTCGAGATTGAAAATCTTAAACCAGCTTTGCAAAATCCTACTAAACTTAGAAAAAGAGATAATTATCCAATACTTAATATTATTATAAATATAAATGATAACTAACTTACCATAATATATTTATAACCTATAGTTTTAATATTTCATCTCATGAAACATATAAACCATAGCTATTTTTCTATTCCATGGCTCTTAATGTAAATCTCATCTACATTAATCCTCCACTAGATGTAACTTATACATCATATCGATCATATCATATATATTCAAATTACCTCTGGTCAATTTCAAATTCAAATCAACATCAAGAACTTATCCTCAACTTGAATCCATTGAGCTACCAAGGGGACTTTATGAACCTGTAGCTCGAAGCTCCAACGGTACGTGAATAACTGACTAAACTCTTTAGTCATGAGATCCACCATTCGTTAACTGTCAGGCACTCCACTAAAGACCGATAGTTGAACTCTCCTTACTACAGATATATTATGTGTCTATTTTAACCGATCAACAATGCGACAACCCTTCACAGATCGCTCGTAAGTACAACTCCGACAATAACCGTTATGCTCCTATAGTTACATCTAACTCTTTAAGTACCACTGATCCCTCTAATGAACATAAATCATAGTCCTACTATGACTGAGTCCTCTCTTCCAAAGAGAAGTTGTGGCCATTATGTTCAAGCCCCTGAATCAGTCCTTAAGGGAGCAATCTATCTACTTACCCCTGTTTTGGGGAAGGAGTGAATTCCATCTTGTGTAATTAAGTTCCCAGCTCCCAAATCAGACAAATCCCTAAAAGATTAGGCATGTTAAGTTGGCAATCTGGCCACTCTCACCCATACTAATCAAAGGATCGCCCTCAAAGGCAGGAATTTCCAAAACACTCAGGATTTAGGTCGTGTCACCTATGGTCGTTTAGGTGAGATGTAAGTCTTAAGTATCAACGACATTATATAAGAGACTAGTCATCTAGTGGTCTGGTCTTATACAAACTATTTGTATAGGACACCCCCGCTCACGTTTCTCCACATGAATGGTCAGGATCTACCATATATAGTAGTTTACAACACTTGCAAACCTTTACAAATCGAGTCGTATCCGTAGTATCACCAGGATCAGGTATCCCACCTTAATCTTTATACTATATACCTATTTAGGTTATCACTTAAGGCATGATCCTCTTATATATCACATATACATGCTTAAGTTTACATAAGATAACCATGGAGCTTTGTTTATTGGATATGAGTAAATGTCAGGATGAAATAACAATTATTTTATTCATAAAACAACTTCTATAATTACAACATGAGACTCCAGTAGAATTAGGACACCAATCCCAACAGGAATGATGTAGGTTTACTGACTTCAATTAAGAACTAACTAAAGACCCAATTCCAAATGAAAGATTTTGGAGAGACTTAGTATGTTCTTGGGATTCAGATCTTTTGGGATAGAAAGAACAAAGTGCAAACATTGTCTCAGGCATCGTACATTGACAAGATGTTGATCAAGTACTCGATGCAGATCTCCAAAAGGGGTCTTTTTCCTTTTCGGCATGGAGTTACATTCTCTAAGGAACAATGTCCTAAGACACCTCAAGAGGTTGAGGAAATGAGACAGGTCCCCTATGCATCTACCGTTGGCAGTTTGATGTACACAATGTTATGTACTAGACCTAATACCTACTACACTGTGGGGATTGTCAATAAATATTAGTCTAATCCAGGACAGGGTCACTAGACAACCATCAAGAACATCCTCAAGTATCTTTAGAGAACGAGGGACTACATGCTTGTGTATGGTTCTAAGGATTGGATCCTTACAAGATACACAAACTCTGATTTTCAGACTGATAAGGATTCTTGGAAATCCACGTTAGGATCAATGTTCACTCTTAACGGAGGAGTTGTAGTATGGAAAAGCACCAAGTAGGGGTGCATCGCTGACTCCAACATGGAGGTCGAGTATATAGCGGCTTGTGAAGCTGCTAAGGAGGCCGTTTGTCTAAAAAAGTTCCTGACTGATCTGGAAGTTGTTCCAGACATGTCTAGGCCCATCGTTCTTTATTGTGATAATAGTGGTCCTATGGCGAATTCCAGAGAGCCTCATAGTCACAAGCGCGACAAGCATATAGAGAGAAAATACCACCTCATCAGAGAGATTGTATATCGAGGGGACGTGATTGTCATGAAGATAGCTTCGGAGCATCACGTTGCTGATCCGTTTATGAAGGCCCTCACAACTACAATGTTTGAGTTCACCTACAAAGCATGGGTTTACGAGACTGACTGCGGCTGGACTAGAGCAAGTGGGAGTATTGTTGTACTGGGCTTTTGTGGCCTAGTTTATTGCTTTGTACTTGTAATTATCTTGTACATCTCACTAGCTTTAGGACAAGTGGGAGATTGTTGGGGTTGATGTCCTAAATCTCGTAGGGTGTTGTAGTTTGTAAACACATGTATGAACAAACTCTTTGTGATGTAATAATATGAGATATTTTATTCACTTCTATCTATGAAATATGAGTTCTTTTAGTTGCATTAACCATAAACAAATAAACAAATATCCTGGTTTTTATTGTAACTTAAGCATGTATATGGAGACATACAAGTGAATCATGCTTTAAGTGATAACCAAAATGGTCTGTAGTATATGGATAAAGGAGGAAAATCTTATCTTGGTGACGCTACGAGTGTAGCCTATGTTGTAGATGTTACAATTGTTGTAAAGTGCTACAAATGGTCTGATTCTGACCGTTCGTGTATTAGACATGCGAGCACGGATGCTCTATATAAAGGAGTTTGTATAAGACCGAACCACGAGATGTTTAGTATCATTATATAACATCGTTCATGGCAGAGACTTTCATTGCACTAGGATGACCATAGGTAACATGACCTTAATCCTGAGTGAGTTGTGGACTCCTACCATGAAGGCGGTCCTTTGATTTGTATGGATACAAGTGGCCGGATCGCTGACTCAAACCTACCACTTTGGGGATTTGTCTGATTAAGGAGCTGGGAACTCAGCTACATAAGACGGAATTCACTCCTTCCCCGAAGTAGGGATAAGTAGATAAATTGCTCCCCTAAAGGCTGATTTCGGGGCTTGAACAATGTGGTGCTACAACTTTTGATGGCTCGAGAAGTGTTTACTCATAGTGGGGCTATGATGTATTGTTCATTAGAAGAATCAGTGGTACTTAAGGAGTTAGATGTAACTACAGGGGTAAAACGATAAATTGGCCGAGTTGTACTTACAAGCGATTTGTGAAGGTTCATCGTACTATTTATTGGTTATATTCGATAGACACATAAATATATCTGTAATGTGAAGAGTACAGTTGTAGGTCTTTAGTGGAATACCCGACAGTTAACGGATATCGTGATTAAAGAGTTTAGTCAATTATTCACGTACTGTTGAAGCTTCAAACTACAGGTCCATAAGGTCCTCTTGGTATCTCAATGGATTCATGTTGAGATTTAGTTCTTGAGTTAGTTTGAATTGTTCAAATTAACAAGAGGGAATTTGATTATATATGACATAATTAAATTGATTAAATTATATGTGATATAATTGATTTGATATATTAGATACATTAATTGGAGGAATTAATATAAATATGATTTATATTAAATGTAATAAAGAAGAAAAATAACGATAGTTTATATGTTGCATATGATGTGATATTTAAACTATAGGTTATAAATATAATATGATAAATTAGTAATTATATTTATTTATAATTAAATCAATTATAAGATAATTGATTTCGTTTTTTTTTCTCCAAATAACCGACTTAGTGGGAAGCTGTAACCAATTATGGTAACAGATGAATAAAATGAAAAATGTTTTAATTTTCTATAATCGATCGCACATAAAGAAAAAGGATATACGATAGCCTTGTGTAAATGACCAATCTTCGAGTTTTCTAGACGATTACTCCTGTCTACTCAACGATGGAGTACCCAAGTCTATACGATAGACTTAAGTTTTCTCCCACTTACACGATCGTCTACACGATCCTTTATTTCCTTCTTCCCTCTATTGGAGATGATGCCCTAAAGTCTCGTGTCCTGTAGTTTGTAAACAATTTGTATGAACACTTGTGACGTATAATATATGATATTTACTTCACTTCTTGACTTTGCACATTGGTTGTTTTATTTGCTTTACCACAAGCTAATAAACTAAAATCCCTGGTTTTTATTATTTAACTTAAGTATGTATGTGGTGATATACAAGTGTATGATGTCTTAAGTGATAAACAAAATGGTTTGTAGTATATGGATATAGGAGGGAAACCTTATCTTCGTAACGCTACGGATGCAGATTGCTTTGTGGAATCGTTACAAGTGTTGTGACTTGTCACAGATGGTCTGATCCTGATCGTTCACGTGGGGACATGCGAGCGGGGGCATCCTATACAAAGAGTTTGTATAAGGCCTGACCACAAAGTGTTAATGTCTTATTATATAACTTCGTTCATGACAGAGACTTCACTTTATTAGGATGACCATAGGTAACATGACCTTAATCCTAAGTGAGTTGGGAACTCTTGCAATCGAGGGCGGTTCTTTGATTTGCATGGATGCGAATGGCCAGTTCGCCAGCTCAAACCTACCACTTTGGGGATTCGTTTAATTTAGAAGCTGGGAACTCATCTACACAAGATTGAATTCACTCTTTCCTCGAAGAAGGGGTAAGTAGATAGATTGCTCACTTAAGGGCTGATCCTGGGTCTTGAACGATGTGGTGCCACACACCTTCTCATGACCCAAGAGGTGTTCACACATAGTGGGACTATGTTGTATTGTTGATTAGAGGAATCACTGGTACTTAAGGAGTAAGATGTATCTACAAGGGAAAAACGGTTCATTAGAGGGATCACTGATACGTAAGAAGTAAGGGATCACTGACTGAGAGCTTTGATTCATGGAGAGAGCGAGATTTGGCGAGAAGAAAGTCTTCAACTGGTAAGTTCCTTATTCTCTCGTTTAATTTATCTTTAAGCATGTTGGTAATTTAGTAGTTGAATTCATATCTCTATGTTTGAATGTAAATGTGGAAATTCTGTCATAATGTTTTGGAAAGATCCGCTTCCGCTCAGAGGTACTCTTGTATAAGAGTTCCTTCAATTGGTATTAGAGCTAGGTTTCTGATATTCCAAATTTATTGATGCAAAGAATTGTATTTACATTCTCGATGGGTGAAGCATGTCTACTCTCTGTTTCAAGCGTTAATTCATTTGTGGATGTGTGGATTAATGGAGTTTTCTGGGATGAAACCTCAATTTGTTAAATTCTTTTACATTTTGAGTTAATTTTAAAGGCTCCTGCATTTTTAGGCATTATTAACTGCTATCGAGTTTGTATTCAAGGTTAGTTTGAGTCTTTGAGTCATTCGTGAAAAAGCTTCGTAGCAAGGGTTTTGATAACGGGCAGAAATGCACGTTATTACAACGCAAAGATATAAAAAAAATGCAGGATTGCGATGGTAAAAATATACAATATTACGTCCAAAAGCATTAAGTTCATAACATTGCGACCACATGCGTCCATCGCATTAAAACAACTAACTTATGTATTTTGTGAAAAAAATGCGTTGGCGCAAGGCAAAAATGCGATCCAAAGAAATTAACATCTGAGCGCATTAAGAGATTGCGACCACAAGGCGATGCGATCATATGCGCTCACGAAAATCTGCTCAAGAAGGTGGCCGCATAGAGCCGGTGCATCAAGGTGAAAGCTTAATAAATCACAATGGGAAAGAAAGCTAACGACGGTCAATTCCGAATTAAGTTGACAAGCCGTTAACGACATACTATAGCAAGTATACTCAAATTTTTGGTGACAAATATTCGGCACATCAAATAGAGAATTAATGACATCCCATTAGTGCAATCATTCGAGAGAAAAAGTTCTTCACCTTGAAGCTCTATAAATACCGAAGGCACCTTCATTGAAGAAGTTCGCTCAGTTCAGATAGTTCGATTCTGCTCCTCAGAATTTAGAGTTCTTCTTCACCATATACTTAGATTTTACATACTTAGAAGACGGAAGCGAGTGAAGGGAGATTTCGCCGAGAGATCATCCTAGTTAACTCAGAAGAATATCGGGAAGCGTTGAAAATAGAGAGAGGGCCAACTCTTGCGAAAGCAAGAACATCTTTTGGGTAGAATAGAGATAACTCAGTGTAAAAGCCTTGGGAAGCAAGATATTGCTACCAGGCTCTCTACCTTTATTTTTCCATTTCCATTTTGTATTATGAACTTATTTATAAAATGGAAATTGCATCTTTATATCTGTCCACTCTCTTTACATTACGCATTTTTATCGATCGGTCGCGCCCAGATTGATGTGTACAAAAGAGAGATCACGCTGAGCTTGAATGGACAAAAGCTCAAGTTTGACATTATCCAAGTCATGAAATATCCTGATGAAGAAGACCTCAATAAATCCGACGATGAACCAAGTTTGAATGAAGAAGAAAAGTCCAAAGATGAAAATGAAGATGAGGATGCGATCACATCCATTGTAGCATGCAATGCGATCACAGAAAAAAAAAAAAACCCAAAGATGATGAGATGATCGCATCAAAGAAGACAAGCTGACAGTGAATGAAGAAAGAAAAACAACAAAACCATCCTTAGAACACCTACCATCAATAGAGTTGAAGACCTTTCCTAACCACCTGAAGTATGCGTTTCTGGGGCAGAATGAAAAGCTACTTGTAATCATTTCCTCTACACTTAATGAAGACCAAGAAAATGCGCTGCTGAGCATTATGAGAAAGTATGTAAAAGAAATTGGTTGGACGCTCGCAGACATTAGAGGAATCAGCCCTGCATACTGCATGCATAGGATTCGTCTCGAAGAGAATCACAAAGGATCGATCGAACATTAGCACAGACTCAACCCTGCGATAAAGAAGGTCGTAGAGAAGGAGATAATCAAGGGGTTAGATGCGGGCATCATCTATCCAATAGCCGACAGCATGTGGATCAGCCCCGTGCAATGCGTGCCAAAGAAAGGAGGGATGACGGTAGCCCCTAATGAAAATAACGAACTGATACCAATGAAGACCGTCCCTGGATGGCTGATTTGCATGGACTACCGCAAATTAAATGCGGCAACAAAGAAGGATCATTTCCCTTTGCCTTTTATCGACCAAATGCTAGATCGCCTAGCTGGAAATGATTTCTACTGCTTCTTGGATGGATATGTCGGCTATAACCAGATCATGATTTCTCCTAAAGATCAAGAAAAAACCACATTCACCTGCCCGTATGGAACATTTGCATTTCGACACATGCCATTTGGCCTCTGCAATGCACCGAGAACTTTCCAAAGGTGTATGATGGCCATGTTTTTCTGAATATCTCGAAGACTCTGTAGAAATTTTCATGGACGACTTCTCTATGTATGGGCAAACATACGAAGTCTGTCTCAACAACTTGTAGAAGATATTGAAAAGATGTGAAGAGATGAACCTCGTGCTTGATTGGGAAAAATGCCACTTCATGGTGAAGGAAGGCATTGTGCTTGGGCACAAGGTCTCCAAGGATGGGCTGGAGGTGGACAAAGTAAAAATTGAGGCGATTGAAAATCTCCCACATCCAGCGAATGTAAAGGCTGTCAGGAGCTTCTTGGGGCATGCTGGCTTTTATAGGCATTTTGTCAAGGACTTTTCAAAGATTGCACGACCATTGAGTGCACAGCTGGAGGAAGACATAAAGTTTGACTTCGATGACCAATGCCTCAACGCATTCAAGATTTTGAAGAACGCATTAACAACCGCACCTGTGTTGATCGCACCGAACTGGACACAACCCTTTGAACTAATGTGCGATGCAAGTGGTTATTGATAATGGGCAGAAATGCACGTTATCATAGTGCTAAGTTATTAAACAATGTCGGATTGCATTGATAAAATATGTTAAATTGCGTCCATTAAGCATAAATTCTATAATATTGCGGTCGCATGCGATCAGCGCATTAGAACTATCGATTTTAGTATTTTTGTGCAGAATATGCGTTAACGCAATGCAAGATTGCGTTCATAGGAAATTATCGGTCGAGCGCAACTTCACCGCAAGACTTTGCATTGATCGTGCTCACAAACATTCGCCCGAGAAGGATCGCCGCAACTTGGTGAGCGTAACATCGTGGGCGCATCTGGGTGAAAGGCCAATTAAGAGTGATGGGACAGAAAGCTGATGACTGTCGAATCCAAATTAAGTTGATAGCCAATAACGGTCACAAAGTACATTCAGTTTTATCGGTAACAATCATTCGACGCGTCAATCAGGAATTAAAGCTGTCCCATCGGTACAACTGGGAGAGAGAAGCCGCCTTTCACCATTGATGCCCTATAAATACCAAGTGCATTCTTCAGAAAAGGGGTTAACAAGTTCACGACTTTTACACTCTTTTGTTCCAGTTCGCACGTCTTCGTTTTTAGTTTTCTTTCATTTTAAGGCGGACATGAGGGAGAAGTTGTACTAGTAGATCATTCTGGTAAGCTTGGGAGAGCGCCGGAAGCTTCAAAGACAGAGAGAGGGTTGACGCTTGCGAAAGCGGGAATATCTTTAGATTAGAATAGAGATTCCAATGTAAAAAGCCTCGGTCAGCAAGGAATTACTACCAGGCTCTCTACCTTAAACTTCCATTGGCATTTTGTACTTAACTTATTTATAAGAATGTAATTTCTTTCTCTATATCTGTTCACTCTTTGTGATTCACGCACGAGTAGCTAAATTAGTTGAATGGGTTGAGAAGCATTTAGCTAGCACAACTAGGGAATCTTCATTCTTTGCGATTATCTTGTTTATGTATACTTCATTCGTCCATTAGGGATACTCGGGAGGGTAGTCTAAGGATAGGATCTAGACTTGGGAAGGTCAAGTCAGAATCTAGGCTCGGGAGAGTCGGATTAGAACGCATAATAAAAGAGATAGGCACTTAGGAATGAGCATTATTTGTTATCAACGCATCACATGCATCCTAGAGATAGGATACGATTGTATGCGGTCACCTTGCTTTCATGCATTTTGCATCATCGCATAGGACAAAAGTAGAGACTTAGGAATAAGCTCTATGGACATTTTGCATGCAACACATGCGTCCTAGATTTAGGAGCATCGCATTTACATTGGAAAATGACTTGCTGTGCATGGTAGTAACATGATCGCATGGTCTGACGCATTCCCAAGTAACGCTAGCTAAAGATCTTCTCAACGCATTCATCGCATACTCATTGTATCTATCAACGCAACTTCCGTTTCTCAAATCCGCCACATTTATTTATGTATTTTTAATCAACGCAATCAACAACCAAACACTTTATTTACTTTCCCGGTTACCACAAAGTTTTCATCCAAAAATTATCAACGCAATCTATTTTCACAAGTCCCTGTGTTCGACCCTGGACTTACCAGGAAACTCAGAGGAATTTACACTTGAATTCCACTGGGGAAACTTAAGTGCACAACACAATTTCATCAATGCATATCATCTATATTTCCACTTAATAAAATAATGCATCAGTTATGCAATGGGAGTTATGCTGGCGCAGAAGAAGAAAACAATGCTACATCTCATCGCATATGCGAGTAAAACCTTGAACCCTGCTCAAACAAACTACACGACCATAGAAAAAGAATTTTTTGCGGTGATATTTGCGTTGGAGAAATTCAGAGCTTATTTGTTGGGAACTAAAGTACTCATTCACATTGACCACTAGCAATAAAATATTTGATGACAAAGAAAAATGCGAAACTGAGATTGATTAGATGGGTTCTTCTCCTCCAGGAATTCGATATGGAAATCATTGATCGGAAGGGGCTGGAGAACCAGGTTACAAACAATTTATCCAGATTAGAAAATCCAGAAGTTGACCGCAACCAAAAGAGGCGGCTCAGACATGAATGCAGGTCATATTATTGGGATGAGCCAAATCTATATAAGAGGAGGTTAGACCAGATTTTGCACCTGTGCGTACCAGATGCTGCTCACCAACGCATATTATCACAATGTCATAACTTGCCATATGGAGGGTACTTTGGAGGCCTATGTACAGCAGCGAAAGTATTACAAAGTGGGTATTATTGGCCAACGCTATTTAAGGATGCAAGAGACTACGCGATGAAGTGTGACTAGTACCAACGCACGGGTAATATTTCATGGAAGCATGCGATGCCCATGAACATCATTTTAGAACTGGATTTTTTCGACGTCTGGGGCATTGACTTCATGGGACCCTTTCCACAATCGAATGGTCGCAAATATATTCTGTTAGCCGTCGACTACGTTTCCAAATGGGTAGAAGCAGTAGCGTGCGCTGCAAGTGATGCAGCGGTAGTCTCTAAGTTCCTGAAGAAAAATATTTTCACTCGTTTTGGCACTCTGTGTGTCATAATAAGTGATGAAGGCTCCCACTTTGTTAATCACATCGTCAAAGATTTGCTGCTCAAATGTAATATCATCCATAAAGTGGCCACCGCATACCATCCACAGAAAAATGGTCAAGCTGAAGTGTCCAACCGGGAGATCAAGATGATATTAGAGAAGGTGGTGAAGCCTTCACGAAAAGATTGGGCAACAAAGCTGGACGATGCCTTGTGGGCATACAGGACCGCCTATAAGACACCTATAGGCATGTCCCCGTATGTGTTGGTATTTGGAAAGGCATGTCATTTACCACTTGAGCTGGAGCATAAGCACTGTGGGTGGTGAAAAAGCTAAACTTTGACTTAATGGCCACAGGGGAAGAAAGGAAACTTCAATTGGTCGAGCTAGAGGAATGGAGAACTCACGCATACGAGAATGCAAAGATCTACAAAGAGCGCGCAAAGCGCTAGCACGACAAACAATTATGCAAGAAGAATCTCCAAGTCGGGCAAAAGGTCGTACTATTTAATTCACGGCTACGACTCTTCTCTGGGAAATTAATGTCACATTGGTCCAAACCATTCATAGTCAGAGAGGTATTCCCACATGGCACTATTGAGTTATCCAATGAAGACGGAACCAACATATTCAAAGTCAATGGGCAAAGAGTGAAAATATATCGCGGAGAAGACTACATGGCAAGGTCGCCTCTGTGCACCTGAGAAACTCTAACCGAAAAAGAAGTCGGTGGTCCCTGCGCAATCATGCGATTCAAATTCATCAAGGACGCAAGTTTTGTGAAGTATCCGTTGAAATCCTCAATTCATGAATTTATCTCCTTTTAGTATTATCATTTTGCTATTTGTTGCATCTTTATATATATATATATATAAAGATGTTTTGTTAACTTTGTTTTTTTTATTATTTGACCCTCTTGATGTTTTCTTTGCAATGATCGTGGTGAACGATTGTGGAGGAGCTACACGAAAGACGCAACTACTTTATTCTTTCACTGCAATCAGAGAGCAGTTCACTGCAAAGAAGGATATGTTCACAAATAATACGGGCGACAGCGCAAATTTGGGGGTTGTATCTTTCCTTGACTTCGTTATTTCCAAATTTTACTCTATCGCATCGCATTTTAACTTTGAAAACCTTATCATCGCATCCTCTTTAGTCGGCGCAATCATTTAACATTGATTAATTTAGTAAGTCACTACATTATTTCTCCTTGCCAATTATGATTTCAATGATGAAACGCATGCTTCTATTTTTTCGTATATACTAGAGTCAACTTAATTTTAGGACAGTTAATTCATAAAATACTTTTAGAAGTTAGTGGTCTGCCAGCTTTCTTTCAAACTGACTTTTTACGAAACTTTCTAAGAGCATCGCATGACTTCTTTCAATCTTTCAGCAATAAGGACATTGTTACATTTTAAATTTGGGGGTGCGGTATTCATTTTCGACCTTGCTATTTTTAGGTTCTACAAAAAAAAAAATCATAACGTTGCGATCGAATCCTACTCATAGTTGGATGTCCACATGACACACGTGGGGGCAAGCCAAAACAAAGGTAGGAATCGTGATCAATGCATATATAAAATGATCGCAACTCCGCTACCAAACAGGCATGAGTTTAGACTGAGAAAGAGTGCCTTGCTCGTAGTTGGATGTCCGCATGACACACGTGGGGCAAGCAAAAACGAAGGCTAGGCACTTGGATCAGCGCAAGGTCATAGAAAAAAAAACATGTCTAAAATACGTAAGGATAAAAATCATTTGAAAATACCCTAGTTGGAAAAGTTTTTTTTATGAAATAAATCATGTGATGTACTGGAATCTAGTAAAGTATTTTTGAAGGTTAAAGTTGCGGTCCCTAAATTTTAGAAATATTTTAAGAAAAGACCTGGATAAGAATTAAGGAGATTTTGGTGTATAGGATTTGAAAAAAGCAAACTTGAGAAATCTAGGAAAGAAGAAGGCGGTCGACTTTCTAGAGAAAATCTTTAGCTTATGCTTGAGAACAAGCATTGTTTTAATTTTGGGGGTGTGATAACGGGCAGAAATGCACGTTATTACAGCGCTGCATTATAAAAAAAATGTAGGATTACGATGGTAAAAATATACAATATTGCGTCCAAAAGCATTAAGTTCACAACATTGCGATCACATGCGTCCATCGCATTAAAACAGCTAACTTATGTATTTTTGTGCAGAAAATACGTTGGCGCAAGGCGGAAATGCAGTCCAAACAAATTAACGTCCGAGCTCATTAAGAGATTGTGACCGCAAGGCTATGCAATAATTTACGCTCGTGAAAATCTACTCAAGAAGGTGGCCACATAGAGCCAATGCATCAAGGTGGGCGCATCTGGGTGAAAGCTTAATAAATTACAATGGGACAGAAAGCTGATGATGGTCGATTCCCAATTAAGTTGACAAGCTGTTAACGACATACTGTAGCAAGTACACTTAACTTTTCAGTGACAATTATTCGGCGCATCAGACAGAGAATTAATGTCATCCCATCAGTGCAATCATAAGAGAGAAAAAGCTTTTCACCCTGAAGCTCTATAAATACCGAAGGCCACCTTCATTGAAGGAGTTCTCCCAGTTTTAGAGGTCCCCATATAGACGATAGTTAGCCTTGTTCTTAGTTTTCTTATACTTAGAAGGCGGAAGCAAGAAAAGGGAAGAGACGCCGGAAGTTCGTCCTGGTCAGCTCGAGAAAGTGCCAGGGAGCATGGAAAAACAGAGAGAGGGCCGACTCTTGCGAGAGCAAGAATATCTTTTGAGCAGAGTAGAGAAGAATAATGTAAAAGCCTTGGGAAGCAAGAAATTGCTACCAGGCTCTTTATTCTTATTTTGCATTGTCATTCTGTACTTCGATTATATATATAGAATGGAACTTGCTTTTCTACATCTGTTCACTCTCTTTAAATTACGCATGAGTAGCTAAAACTGTCGAATGGGTTGAGAAGTACTTAGCTAACATGACCTAGGATCTTCATTGCATGTGATCATGTTGTCTTATGTTATGCCCATCATCCTTTAGAGCTACTCGAGAGAGAGTTTAAAGAAAGAACCTAAGACTTGAGAGATCTAGGTTAGAATCTAGACTCGAGAGAGCAAGATTAGATCTGCATAAGCAAGAGATAGAGACTTAGAGATAAGCTCTGTTTGCCAACATGCATCGCATGCATCCTAGAGATAGGTTATGGTAGTATGCGGTCGCCTTGTATATGTGTGTGTCATTCATCATCGCATAGACAAGAATAGAGGATTAGGTGTAAGTCCTATAGACATCATCGCATACATCGCATGCATTCTAGAACTAGAAACCGTAGCATTTGCATTGAGAGATGATTTCTTGTTGTATGTATGTAGCATGATTGCATAACATGAACGCAATCCTAGGAAGTGTTAGCTAAACCCCTTCTTAACCCGTTCCCCCGCATACTCATCGCATCTTTCATATTATTAACTCTTTTCTCAACTCTGCCGCATACACTTTATACTGTAAATAACAAACCAACCAACCCCTTGATTTATTTGTTACCGCAAAGTGATCTAAAAATTACCATCGCATACTATTTTCCTTAGTCCCTGAGTTCGACCCTGGGTTACCAAGCAACTCAGTACGATTTATACTTGGATCTTGCTGAGGAAACTTGCATGCACAACGCATTTTCCACCATCGCATTTTCACCATTATTTCATCGCATAATAACATGCATCAACTACGTTTCCAAATGGGTAGAAGCGGTAGCGTGCACTGCAAGCGATGCGGCGGTAGTCTCCAAGTTCTTGAAGAAAAATATTTTCACTCGTTTTGGCACTCTACATGCCATAATAAGTGATGAAGGCTCCCACTTTGTTAATCACATCATCAACAACTTGCTGCTCAAATATAATATCCTCTATAAGGTGGCCACTACATACCATCCACAGATAAATGGCCAAGCTGAAGTGTCCAACAGAGAAATCAAGCTGATATTAGAGAAGGTGGTAAAGCCTTCACGAAAAGATTGGACAATAAAGTTGGACGATGCACTGTGGGCATACAGGACAGCCTATAAGACACCTACAGGCATGTCCCCATATACGCTGGTGTTCGATAAGGCATGTCATCTACCGTTTGAGCTGGAACACAAAGCGCTGTGGGTGGTGAAAAAGCTCAACTTCGACTTAAAGGCTGCAGGGGAAGTAAGGGAACTTCAGTTGGTCGAGCTTGATGAATCGAGAACGGAAGCTTATGAGATTTCCAAAATTTACAAAGAGGGAGCAAAACGTTGGCATGACAAACAGCTATGCAAGAAGAATCTCCACGTTGGACAAAAGGTCTTACTTTTCAATTCACGGCTACTATTCTTTCCTGACAAATTAAAGTCATGCTGGTCCGGACCCTTTATAATCAAAGAAGTATTCCCGCATGGTGCGGTCAAACTGACTAATGAGGAAGGGACTGCGCATTCAAGGTTAACGGGCAAAGAATCAAGATATATTGTGGAGGTGATTTTCAACGGGAAAAGACCTTTGTAGACCTGAGAAATCCTGAATGAAGAAAAAAAATCGAGCGACCCCTACATTGTCATGCGACAGAAAATCATCAAAGGTGCAAGTCTTTTGGAATATCCTTTTCTTACTATTGATTAATGAACTCTCACTACTCTTCTTTTATATCGATTATCGTTTATTTGTCTTTTATATCAAAAAAAGAATTGCTAACTCTTTTATTTGACCCTCTCAATGTTTTCTTTGCAGCGATCGTGGTGAATGATTGCGAAGGAGCTACACGAAAGACGCAACGAGCTTATTCTGCCACCGCAATCAATAGAGCAGTTCACCGCAAAGAAAGATGTGTTCACAACCAATGCGGGCGACAGAGTAAATTTGGGGGTTGTATCTTTCCTTGACTTTATCTATTCCAAATTTTGCACTATCACATTGTTGGATTTTATGTCCTAAAACTCGTAATTTGTAAATTAATAAACATATTCTGTTTTGTTTTTCAATAAAATTGTTATTGAAATTGTAATCTTGAATCCAATAAATTAAGGTCCTGAGTCTATTTAATGTAGTTTGAACTTTATGTAGTGAAGTAAATGTGGATCAAGTTCAAATATATAGACAAAATGGTCTATCGTATTGGAATAAGGTTGGGCGCCTTGTTCTGGGAACACTATGGATGCGACCCACTTTGTAGTTAGTACAAACAATGTGATCCTGAATCGTTCATATAGAGATATGTGAGTGGGGGCATCCTATGCAATGAGTTTGCATAAGACTGAACCATGAAATAGTCACTTTTTACATTCTAAATGTCGTTTTATGTATAAAACTGACTATTTCATTAATTGATGACCTAGGTAACTTAATCTTAATCATGAGCTAACTATGAACACCGGTTCACTTAGAATTATCCTTAGATCTGCATAGGTGAGGGTAGCTCATTATCGCTAGCCCAATAAGTCTCCCATTTCAGGGATAAGATCAGGTGAATAGCTGGGAACATTAGATGCAAGACAGAATTCACTCCTACCCATTATAGGGATAGTAGATAGGTTGTTCCCTTTAGTATTGAATCCAGGTCTTGAATAAGGGGCCCCACCCTCTCCTTGCCCCAAGAGGGGTTCGGTTTATAGGTTGGACCTTAAACCAATTGTTCATTAGAGGATCAATGGAACTTAAGGAATAATATGTAGTTTTGGGGGTAAAATGGTTTTTATGACCCAACCGAGATTACGAATAACCTGTGAAGGATTAGTTTACTAATCATGGTTATATCAAATGGACACAAATATATCTATGGTGAGGGGAGTACAACTATGGGAGTATAGTGGAATGACCCGTTAGTTAACAAATGTTGATTAGCTCCATCTAAAGAGTTTAGCGAACTAATCTCGGATCGTTGGAGCCCATGATCTATAGGTCCATTAGGTTCCTCTACTAGCTTATATGGAATAAACTTAGAACAGTATGATAGAATAATTCGAATTGTTCGATTTAGGTGAAGAGAGAGAAATCGACAAGTATATGTGATATAGTGGCCGATTTTTCAGTTTAGAGATATAGCTTTAATATTTAAATGTGATTTAAATATCAAGAATATGAATACGTTCATATTCAGAAGCTCGAAAGTAATGGAAATGGTCAAAGATGTAAAAAGTCAAAGAGTTGACTTTTGACTTTGAAAAGTCAAACTTTGACCAACCTTATATTCAAAGTGATTTGAATTTCAAGAAAATGAATGCGGATTCATGCTCGGGAGGTCAAAATTAGTCAACATGGGAAAAATCATAAAAATTCAAAATGTTGACTTTTCGGTCCAAGTTTGACTTTGACAAAATGACTATTTTTCCCTTTGACTAAAGTTAGAGGGAAAATCCAAACTTTTGTTGGAGAATTCCACTAACATAATAGTGGGCTAGGTGTTGGCTTATAGTGGAGACATTAAGCCCACTTAGATAGTGGATTCTAGGTGTTGGGTTTTTATGAATTTGTTACATCTAATTTTGCATGGCCTTTTTCTATAAATATGGGCTTTTCAATTTGGATTAAAAACTTTTGACATTTTTCCAAATTTAGTTTTTCAAAATTGGGCTAAAAAAAAAAAGGAAAACCCACACCAAAAAGAAAATCCATTTCCTTTTTCCATCTCTTTCTCTCTCTCGGTTTCTTCATCCATCGGGTCCCACAACCCGGTTCTGAGTCTAGTGGATAGTAGGTCAGCTCTAGTGGTGGTCCGGAAGAGTTCGGGTCAAGATTCAGCGAATAAAAGTGTTTCGAGAGCTTTAAAGGTAATTTTTAATTTACTGTTTTTTCCTTCAATTGCATGCTAATTTCCTTTTAATTAAAAGCAATTAGAGTGTAATTAGGTCCTTTTTCCACCTCGTATGTCTCGTGTTCCATCACGCATCGAATTTTAACTTTGATAATTTTATCACTGCATCCTCTTTAATCGGTGCAATCATTACACATTGATTAATTTAGTAAGTCACCGCATTATTTCTCTTTGCCAATTATGATTTCAATGATGAAATGCATGCCTCTATTTTTTCGTATATACTCATCAACTTAATTTTAGGACAGTCATCTCATGAAATATTTCTAGAAGTTAGTGTTCTGCCAGCTTTCTTTCAAACTGAATTTTTACGAAACTTCCTAAGCATTGTGATAACTTGTAGAAATACAAGTTATTTATGCCACCTTATCTAGATATTGCGGCCAATTGTATGAAAATTAACCTAGTATGACAATAATTATAAATGTTTGCAATTACACCCACTAACGCCAAAAAGATGGAGGACAAGCCAAACTTTACTTTATTTTGCAGGAGACCAAGTCAACGCTTGTGCTCAAGGCTCATGAGAAACTAATCAATGCATCTCTGTCACATTGCGCCCGTCGATCAACCATGAAGAGATGATTACCGAAGTAACGGTGCAATGCAACAATCGATCCAGAGATATGCTTCGACTGCATGCGGTAATAAAAACAAACACTGCATGCGAACCCATGATCGAAAGATGTAACTAAGCAATGCGAGAGCGGAGGATTGAGACACGTGTACAACTAACGGTTATACAGAAATGATGGCCTGATTGCATAACAGAAGGAATAATATCCCTCCATCTGCGGAATTACCATAACCATCATGTGGGGACCCCAAAGCCGGAGTCAAAGGATCTACTCTTATAAATACCCTAGTGATTTCAGAGAAGAGTATGCTATTTGATACTGGGCTAAGTGCTATAAGATTTTAGAAGAGAAAAGGCTGAGCTGAGTGCTGAAGAGAAGAAATTCGGAAAGAGAACGAGATAAGGCCGAGAGGTGAATCTCAGATCTGACCTATCATATGCCCGATCGAAGCTCTATGCAGAGACCCTTGCTATCGGTGGAGCAAGCCTGAGAGGGAAGCTCTTCCTGCCATTGAAACCATCCGATCTGGCAAGCAGATCTCCATCGAACATATGCCAAGACATTGGCATCGGATTGTATCTGTTCTATCTCTCTTTCATTGTATTCCATATTTTCTTTATCTCTTCATTCACACATCATGTATCAAACACTTAGTAGAAATATTAAATGTTTCGATAGATTTCGTTTACCATTTTCTGTCTATTTCCGTTCACCCATTAGTCAGTTTCTTCATGATGTTTTCTTAATCCCTTGATGAGCAATATGAATCACCAAGAACTTAATATGTATTAAAGTTATAAAATACGTTTAGCTAAAGCATGCTAGATGGCATCTTCACCTGTGAGAGTAGAAGTGAAGATGTCATTCTGATCTATCGAGAAAAAGTCAGAAGAGTGTGTTAACTAAAGCGAGTAGTACTTCTAGACATGGAAGCAACCTTGCGTTCATTACGTTAGACTCTGTTTCACCACAGACATGTGGGAAACACGGCCGATCACTGAGAGGTGTACGCTAAGAGAAGAGCGGAACAGTATTTGTACCTTCAATTCAATTAAGAACTTCATTGTTTGTAATACTTATCTTTCTCTTTCTAATTTGTTCACAAGACTTGTCGTCGCATCCCACGTCTTTGCACAACCTTCACAGCCAGCCTTAATCCTAGTAGCACATACAGCCTGTATCTTATAACATCTAGCTTAAGTTTATTGTATTTTTATGTCTTATCGCATCTTTATCGCTTTCCTTTATTTTACTGCAATTTACATACTGTACACACCTTTTATAAAGAATTAAAAACACCTGGTCGCATATACCAGGAACATACCACAATAACCGACACCACTTCCCCGTGTTCGACTTCAGATCACACCGAGAAACTTACGGTGGAATTACACTTGGTTCCATCGTAAGGAAACTTGTGACAACGCAGGGCATACTACCTGAGCAATCCCTAATTAATGCATAAATAGTAGTAGTATCGCATCATTGTGAGCATTTAATATCATACGCATATCCCATCGCGTTACACATCGCATGACTTTTTTCTATCTTTTAGCAACGAGGACATTGCTGCGTTTAAATTTGGGGGTATGGTATTCATTTTCAACCTTGATATTTTTAGGCATCTTAAAAAAAAAACATAACATTGCAATCGGATCCTAATCGTAGTTGGATGTCCACATGACACCCGTGGGGGCAAACCTTAACGAAGGATAGGAATCGTGATCAACGCATAAATAAAATGATCACAACTCCGCTGCCAAATGGGCATGAGTTTAGACTGAGAAAGAGCGCCTTGCTTATAGTTGGATGTCCACATGACACATGTGGGGACAAGCCAAAACGAAGGCTAGGCACTTGGATTAGCGCAAGGTCATAGAAAAAATATATATGTCTAAAATACGCAAGGATTAAAATCATTTGAAAATACCCCAGTTCAAAATGTTGTTTTTTATGAAATAAATCATGCGATGCCCTAAAATCTAGTAAAATTTTTTTGAAGGTTAAATTTGCGGTCCCTAAATTTTAGAAATATTTCAAGAAAAGGCCTGGACAAGAATTAAGGAGATTTTGGTGCATTGGATGGGAATAAGGAAACCTTGAGAAATCTAGGAAAGAAGAAGGTAGTCGACTTTCTAAAGAAAATCTTTAGTCTATGCTTGAGGACAAGCATTGTTTTAAATTTGGGGTTGTGATAATGGGCAGAAATGCACGCTATTACAGTAGAAAGATATAAAACAAAGCAGGATTACGATGGTAAAAATATACAATATTGCATCCAAAAGCATTAAGTTCATAACATTGCGATCACATGCATCCGTCACATTAAAGCAGCTAACTTATGTATTTTGTGTAGAAAATGTATTGGCGCAAGGCTGAAATGCGATCCGAAGAAATTAACGTCTGAGCGCATTAAGAGATTGCGACTGCAAGGCAATGTGAACATATACGCTCGTGAAAATCTACTTAAGAAGGTGGCCACATAGAGCCGACACATCAAGGTGAAAGCTTAATAAATCACGATGGGACAAAAAGTTGATTACGGTCAATTCCGAATTAAGTTGACAAGCCGTTAACGACATACTATAGCAAGTACACTCAACTTTCTGGTGACAAATATTCGCCGCATGAGACAGAGAATTAATGACATCCCATCAGTGCAATCATTCGAAAGAAAAAGTTCTTCACATTGAAGCTCTATAAATACCGAAGGCCACCTTCATTGAAGGAGCACTCAATTCGGATAGCTCGGTTCTTCTCCTCAGAATTTAGAGTTCTTCTTCACCATATACATACTTAGAAGACAAAAGCGAGTGAAGGGAGATTTTGCCGAGAGATCGTCCTGGTTAACTCGAAAGAGTGTCGGGAAGCGTCCAAAATAGAGAGAAGGCCAACTCTTGCGAAAGCAAGAACATCTTTTGGGCAGAATAGAGATAACTCAGTGTAAAAGCCTTAGGAAGCAAGATATTGCTACCAGGCTCTCTACTCTTATTTTTCCATTGCCATTTTGTATTCTGAACTTATTTATAAAATGGAATTTTCATCTTTATATCTGCCCAATCTCTTTACATTACGCATGAGTAGCTAAATCTGTCGAATGGGTTGAGAAGCATTTAGCTAGCATAACCTGAAATCTTCACTTTATGCGATCATCTTGTATTATGTATGCGTCATTCGTCCTTTAGAGATACTCGGAAGGGTAGTCTAAGGATAGAATCTAGGCTTGAAAATGTCAGATTAGAATCTAGGCTCGAAAGAGTCAGATTAGAACCGCATAATCAAGAGGTAGAAGCTTAGGAATAAGTTCTGTTTACTATTAAAGCATCGCATGCACCCTAGAGATAGGATATGATTGTATGCAGTCACCTTGTACCTGTGTGCATCTTTCATGATCCCAAAAACTTGATACGTTGTTTTATAAGGTGGAATTATGGATGAAATGCAATGATGAAAATGCATTGAGCACTCAAGTTTTCTCAGTGGAATTCAAGTGTAAACCCCACTGAGTTTCCAGATAAGTCCAGGGTCGAACTCAGGGACTTGGGAAAACAGGTTGCGGTGGTAATTTTTTTAGAAGACTTTGCGGTGACTGGTAACTCAAATAGTTATTGGTTTTGTTTGTTGTGGTAATGAAAATAAACAAATGTGGTAGAGTTCGAAAAGAGTTGATAAAACGGAAGATGCAATGAGTATGCATTGAACGGGTTAAGAAGGGTTTCGGCTAACACTTCCTAGGATGCGTTCATGCTATGCGATCATGCAACACACATACAATAGTAAACCATCTCTCGATGCGATTGCCACGACTTCTAATGCTAAAAAGCATGCGATATATGCGATAAGTCTATAGGACCTACACTTAAGCCTCTATTCTTATTTATGCGATGACAAAATGACACACACAAAAATAAGGCAACCACATAATATCATTCTTATCTCTAGGATGCATGCGATGCAGGTTGGCAAACGGAGCTTATCTCTAAGTCCCTATCTCTTGTTTATGCAGTTCAAATCTTGCTCTCTCGAGTTTAGATTCTAACCTAGCTCTCTCAAGTCTTAGGTTCTTTCTTTAGACTCTTTCTCGAGTAGCTCTAAAGGGATGTTTGGCATAGCATAACACAAGATAATCGCAAGCAATGAACATCCTATGTCATGTTAGCTTAGTTCTTCTCAACCCTTTCGACAAGTTTAGCTACTCATGCGTGCTAAGAGGTACACATATTAGGGACTTATCTATGGGACTTAATCTAATGCATGAACTCTCTCTTTCACCCAATACCTTATGCTAGCTCAAACCTTTCCCAAGTTCACGTATACCTTTGCTCTGATACCAAGTTGGTATCAACCCAAACTTTATAATCAACCTTCTCCCAGGTTTTACGTAAACCTTTGTTTTAATACCAAGCTGTCACACCCCGCCCCAGACCACCTTCTTAACCTAGAGAAGGGCGTGACTGCAGCAGTTATCAACCCTTTGGCTGACACTTACTGCCTAATAACTCTTGCTGAATAACTCTGATACCAAAATATAACTTATATACAGCGGAATGTCTTTATGCCAAAATTTGTTAATTCAGAAACATAACATATTTAGAGTCATTACAACACTAGATTCACAAGTCCCAAAACCCAAAAACCCTAGTCCCTATATGAACAACAGTAACATGTGTACAATATTAACAGAACCACCTAAACTGACGGGTTACAAATCTCTTATTCCTTTAGTGGCAGAGTAGATGCAGAGCTATCTTCAGAGGATTTGACCGCTACCTGTGGGGGGGGGGAAAAAGAAAACATTTGAAAATGGGGTGAGCTTGCGCCCAGTGAGTGACTTAAGAAAGATAATTGATTCTCATGGAAATCTCAATAAAGAGTTTAACTAAAATATAAGCTTCTACAGTACTTGTATTGCAGTATAAACATTTTCCAAGCATAAAACATATAAAGTTGTTTTAATCATAAAACAGTAAAACTATTTCTCAGTTGAGAATAACCCTTATTGTGGATAAAATAATCCCAACACCAACTACTAATCAAGAGAGAACCCTTTTGCTCAATCTCTGACTCTAACTACCTACATGCACGTGGCCATACTAAGTACCGCCATACCCTAGGTACTTCTGTTCAGATACCTTCTCAGACGTCCTTCAGTATCTAGTTGGTTTGGTACCTTCTCAAATGTCCTTCAGTACCAATAGATACCTTCTCAAATGTCTTTCAGTATCTAGATGGGCGGATACCTTCTCAAATGTCCTTCGGTATCGTGTTTTAAGTAAAACTAGTCATAAATGACTTTCTCTTTAAAGCATGTAAAGTATAACACATATAAAAACATGGCTTTAAAGGTACTAACGCATGCTGAGTATATTTAATACATATACATCGCTTTTCAACAATTTCTCACACATGCATCCGTTTAAACATAACTCAGGGTTTGCTTGGAATTCACTTTGTAAAACTAGCTAGCATGAGAATAATCTTCTTTAAAACATGCTTTCTATAACACGTTGTAATAAAACATTTTAAGCAAATGTTTTAGTCAAAACGTTTTAGCTACTCACCTTGATTGCTTAGGAGCTTTTCACTCTAGTAGCTCTCTTTTCTACCTCGGGCTCCCTTTTTACCCCTAGAATTCAGATTTAACTTATAGCTTAAATTACTCATAGTTCTAAATCTTATTTTGAGATAATTAATTCTAGAAAAATATTCTAAAATATCTCAGGAAGCTTACCCTAAAATTTGAGCTCAGAACTCCTCGTGGTTTGGCCGGAATCACAGAATCTTCAAGACTGGCCCAAACTAATCCGACAGCCTGACCCTACTGCCTTCTTCTCAGTTTCCAACCCGATCCCTTCGAGATTTTCTTCCGACCTACCCTGAAAACTAGACTTTCAGAGCTTTTAGGTGGATTTGGAATCACTTTAAACGCACAAGTAAATTGGGAGAACTCCTCGTCCCAAATTGATGCGTCCTCTTCAGACCTCACTGTCCAATGCGTCCTCTATGACTAACGCATGGATTTGGCTCCAATGCAAGGTTTGCTCAACTTTTCCACTTTTTTTACGGTATTTCTGAATTGTGAACTAAAAATGAAGTCTCTTGGCTCTATTTATAGGCGTCCAAACCTTCTCCAGAACTTGGCTGCATGGCCAAGTGTCTTCTTCTCACCCTATCAACGCAATATTGTGATCATCGCATGCTAAGTGTCTTCCTCCCATGTTGCCAACGCATGAGCCTCCAATCTGATGCCACCACCTCAAATTCTTAAGGCTTAAGGCTTTCCTCCCAAGAAGACACATTGTTTTGCTTATGTTCTCTGATCTCATCCTTTGTATGCGTCCACACATAATCCATACTCAATGCATAGCCTATCATCAACACATAGCAAGCCAATTCACTCTCATTACAATTCAACTTAGCCATCGCAAGAAGCTAACCATCACCAACGCATAGGGTGACTGTCCATCCTCGACGTATGGCTCATTAGGTAGCATCGCACGGTTTGCTTGGCATGGGCGCATGGTGCTGGCCACCAACACATAGGCGCGCTGGCCGCTCGACGCATTGGGCATGCTTGGCCGCATGGGTTGCGTGCGGTGCCTTAATGCTTGGCTGGGTGCTTCGACGCATGGGCGTGCAGTGTATGCTACCCATCGCTCGCTCGCTCGGCCGCATGGGCGTGCTTGGCCGCATGAGCTGCGCGCTTGGCTGCATGGCAGGGCACCTCGATGCACGGCATAACTGCTCGACAAGGCGCTCAATGCATGGACGTGCCCACTTGGCACATTGGCAGGGTGTTCGATCGAGGCTACTCGATTCATGGGCAGGGCGTCTGGTCAAGGCTGCTCGACACATGGCATGGGCGCTGGCCGAGACTGCTCGACACATGACATGGGCGCTGGCCGAGGCTGCTCAACACATGGCATGGGTGCTGGCCGAGGCTACTCGACGCATGGACTACCTTCCAACACATCACCTCCATCTTTCTTCCTTCAACTGCATGCCATCCCCAACCACTCTTCCAACGTATCAACACCACCCTTCCAACGCATCAACACACAAAATTTATACATAGCCAATTTTCCAAATTTTCCAAAAAGTTAAAACTTCCGAATTTCCTCTTTTCTTCAAATCTCCACTTTTTCCTCTACCATTCCATACTAGTTTCCACATCAACCTACTCATCACACTAGTCTTAGTAGGGAACATACTCAAGTAGAGAAATTAGGATTCGGGGTTCACATCCTGACTGATGCGCCGAATATTTGTCACCGAAAAGCTGAATGTACTTGTTATTGTTAGCGACTGTCAACTTAATTCAAATTCGACCGTCATCAGCTTTATGTCCCATCGTGATTAATTATGCCTTTCACCCAGATGCGCCCACTAAGTTGCGTCGGCTCTATGCGGCAATCCTTCTTGAGTAGGTATTTGCGAACAGAAATCACCGCAAAGCCTTACGGTAATGCTACGCTCATCCGTTGATCTCTTGTGATCGCTCTTTTCGCCTTGCATCAACGTATATTCTACATAAAAATACAAAATTATCTGTTCCTATGCGATGAACGCATGCGATCGTAATGTTATAAACTTAAATGCTTTTTGGACACAATCTAACATATTTTATCAACGCAAGCTAGCATTGTTTAAAAACTTAGCACTGTAATAACGTGCATTTCTGCCCGTTATCAATAGGCAAGAAGTAGAGACTTAGGAATAAGCTCTATAGACATCATCGCATACATCGCACGCATCCTAAAACTAGGAGCTATCACATTTGCATTGGAAAATGAATTGTTGTTGCATGAGTGTAGCATGATCGCATAGCTTGAATGCATTCTCAGGAAATGCTAGCTAAAGACCTTCTCAACCCGTTCCTTCGCATACTCATTGTATCTTTCGCATTATTAGCTCTTTTCTCAAATCCGCCGCATAAACTCTATACCTTAAACAACAAACGAACCAACACATTGATTTATTTGTTACCGCAAAGTAATCGAAATTTTTCATCGCATACTATGTCCTTAGTCCCTATGTTTGACCCTGGGCTTACCAGGAAACTCAGTAGGATTTATATTTGGATATTGCTGAGAAAACTTGCATGCACAACGCATATTCTACCATTGCATTCTATATCATTCTTTCATCGCATTAAACACGCATCAGGTTCTTCAAGGATGAAGACCACCAAGCGTTGGTCGTGTTGTATACACCATGGGGTAGACGATCGATGAGTATCAGATGCTTGGGAGTTGTTTTAATGTGAGCGCACTAGACGATTGTATAGCTCAACAAGCTTCATCGCTTAGTTACTGATTATATGATCATGGAGTAAATTGCGTAGTAAATTGTTTACCTTTCGCATGTTAAGGGATCGTCTAGACGATCGGGCTTCGTAGCTTCGTTTTCGTTTAAGCGATCGTTTAGCATCCGTGCATTGTTGTCTAGTGTGCTACACGATCGTCTACCTGGAGGCATTTACTCAACGATGGGAGATTCGCCCGGCGTTTCAAGACCCGGTTTGCCTGTGAACCGGTTTGCTTGGTGGAAAAATGTATTAGATAGAATTTTTCATTTCAATTTTAGAGGTGGTTCATCCCGATCCATTAATTTGTGTTTTTATACATGAGATGTATGGTTTATATTATATGTCATATGGTATGCCATATAGAAAATCCCACCTTAGGTTATGCATTGGTCATGCATCATCTCTTTATTATAAGTGTTATGATTTAGAGAAGCATGATTTAAATTACATAAGAGCATGTTCATGCATCATATAATATAAGAGTTATATTTATGCATGCATAAATCATTGACATGCATCATCTTTATATTATAATTGTTATAGTATAAGGGTGTATAGAAAGCATGTGTGCTTGATTATTACTTGTATACAAAAGTTATGTATAGTAATGATCGAACATTGCATGAAGCATGATACATAGGTTAATTTATAAGCGTTATAAATACCTTGTTGTGTAGCAATATATGTTTTAGTTTTTTCTTTTATAATGGTTATACAAAGAAATTAGAACTAAAATCAATAAGAAAGACATGCATGCTAACTTAGGTTTAATTCATTGTTTTAAAATGTTTAAAACTTGGATGAGATAGACCTAAGATCACGGTTCTAATATGATCAGCGATCTTAGGCTTTAATCTTTTAATCAATTTAATAGGATTAAATTGACTAGTAAAAGGTTAAAGTGTAGCAAATCTATCTATTAGGGACCTTTTGTCTAAGGCAGGCTCTGTCTAGGCTGGGGTATTTAAGATGTCGGAAATGTAACACCCCTACCTGGGAACCTACCTGGAAAGGTGAATTAGATAGATTTGATGCATGCATGCAAGTTAAGGACAGACCATTAAAGAGTTTAATGTGATTTCTTGAACTTGTTTAATTTCAAAGACAAAAGTTGTTTTTGAGCGGACTAAATAAATGACTTAGACTAAAATCAGTAGTCGGATTGTTTAGGTTAATGAACCCCTAGGTACAACATTTAGTAGGAGGTACTTGGGGCATTTGATGCTTCATTTAAATCTCTCCCGTTTCTCCCTTATAGTCCACACCGTGAGATCTACCCTCGTCCTCATGGCACCCTGAAAGTATCCCCCTAAAGGATGGTGTTTGGGTAGGTCAATATCAAGGTGGATGAAGAGAATGTTCATAGTAAGTGAGAGCGGGAAGTGCGACAGCATATCCCACAGTCTCTCTTGTTGGATTGAATAAAGTTTTTGCGCATCGCCTCGAGGCACCCTAGGAGTGTCCTCGTATAGGATGGCAGTTTTACGCGTTTCTTTATTTGATCACCTGTAAGAGGATAAGGTTATTTAGTCTCTTGTCCTAATTTGCTTCTTCCCTACAGTGGGCTCATTAGAGCGGGACTTTGGGGTCGAAAACGAGGGGTCTCACTTATGCGGAATTGTTAAGGGTTAACAGTCCTGGATTGAATAAATGGGGGCTATTAGGTTCAGTTCCAAGAGTTGGTTTTTCCTAATGGTTGAGAATGTCTCATCCCAGTGAAGGGGCATCTGATCACCTCACCGGTTACGTTTGTCCTACCTCGCTAGGGCATCATTGCAAAATAGAAGTCTCATCACTTAGAATACTTGGAAATTGTTTTGCTAAAACTAACTGGTTAAAATGTGGTTTAGCAAAGTCTTATAAAAGTTTGTTCGTTTTTCAACAATGATTTTAAAATGGCTACAGCCACAATTGCTTTGTTAAGTGCCGAAAACTTACTGGCAAAAACTATTCGTGTTGGAAACATATGATCACGACGATACTCATCATTGAGGATCTATGTTTGCCCTTATGGAGGTATGTCTTCCTACTCCAGCTCCAAACGCCGCTCAAAATGTTCGGGAGGCATATGAGCGATGTACACGAGCAAACGAGAAGGCTCGAGCCTATATCTTAGCCAGTCTGCGTGATGTGTTGGCCAAGAAGCATGAACCCATGGTCTCATCGCATGAGATCATGGAGTCCCTACAGGGGATGATCGAAAAACTGTCTGACAGCCCAAACACGAGGCTCTAAAATACATCTTCAACTCCAAAATGGAGGAAGGCACCTTTGTTCGTGAACATGTGCTTAACATGATGGTCCACTGTAACATGGCAGAGATAAATGTGTCTGGAATTGATGAGGCATTCATTGCTGGAGAGCTTCCTCCACTTTGTTAGCAATGCAATTCTTAACAAAGTGGAATATGGGTTTACAACTCTCCTCAACGAGTTGCAGACATACCAATCTTTACTGAAAAGTAAAGAGAGAAAAAGGGGTGAGGCAAATGTTGCCTCATCTTCTGGGACATTCCATCGAGGTTTGACCTAAGGAATGAAGTCTGCACCTTCTACTTCTAACTCTCAAAAAGGGAAGAAGAATAAGGGTGGTAAGAGGAAAGGGAAAGCACCTGCTAACCCACCATCTGTCTCCTCGAGAAGGCATCTGCCACCGATTGAAAAAGGAAAATATTTCCATTGCAACCAGGACGGACACTAGAAGAGGAATTTTCCTCACTGGCTGAAGGAAATGAAGGCAGCCAAGGCTAAGGCCAAGGTAGACAAAGGTAAATATGATTTACTTGTGCTAGAAACTTGTTTAGTGGAGAATGATGATTTGGCCTGGATAATTGATTCGGGTGCCACTAATCACGGATTAGCTCCTAGCGACAGCTGAAGGCTAGTGAGATGACGATATGAGTAGGCACCAGACACGTCGTGTCAGCTGTGGCAGTGGGAGGCATCCAATTAAGTTTAAGAATAGGTTTCTTGTATTAAAAGATGTTTTTGTTTTTCCTGAATTAAAAAGGAACCTAACTTCTGTAAAGCATCTATTACAATGTAGATACACTCTTTCTTTTAATGTGGATAAAGTGTTTATTCATAAGGATGGTGTTGAGATTTGTATAACTAAACTAGAAAACAACTTATTTGTGCTAAGATCGTTAGCCTTAAGTTCCTTCCATAACATAGAGATGTTTAAATCTGTTGTAACTCAATCTAAACGTCAAAGAATTTCTCCAAAAGAAAATGCCCAACTTTGGCATCGTTGATTAGGGCACATCAATCTCAATAGGATCAAGATATTAGTGAAGAATGGACTTCTAAGCGAGTTAGAAGAAAATTTCTTATCGGTGTGTGAATCTTGCCTTGAGGGTAAGATGACCAAAAGACCTTTTACTGGAAAAGGTTATCAAGCCAAAGAGACTTTTGAGTTAGTACATTCTGACCTTTATCAGTTTTACTAATGATTACTCTAGGTATGGGTATGTTTATCTGATGCAATGGAAGTCTGAATCCTTTGAAAAGTTTAAAGAGTTTAAGGCTAAAGTTGAAAATGCATTGGATAGATGGATTAACACACTTCGATCAGATTGAGGTGGAGAGTTTTTGGATTCAAGACTCTAGTACTATTTGATAGAACATGGAATCATTTCCTAACTCTCAGTACCGGGTACACCTCAGCAGAATGGTGTAGTAGAGAGGAGAAACAGAACCTTGTTGGATATGGTTCGTTCGATGATGAGTTACGGTTCCTTACCAGACTCATTTTGGGGTTTTGCAGTGGAGACTACGGTTTACATACTCAACTGTGTTCCTTCCAAGAGTGTTACGATAACACCTCTGGAGTTGTGGAACAGGTGTTAATCTTGTTTACGCCACTTCCGCATTTGGGGTTGCCCAACACATGTGCTTAAGTCAAATCCCAAGAAGTTAGAACCACGGTCGAGGTTATGCCTCTTTGTAGGCTACCCCAAAGGTACACGAGGGGGTTGTTTTTATGATCCATTGGAAAATATGGTGTTTGTTTCCACGAGTGCTACTTTCCTGAAGGAGGATCATATTAGGGAGCACAGTTCACGTAGTAAGGTCGTGTTAAGTGAGCTTTCCAACAAAACTACTGAAACTTCAACAAGAGTTGTTGAAGGGCCTGCTTCATCAGCAACATTTGTTGATGATAGTTCATCTAGTAGGTCAGTTCCACCTCAAGAATTGAGGGAACCTCGACGCAGTGGGAGGGTTGTGCACCCACCCGTTCGCTATTTAGATTTCACAGAAATCTTAGCTATGCTAGCAAATGGCGACGTTGAAGATCCGTTGTCTTATCAAAAGGAAATGAAGGATATAGACCGGGATGAATGGGTCAAAGCCGTGGATCTTGAGATCAAGTCTATATACTTCAACTCAGTATGGGATCTTATAGATCAGCCTGATGGGGTAAGACCTATAGGTTGTAAATGGATCTACAAGAGGAAAAGGGGTGCTGATGGGAAGGTGCAAACCTTCAAGGCTCAACTTGTGGCAAAGAGTTATACCCAGGTGGAGGGAGTCAAATATGAGGAGACTTTCTCGCCTGTTGCCATGTTAAAGTTGATCCGCATCCTCCTATCCATTATAACTTATTGTAATTATGAGATATGGAAAATGGACGTCAAGATGACTTTTCTAAACGGAAATCTTGAAGAGACCATTTATATGTTGCAAGTCGGGATTCATTGCCCAAGGTCAAGAGCAAAAGGTTTGCAAACTGAATTGGTCCATTTATGGGCTGAAACAGGCGTCTCGATCTTGGAACATTCAGTTTGATACTGCGATCAAATGGTATGGCTTTGACCAAAATATTGATGAACCTTGTGTCTACAAGAAGATCGTCAACGATTCAGTAGTTTTCTTAGTATTGTATGTAAACAATATCCTACTCATTGGGAGTGATGTAGGGTATACTGACTGCAGTTAAGAACTGGCTAGTGACCCAATTCCAAATGAAAGATTTAGGAGAGGCTCAGTTTGTTCTGGGTATACAGATCTTTTGGGATCGTAAGAACAAAGTGTTAGCGCTGTCTCAGGCATCGTACATTGACAAGATGTTGTTCAAGTACTCGATGCATGACTCCAAAAGGGGCCTACTACCATTCAAGCATGGAATCAGTCTGTCTAAGGCCATGTGTCCCAAGATGGCTCAAGATGTCGAGGAGATGAGATGGGTCCCATATGCATCTGCCATTGACAGTTTGATGTACGCGATGCTTTGTACTAGACCAGACATCTACTATGCTGTGGGAATAGTCAGTAGGTATCAGTCTAACCCAGGCAAGGGTAACTGGACCACGATTAAGAACATCCTCAAGTATCTTCGGAGAACGAAGGACTACATACTCGTGTATGGATATAAAGATTTGATCCTTACTGGATACACGAATTTTGACTTTCAGACTGATAGGGATTCCTACAAGTCCACTTTAGGGTCAGTTTTTACTCTTAACGGAGGAGCTGTAGTATGGCAAAGCACGAAGTAGGGGTGCATCACCGACTCCACGATGGAGGCCGAGCATGTAACGGCTTGCAAAGCTGCTAAGGAGGTCGTCTGGCTGAGGAAGTTCCTGACAGAACTGGAAGTTGTTCCAGATATGTCTAGGCCCATCACCATCTAATGCGAAGAGTACAGTTGTCGGTCTTTGGTGGAATGCCCAACAGTTAACGGATGATGGATATCATGATTAAAGAGTTTAATAAGTTATTCACGTACTGTTGGACCTTCAAGCTACAGGTCCATAAGGTCCCATTGGTAGCTCAATGGATTCATGTTGAGAATCAATTTTTTTGTTAGTCTGAAGTGTTCAAATTAACAAGAGGGAATTTGATTATATATGACATAATTAAATTGATTCAATTATATGTGATATAATTTATTTGATGTATTAGATACATTAATTGGAGGAATTAATATAAATATGATTTATATTAAATGTAATAAAGGAGAAAAAGAACTATAGTCTATATGTTGCATATGATGTGATATTAAAACTATAGGTTATAAATATAATATGATAAATTAGTAATTATATTTATTTATAAATAAATCAATTATAAGAAATTGATTTCAGCTTTTTCTCCAAATAACTGACTTAGTGGGAAGTTGTAATCAATTATGGTAACTGATGGATAAAATGAAACACGTTTTCATTTTTTTATAATCGAGTGCACATAAAGAAAAAGGATATACAATAGCCTTGAGATTGTAAACGGTCAAGCTTTGAGTTTGCTAGACGATTACTCCTCGCTACTCAACGATCGAATACCCAAGTCTATACGATAGACATCAGTTTTCTCCCACTTACTCGATCATCTAAACGATCGTTTATTTCCTCATTCCCTCTGTTGGGGATGAGGCCCTAAAGTCTCGTGTCCGTTAGTTTGTAAACAGTTTGTTCGAACCCTTGTAATATATATATGATATTTACTTCACTTTTTGACTTTGCACATTTGCTGTTTTATTTGCTTCACCATAAACCAATAAACTAAAATCCCTGGTTTTCATTATGTAACTTAAGCATGTATGTGGTGACATACAAGTGGATCATGCCTTAAGTATAACCAAAATAGTCTGTAGTATATGGATATAGGAGGAAAACCTTATCTTGGTAATGCTACTGATGTGGCCCCCTGTGTGGAATGGTTACAAGTGTTGTGACTTACCACAGATGGTCTGATCCTGATCATTCATGTAGGGACATGCGAGTAGGGTTGTCATATACAAAGAGTTTGTATACTGACCACGAAGTGTTAATGTCTCGTTATATAATGTCATTCATGACAGAGACTTCACTTCACTAGGATGACCATAGGTAACATGACCTCAATCCTGAGTGAGTTGGAAACTTCTGTCATTGAGGGAGGTCCTTTGATTTGCATGGGTGCGAGTGGCCAGGTCGCCGACTCAAACCTATCACTTTGGAGATTCGTCTGATTTGGGAGCTGGGAACTCAGCTACACAAGATGGAATTCACTCCTTCCCCGAAGTAGGGGTAAGTAGATAGATTACTCCCTTAAAGGCTGATCCCGGGTCTTGAACGATGTGGCGCCACATACCTTCTCATGGCCTGAGAGGTTTTCACACATAGTGGGACTATGTTGTATTGTTCATTAGAGGGATCAGTGGTACTTAAGGAGTAAGAATTAACTATAAGGGCAAAATGGTAAATTGGCCCAGCTATACTTACGAGCATCTGGGGAGGGTTATCGTACTGATGATTGGTTATATCTGATGGACACAAAAATATATCTGTGGTAAGAAGATTTCAGCTATCGGTCTTTAGTGGAATGGCTGGTAGTTAACGGATGGTGGATCTCGTGGCTAAAGAGTTTAGTTAGCTATTCACCTACCATTGGAGCTTCGAGCCATAGGTCTATAAGGTCCCCTTGGTAGCTTGGATACAAGTTGAGAATCAGTTTTTAGGTCAGTTTGGAATGTTCAAATTGACAAGAGGGAGATCGATTATATATGATATGATTGAACTGGTTAATTATATATGTTATAATTGACTTTATGTATGAGATACATTAATTATGAGGAAATTGGATATAAATATGATTTATATCTAGTGGAGGAGAAAACTCTATGGTTGATATGTGATACGAAACTGTAGGTTAATGAATATAATATGATTATATCTATTATATTTTGGAATGGACAGTTATGGGATAATTGGCCGCCATTTTCTCCGTAACCGTGCATTGGTGGGAAGTTCCAATTTGGTTTTCGTAACTGAAGAATAAAATGAAAATTGTTTTCATTTTGCAAAGAACGCGATTATTAACTCACAAGGTGTTAGCATCCTATCGCTTAGTGAATTATGAGCCTATACGATAGCGCATCTTTTACTAGACAATCGTTTACACCTGCGCACACTTCTTCTAAACTATCGCCACATTTTACTAAACGAGCTTTACTAAACGATCGTATAGACGATCTCTTACCTTTTCCTACACGATCATGTACCATGTACCTCGCTTAAACGATCAAGCATCTTGTCTATACAATAGACATTGTATACGATCTGTTTTCCTCCTCCCCTCTACCAAATCCGAATAGAGCCCACTCATTGGATTCTCACACCGAGAATACTAAGGGCTCCAAATGGTGGTGTCATCCCCATCTTCCTACTGTTCATGTGAAGCCGTTGGTGGTAGACGACCGAGGTGTTGCTAAACGATAGCCTGACGTTCTAGTGAGATCGAGAGCTTTCGTTCGTGGAGATAGCGAAATTTGTCGAGAAGAAAGTCTTCAATTGGTAAGTTCCTTGTTCTCTCGTTTAATTTATCTTTAAGCATGCTGGTAATTTAGTAATTGAATGCATATATGTATGTTTGAATGTAAATGTGGAAATTCTATCACAATGTTTTGGAAAGATCAACTTCCGCTCAGAGGTACTCTTGTATAAGAGTTTCTTCACCCTTTACCAAATCCATACAGAGCCCACACCTTCTGCTTTCTCACACCGAGAATACCAAGGTAACCAAGTGGTGGTGTCGAGTTTCTTGTTCGAGGGTTGAGGATTGAGTTTTACTCAATTTGGTTCGAGTTTCTACTAGTTCGATTTTGTTGGTTTTGTTCATTGCGTTCGTGCGCTTGATCGATTTTTTTGGTAACCGAGTGATGGTGTGGAGTTTACTGTAATTTACTTGATGCATAACTGTTTTGTGTTAGATTGTAAATGTTGATGTTCATTCACAATGAGATTTGGAACTATCTGCTTCTGCTCATTGGTTCTTTTTGTAAAGAGTTCCTTCAAATATTACCCTTTTACCCTATAATACATATTGCTCCCCAAGTCTCAACTGGTCCACAAATGAACAATTGGTTTATGGTCTTACCAATAAAACGAGTCCCTCACAGTCATAGAGAGGGCAGGGCCTCTTGTTCAAGTCTAGGAAACAATACTTGAGGGAACAACCTATCTGCGAACCTCGAAATGAGTAGAAGTGGATTTCATCTTGCAAGACTACGTCCCCATCTATCTACTTGGTCTTACCCCTAAAATAGGAGGCTTATTGAGCGGCGCTGTAGAGCCACTCTCACCCATGCAGATTAAAGGATAATTCCAAATAAATAGGTGTTCATAGTTAGTTCAGGATTGAGATCGAGTTACCTTAGGTCATTAGATTGAAATAGTCAGTTTTAACAGTAAACAGTGATTATAAAGAAAAGTGACTATTTTTGTGGTCCGGTCCTATGCAAACATCTTTTACATAGGATGCCCCCACTAGCATGTCTCTACAGGAACGATTTTGGGATCACATCGTTTGTATTTAATACAAAGCATGTCGCATCCATAGTTTCTCCAGGATAAGGTACCCAACCCTATCCTAATACTTATAGATAGTTTTGGCTATATATTCATGAAAGAAATCGAACATGAGGATTTCCATGAGAAGCGAAAGGATCGTTCCTAATTTCAATTGTATATGAACATTAACAATTACAATCAAGAAACGGAAACAATAGGCTATGTGCAAGAACCAAAATAACAGCATGCTCTACTAAATGATCAAGGGAAAGAACACACATACCTTTGAAGACTCAACTTCAACACCCTTGATCACGAACGCTCGTCCACAGCAAGACAGTAACACCCGAATGCTTGTACACCACGACTGCAACACTGTGCAATCACAGCAACCACAAAGATAACGATCACCCGGATCAGGAACACAGCAAACGCAATGAACAACCTCGACAAAACCTCGACTAGTGCGAGTTTGTTGGGGTTGATGCCCTAAAGTCTCGTGTCCTGTAGTTTGTAAACAATTTGTACGAACGCTTGTGTTGTTAACATCTGATATTTACTTCACATCTTGTATTTTGCTCGGTTACTTGTTTTATTTGCTTTACCACAAACCAATAAACATAAAATCCCTGGTTATCTGTATGTGACTCAAGCATATATGTGGTGACATACAAGTGGATCATATCTTGAGTGATAACCAAAATGGTCTGTAGTATATGGATATAGAGGGAAACTTTATCCTGGTAATGCTATGGATGCGGCCTGCTTTGTGGAATGGTCACAAGTGTTGTGACTTGTCACAGATGGTCTGATAGATAAGACCTGACCATTCCACAAAGCGGGCCGCATCCATAGCATTACCAGGATAAAGTTTCCCTCTATATCCATATACTACAGAGGACGCCAGTGTATAGAGGGAAACTTTATCCTAGTAATGCTATGGACGCCCCTGCTCGCATGTCCCCAACACGAATGATCATTACCAGGGGCGTCCTATACAAAGAGTTTGTATAAGACCTGACCACAAAGTGTTAACGTATCATTATATAACACCATTCATGTCGGAGACTTTACTTCACTAGGATGACCATAGGTAACATGGACCTCAATCCTGAGTGCGTTGGGAACTCCTGCCATTGAGGACAGTCCTTTGATTTGTATGGGTGCGAGTGGCCAGGTCGCCGATTCAAACCTACCATTTTGAGGATTCATCTGATTTGGGAGCTGGGAACTCAACTACACAAGAAGGAATTCACTCCTTCCCCAAAGTAGAGGTAAGTAGATAGATAGCTCCCTTAAGGGCTGATTCCGGGGCGTGAACGATGTGGCGCCACACACCTTCTCTTGACTCGAGAGGTGTTCACACATAGTTGAACTATGTTGTATTGTTCATTAAAGGAAACAGTGGTATTTAAGGATTGAGATGTAACTACAAGGGCATAACAGTAATTTGGCCCAGTTGTACTTACGAGCATCTATGAAAGGTCATCGTACTCATGATTGGTTATATCCGATGGACAAAGAAATATATCTATGGTAAGAAGAGTTCAGCTATTGGTCTTTAGTTGAATGCCTGACAGTTAACGGATGGTGGTTCTCGTGGCTAAAGAGTTTAGTCAGCTATTCACGAACCGTTGGAGCGTCGAGCCACAGGTCCATTAGGTCCCCTGCGTAGCTTTGATAAAGTCAAGAACCAGTGTTTGGGTTAATTTGTAATATTCAAATTGATAAGAGGAAGTTCGATTATATATGATATAATTGGATTGGTTAATTATATATGATATAGTTGGCTAAATGTATGAGATACATTATTTTGGAGGAAATTAGATATAAATATGATTTATATCAAGTAGAGGAGAAAATACTATAGTAGATATGTGATATCAAACTATAGGATATATATCACACCCCTCCCAGATTACCCACCTAATCTAGAAAGAGGCGTGAAGATGCTAAACATCACCTCCCCCGATGACATTTAGCATCTTACTAACCAAATTAACCTGTGCTTAAATCTGAACAGTTACACAATAATCCTTTAGTACATTTCATTTCTATTCAGCATATTCCATATTACGATATCCACAAACAAGTTTCATAAACTTTCTATCTCCTGTTATATACAAACCATGAACAAAGTTTAGACACAACGGAAACAATTTTATACATTACACAACAAAACAACTCCTTTTGTCCCATACTCCCAAAACCATGACACGTAAGGTTCGTGATATACAATCTATTTACAATAGTGTAAGGCCTACAATGTAGCAGAAGACTCTTGTCGTGTGGCAGTAAACAACCCAGCGTGTTTCCGAAACTTTAACGCTACCTGGGGGGAAAAACATAAAACATCGAAAGCCTGAGCTAATACCCAGTGAGTGGTAATCTAATATAAACATAAGTTATCACTTTCTAAATCATCAATAAAAGTAATTAAATCATTCAATAAAACATTGGCCAAGTATAAAAGATTCAATAGCATCTCAAACATGTGCTAGTAAAACAGTGGCATGATCAACTTTCATAAGCATATTTTAAAGCATTCAATCGTTATCAGAAAACCACACCAACTCTATACCCAAATACTCGTTTACAACCGCGGGTTACTCTGGACAAAGAATGCCCCCCGCGGTGTAAACCAAATAACAAGGTCATACGTGCACGCAGAGCTGCCTTAAGGCTAAGCATAGATACACACCACAGGCCCAGGTTACTCTAGACTCCCTGGTATACTCTGGCCAAATCTGATCCCGGTGGTAGCCCCCTGATAGCCTGGGTAGCACTACAGGCGCAGGTTCCTCTGGACTTCCCCATATACTTTGGCCACATCTAACCCCTGTAGCCCCCTGATCGCCTGAGCAGTACTACTGAAACACATTCAAGTAGCACGGGAATATAACCATCTCTCGGGTATAAGAATCAGTAGTTTAAAACCATTTACACAACCATGCAACAACCTTGATTCCACCATTAATAGGTTTTCATAAAAGCCATACAAATCACAAGTATGTAAACTCTGATTTCAAACTACATTTTGATAAATCAAGATCGTATAAAATCATTGAGAGTTTAGAAATCATGATTTAAACATTTTTGAAATATCAGTCAAGTAAAACAGATCATGCCATCACATTTCATAAATCATAACATACTTTAATATATCATTAGTTTCTATATCAAAACATTCGAAAGTAAACCACTCACTATCACTGGCACGAGCTCCTTGGGTTGTAAGCCTTTCCAACCTCAATTTGGCCTGAAATAAAGTCCCAAGGTTACTAGACACTCACAAGAGGTCAAATCAACCCTAAACAGCCCATAGTGATTCAATGTAACCACTTGAACTCATTTTAACACCTAAATATTCACATTTTGCTCCTTAAGTCCATTTTCCTCACATTACCCAAAATGGCCCAAAAATCAGTTTTTAATCCAAAAGTATTCATTCTAAGGTTAAAATATCAAGAAAATCTTAATTGAGATTCAAAAATTCTCACCAACACTGAAAATGCTAAAGAAACAAGCAATTGGGCACTAGAAATGGGCATGGGTGCGGGCTGTGGGCGTGGGTGGGCGAGGTTGGCTGTGGGTGGGCAGAGCTGAACGAGCTGAGGCATGCTATGGGGCACTGGCACGGAAGGAGGCACGCTGGTGGGGCTGGCAGCCTTAGGGGGTGGCTGGCCTGCTGCTACCCTGTTCGAGAAAACACTAGTTTCACTTTAACCAACTTTTAACCCAACTTAAAGCGAAAATGTTCACATACTTCCTTCATAAAATATGTTAAGAAACCTTTAAGCTAACTACACTCAAAATTACAGCTCTTAACTTGTATTCTAATGCTCAGAATCTCTCCTGGACTACACCTTACTCGGATTTTCTAGTTTTTCGGGCAACCTTCACTATCTTCACGATTTCTTTAGCTTTCCGACCCCAAATCTCTCGAGCAGCCCTAGAATAGACTCACAACTCTTTAATATGGTTTAAATATGGAAGCTTTTGCACGAGTATTTTGGGAGAACCATCACATACTTCAGACCCTAAGTTTCTGGCCGAAGCTGCACACTTTTTCCTCCAATCAAAGTCCTCCACCCAGCTGATTGTTTGCCCTACTATGTGGCTTTTTATTTATTTTCCTTGTCCTTAGACTTATCAAGTTAAATTAATTTTAGATTTTAGCAAATTAATCCAAGAATGTTTTGTTATTAAAAAAACAAACTCCAATACCCCTCTCGGCCAACTTGCATTTCCTACAAATTTTGTTCTTTCTTTCCTTATAACCCTTAGCCAATAACAAATCATGTTCACTATACAAGTGCCCAATCATGAAAAATTGTTTCAATAATAACATGTATTAATACATTTCTAAAAGAACTTGCCTTTGTTAAGTAATTTCCAACTTTCATTCCAACACTTAGAATTAGAACTTTCTTAGGTCATACAATCCAAGTTATTCATTTAGGTACATAAGCTCACTTATCTAGGTTGATGCTAAGCATAAACAAAAGGAAAAGGGACAAGGGCTTACAATATAGATATAATATGATTATATTTATTAATTAATTAGTTGATTAATTATATGATAATTAATCCAAAATTCACGTCCGGACGTGGGTTAGTGGGGCAACGTCGGTTATTGTAACCGATGAATTAAAATGAAAAGAGTTTTCATTTTTGAATCGTCCGTCAATCGCCCAAAAAAATTTTCGTGAAGCATGCATTGGAGAATTATAAACAATTGCTTAAAGAATCGAGAGCCTATACGATAGTTGCCTTGTGCCTAAATGATTGTCTATCTCACGCCTAAACGATCGCACGCTATTTCCTACACGATCGGATAGTTTCTCTAAATGATCACATAGTGTGCCAGTTTTACTAAACGATCGTGTACCTTTTCCTAAACGATCATTTAGTAAAACCTATACGATCGTGTAACTCCTCCTAAATGATAAGCATTTCTACTATGCGATATCGTTTTCTTCCTTCCCACTTGCTTATTGCCTACACAATTCGTGTTTCCTCCTTCCTTTACCAAATTCACCAAAGGCCACCCTTTGGGTTTTCACTCCTAGAATACATGGGGCTCTTTAGTGGTGGTGTCGTCCCCGTGGCATTCGTGAGTTCGTGCGTTGTTCGTGCTGCTGGGCATTGGTAGATCGTGTGGAGGGTACCACTGCGTTGAGTTTCAAAGTGTGAAGAACGTCTTCAACTGGTATGGAACTCTTTCCCTTGTTGTTTTGTTGTTCATAGCATGCCGATAATTAAGATTTGTTTGCATAATTGTATGTTTTGAATGTATAATATGTATTTTGGTCACAGTGAGATCAGAGCGATCCGAACATGCTCATGGAACTCTTAGATATGAGAACCTTTAGAGTTGAGTATGACACCACCACAATGGCTACCTTGGTATTCTTGGTATGAGAATCTAGAAGTGTGGGCTCTATGTGGACTTGGTTAGAGGACGAGATCGGAGGAGAAAAATCGTGTAAACGATTAAGCAAGTGGGTGATGGCAGATGTCTATCATATAGACAATGCCTAATTGTTTAACAAACGTTATGCGATCGTTCTAGCTAAAGATATGCGACCGTTTAGCTAATCGTCCAACTAAGTATCTATCGTATAGAAACACTTCACGATCGTCTAGCTAAAGATATGCGATCGTCTAGCTAAAGATATGCGACCGTTTAGCTAATCGTCTAGCTAAGTATCTATCGTATAGAAACACTTCACGATCATCTAGTCTCTCCAAGTTGTCGTTTAGTAAATCGTATCTACTTGACAACCTTTCTGTGAGTAATTTTCGAGAGTGGAAATCTAAATTCAACAACTACTAAATTTAGGAAAATATTTTTCCTTTTATCTCACGGTTACAATGAAATTACCAATAACCTCCCACTCAATTGGTTATTAGAGAAAAAGAGATAATTATTCAATAATTAATATTATTATAAATATATATGATAACCAATTTACCATACTATATTTATAACCTATGATTTTAATATTTCATCTAATGAAACATATAAACCATAACTCTTTTTCTATTTCATGGTACTTAGTGTAAATCTCATTTACATTAATCCTCCACTAGATGTATCTTATACATCACACCGATCATATCATATATAATTGAATTACCTCTTGTCAATTTAAATATTTCAAATCAACACCAATAACTGATCCTTAACTTGAATCCACTGAGCTACCAAAGGGACCTTATGGACCTGTAGCTCGAAGCTCCAACGGTACGTGAATAACTGACTAAACTCTTTAGTCACAGGATCCACCATCCGTTAACTGCCAGGCACTCCACCAAAGGCCAACAGTTGAACTCTCCTCACTATAGATATATTATGTGTCCATCTTAACCAATCAATAGTGCGATAACCCTTCACAGATCGCTCGTAAGTACAGCTGGGCCAATAACCGTTATGTCCCTGTAGCTACATCTAACTTTTTAAGTACCACTAATTCCTCTAATGAACATAAGTCATAGTCCTACTATGACTGAGTCCTCTCTTCTAAAGAGAAGCTGTGGCCACTATGTTCAAGCCCCAGAATCAGCCCTTAAAGGAGCAATCTATCTCATTACCCCTGCTTGGGGGAAGAAGTGAATTCCATCTTGTGTAACTGAGTTCCCAGCTCCCAAATCAGACAAGTCCCCAAAAAGGTAGGCATGTTGAGTTGGCAATCTGGCTACTCTTACCCATACTAATCAAAGGATCGCCCTCAAAGGCAGGAGTTCCCAAAATACTCAGGATTGAGGTCATGTCACCTATGGTCGTTTAGGTAAGATGTAAGTCTCCAGTATCAATGGTGTTATATACAGAGACGAATCATCCTGTGGTCCGATCTTATATAAACTCTTTGTATAGGACACCTTCCTTGCATGTGTCCACATGAATGGTCAGGATCTACCATCTGTAGTAGTTTACAACACTTGCAAACCTCTACAAAACGTTTGTATCTATAGTGTCACCAGGATCAGGAATCCCTCCTTAATTCTTATACTACAGACCTATTTAGGTTATCACTTAAGGTATGATCCACTTATATATCTCATATACATGCTTAAGTTTACATACGATAACCATGGAGCTTTGTTTATTCGATATGAGTAAATGCCATAAAGAAATAACTCTTATTTTATTCATAACAATGTGTACAGATTACAAACAACTAGACTCCGGGAGAATTAAGACACCAATCTCAACAACTCAAACCTGATCCTCCTTTATGTCTCCACATAAGGTTCAAGTATTCATACTATAGCCAGGGCTTCATTAGTTTATTGGATTTAGGTTTTACAAGTACAATTTTACATATTCAATAACAACTTTATTGAATAAATCTTAATAATTCTTTATTGTAAATAGAATATGTTTAATTTTACAAATTGTGAGTTTTAGGACATACAACTCAACAAACACCCACATGGACTAAAACTCCAGTATACAATAAACTAGGGCATCAGATACCCATTATTATGTCCCCCTAGGTAGCGATAATGTTCTTGGTGCTTGCCAAGCCGTCAAATGGCACTAGTGTTGTTAAATATCTGTTGTATTGTTTGTACACATATTTGAGAGTATTCCTAGATAGTTAAAACTTGTGAGTTACATGTCAAAGGAGGTTTTGTTAAAAATAATCGTTATTGTTGGTGTTAGGTCTTTAAAGGATGTATATTTTCTATGTTAATTCCTGCAAAATAGTTTTGACTATTTGCTTTATGTCACACCCCGCCCCGAGCCCACCTCCTAAGCCCAAGGGGATGCACAGCGGACTGTAGATACCACTCTTTTGTGACACCTACTGCCCATCTGAACTTCTTTACTCTCATAAAAATTTAAGTCAATGATATACACAATTGTTTGACTAAACTCATTTTGTTACAAACAGTATAACATTTATAAAACTCGCAGACTTAATTATAGAGTTTACAACAACTCTTAAAAACTGGAAGTGTGACTGTGGCATGGCAGACCTTGACATTAGCAGCACCCTGGAACTCCTCACCTTTCGCTACTTGGGAAGAAAACATGAAAGAAAAGAATGAGCTTCAAGAAGCTCAGTGAGTGGTAAGCAACTTCTAGGGTCTATTTCAACTCATAAAATAACAAGCATATCACAACTATGAGGTTACATTCAAATCTCAGCCTCGAATGAGTTTGTTCTCAACTCTATCTATACACACTGTAGATAGTTAAATTGATACTACTCATAATGAGTCTGTTCTCAAACTCTACCTACACACACGGTAGATACACGGTCTTCCTCATGCATAAATCTTCCTTGCATGAAACTCTATTTTTCCACCTCCTACTAACTGAAGCACAACCTCTTCTTGGTATAGCCACTTGTCCGGGTGAATCCATCAGCCTTGTGTAACGCAAGCCTCAACAACGCATAAACACTTGGCCCATCGTCTAGTTCATCATGTAGCTCTTGCACTCATCGCATAGCTTATCGCCTAATAATCTCTCGTGTCCCTTATCATCCAGCCCTCTCGCTATCGCTCATCATCCAACTCTCTCGTTGTCGCTCATCGTGTAGCGCCTACACCCATTGCATAGCTCCATCATCTAGTGATCTCTCGTTGTCACTTATCACCCAACGATCTCGCTATCACTCATCGTTTAGTGTGTCTGCTTATCATGTAGTGCTTATGCTTATCGTCTAGCATTTTGCCTATCGTTTAGTGCTTCGCCTATCGTCTAGCGCTCACACTTATCATATAGCGCCATCGTCTAGTGCTATCATCTAGCGCTTATGTTGATCGTGTACCACCATCGCCTATCGTGTAGTGCTATCGTCTAGCGCATCAATTAGCACCACATGTAGTGACACGATTGTTTGTACACGCAACACTTCAACACCCAGCACCCATGCTCATGCACACCTAATTCTACTGCATGCATGCTAACCTCTTTGGTTGCCGCATGCTTTTTCCAACTCATGGCTTTCCTTCACTCGGCCTAATGACGGGCATAAATGTACGTTATTATAGGTCTTTTATTTAGAATTATGAGGGTTGTTAAGTAGAATATGCGGTGATTGTACTAAGAATTCATGAGAAAGTGAGCTTGCGTCGGTCAGCAATGAAAATCTCGGCTAACCCACTATTATGCATTATTTTGCATCCAATTGTCTATTTTTGTAGCTAACGCAGGAATCGATCACATGCATGGATTCCCACCATCACAAAAGGCGATCGCATACGTTCGACGCATGGATGTTGTGACCTTTAACCGCATGCGTCCATTGTATAGAGGTTGCGACTACAAAGTGATAACCATAATAGAAGGATGAATGCAAGGGTGGTGGAATGCGATGATAACTCAAAAACCAAACATGAACGCATACCTTGGGAGTATCAAAAGGTGATGTTGAAATTTCACCTACCACGTCGTTAGCAGTAGAGATTCAGAGCAGGTCCATCATGCCGTTAGCAGCAGAAATTCAGAGAAGGACCATTAATGCTGTTGACGATCGAGCTCTATAAATAGAAGCCTTAGAGCACAACTTCAAATCATTCGAGCTTCTACCTTAGGGCATATTCTTGTGATCTAGACGAAAGCATGAGAATATATTCTTGCGAGTTCTTCATCCCTCCAACCATTCCGAGTGACGACCGGAGCTCCGCCGGAGATAGATCTCAAGAGAGACTACTCCACCGCCCATCCATAGCACCACCGGCAGCCTTGACACACATCTGATGGAAATAAGACATTGCCCATCTGGCCCTCCGTATCTCTTCTATCTCTGTATTATATTACATTGTGGCTTAAGAGATTAATACATTTTGTGATCAATGTATTTCTCTACTTCCTTCAATTCCATCTTCATTTACCTCTTCTTATCATCCATTACTTTCATTGCTCGACTAAGTAAGATTGCTAGAGTATCTCATACTTAGTCATGCAGCATAGACTTATGAAACATGTAGCAAACCGCCGAGAGGTGTGCGTTGCACGAGTGTTGTGAGAAAATCCTCTTTGCTTAGTGTGAGGCTGTAGCAACGCTTACCTATGAGCGATCGCAATGCTTGTCTATAAGAAAAATCAGCAGCGACTAACTGCTCGAGAGGGTAAGTAGTTGAACGCATTAAGAAAAGTAAGCAGTGTTCCTAAAGATAGGAATAATCTTGTGTCAACCATGCTTTACGTGATTACCTTGTCTTATGAGCGCATCATTCATCATTTGGGCATACTTGGGAGAGTAGTTTGAAAACCAAATCTAGGCTTGAGAGAGTCAGATAAGCAGGAATAGAAGCTTAAAAATAAGTTATGTTTGCTATTACACAACATATGCACCATATAGATAGGATATGAAAGTATGCGGTCACATTGCATGCGTCCAAAAGTAGGATACGGTGGTTCGCGGCTACCTTGTTTATATGTGGGAGTACGTGAGCAAGAATAGAGACTTAGATATAAGTTCTATCGACACTATCGCATATGCATCGCATGCATCTTCGTCAATGTGTATAGCATAATCGCATAGCTTGCATTGGCTGGGGTTACCCTTGCGATCAAGCTTATTGATGCGATGAAGTCATCCCCACCATCTTATCTATTTTCTCATGCATCTTATTACGCATTAACCATTGTCGTGTCTCTAACTCTCATAGTCATACTTCCTTGGCTTAATTTGTTTAGTTAGAAGTAGGAGTAGCACATAGCCCTTAACCTTCAATATTCTTTTATTCTATGCCGCAACACATTACTTCATAAAATTTAGCTACAAGTCCCTGAGTTCGACCTCGGATCAGCCTGAGAAACTTGCGATCTCGTTATACTTGGCGAGAGAGCAAGAAAACTTGTGGCAGAAACGCATGGTCATTGCATAAATTCCTAGATGCATATTGCATATCCCTTATTCCAATGCATGACCAGCGATGCATGGAGAACAAACGATAAACACATATTTATTTACTCCATTTTCCACGCATCACGACCACACTTGGGTTCAAGGCTTAATCCCTTATAACCTCTACAAACTTAGTTTTATTAGAGCCTCATGCGTTAATGCCTCCTAACACCACACGCATGGTTTCTTTTGACTTCATACATAGCAACATTTTTACTAGTTAAGGCTCAACTCAAAGCTACTAAAAGAAAATCTCCTCAACACTTAGAATTTTTCTTTTCTTCAACATAGGACTTAACTTATACTTAGTTAATTCCCTTAATTACATGCTTAAGTAGGGAAATTGAGATCCAGGTTTCACACTTTGAATCCTAATTTTGTAGGTAAAAGAACTCTGTGGCATTTAGGAGTCATTACAAGAAAATTGGGCCAAAAGGATAAAAAAAAAAAGACCAAGAAAATGAACTAAAATGTAGAGAATCAGAAAATTACCAAAATTCCATCGAGTATAATCAACCATCGAGTAATCGAGTATTATCGAGTTTCTTCTTATTCTTTTTTTTCATCGAGCAATGTATCGAGTAATTACCAAAATACCATCAAGTATAATCGAGCATCAAGTACCATTGAGTAATTACCAAAAAGGCCTTCGAGTAAATTCCAACGTGTATCAAGTATCGAGTAAAGGTCATCGAGCATCGAGTATCGAGATTTTCCATCAACTTTCAGTGTCACGGCCTTAGGAGAGCATCGAGCAACGTTTGAAGACAAAATGCTCGTTTTTGTTGCAAAACTCGATGGGTTGCAATGCTTCAGATTTTGACGCAATTCATCCCGCGCGCCTTATGAAACCAAGTGTCAGTGCAGCGTTGCAACGTTAACCTAATGCTTCTGGACTTTTCTACGATTTAGCGTTGCAATGCTGGCCTTGGCATCGTGACGCTATGCCTGCAAGTATAAATAGTTTTCTTTCATTTTTGCCGAAGGAGGGGAAGCACGATTTCAATGGAGGCTAGAATTTCTAGGTAACAATTAGTCTCTATGGTAATTTTATTTCTTACCTAGGTTAGATTTTGATTTCTTTTTGAATTGTAATCAATAACTTGTAATTCTTCATGAATTTGTCTATAGATTTGTAAAGTAATTCAATCTTGTTTCTATTTCAAGAGTTCTTGAAAATTCTTTTGAGTTTTCTACTTTTCTTTATCATTATCAATCTAAATTTGAGCATTTTTTAATATGATTTTAATTCTTAAAGCATGTTGAATGATCTATATCTTTAACATGTTTAGCCCAGATGCTTGGTTTTGTCACATCCACTCATGATTGAATACGTTTCTTTTAATGTGTTCATTAGAATGTCTAGCCAAGATCTCCAAGAGGCAATAGTAATTGTGTGTTGAATGGCTGACTATCCTAGGACGTAGTAATTACTAGATTTGGAGAAAATTCAATTAATCAAGTAAGGTATCTTAACAATTAATCGATGAAATTGAATCCTCGAACTTAATGTGCGTGTTTTCTCTTCTATATGGCCACTAAGGAACCCAATAGAGGTAGAAGCATGTAGATAGATTAGGGTTAGGGCTATCCTAATTTAATCATTGATTAGGATGCTTTCTTGACTAGGTTATTGATGTGTGGTAAATGTGATGCAATTATGATGTATATTTGCAGTGATGAGTTATGCATTGCACATGCAAGTTTTCCTAGTAAAACCCAAGTATAAATCTCACTAGGTTTCCTTGTAATTTCGGGGTCGAACACAGGGACTACTGAGTTACTATGCGACAGTAAATTTGATTCCTTTGCGGTGGTAGAAACAAATATGTTGGATGGAGTTTTGTTAATTATATTTCCTATGCGATGGATTCGAGTAAAGAGTTGATGAATTGAAAGTTACAATGAGTATGCGATGAATGGGTTGAGAAGGGATTTAGCTAACACTTCCTAAGATTGCATTCAAGTTATGCGATCATGCTACACACAAACAACAACATGTCATCTTCCAATGCAATTGCCATAATTCCTATTTCTATGACGCATGCGATGTATACGATAATATCGATAGGACTTATGTCTAAGCCTCTATTCTTGTCTATGCGATGATGAATGATGCACACATACAGAAGGTGACCGCATACTATCATATTCTATCTCTTGGGTGCATGCGATGCATAGTAGCAAAAAAAAATTATTTATAAGTTTCTATCTCTTGGTTATGCAGTTCTAATCTGACTCTCCCAAGCCTAGATTCTAATCTGACTCTCTCTAGCCTAGATTCTATATTTAGACCACTCTCCTGAACATCTCTAAAGGGTGAATGACACATACATAAGACAAGATGATCGCATAAAGTGATGATCTCAGGTCAGGCTAGCTAAGTACTTCTCAACCTATTCGAAAATTTAGCTACTCATGCGAGTATAGAGAGATTGAACATAAGTTGAAATGAGATTTCCATTGTCTATAGATTAAATGAAGAATACAGAATAACAACAGAATGTAGAGATAAGAAGCCTGGTAGCAATGTCTTGCTTCCCATGGCCTTTTACACTGTCTTTTCCCTCCAACTCTGCCCAGAAGAATATCCTTGCTTCCGCAAGTGTTGGCCCTCTCTCCTTTTGTAGCGCTTTCCAGTAGTCTTCCGAGCTGTCCGGGAATGATCTCTCCGCATCTTCTTTTCTTCGCTTGTTTTCATCTTCTAAGTATAAAAAATGACTATGAACAGACTAACGGCTAACTATCTTATGTAATCTCTCTTCTATATGGCGAACTCGTTAATCGATGATGGCCTTCGGAATTTATAGAGCTCGAGATGAAGAGGCTTTTTTCTTTAATGATTGCAATGATGAGTTGTCAATAAATCTTCTACTCTAATGTGCCAATTAATGGTCACCGAAAAGTTGAGTGTACTTGCTACAGTATGTCGTTAACGGCTTGTCAATTAAATTCGGATTCGACCGTCATCAGCTTTCCATCCCATCATGATTTATTATGCTTTCACCTTGATGCGCCGTCTTTATGCGGCCACCTTCTTGAGCAACTTCTCGCGAGCACATATGATCGCATGACTTTGCAATCGCAATCTTTCAATGTGCGTAGACGACGAATTTCTTGGATAGCAATTTTAATTGCTCCAACACATTTTTCCTGCACAAAATAAGTAAATTAGCTGCTTTGGGCACATGTGATCGCAATATTCTTAGTTTAACGTTTTTGGACATGATTTTGTATATTTTTACCGTTGCATTCCCTCATTGTTTTACTTATTTGTGTTGTAATAACATGCATTTCTGCCCGTTATCACACCCCCAATTTTAAAACAATGCTTGTCCTCAAGCATAAACTAAAGATTTTCTTTAGAGAGTCAGCTGCCTTTTTTCTACCTAGATTTCTCAAGGTGCCTTATTCAAATTTTATGAACCAAAATCTCCTTAATTTCTATCTTGGTCTCTTCCTAAAATATTTCTAATACTTAGGACCGCAAGTATAACCTTCAAAAAGACTTTACTTGTTTCTAGGACATCGCATGATTTATTTCAGAACTTTTTCCAACCGAGGTGTTTCCAAATGATTTTTATCCTTGCGTGGTTTAGATATTCTTTTTGTGACCTTACGCTGATCCAAGTGCCTAACCTTCGTTTTGGCTTGCCCCCACGAATGTCATGCGAGCATCCAACTACGAGCAAGGCACTCTTTCTCAGTCTAAACTCATGCCTATTTGGCAGTGGAGTAGCAATCACTTGATTTATGCGTTGATCACGATTCCTACATTCGTTTTGGCTTGCTCCCACGGGTGTCATGCGGGCATTCAACTACGAGTAGGATTCGATCTCAACGTTATGATTTTTTTTTTTTTTTTTTTGAAATGTCTAAAAGTAGCAAGGTTAAAAATAAATACTGGCACCCCCAAATTTATACGCAGCAATGTCCCCATTGCTGATAGACTGAAATGACTCATGTGATGCTCTTAAGAAGTTTCGTAAAAATCATTTGGAAAGAAAGCTGGTGGACCACTAACTTCTAGAAATGTTTCATGAATTGACTGTCCTGAAATTATGTTGATTCTAGTACATGCGATGAGAAATAAAGGCATGCGTTTCATCATTGAAATCATAATTGGTACGGAAAAAATGCAGTGACTAAATAAAGTAATCAACATTCAATGATTGCGCCAAACTAAAGAGGATGCGATGATAAAATTAGCAATGTTAAAAATGAGATGTGTGAGTGCAAAATTTGGAATAATAAAAAACGTCAAAGAAAGATACAACCCCCAAATTTTTTCTGTTGCCCGCATCATCTGTGATCGCATCCTTCTTTGCGATGGGTTGATTCCTCGATTGCAATGGGCTGAACGAAATGGTCGTGTTTTTTGGTTATCGCGTAGCTCCACCGCAATCGTCCACTACGATCGTTGCTAAATATTAAGAGGGTAAAAATTATAAAGGACTGAGTTGGAAATTCCAAAGAGTAATGTTTGTGCAAAAAAGGTAAAGTAAGCTCATGAAAGAAAGATATCAAAAAGATACTTCAAAAAAATTGCGTCCCTAATGAGTTTGTGTCGCATAACAATGTAGGGACTGCTCGCTTCTTCTTTAGTCAGGATTCCTCAGGTCCACGGAGGTATTTTCGTGATGAAAGTCACCTCCGTGATACATCTTGACTCTTTGCTCATTGACCTTGAATGCGCGGATCCCTTCTTCATTAGTCAATTCAACCGCAGCGTGCGGGAATACTTCTTTGATTATAAATGGTCCGGACCAGCATGACTTTAATTTTTCGGGAAAGAGTCGTAGCCGAGAATTGTATAATAAGACCTTCTGTCCAACCTGGAGATTCTTTTCGCATAGTCGTTTGTCATGCCAGCGTTTTTCGCGTTCTTTGTAGATCTTGGCATTTTCATATGCTTGGATTCTCCATTCGTCTAGCTCGAGCAACTGAAGTTTTCTTGCCTCCCCTGCAGTATTTAAATCAAAATCAAGCTTCTTCACTGCCCATAGTGCTTTGTGCTTCAATTCCAGTGGCAAGTGGCATTCCTTCCCATACACCAGCGTATACGGGGACATGTCTATAGGTGTTTATAGGTAGTCCTGTATGCCCACAAGGCATTGTCCAGCTTCATAGCCCAAACTTTGCATGAAGGATTCACCACCTTTTCTAGGATCAGTTTGATTTCCCTATTAGACTCCTTGGCTTGGCCGTTTGTCTATGGATGGTATGCAGTGGGACCTTATGGTGGATATTATACTTGAGCAATAGTTTGTTGATGACGCCATTGACAAAGTGGGAGCCTTCATCACTTATTATGGCACGTGGGTGTCAAATCTAGTGAAGATATTTCTTCTCAAGAATTTGGAGACTATCGTCGCATTGTTTGCGATGCATGATACCGCTTCAACCCACTTGGAGACATAATTGACGGTCAACAGAATGTACTTGTGACCATTTGATGGTAGGAATGGTCCCATAAAGTCTATGCCCCACACGTCGAAAAGTTCCAATTATAAGATAATATTCATTGGCATCGCATTCTTCCATGAAATGTTTCCCGTGCGTTGGAACTTATCACATCTCATAGAATAGTCTCTTGCATCCTTGAATAGAGTCGGCCAAAAATACCCGCTTTGTAACACTTTTGCTGTTATGCGTTGACCTCCAAAATGTCCACCATACGGTGAGTCATGGCATTGGGACAGTATACGCTGATAAGCGGTTTCTGGCACACATAGACGCAAGATCTGGTCTAACCCCCTCTTGTAAAGATTTGACTCGTCCCAATAATAGGATTTACATTTGTCCATAAGCCGCCTCTTTTGGTGGGTTGTGTAATTTTCCGAAAATTTTTCACAGACCAGATAATTGACCACATTTGCATACCTTGGTAATTCTTCAATTTTGAACAGCTACTCATTTGGAAAGGTTGCGGTCTACTTCCGGATTCTCTAATCTTGATAGGTGGTCTGCAACCTGGTTCTCTGTCCCCTTACGGTCAATGATTTCCATGTTGAATTCTTGGAGGAGGAGAACCCATCGAATTAACCTCGGCTATGCATCTTTCTTGGTCATTAAATATTTGATTGCCGAGTGGTCGGTGTGAACGATCACTTTGGATCCTAGCAAGTAAACTCTAAATTTTTCTAGTGCAAAGATCACCGCAAGAAGTTCTTTTTCAGTGGTAGTGTAATTTGTTTGGGCAGGGTTCAGTGTTCTACTCGCATACACGATGGGGTGCAGCATTGTTTTTCTCTTCTGTGTTAGCACTGCCCCCATCGCATACCCGCTAGCATCGCACATTAGCTCAAATGTCTTTGTCCAATTAGGTGCGATCAACACAAGCACAGTAGTTAATACGTTTTTCAGTATCTTGAATGCGTTGAGGCACTGTGTATCAAAGTGAAGCGTTCTGTCAGCCTCTAGCAATGCACTCAATGGTCGAGCAATCTTCAAAAATTCGTTCATAAAATGATGGTAAAATCCTACATGTCCCAAGAAACTCTTGACAGGCTTCACATTTGCTGGAGGTGGAAGCTTTTCGATGGCCTCAATCTTCGCCTTGTCCACCTCCAGCCCTTCCTTGGAAACTTTGTGCCCGAGCACAATACCTTCATTCACAATGAAGTGGCACTTCTCCCAATTCAGCACAAGATTTGTCTCTTCACATCTCCTTAGTATGTTCTCTAAGTTGTTCATACAGACTTCATACGTTTGCCCGTAATTCGAGAAGTCGTCCGTAAAAATTTCCACTGAATCCTCGAGATACTCAGAGAAGATAGCCATCATGCACCTCTGGAATGTGCTCAGCGCATTGCATAATCCAGACGGCATGTGGCGAAAAGAAAACGTTCCGTATGGGTAGGTGAATGTGGTTTTCTCTTGGTCTTCAAGAGCAATCATTATTTGGTTGTAGTTCGTATACCCATCCAGATAACAGAAGTAATTATTTCCTGCTAGGTGGTCTAGCATCTAGTCAATAAAAGGCAAGGGGAAATAGTCCTTTTTTATCGCCGCATTGAGTTTGCGGTAATCCATGCAAATCTGCCAACTAGTGACGGTCCTTATTGGTATTAACTCATTGTTTGCATTTGGAACTACTGTCATTCCTCCCTTCTTGGGCACGTATTGCACGAGGCTGACCCATGTGCTATCGGTGATTGGGTATATAATGCCTGCATCTAACCATTTAATTATCTTCTTTTTCACAACCTCTTTCATCGTAAGGTTCAGTCTGCATTGAGGTTCGATAGACCCCTTTTTGTTTTCTTCGAGACGTATCCTGTGCATGCAGTATGTTAAGCTGATTCCTCTTATGTCTACTAACGTCCACCCTCTTTCTTTTATGTACTTCTTTAGGATGCTAAGCAACTCATTTTCTTGTTTTTCTTGTAGCGTAGAGGAAATTATCACTGGCAAAGTTTCATTTTTCCCCAGGAAGACATACTTCAGATGACTTGGCAAAGTCTTTAATTCCACGGTAGGTGATTGTTCCAAGGATGGTTTTTGTGCTTTTCTCTCATTCAAATTCACTTTTTCTTCTTTGTTCATTGTTTCGATGATCACATTGCAGGTTACTACGGATGCGGTCATATCCACTCTTTCATCTTGTTCTTCGGACTCATCTTCTTCATTACAACTAGTTTCATTGTCAGAATTGGATAGGTCTTCATCTTCTGGATACTTCATGGCTTTAATGATGTCAAACCTAAGCTTCTTCCCATTTACACTCAACGTGATATCTCCCTTGTAGACATCAATTTGAACGCGACCAGTAGATAAAAATGGTCATCCCAATATGATGGGCACATCTTTGTCCGCTTCGTAGTCGAGAATGATGAAGTCTACCAGTAGAATAAATTTGTCAATTGAGACCAGGACATCCTTCAACTTTCCCTCTAGGTGAACTACGGACCTGTCTGCTAGCTGGAGAGTCACTGTCGTGGGCATCAGCTGCCCCACGTTTAATTGTTTGAAAATTGACAGGGGCACTAAATTGATTCTGGCCCCAAGGTCACAAAGCGCTTGACCGATATATATCCTGCCAATTGAGCCAGGTATTGTGAAACTTCCGGGGTCGCGCATTTTCGATGGAACTATGGGGTTTGACTTTTGCATTAACACTACCGTTGCGAAGTTTCCTATGCTCCTTTTCTTTGTCACCATATCCATAAAAAACTTAGCATATTTTGGCATTTGTTCAATTGCTTCAGTGAAAGAGATGTTGATGTGTAGCTGTTTTAACATTTCCATGAAGCGATGGTACTGCAGTTCATCATTTTACTTCTTCTTAAGTCTTTGCGGGAATGGTGGCAGCTGTACCTTCACGATTCCCTGTTCCATAGGTGATGACGGGAAATTAGATGTCAATTACTCAACAACTAAAATTCCATGGATGCAATATGCGATGCATGTCTTTAATGTATACGTTGATTATCATGTGTCGTGGTCATGCGTTGGAATGACTTTGCGTTAAAAAATGTATGTGATGACCATCGTTCCTATCACAAGTTTTCTTGCACTCATGCCAAGTATAACGCGAACGCAAGTTTCTCGGGTAATCTGAGGTCGAACTCAAGGACTTGTAGCTAGATGTATGCGGTAATGTACATGCGACGGTTTCAATAAAAGAATGATGGAGGGGTTATTAAGCTAACACTACTCCTACTCCTAGCTAACAGACAATGCAATGGGAATATGAATGAGAGGTAGAGACACAAAAACTATTGACAGGAAGTAAATGGATGGAAAAATAGATAAAACGTGGAGATGTCTTCATTGCAACCCTTAAGAGTGACCATAAGGGCAACCTTAGTCAATGCAAGCTATGCGATCATGCTACACACACTAAAAGCCTAAATCTAGGACGTATACGGTGTGTATGCATAAGTGTCGAGATGACCGCATACAGCCACCATATCCTACTTCCACTCCGTAGGGTGCATACATTGTGTAATAACAAACAGAGCTTATTCCTAAGTCTCCATTCTTGCTTATGCAAACCTAATCTAGCCCTCTTGAGCATCGATTCTAACCTAGCTCTCTCGAGTCTTAGGTTCTTTTTTTAGACTTTCTCTCGAGTAGCTCTAAAGGTGTGATGGGCGCATACATAAGACAAGGTAACCACACAAACTTGGCTGACGTAAGATTATTCCTATCTCTAGTGAACAATAGCTTACATTGCTTAATGCGACCAACCACTTACCCTCCCGGGCAGTTGGTGGTTGTTGACTTTACTCATAGACAAGCATTGCGTTAGCCTATAAACAGGCGTTGCTACAGCTTCACACCAAGCAAATAAGGTTTTCTCACATACTTACACAACGCACACCTCTCGGTGGTTTGCTACATGTTTCATATCTCTAATCGACATGACTAAGTATGCGATACTCTAGCAATCTCACTAAGGGATGCAATGTAAGTTAAGGGTGCTAAGTAAAGAAAGATGGAGATGGAATTGAAGAAAACACAGAAATGCATTGAACACATAATGTATTAATTCCTTAATCACAAAATGTAATACAATACAATATAAGAAAGGAAGGGAAAATGAAATGACCGGCTGGAAGTAATAACTTGCTTCCAACGGATGTGCGTCAAGGCTGCAGGTGGTGCCATGGATGGGTGGTGGAGCTGACTCTTCCGAGATCTAGCTCTGATCGAAGGCTCCGACTCGGAATGGAGGAAGGAGATGAAGAACTCTCAAGCTTTCTTCTCACGCATTAGTCTGGATCGCAGGGGAAATCCCTGGATGAGTTCAAATTCTGCTCATCGGCTTCTTTATATAGAGCTTGGATCGCCGACAACATTAATGAACTACTCTGATTCTGACATTCGCGGTGCATTAGTCCTTTCTGAATCTCTGCAACTAATGGTGTGGTAGGTGAAATGTCAACATCAACTTTCGATTTTCTCGAGATGTACGTTGATGTGTTCATTCCACCAACCTTGCGTTGATCCCTTTATTATGCGTTATCACGTTGCTGCAATTGTTCATTGACCGCATTCACTTAATACCGCAACTTCGACACGATGACCGAAATCGCTTGATGAGTGCAACTCCCATGCGATGGACGTATGCAGCTGATTACCGCAATACCCATGTGTTGATCGAATGCGTTCGCCTTTACGATGGAGAGTTTCTTCGCATGCGGTCGTCTGTGCAGTAGTCCAGCTTCTACGTTTGTGTCCACTTCCTGTGTTAGCTACAAAATAGACAATTGAATGCATAATAATACATAACAATAGGTTAGCCGAGATTCTTAATGCTGAACAACGCAAGCTCATTTTCTCATGAATTCCTAATATAATTTCCACATATTCTGCTTAATAGCCCTCATAATTCTAAGTAAAAGGCCTAAGATGACATGCATTTTTGTATATCATACACCCCCAAACTTAGAATCATGCTTGTTCTCAAGCATGCGTTATACTTAAGAAATTCTAACTCACCTTCTTGCTTTGTTTTGCGATGACCAGCTTCTCAGAATATAATTTACTCATGCCTCTAACCATCGCCGAAATGCTCCCCTCCACTTCAGCTGCTTCTTCAAAAAGATCTTTTCCAAGTTTAAATCCGGCAAGCCTTTGCTCAAAAACTTTTTATTCATTCACCGAAACTTTGCGTTTAGCTTTCGAGAATGCGTTCGTTCAAAACACTTCAAAAATTTGTGATGACTTATTCAAATACGACGTTGAATCTGGTTACGCTCTTTGTTTTGGCTTACCCCCACGTGTGTCATATGGGCATCCAACTTTGGTTGCATTCCATATTCAACTCAACTCCTTGTCTTGCTTGATTTGGCTTGCGCCAGACAGAGGAGTTGCGCTTATGCGTTGATCCTGGCGACCTACTTTCGTTTTGGCTTGCCCCCACATGTGTCATGTAGACATCCAACTACAGGTAAGTGCTTTTCACAACTTAACTCTTAACAACATGAGTTTCCCCATTGCGTTGACAGTGGAGTTGTTATTCTCAAAATTCTCACTTTTTTTTTTAAATGATCACAATGTAATGAACGCAATTCTCCTAGACTGCTGCCACCCCCAAACTTAGAGGTTGGCAGTGTTCTCACCGCAAAGCTAAAAACAAACTCACAGGAATGCGGTAATAAACGTTTGAGCGAAGGTTTGCACAAAATAAAAATTAAGTCTTTCAAAATTTTAAGAAGCTATTAAAAGTAAGGAGTGCCTTGCGATGCTTAGTTAGAAGATGCGGTGAATTATATGTACCATCATAGAAACACCGCCAAGCAACGCAATTGGAAAAAATAGAATTTCAAAAGGATTATGCATACAGGATAACAAGAAAAGAACCTTAGGTGAAATAACGCATGCGATCATGCATTGGAATCCATGCAATCGAAGCCATGCGTTGAAGGATGAAAGGAATTCTTCCATTGAACTGCACATCGAGGAGACTTATTGTTGCACCTACAAAGAGCAAACACACCACAACCAAGGAAGCAGCCACATATCCAAAATAACAATAAAAATAAAAATAACCTAAACTATGAAAGCAAGGTAAAGATAGAGTAGAAGACATCCCTGGAAAAATATGAGTGTTGTCACTGCAGGGAGTCTTCCATGCAGCAAACACACCACAACCAAGGCAACGTCCCTTGCGGTCAGTTTTTCAGCTCGCTCGAATCTGCCTGATCTGGATCTCTAGATTGCAGATTGAAGTCGCCTGATTCTGGAGTACCGTCTCATTTTTTTCTATGTACTACTTTAATAGGCTCTCCCGGGAAGAAGATGGTGGCACTTGCGAGTTGCTAGCTTGATGTTGCGGTTGACCATTTGTTCGTGGGAATAATCCTGGCGGTCCTTCTTTTTGCGCCATAGGTTGATAATTCTATTGTTGAGTATTTTTCCACACGAAATTGGGGTGGTTTCTCCACCCGGGGTTGTATGTGTTAGAGAAAGGATTGTTCTTTACGAATTATACTGATTGCGGGTTCCTCAGACATTCTTCCATCGGATGCGAATCTTCACAAGTAGCACAACTTGTGCTTGTTGCTCGATTGCGTTAACCTACCATCTTTGCGTTCCAGGGCTATTGATTGCGATGCCTATAATAGATTGATCATCGCATTCATTTCATTTCATAGAGATGCGATAACCCCATTATTTACGTCACCATCTCGAATTTTAAGTCGTTGATCGCTTTCCTTCAAATCTTCGTGATTCTTTAATATCCAATCAAGAATATTTTTAGCCTCATCGTAAGTTTTGTCAAGCAGACCACCAGCTGTTGCTGCATTGGTAGCTATCTGCGATGCAGGGTTCCAACCATGATAAAATATCTCCATCTGAAGATAGCTAGATAAGCCGTTGTGCGGACAATCTCGCACCAGTCTCTTAAACCTCCCTAGGCATTGGTGAGCGATTCGTCAATTTCTTGTTCAAAATTTGTAATCAACTTCCTTCTTCTTACATTCTCGGTAGGAGGAAAGTATTTCTTCATGAACTTTTCTACAACTTGTTCCCACGACGTTATCTCCCCTAGTTCGAGAGAATAGTCCCATTTCCTTGCTTGGTCGCATAACGAAAATGGGAATAATGTTAGTCAAACTTATTTAGCTGAGATGTTTGGGAACACAAAAGTATTGCAGATTTCGATGAAACTCCATAGATGGGCGTGCGGATCCTCACCATGCCTTCCACCAAACTGTCCGACCGTCTAAATCATCTGCAACATAACTGGCTTCATCTCAAACCTTGATCCGTCAGAGCGGGCCTCATGATTCCTAGGGAGAAATCATAGAGGTTGGGCGACGCATAGTCCCGGATGGGTCTATTGTGGTCGTTCGCCAGGAAAATGGGGTTTGCCATGATATCATTCGCGTTTCCTACTCTGTTCTCCAGTTGTTTCGCCATTCTAGGATTTCACTCTTAGTGTTGTCGACAGTTATCTCTCTGTCTTCTTCGGAACATTCTTTCAATCTCTGGGATGTAGTTGGGCTCCAGAACGTGTCCTTCGTTCATACGACATCTGCTTCTTGCCTAACCAAAAGAATGGCAGTGCACAGAAGTCGAAAGTTGCAAAAAAAATCAAAAAGTTGTTGTTAGCACAATATATACTGCCTAGTCCCTGGCAACGACGCCAAAAACTTGATGCGTTGTAAATGTGATGCAATTATGATGTATATTTTCGGTGATGAGTTATGCGTTGCACATGAAATTTTTCCTAGTAAAACTCAAGTATAAATCTCACTAGGTTTCCTGGTAAGTCCAGGGTCGAACACAGGGACTACTGAGTTACTATGGACAGTAAATTTGATTCATTTGCAATAGCAGAAACAAATAAGTTGGACGGTGTTTTGTTAAGTATATTTCCTATGCGACGGATTCGAGTAAAGAGTTGATGAAATCGAAAGTTACAATGAGTGCGATGAACGGCTTAAGAAGGGATTTAGCTAACACTTCCTAAGATTGCGCCCAAGTTATGCAATCATGCTACACACAAACAATAGCATGTCATCTTCCAATGCAAATGCCATAATTCTTATTTCTAGGACGTATGCGATGTATACGATAATGTCGATAGGATTTATGTCAAAGCCTCTATTCTTGTCTATGCAATGATGAATGATGCACATATACAGAAGGTGACCGCATACTATCATATTCTATCTCTAGGGTGCATGTGATGCATAATAGCAAACAGAACGTATTCCTAAGTTTCTATCTCTTGCTTATGCGATTCTAATCTGACTCTCCCGAGCGTAGATTCTAATTTGACTCTCCCAAGCCTAGATTTTATCTTTAGACCACTCTCCCGAGCGTCTCTAAAGGGTGAATGATACATACATAAGACAAGATGATTGCATAAAGTGAAGATCTCAGGTCAGGCTAGCTAAGTACTTCTCAACCCATTCAGAAATTTAGCTACTCATGCGAAGTATGGAGAGATTGAACATAAGTTGAAATGAGATTTTCATTATCTATAGATTAAATGCAGAATACAGAATAACAACAGAATGTAGAGATAAGAAGCCCGATAGCAATGTCTTGCTTCCCGTGGCATTTTACACTGTCTTTTCATTCCAACTCTGCCCAAAATATATCCTTGCTTCCGCAAGTGTTGGCCCTCTCTACTTTTGTAGTGCTTCTCGGCAGTCTTCTGAGCTGTTTGGGAATGATCTCTTCGCATCTTCTTCTCTTCGCTCGTTTCCGTCTTCTAAGTATAAAAAAATACTATGAACAGACTAACGGCTAACTATCTTATATGATCTCTCTTCTATATGGCGAACTTGTTAACCGATGGTGGCCTTCGGTATTTATAGAGCTCAAAATGAAGAGGCTTTTCTCTCTAATGATTGCAATGATGAGCGGTCATTAAATCTTCTACTCTGATGCGCCGATTAATGGTCACCGAAAAGTTGAGTGTACTTGCTACAGTATGTCGTTAACAGCTTGTCAACTAAATTCGGATTCGACCGTCATCAGCTTTCCGTCCCATCATGATTTATTATGCTTTCACCTTGATGCGCCGTCTTTATGCAGCCACCTTCTTGAGCAACTTCTCGCGAGCGCATACGATCATATGACTTTGCGATCACAATCTTTCAATGCACGGGGACGTCGAATTTCTTGGATCGCAATTTTACTTGCGTGAACGCATTTTTCCTACACAAAATAAGTAAATTAGTTGCTTTTATGCGATGGGCGCATGCGATCGCAATATTCTCAGTTTAACGCTTTTGGACATGATTTTGTATACTTTCACCATCGCATTCCCTCATTTTTTTATTTATTTGCGTTGTAATAACGTGCATTTCTGCCCGTCATCAGTTATGATAGTTGTCTGCCTTTATAGAGACTAGTTTAATCTAGATTAAGTAAGTAGTTGGTGCTTAATTCGATTGTGAATTAAATTTGTAGGATTCAATGATAAGAATTGTAATGAACATCTAACTTGTATTAGAAGCAAGATTGTTCTAAACTTGGTTACAACTATCCTTTATCTTTTAATTTTTAGCATGTTTCTTGTCTTAATCAAAACCCCCCCATTTTATAGCTTTCATAGTTGAGCTTGGTTAAGGAAAAGATTAAATAACATTTCCCTATGGATCGACCTCTTACTTCAACTTTAACTACGAGTTTGTTAGGTTGTTGTTCGAGCTTTATAAATATTGTTTGTTTCGGGTTAGGTAGAACTAATGACATCTACTTAGCTCCGAACAATTGATTTGTAAATCTTTTTAAACAGTATTGTGATTTAAACTGAGTTGAATTCTTAAACTTTGTTAATGATTGTAAACTATTTTTGAAAATTGGTCTAGAAGTCAGGGTTTGATCTTAAGCACAGGATATGTTAGAAGTTGGGACATTAGATGTCACATAGAGAAAGGATGTTTAATTAGTCTTCACACTTCATTATAGGTTAGAGGAGAAATCTGGAACGGGGTGTGACATAAACATAGATTCCAAAGATAGATATCATTAAGGAGAAACTTTTCGTCTTTTAGTCTGTTAAGTTGCTGTTTTGAATAGATCAGTATTAAGAAGTGATTTATATGTTAATGGCCTTAGTACATATAAGTTACTTTCTAAACTAGCTAAACATATCTCAAATCCATTTCTTGAAATAAATGTTTTATCACCAATAAATGAAACATTAAAAGAATGTTCAACCAAGCAAGAAACTAAGATAAGATTCCTCTTAATTTTAAGAACCATATAGATGTTACTTAATAAAAAATAACAGTTTTTGCTAAAAGAAATAACTTTACACTCCTACAACAACAGTTATGACAATCTCCCCAATCCCTACTTTCATTGTCATTTTCCCAGCCTCTAACTGTTTCCAAGAATCTGATTTCTAAAATAAAGAACAAACATAATTAGTGACTTACGAATCAAGCATCTAGGCAGAACCATAATTCTCCACTAAATAGGTTCCCAAAACAAGTAAATCAAATTTACCTATTTTGAACTTGTTCCTTTCAGTCAAGGACTCTTCTATGACAACTCCATTAATTTCAACGAAAATTAACATGAACCATCATATCGAAAACTTGTTCTCGAATAGATGTTCCCTCTTTCAATCTTGCATTGTTAATGAGCTTGAGCACCTCATGTATAGACTCCATCATCTCATAAGCAGTCTGCATAGACTCAAGCATCTTAGCTAAGACATCTGATATACTTCCCAAGAGGTAGATCCGGGCTTGTTTATTAGCCTGTATCCATTTGTCATAAGTCTTATAAACATTTCATTTGGCATTTGGACCAGGGGTTTGAGGACATTCCTCATACAAGACGAATTCTAGATCATTTACTACTAACTTTATATTAATTAAATTTTTGCAAGTTGTATAATGATTAGCAGTTATTAAATCAGAAGCTAATTAAAAAAATTAACTGAATTTAACATATTTGCTGAAACCAAAAAAAAAAATCATTTATATCAAAAAACTTATATAACTCTTTAAAAAAATCCAATCACGTTTTAGCAAAACAGTATTGAAGCTTAATAATTTATTTTGCAATAATACTTCAGTGATTTAAAATAAAAACCACCATAAGGCAGTCAGTGTCTCCTTCACCGAATTAAGACACTCTCAATCAAATATTAGATAAGAATAACTCTTATTCCTATAACATTTAGTTACCATTTGTTTGGTTATAATTTTATTAACCATCTTAATATTCTTGTAAGTGTAACCCATCATTTTGGAAATTATAATTTTTGTCCCAACAAGTCTATCATAAGGAAGAAGAATATTGAGTAATAAAAATCATAATTCTTTCTCAGAAGTTAACTTTGATAGCGACCCATGCAAACACCTTATGTAGGGGGATGCATCAAGGTGCCTCGAGACCAAGCATGAATCTCATGATGTCAACTAATGATGGAGACCTCGGATATATTGACACAAGTCCCTCTCCCACTTACTATAAATACTTTCTCAAATTCATCTTGTTATTGATCCATGCAAACACCATCTGTAGAGGAATACATCAAAGTGCCTTGAGGCTAAAGCATGAATCTCATGGTGTGAATTACTTGATAACATAAGAGAATCAGACATATCACATATATCATAATTATCTCCCACTAAGTATTTTAAAATCTAGAGTTTATATTTTATCTAAATCCGGCTATCAATTTATCTAAACCTTTTGTTAAAAATTCGTCAAAAATAACTCTTATATTGGATAGTTTAACAATGCATGATTATAATTTGTAAAACACCTTGATAAATTTAATCATCTATTGCATACTTATAAAATATTGGTCTAATTCACCTTGCAAGTCGGTTCTCAGGTAGGAGTGTTCAGTTTCCATTGGCTTAAATACCACCATTTTTAGACAAAACCTTTCTTAGACAAAGGTCCCTTACAGACAATTATTTTATAAATTGAATCTTTTATTATTTTAAGTTAACCTTATTACAAAAAAAAATAAAAGATTAACCCATTGCTTTTCATATTAGAAATATTTTCAATATAAGTGTAGGTGAATTATTTTAAACCATTTAAAATTACTTAGACCTTATGTTTGCATGCAACTCTTGATTATAGATTTTAATCTAATTCATTAAATTTATAACAATTATAAAATAATGAAATATTAAAACCTATAAACATGCATCTAATGACATTAATCAAATATAAGACTTATATTTATTAAGTAATATTATGCTCAATGCAATTTCATTTTCACCATATAATATAACACTTATATTAATCACTAATGAAAATAAAACCATATCCATCATACATATATGACAATTATACTAAAGTATGATGCATGGATATACTTAATAAAACATGCTATCATATAATATAACATTTATATTAAATATGATGCATGATTAATGTTTATACTAAGGTGAGATTTTAAAACTACATGATATACATTATGCAACATATAAAAAGATTCATACATCACATGTAAAATTAAATAAATAACAAAAATTGGATCGAATTTTGGTATCCTAAAAATTATCAATATAATTACAAAATGGCTCACATCCGTAATGTCATCAGGATAAAATACTCAATCTTATTCATACACCATAGACTATTTAGATTATTACTTAAACATGATTCACTCGTATGTCAACCACATACATGTTTAAGTTACATTAAAAAAAACCTTGGTACTTGTTTATTGGATTGAGTTATACAATTCTAAATATCAAATAAAATAACTTCTTATTTTATCAAATAAATGAATATTGTTTGAACATCACAAACCATGAGATTTAGGTCATAATGCCTACCACTAGTGACCACTCCATCGACCAATGTCGTCTACCTCCAACAACCACTATTGTACACAAATGAAAATTTGAAAGGTATTATTTCAGTGTGTTTAGTAGTTGTCTTTTATAGTCATTCGATATTTGTAAAAGTGTTTTGAATGTAAAGGAAACGAAACAATTTTTTTTTTTTCAAATCACATTTTGAGAAAATTTGATCACATATATGAGTGTTTATTTTTTTTACAAATCACATTTTGAGAAAAATTTTAAAATGCATTCCAGAAATTTCTTTTTATAGTACACAACATGTACGGTGGGAATTCAAATAATATATAAGCTTTTTATTCGATGATATAATACCTTAATTTGTGAAACTAGTTAAAATGAAGGGGTATAAGTTAGTTGGATCAGGTCGGGGGTTTTTAAAATCCAAAGTGGGATCAATTCAATTCTATACCAACGAGACTCGACCATTTTTTAATTTTATTTTCAAAAAGGCACGAATGTACAATATCTAAAATGGATAAACTGACATTAAAGGTACATTTAACGAGCCTACAAAGTCGGTTTGAAATTAACGATAAAGATCTGCCATTTGTAAATTTTTAAACATTTTGTGAAAGGTGTTTAATGGCAGCTCTCTTTAATATCGATAAAAAATTGATTTTAAAGTTGATCGATATTAAACATCTTTAATAACACTTATTTCAATGTTGGTCGCATGACCGCTACTATAATATTGATTTTCGACTGAAATTATAGTCACGTTTTGTAATAGTAATTTTAAATCTAGTGAGATGGACGAACAAAGATTTAAAATCAGTGAGTTGGATTGGTTTTTTAAATCCCTGAAATCTTTGAAACCCATTTGCCCAAAAGAGAAAATCCAGCAAGATTTCTTTCATAGATCCAACAAAGAAAAATAGCCAAATCAAATGAAACCCTAATTTCAAATCAGTGAGTTTGTTCCACCAAATTGAGAGGTCTGATTCTGTTTAATTATTTTAAAAAGAGACCCGAATGGGTTTGATTCGGATTCTTACACCTCTATTAAAACCCGTTTGTATGTTTGTGTATATATAATTTGTTATAATCATGAATTAGTTATAATGTGTACATTTTAAAATTAGTATGCAAAAATCACAAATTAAAAGTATATTATGATCGAAGACATATTCCTTGAAACTATTCATCATCATTATTATTAAAATAAATGGTTGAAAATTTCTATTTATTAAGCTTGTTTCTTTTGGTGAAACACGAAACTTCCAAACCAATTCCTTTATTATTTGTATTTAACGTCTAAATCTATGTTTAGTATTATTGGTGTGTTTAAATCCAAAAGAAAAAGTTGACCATGTTATTTTATATATAATAAGATAAGAAAATTAGAAAAGATTATATTTATGGTAGTTGCATGATTATTTATACGAGAGTTGCAAACCACAAGTCATTTTTTAAATACCAACCAAATTATATAGGAAAATTACGCTGGCTAGAAAAAAACATAAGGATATTTGTAAATATAGCAATGGTTTTCTAATTTTTCATAGTAAAAAATTAAAACCTGATTTTCGATTTTTTTATTATTACGATTTTACCCTCATTCATATACCACCTGATATATCTGATATACTTTATATTTCAGTATATTTGTCAACTGATATATTTTATATTTGGTATATCAATGAATTGATATACTTTATTTAAAGAATATTATCATTTATATAATTGATATATCATGACTTTAATTGTATTATGGTTGACAATTATGGTAAATATTATTTTTATTTTTTGTTTCATTTTTATATAGAGTTATTTTGTCACACCCCTGCCCCCAGACCACCTTCTCAGCCTGGGAGAGGAGTGTGACTGCAGCAGTTATCAACCCTTGAGCTGACACTTACTGCCTAATGATTCTTGCGGAATAACTCTGATATCATACTATAACTTATACACAACGAAATGATTAAGTCAAAGAGATAAACTATAACGCCCATCTTTTTATTACGACAGTGATATAACGTTTGTACAACTTAAGGACTTAACAACAAAATTTACAACGACAACTGTAAAAACCGGAATTGTAATGGGGGGGGGGGGGGGGGGGGGGGGGGAGATTAAGAAAACATTTTGAAGAGTGTGAGCTACTAAACCCAGTGAGTGGTTCTTTTAAGATGAAATTCACTTTGAAAATCATCACTTTTGGGAAATCAATCACATGCCAACACTTGCATTATAACTCATGAACAGTCAAAGATATAATCATGCAACCAGTAATCTTTATCCCAAAAGCTATACGTAGCATGCATATCATATCATCAAACAATACAATCATCTATGGAAACCTTCCTATGACCCCAATTCCCGCCAATGTGCACATCGACCATTTTATTTATCCCACTAGTCATGCTTAGGTACTTGACCATATTTCTCGTCGGTCGTCACCGACTATTATTTCCCTCCAACCGAAGCCAACCGATTTTCCTGCCGACCGAAGCCGACCATATTTTCCCACCAAGCACCTTTTGTTAAGCATGTTAACCACATCCTAGGCATAATCTCAGTTTCCACAGTCACACACAAACAATATCACGGCAACATCATATTACCAAAGCATGTAATTTGCATCTATGAATGCATATATTCCAATATCAAAGTATAAAACTAAGTGAATACTCATAATATGCATTTACTATCAACACTGTATAAACACACAATATTCTTTATTGATGAAAGCAACATAACACTCACGATATATCAGAACTATAACGCTATAACATCCACACTATGTGTTAATGATCAAAGCTATAATATTCACAACATATGTTAACTATCAAAACTATAACACTCACCTTAATTGCTTAGGACCCATTCTAATAGTTCCCTTTTCTACCTCAGGCTCCATTTTTACCCCTAGAATCCAGATCCAATTTACAGCTTAGATTACTCATAGTTTTAAACCTTATTTTAAGATACTTCCTTCTACAAAACTATTCTAAAATGTCTCAAGAAGCTTACCATAAAATCTTAGCTCATAAATCTTCATGGTTTAGCCAGAATCATCCAAACATCAAGACTGGCCCAGCTTACCCGATAGCTCAACCCCTCTGTCTTTTTCCCATTCTCCAATCCAATTCCTTAAAGCTTCTTCTCCAGTAGCCTCACCATGAAAACTAGACTCTCTTATCTTTCAGATAGTTTTGAAATTACATCAAACGCTCGAGTAGATTGGGAGATCTTCTCGTCTCAAGTCGATGCATTCTCCTCCACCCTCACTGTCTAATGCACTCTACTCTCCCCCTCTTTTTACGAATTTTATGATTTGTGATTTGAAAATGAAATCCCAAAGGCTCTATTTATAGCGTCCAAACCTTCTATGGTATTGACACCACCTACTTGGCTGCATGACCAAATGTTTAATCCTCCCTTTATCAATGTAGGTTGACTTTACCTTGGTTCAATGTGTTCTTCCCAAACGCATCCAACACAATTTCTTAGGGTTTAAGAATTTCTCTTAATCGGACACCTAAATTTTAATTGATATTTGCCCTTACATCTTCAAGCTTTATTTGTATTAAATTTAGAGTTTTCAATGCATAATCTATAAGATCGTGGCCAAATTCAACGAATAAATGCCCGGTCGTTCGATGCACAGGCGGGTTCCTTCGATCGCGTGGGCGTGACGTTCGAATGAGGTGTTCAGGCTGCTCTTGCTCTCTCCCACTTTCTCGCTGGTCTCGTTCTTTCCACTCTTGCTCTCTCCAAATTTTTCGCTCAAACTCTCGCTTTCTCCACTATCGTTAAGGATCTCGCTTTCTCCAACTTTCTCGCTCATTTGGCTCTCGGTAGTGTTGCTCTCTCCATGTTTCTTGCTAAGGATCTCACTTTCTCCAGCCTTCTCGCTAGCTTTGATCTCGGCAATGTCGCTCTCTCTAGGTTTCTCGCTAAGGATCTCGCTCTCTCCAATCTCGCCAGCATCGCTTTTTCCAATCTCGCCAGCGTCGCTCTCTCCTTCTTTCTCTCCACCCTTTCTCTCCAACTTCGCTCTCTCCCAGTCTCTCGCTCAGCCAATCTTGCTCTCTCCCATTCTCTCGCTGCCTCCACTCTCGTTGGTGTCGCTCTCTCCACTCTCATGATTTCCAATCTCATTAGCTATTGTGAATATGGTTTATCTCCGTGCAACTTCCACACGAATTTTCCCAAATAATTTTCTATATTTTCCTCAGTTCTTCAATCCTTTCTTCACTATTCAGGATTTAAGTCTTAAAGGTTTTCTCTTCTTTTTATCCTTTTAGGGTCCTCTCTACTCGTACTCCAGGATCAAATATGGTTATCATAATTATAATACCTACCCATTATAGTTTACATTCACTCTTACTAATTGTTGATCCACAGAAGGTGACTATTATTACAGTTATTATGACAATGGTAAAATTGTTAGATTATTTACATAACATAGGATTTACTTTTCTCCTAATTAACCCTTTAATCACTTACTTAAGTAGGAAAATGGAGATTCAGGTTTCACATATTTTCATTCCATTAGTCCAAATTTGATGTTGATATATATGTTCAATGCATTAATTTTATTATATGATATATTAAATATAAATTATATTGGCTAATCTGTTTTATTTCAAAAGGTTTTGATGCAATTTTAATGATCTATAAATTATATTTAATTTGGGATATCAATTGTATAACAAATATTTCATATTTTGTATATTAAATGAATGATATACCTGATTTGGAAAAAAAAAATATTAATGATATTGTTGATATATCAAGGATGAAGTATGTAATTTGGAATGATACTTGAACTATAACATTAACAATTCACTTTTATATTAATGCTAATTAAAATAAATTACAAATAGATCAATAGCGTATCAAATATATCATAATGAGTTCAAAATGCACTATAAAGTATTTATTGTATCCGTAGTTTAGCAATAGTCACTCAAATTTTATTTAAACTATAGAGTAGTTATATCAATAGTATATTAGTAGTCCTTAAAAATTCAGTTTATGTATATTTTTAGTGTATCAATAGTATAACACTCTTGGTGTATAAACAGTATATCAATACTTATTCAAAATTCAATTTCAAGTACATATATTATTAGTGTATCAATAGTGATAGTTTCACTTATTCAAAATTCATTGTCTAAAGTAGAAATTAGCTTATCAATGTTGTATCAGTGCTCACAAAAATCTAATTTTAGTATATCATTAATGTTTCAGTACTATATCAAAATTTCTTATAAATAAAAATTTAAATATAACATTGATGTATTATAATATATATTAACATTGACTCAAAATTCATTTCAAATATAAAACATTGTTGTATCATTGGTATATTCAGTACTTCTTAAAAAAAATATTCTTTAAGTTAATCAATAACAAATCATCATATGTTTAAAATTCAATTTTAAGTGTACTAACATTCATATACCAATAATTTATCAACATTCATTCAAAATGATTACTAACATAACATATTGAACTATTATAAACTGATCATAATGTACGTACTAGAAAAATAATATTTTATAATAGACGAATAAGGATTGAAACTAAGTCCACAAATAAAAGTAAATGAACAAGCCCTTCTTGAGTGATAAATATGGTTTGTGAATGATAAATTTGGTATATTCATTGAATAATTTATTAATTTATATTTAGTAAATCAGTCATAGTCCACAAATAATAGCAAACACATAAGCACTTGTTGACTAATAAATACGATATATGAATGATAATTTTGATATGTCAATTGTATAACTTATTTACTTTTTGTTTGGTATATTAGTCAAGTGAAATACCGTATAAAGTATATCAAATGATTGATATACTAGCTATAAAATATTTTAGATATATTATTGATATACATGCTGATATACCAATTGGAGTAAATTTGAAATAATTAAAAATGAAAATTTGCTTCAATGTTTTTGCTATATTTGTAAATTTTTAAAAATCATTGCTAAATTTGTAAATATAAGAATATCATTTTTTTAATCATTCTTGCAAGTGCCCCAATTATATATTATATTATATTTTAGGATGACCAAAATTCTATTGGCTTACGAGCTAGTAGCTTGAGTATTATTTACAACATGATATTTTAATATCCCAAAGTCTTACTTTATAGAGTCAAATTTTAATGTAAATTTTATATCTTGTTGATGAAAACTAAGGTTAGTTGATTGGGTTGTATGGAGTAGAATAATAGAGAAAGAACTTGAATAAGTAAACTTAACACTTGTATGTATATATATGTATGTATGTATGTATGTATATATATATATATATATATATATAACTATGCAAGAAAAAATACAACAGACAATGAAATCGGAAAAGTCCTGCTGACAAAAAAATCTTCTACCGAATCAACTGTCTTTCACGTTAGAGATGTCATTGAAAATGCCATAACAAGTTATGACATACGTTATAAAACATGTTCAAGTTTTGTATGTAATATATAAGCCAATCATACTGCAATTACAAATACCCAAATAATCTTACATAAATATATTGTTCAAGTTTTGTCTGTAATAAATTAGTCAATCATACTACGATAACAAACACTCTAACAAATTTGAATTATATTAACACCTAAAAATAGAAAGCTTTAAAAGCAAAATAAAAATTAACCATATGAGTGTAACTCAATATATTAAGATATCTACTATTTTCTTCGATTAGAGAGTTCAAATCCCCAAATGTACATATTTATTATTAAAAAAAAAAGATAAAATATAAAAATATTGATTGATATGACAATTCAACATGAATTTAATGTCAATTCTAGGTTTAGAACATTTGTATTGATGGGATAAATTTTGAGGTCCCAATTTTAATAGAAGGAGAATTTTCAAAAATAGAAAAATAAGGGAAAAATATTTAGACAAATAGAAAAATTTAATAATTTAATGCCAAATTATAGACCAAGTGATAGTAATTTTTGGCAGTTTTATCCCTAGTTTTGAAATAGTAATTATTATAATCATAGACAATGGAAGACCAAGTGATAGAACACTATAATTATCTATCGCTAGTGTCTATTTATGATAGACAGTGATAGACTACTATCAATTGCATATAATAGATATCATTTTGTTGTTGCTAGTTTTTTTTCTTCTTTTTTTACTTTTAGATAGTTTATGATACATATACTAAACATTGTTATAGGTAATTTTGTTGCTTTTAGATAGTTGTGATAGACATTTTTATTAATGTCTATCATAGATAATCTATCAACGTCTATCAGTGATAGAAACTGATACAAGTCTATCACTATAGATGTTGATAGATGTCTATCAGTGATAGAAACTGATAGAGGTCGATCATCGATACTATCGGTGATAGAAACTAATACAAATCTATCATTGATAGAGATTGATAGAAGTCTATCAGTATTTTTTTTTATTTGTTTACTATTTATATAAATAGTTTAACAATTTTTCTATGATCTTCACCTCGCAACAATTAAAATCTATATTTAGGAGAAGAAATCAACCTACAAGATAGAAAGATCTGTACACTAATGTAATGTTTTCAACATATGCTTCGATGCTTAAGTGAGATAGTAAATAGATATGACAAGTAGAGAGTTTTAGAGTTGAGAATAAACTTACCCTAATCTAGACCTATGTTGGTGTCTTTATGGGGACTAATGACCTAGATCTCTCGTTCCAAGTTTTCGAGCTACTCTCGGATCACCTTCTTTTTCATCGGGTCTGGGCATGTGAGGAGGGCAGCCAAACAAGCGATCTTGCGTGTTGGGCTCGACCTCAACCTTGAGTTGAGCGTGTTGGCCCAAGTCAACTCTTCCATTCAGGCCCATTCCGGTCTTGGGGTATCGTCTCTAGCCTAGATCCTATTATTTTCTTAACTTTGTTGTCTTCGTTGCTGTACTATGTGAATTATATCATTTGGTCTAAAATCATCTATATAAAATGTTTTAACTAATTGGTCAATGCATATAAAATAATATTTTTGAAGGTTAAGTTATCGTTATACTATTATTCAATTGGTAAGCTATCAAAGTAAGAATAAGGTGATGACAATAATATATGACGTTTCAAATTAAATTAGAATCATAAGATGTGCCCAAGATGGGACCCTTAATGGAGAATGGAGATATTTTTCTATGTTTTTCCGACAACCCAGCTACAAGACCAGCTGTTCAATGGTTGAACAATATTATTTTTCAATGTGAATAAAGAAAAAAAAAAAAAAAAAAAAAAAACCAATATTACTTCACATAATCATGTGTTCATATTTAATGGAAAACGTAGTAAAGTTTCTAGTGGTTGAGATTGTAAATTGATTGTGCGCAATTAGGTTCTACTTGGTTTAACTTTTTGGGGTTTTATTTTGAAAAGAAAAAAATCATCTTGAAAATAATTGTGTTGTCTAACAACAACTCGACATAATTGTTAAAGAAATAAGTATATGAAATAAGTTGGTTTGAGAAAAACACTTTAAATCAACTTTAAAAAAATGAATTTTGAGTGTTTAATGATTAATTTGTCCCTGTAATACATAAAAATACCAAAATACCCTCAACAGTCATCTACCTCACTTCCACCATGGTTGATGCTAGCTATCACTACCCTCCGCCAATCACCTCCAGTAACCATCTCTGACAATCAACTTCGACGGTTACCTTTGACTAACTACTCCAATGACGACCATCACCAACTCTGGCAACAACCTCCGATGACCAACTTTGGTGACAATCTCGCAACCACCATCGCTAATTCCGATGACAACTACCATCAATGAAAAAATCTGGTAACAATCTCTAGCGACCACTTCCAACGACCACCTCTAATGACCAACTTTGACAACCAACTTCAACAACAGCTACCTTCAATGACCAGCTTTAGTGACCACCTTCGTCGACTAATTGCATCGAATACCTCCAACAACCAACTCTTAAGTCCTAACAACTTACTCTATTGAACAATTAGACCGACCGTGTGTTAAAAGAACAAAGGGAAAAAAACCTCGGGTAAAGAAAGTGTTTAAATTTTAAGTTATTAATTCATAATTTTAATAGTCGTCCTTTATAGTTTGATATTATTAGTAGAAACAATTTTAATATATAGCAAACTAATCAGGTACGTAAAATCACTTTTTGAGAAAAAAATGCAATCAAACATATTGTATTTTATATTAAATAGTTTTTACCAAAAATGCTTAAATGAATATGATTTTTTGAAAAATACATTTTGTCTTGGCCAATTACGTACTCTCAATTTATAACATATAAAAAAATTAACAAGTTGATATTAAGTTGGAGTTTGTCAACATATGGAGTGAAAGATTTGAACCTCATAAATTATTGAATAAAGAAAACAAATAAAAACTGATTAAATCATATCAATTAACTTCAAGGCTTAAAATGTCGATGTTGATGGAAATGTCGATGAAAATGTCAATAACATGTCCATATCACTAAAATCTATATTTGAAAAAAATTACAAACAAACAAACAAATTTAAGAAATAGGTAAATAAATTTTTACTATTTCGTTGTTCGAAAAATTCTTATAAATAGAAAAATCCTAAAAATATTTAGAATTTAGATAAAAAAATTCTATTTACGGGTCTAAAGTGTAAAGCGTAAATATACTTTTACATATTTTTTTATAATTAAAAGTTTAAATTAGCTAGAATATTTACTATTTATAATATATTTTTGTTAGTTTCATTTTGTATTTTATATGTCTCATATATTTTTTTCTGTCTCATCTAGATGGCAACCATAAAGATCCAAAACTATCAACCTAAACCCATAACTATATCTTTATTTTATTATTATTATTATTATTTGGTTAAAATCTATACAGATATTGACTTTGTGTTGAATTATTCTTCGTCGTTTGAATCTTTAAAATGCGCGTTCTAGGAAACACTCGTGTACGGTACACCCCAACCAAGTTGCATTTCAATGCAAAAAATCGCTTATAAATATTAAAACCCAAAACCCCCCACTTTCTCATCCACTCAACTCCCAACCAAATACCTTCCTATTTCTCTTTCTACAAGTTTTGTACGGACACTTTATTCTCTCTCTTCAACTCCAACCAAAATGAAGGTATGTACGTTAGAAATACTACTTTTATCGATTAGTTTCTTTATTTTTTTTTACACATTTTATAATATGTTTTCAAAATTTAAGCTAAATCTTTGAAAAGTTTGTTTTGTTCTTAGAATCTAATTAAACACGGTTTTCGAAAAACAGAAAACTACAATTAAAACAGTTATCAAATGGAGTTTTAACTTTTAACTCATATCGTATATCACTTTAACAATCGTAGCAAAAGATAGTGATTCGAGTGTCGATGAAAAGGGGGCCTAAGTATCGCAGCAAAGCTTTGAAGATTGCATCATCTGTTAAAGGTAATTAAACACACACACATATATATATATAACATTTAGATTTTGAAAATTTAAACAATCCAAGAAGAATTAATTTACAATGAAAATCACAGGGAACGTTGAGACAATTAGCTTGGTAGGAGATGATAAAGATAAAGTAGAGGTAGTTGGAGATCTTGATCCAATAGAACTCACTAAATTGCTGCGGAAGAGTTTCGGTTCTGCACAGTTAGAGTCGGTGAATGCAGTCGAAGAGAAAGATAAAGACAAAGATAAAGATAAAGAACTTGGTATAACGTGGACATGTACGTGGGGTGTGCCTCATCAATCATCTCAATGCTATTGCTACCTTGGCCCTTACCCTTCTTATTCCATATGGTGATTTATGCTTGATGGGGGCAAATTTATAGTCATCCATACAACTGTGATGAATATATATATATATATTCCACATTTCTCCTTTTTAGTTTGTGTGAATTATTCTTTGTTCTTCCTCCAATATAATATATTTATTTTCGCCATAATTTGAAACGTGATTTTTTTTTCTTTCTAGAATGGTTGTATCTAGATGATTATCTCATGTACTCGAGTAAAGACTAATGTATATATGTGTGTGTAAAATCATGGGAGTAAGGTTTTACATTGTTTTTTCCCCAAGAATTATTTCTCAATTCCTTTATAAAAAGGATTATCTTTCACTTTACACACGTAAAACTATCATGGGCATTTGATTCATGATATAAGAGGTAAGAATAGAAAATAATATTTTATCACCATATTTGGTATAAGCTATGAAGCACAGATACTTCATGTGAGGCAAAAAATCAGTATCAGACACGTATCGGATATTGATACTTCCAGATACTTCCCAGATATGTATCTGACACGCGATTTGACGTATTTATACTTTCAGATACTTTCAAGATACGTATCTGATACGTGATTTGACGTATCTATTTCTATGTATATTTTTTTTAAGAAAAAAGACAAGTAACTCATTTGATCTTTCCCAATCTAAAATTAGGCAACCTATTTAAAAAGCTCACTACTCGAGTCCAAAACTAAAAGAAAAAAAAAAATAACGGACCAAACCCTAGACTAGAATCATCTAATCCCCATCTTCACATTTGAATCCCCATAAAGTCCACCAAAATATAAACCATTTGGATATCTTCAACAATAAGTTCTTCGTTTATCTTCATACTTCTTTCTCTAATCTTCTTCTTCTTCTTTGCAATATGAGTCACTTTTCTATTGCATTTTAGTAACTATTGTACTTCAACATCTTAGACATTGCTCTTTTTTTTTTGTATTGTATTTCAGTGTTTGTATTCTATTTTGTGTTATTGTTATTAACTTGTATGCTAAATTTATTTATATCCTAGATTTTAAAGGAAAAAATGTATCTTCAACGTATCTGTATCCTCATTTTTTAGAAATATATATATTAAAAAAATATATAAAAAAATGGTGCATTCTTACACGTATCCGTATCTTAGTTTTTTAGAAATTGACGAATCTCCGTATCTGATCATATCTGTATCGTGTAGCCGTATGTGTGTCTGTGCTTCATAGGGTATAAGTTTTCAACATTGAGAATGAGAATATCTTATTCTAAAACACTTTATATTCTCATCGGTTGGGGTTTTTCATTATCACCCAAATAAGGTGGATTTTCTCAATTTCCAATGATTTTTCTCTCTCATACTTTTTATCTTTTCACTATATTTATTTTTTAGAATTATTAATTAGTCTTTAGAAAAATAATAATTAATTAACTAATAATAAAATAAGTTTTCTTTTTAATTAAACAAACTTGTACAGTTGTGCTTCTAGTTTTAATATATAATCATAGTTATTTTTAAAAATAAAGAACATTGTTTGATGATTTAAAATCAATTAGTTTATATAAACTTCTTTTTTATATACATAAGACTTATAATTGACATTAGACAATTACCTAATTAACTCTTCAATTAACAAAACTACTGAAAAAAGAAAGAAAAAATATATCTTTAAATTAATTACCAACATTTTTTTTTTAATAAAACTTGATAATATAACTGTGCAATATAAAAATTTTAATTGATAATAATTATATTAAACTGGAGAGTGAGTGGGTAAATTTAATTAAATTTAAATGGCTTAAAATTGATTTAATTACTTAATGTAATGAAAATAAATTAACAAACAAAAATTAATTATTGAAATTAATTTTGATTAATTTTATACTTTGTAATTGCATAAAAAGATATAACACATTTCCAGACATCTTATTCTCATTTCCATATCAGACATTTTATTCCCAGACATCTTATTCTCATACATCTATAAAATTTTAAATCAAATAGCCCGTTGAAGATAATGTAAACTATTCAAACTCAGTGAAAAAATTGACTTAATTATAACAATTAATGCATGTAAATAAACATTTTTAAGCAAAATATAAGTCGCCACTTGAATAATATAGATTAATTCTTTTATATATATACACACTTTTATATATAAATTCAAGTTTAAGATGCAATTTATTTTCATTTGCATTTGGAATTGATGGTCAAAGCGGTGAATCTAAGACTTACATATTTTCCTTTTAAAAAATTGTTTATTTTACATCATGATGTTCAATTATACATTACATCTTCTTTAAGCAAGTACATAATAAATGTGCATTTCTACTAACAACAAATAAATATATTCGAGGTTGTAGGACCATATTATTATTTGTAATTAATTAATTTTTTGTTCGAAACTATTAATTAGTCATCTATTAGCCTAGCAAAATATTTAATAAACATTAGATTTTTACAATACGGTGAAAAAAAGCGAAACATTCTTGAATATCGAAACATACAAAAAAATTTTTATTATGTAAATTAAATTCATGGTTAGAAACTTCAAATTAGATTGAAACCATCAAATTCGATGATGTTTCATGTACGAATATAACTTATATAAAAATTAAATTTATAGCTTATTCAATTTCAATGAACTATATGTTCGATTTTTGTCAGGTAGCAACTTAGTTGAGTTAAATTTGACAAATGTTTCAATTGTTTATTTATTTGATTTTATTTTGTATTTTGGAGAGTTACAAAGTTGCTAGTATATAAATAGCAATTTGTTTCTTCGTTTGGGTATCCCATTCCAATTTAAAAAGTTCTCTCATTTCTTTTTTTTTTTATTTTTTTTTATCTTGAGTTGAGTTGAGTTGAAAGTAAGTATCCAATAGTTCTATCAGATCTGAGTAGTTTGAGGTTGCAATTCCATCGAAATTAATCGTTGTATCTTGTTGAGACGATATATCTTTGTAGGTTGCTTGCAGCGTATGGGCAGTGAATAATTATCTTCAACATAACACTTATAAGAAGTGTGTCTCGACTACCGATTTATGTTTCTACAAGATATTAAGTGTTTTATAACTTTGTGATATTTCAAACTACCACATTTGTTACTCCACCTCACTTTTGAGTTTAAACATTATAATTTTATACAATGTGTGTATTGTAATTTTTGTAGGTAGTTGAGGTGTAATAAGTTTGATAGTACATTCAGTTCTTATCATTATTTCCTCCAACAACAAAAATTTTAAAAATTATTTAAAAAATATATGAATAATTAAATAAATGGATTCATTCGTATTTCTTTTCATTTTTCTTTTTTTAGTGCAACAACTATGTGAATCGAAATCAAACCTACAACCTCTAATATTATAGGAAAAAAGGTCTATGATAGCTTCAAAAGAACGCCATAGGTATTTTATGCAAAATCCTAACAACCTATACTATAAAAAGTTTGGGGTTTTTTATAGCATTTGTAAAATGTTATAAAAAAATCCAAACTTTTTTTAATAGCATTTACTTACATGCTATAAAAATTCTTCTTTTATAGTACTTGTTAAGTGCTATGAATTGCTAGACTTTTAATAGCAATTCGTAAAACCTATAAATACCATCTTTAAATAGTCTATTTAATATTTGTACAATGAAAGATGTATTTTAAAAAAGCTATAAAAATATTTTTATAACCAAAATATGCAGTTATCATTTACCATTTATAGCATTTATTTGCAACTCTAATTAATTATTTAATGAAAGCAATAAACCTTGTTTAATTTTTTTTTCTTTTCATAGCTTTCATAAACTTTTTACAGCTTTAATGAATGCTTACAATTGCATCTTTTATAGCTTCATGAATATGATCATATTGCTATTATTATATATATGTTTTATATCTTGCTACATATGAAAAGTTAAATAAAAATTGCATATAATCTACATAATCAAAATACATATTTACAAGTAAGTATTCATACAAGATTCATATTGCCCAAAAAATTATATAGTAATGAGTATCATACATTTGGATATGAAACAAAATATAAACTCTATAAATAACAAAGTATGTTGATAATAAAAATCTAAATAACTCCAACTTAGTAGTATTTTGGTCTAGACATTGTATGCATTATTGATTGTTCTTCATTAACCTACAAAAAGTCATTAAGTGATAAAAATTAAGTGAATGATTGAAATAAAGAAATAAAATATAAATAGATATACATACAGATTAAAACTCTGTTGAGACTTAGAAGGTCATGCAATTGTACTACCAAATTACCAATAGCATCTTCATTCGAGTTTGGCCTCCATGGAGAGGGCTAAATTTGTTGTCTCTCCTTCAATTGTCTCTTCTAAAAATGAAACATAACAAACAATTAGTGTTGGGAATATGGAGTCCCACATTGGTGAGATAAAGGGATGATCATAGGTATGTAAATGAGAACAACTATCTCCATTGATATGAGGCATTTTGGGGTGAAACAACCATGAGGTTTATGCTCAAAGTGGACAATATCATAACACTGTGCAGATAATTGGAGGGTCATTATCCTTATTAAGTGGTATCAGAGCTCCATTCGATCCAAAGAAGGTGTGTGGTAGTGTGCTAACTTATTCTTTATTCAGGATAATGTATTGTTGAGGTTAATTTGACGTATGGCTTCGTTATCAACACGGTTCGAAGTTGTTAAATTTTATGCGAAGGGTGATTTCGGGTATGGATGAAAGAGATTAGAGCTCTTTTGGTACAACAAAAGGTAGCTAAAATGTTAGACGAAAATGACCTTCCACTAGTAATTACAAGAGCTGAGAAAAAGGATATGGATGAGATAGCCTATTCGACGATAATTCTGTATCTTTCAGATGGAGTGCTTGGGCTAGTTTATGAAGCTACTACTACAGTGGAGTTATGAAAAAAAATAGAAAGTCATTATTTGACTAAGTGCTTGTCAAATAAATTATATCTAAAATATTTTTTTGGATATAAGATGGATTCTAGTAAAGGCTTAGAAGAGAATTTGGATGAATTCCAAAAGATTATATTTGATCTCAATAACATTGGTGAGAAGGTATCGGATGAAAATCAAGTTGTTATTCTTTTGAATTCATTATTTGAATTATATCGAGAAGTTAAGGCATCTATTAAATACGGACAGGATTCAATGTCCATGGATATAGTGTTGGATTCCTTGAGAACTAAAAACCTCGAGAGTAAAAAGGAAGGATGGAGAGTTAAGTAATGACCCAACCTTTCGAGTACTCTGACAAGGTTCATTACTCATAATTACGCATTCACATTAAAACATTTTGACTATTGAAGTAAAATTCATTAAAACAATGTAGACAACTTGCAAAATAATTTATAATTTTAATAAAATAACAAATAGATAAAATCCATTACTCGGGGCCCCTAAAAATATTTACAAAGAAAACATTCAAAATAATAAAATATTCTATCTAACCTTAAAAACCTAATTTCAAAACATTCAAATAACTTAAAAAAAACGTAACATAAACTCAACGAAAATGATTTTCTTTGTCCCATATGGCATGATCACTGGTCCCTCTCCTCACTCGCCGGTCTGGTCCCGTCCTTATCTTAAAAAAAACATAAAAATATGAAAGGTTGAGTATAAAAATACTCAATAAGTAACCCGACCACTAGGGTCAGGCTATGCATTTAAATCCGATAAATGCGAACATTTGAGGCACACACATAATAATTAATCACCGTCAGGTAGGCGTCTAGTGAACGGTTTAACCCACCCTAACATGGAGCTGTAACATGGTTATGAACTTTTCAGTCCACGGAGCTGTAATATAGTTTTGAATTCGTCAATTCACGAAGATGTCATAAAGTTGTAAACTCGTCAGTTCACGGAGCTATCATATAGGAGCTGTCATAAGGTTGTGAACTCGTCAGTTCACAGAGCTATCATATAGTTGTGAACTCGTCAGTTCACGAAGCTATCATATAGGAGCTGTCATAAGGTTGTGAACTCGTCAGTTCACAGAGCTATCATATAGGAGCTGTCATATTATTATGTTAGGAGGGCAACCGACACTAACATTACGTGGCATCTATCCTATCGTAAAAAACATCTAAACATAACTCATGTACATATATTAGGATCCCATGCACATAACATATCAATAAGCTCATACGTTCACAAACATGTCAAATAGATCTAGATCATGCTTATGCATTCTTGTAAAATATCTTATAAAACAAGATCATGCTCAAACTTCATAACATACCCAAAAAACTGAACAGTCACATGATCATATATCTGTTGGGATTGATGCCCTAAACTCTCGTTAGGTCCTATAGTTTGTAAACACTGTATTAAAAAAACGCTCGTGATGTAATAATATATTATATTTTCTTAACTATTATCTATGAAACATTGGATGTTTTAATTGCTTTACCACAAACTAATAAACTAAGATCCCTGGTTGTCATTGTAACTTAAGCATGTATGTGGAGACATACAGGTGGATCATGCCTTAAGTGATAACCAAAATGGTCTATAGTATATGGATATAGGAGTGAAACCTTATCCTGGTAAGGCTATGGATGCGACCCACTTTGTAGAATAGTTACAAGTGTTGTGACTTGCTACAGATGGTCTGAGCCTGATCATTCATGTAGAGACATGCGAGCAGGGGCGTTCTATACAAAGGAGTTTGTATAAGACTGGACCACGAAGTGTTATAGTCTCGTTAATAACGTCGTTCATGACAAAGAACTCACTTCACTAGGATGACCATAGGTAACATGACCTCAATTCTAAGTGAGTTGGGAAATCCTGCCTTTGAGGGCGGTCCTTTGATTTGCATGGGTGCGAGTGGCCAGATTGCCGACTCAAACCTACCACTTTAGGGATTCGTCTGATTTGGGAGCTGACTCAGCTACACAAAATGGAATTACTCCTTCCCCAAAGCAGGGGTAAGTAGATAGATTGCTCCCTTAAGGGCTAATTTCAGAGCTTGAATGATGTGGCGCCACACACCTTCTCATGGCTCGAGAGGTGGCCGCACATATTAGAACTATGTTGTATTGTTCATTAGAGGGATCAATGGTACTTAATGTTGGGATTGGTATCCTAATTCTCCCGGAGTCTCGTTGTTTTGTAAAGATACATATTGTTCAATGAATAAAATAAGTGTTATTTAATTCTGGCATTTACTCCTATCCAATAAACAAAGCTCTTTGGTTATCTTATGCGAACTTAAGCATGTATATGTGATATACATGTGGATCATGCCTTAAGTGATAACCTAAATAGGTCTGTAGTATAAGGATTAAGGTGGGATACCTGATCCTCGTGACACTACGGATACGGCCCGCTTTGTAAAGGTTTGCAAGTGTTGTAAACTACTGCAGATGGTAGATCCTAACCATTCATGTGGAGACGTGCAAGCGGGGGTGTCCTATACAAAGAGTTTGTATAAGACCTGAACCACGAGATGACTAGACTCTGTATATAACACCATTGATACTAGAGACTTATATCTCACCTAAACGACCATAGATAACATGACCTCAATCCTGAGTGTTTTGGGAACTCCTGCCTTTGAGCGCGGTCCTTTGATTAGTATGGGTGAGAGTGGCTAGATTGCCAACTCAACATGCCTACCTTTTTGGGGACTTGTTTGATTTGGGAGCTGGGAACTCAATCCACAAGATAGAATTCACTCCTTTCCCGAAGCATGGATAAGTAGAGAGATTGCTCCCTTAAGGGCTGATTCCGAGGCTTGAACATAGTGACCACAACTTCTCTTTGAAAGAGAAGTCTCAGTCATAGTAGGACTATGACTTATGTTCATTAGAGGGATCAGTAGTACTTAAGGAGACAGATGTAAGTACGGGGGCATAGTGGTTATTGGCCCAGCTGTACTTACGAGCGATCTGTGAAGGGTCGTCACACTGCTGAATGGTTAAGATGGACACATAATATATCTATGGTAAGGAGAGTTTAGTTGTCGATCTTTAGTGAAGTGCTTGGCAGTTAACGGATGGTGGGTCCCGTGACTAAAGAGTTTAATCAGTTATTCACGTACCGTTGGATCTTCAAGGTACAGGTCCATGAGGTCCCCTTGGTAACTCAATGGATTCAGCTGAGGATCAGTATTTATTGTTGATTTGAAATGTTCAAATTTACAAGAGGTATTTTGATTATATATGATATAATCGGTATGATGTATGAGATACAAGGATTGATGAAAATGAGATTTACATTAAGTACCATGGAATAGAAAAAGAACTATGGTTTATATGTTTCATGAGATGAAATATTAAAACTATAGGTTATAAATATAGTATGATAAGTTGGTTATCATTTATATTTATAATAATATTAATTCTTGGATAATTAATTATTTTTCTTTAATAACCAAATGAGTGGGTGGTTATTGGATTCATGGTAACCGTGAGTTTAAAAGGAAAATGATTTCCTAATTTTAGAAGATTTACAAATGCTAAAAAATTTTTTGGTTTTCCTCTCTCGCATAATACTCACATAGTCGTCAAGTAAATATAGATTTACTAAACGACGGTTGGGCGAGCAAAATGATCGTGCAGTATTTACTAAACGATCGCATAGTTTTGCAAGACGATTGCTTGCCCAAAGTAAATAATTGTGTAGTGCCTGTAGGCGATAGAATGAGCTAAACGATCGCATAGCTTTTGCTAAACGATCGCATAGCTTTTGCTAAACGATCGCATAGCTTTATCTAAACGATTGGGCATGGACCTATACGATAGGTCTTTGCCATCTCCCACTTGTCCAGTCCTATACAAAATCGATGTTTCCTCCTTCGTCTGCCTCATACCAAGTCCGAACAGAGCCCACCCTCTGGATTCTCAAACCGAGAATACCAAGGTAGCCTTGTTTGTGGTGTCAGAGTTAACTCGACACCGTCGAGGTTTTCTGGAGGTTGTTCGTGCTGTTGCTGAGGAGTTCATGGCCGAGGCGATCGTTGAGGACCAACGCGAAGAGTTCGTGCGGTGTTGCGATCGTGTAGATCGAGCGTTTAAGGTTGTTGTTGTTCGAATGGTCGTGTGCAACGGAGCATGGAGACATATCTTCAAATGTTTGTAGAGTTTCTCTTTTTGTTCATTTGAGTTTTTCATGCTGTAATTTCTGTATCAAATGTATAACTATTGGTTTGAAATCGACTGTAAATGTATTGTTCATTCATGATTGTGATTTGGAATTATCTTTCTTCTGCTGCTCATGGAAATCGCGAATCCAATTTCCTTCACTTAAGAAGTCAGCTGTAACTATAAGGGCAAAATGGTAAATTGGCCTAGCTGTACTTACAAGCATCTGTGAAGGATTATCGTACTATTGATTAGTTATATCCTATGGACATAGAAATATATATGTGGTGAGAAGAGTGCAATTGTCAGTCTTTAGTGGAATGCCTGGCAGTTAACGGATGGTGGATCTCGTGGCTAAAGAGTTTAGGTAGTTATTTACTTCCTGTCGGAGCTTCGAGCCATAGGTTCATAAGGTCCCCTTGGTAGGTTAATGGATTCAAGTTGATAATTAGTTTTTGGGTCAGTTTGGCGTGTTCAAATTTATAAGAGGGAGTTTGATTATATATGATATGATTGAACTGGTCAATTATATATGATATAGTTGACATGATGTATGAGATATATTAATTGGAGGAAAAGGATATAAATATGATTTATATCTAGCGGAGGAGAAAAGGACTATGGTTCATATGTTGCATATGATATAACATTGAACCATAGGTTATAAATATAATATGATTATATTTATTTTTAATTAAACGATTATAAGATATTTGTTAGCGGGTTTTTCTCTGTAACCAAATGAGATAGTGGGAGGTTGCAATCAGTTTTTGTAACTGAAGGATAAATTGAAAATGGTTTTCATTTTGCAAAGATATCGAATAATTGCTACACAAATGAGTACACTGGCCATCGCCTAGCAAACGAGAGTATACATGATAGCTCAAAGTTTACTAAACGATCGTGTACACGCGCGCTTTACCTAAATGATCGTGCGCTTGAGTGATTTTACGAAATGATCGTCTAAACAATCAACCTCAGTTTACTACATGATCGTGTACCTTTTTCTAAACAATCAAGCACCCGTCTACACGATAGACCTCAGATATCTCCCACTTGCTTGGTCGTGGTAAACGATCGTCATTTCCTCCTCCCCTCTACCAAATCCAACAGATCCCACCCCTCCTGGATTCTCACTCCGAGAATACCGAGGTTTTCAATGGTTGTGTCCTTCTTGCTATCTTGTTCGTGAGAAGTTCGTTCGATGGTAGATGACAACATGATTTGGTGGGCGATAGACTTGTCGATCTCAGTGACAACGAGAGTTGCTGGCTTGATGAGAGCAAGATTTAAAGAGAAGAAGAGTTCTTCAACTGGTAAGTCTTATGTTCCTTTGTTGTTTAAGTTTCTAAGCATGCCATAATTTGTTGTTAAATGAATAACTTGTATGTTTATTAGTGAGTGCGGTATTTCTGTCACAATGAGTTTGGAACGATCTTGCTTCCGCTTAGAGGTACTCTTTGAAAAGAGTTCCTTCAATTGGTATCAGAGTCAGGTTCTGATATTCCAAATTCATTGATACAAAGAATAACATTTATTTCTTGGTGGGTAAAGTATGTCAGCACTCTATTTAATTGTTAAATAGTTTTGTGGATGTGGATTAATGGAGTTTTCTGGGATCATGCCTCTAGTTATTTAATTATTTTACATTAGAAGTTAATTGTAAGGGCCCTTGTGTTTTTCGACATATTAACTTGCTATTGAGTCTGTAAATTCAAAGTGTTTGAGTCTCTGTTGAGTTGCTTGTGATGAGGCTTCAAAGCAAGGACTTGTTGTACTTCAAGGATGAAGACAACCAAGCATTGGTCGGGTCGTGTAAACGATGGGGTAAGCGATCGTAGAGTATCAGATACTCGGGAGCATATTGATCCGCGCACACTAGACGATCGTGTAGCTTAACAAGATTAATTGCTTAGTTCTTGACTACACGATCGCGGAGTAAATTTGTTACTTAAGTTCTTGTTATGTGATCGTCTAGACGATCGTGCTTCACAACAACATCGTCATCTAAATGATCGTTTAGACTTACACGTTTAATTTCTGGTGCGCCAAATGATCGAATGCCTCATGTTTTATCGCATTTTAAATGGTACTCAATCATTGCTAAACGATCGTGGATACTTGGCCAAGTTTACTAAAGGATCGAGGGAGCTTCGCCCGAGCGGTTCAACGATTTTCTTGATGGAAAAATGTAATAGATAGAATTTTATTTCCGGTTTTGAGGTAGTTCGTCTCGGTCCATTAATCTTTTGTGAATGTACATTGTATGTATGTTTAATTATATGTCATATGGTATGCCATATAGTTGAAATCCTACCTTAGGTTATGCATTGGTCATGCATCATCTCTATATTGTAAGTGTTATGATTTAGAGAAACATGATTTAAATTACATAAGAGCATGTTCATGCATCATTTAATATATGAGTTATATTTATGCATGCATTAAGCATAGACATGCTTCATCTTTATATTATGTGTTATAGTATATATGGAAGCATGGAAGCATGTTTGCTTGGTTCATTACAAGTATATAAAAGTTATATAGTAATGAATGGACATTGCATGAAGCATAACACATAGGTTAAATTTATAAGTGTTATAAATACCTCGTTGTGCATGGCAATGTGGATGGGTTTTAGTTGTTTCTTTTATAAGAGTTACAAGGAAACTAGAACTAAAATCTACAAGAAAGACATGCATGCAAACTTAGGGTTGAATCATGGTTTTAAAAGTGTTTTAAAACTTGGTGGAGATAGACCTAAGATCACGATTCTAATAAGATTAGCAACCTAAGGTTTAATCTTTTAGTCAGTTTAATAGGATTAAATTGACTAATAAAAGATTAAAAATGTAATGATAACGGGTAGAAATACAAGTTATTACAGCTCAAATAAGTAAAACAATGAGAGAATGCGACGGTAAAATAAGCAATAACATGTCCAAAAGCGCTAAACTGAAAGGAATTGCGAACACATGCACACATCGCATAAAAGCGGTTAATTTACTTATTTTGTACAGGAAAAATGCAGTGGCGCAAGTAAAATTGCGATCTAGAGGAATTAGGCGTCAGCGCGCTTGAAGATTGTGATTGCAATGTCATGCTATCATATGCGATCGTGAGAAATTGCTAAAAAAGGTGGCCGCATAAAGACTGCGCATTAAGGTGACAGGACAATAAATTACGATGGGATGGAAAACTGATAACGGTCGAATCCGAATTTAGTTGACAAGCCGTCAAAGCCACACTGTAGCAAGTACACTCAACTTTTGGTGACCATAATCAACGCATCAGAGCAGGGGATTTAATGACCGCCCGTCATTGCAATCATTAGAAAGGAAGGTTGCATCACCTTGAGCTCTATAAATATCGAAGGCCACTAGTGTAAAAGGTGGAAGAAGTTATATAGATATACAAGTTAGAGAGCCATTAGTTTCTTCACGTACATACTCATACTTATACTTAGAGGATGGAGACGAGCAAGGATGTGAGGAAGCCGAGAGATCATTCCCGAACAGATCGAGATACTATCGGAAAGTGTTACGAAGGAGAGAAGGCCAACACTTGCGAGAGCAAGAATATACATCTGGAACAGAGTTGGAGTGAAAAAGAATAGTGTAAACGGTCACGGGAAGCAAGACATTGCTTACCGAGCTTCTTATCTCTAAATTCCATTTGTTTTTTTGTATTCAGTACTTTATTTATAGAAAATGGAAATCTCATTTCAAGCTAAATTTCTGATTGGGTTGAGAAGTACTTAGCTAGCATGACTTAAGATTTACGTTTTATGTGATCATCTTGTCTTATGTATGCGTCAATCACTCTTTAGCGATACTTGAGAGAGTATTCTAAAGATAGAATTTAGACTTAAGAGAGTCAGATTAGAATCTAGGCTTGAGAAAGTCAGATTATCACCGCATAAACAAGAAATAGAAACTTAGACATAAGTTCTATTGCTATTACATATCGTATACACCCTAAAAAAATAGCATATGATAGTATGCGGTCACCTTGTTTTATGTGTGCATCATTCATCATCACATAGACAATAATAAAGGCTTAGACATAAGTCCTATCTACTTTTTTGTATACATCGCATGCGTCCTAGAAATAAGAATTATGGCATTATGCATTGAGAGATGATGAGCTGTTATTTGTGTTTAGCATGATTGCATAATCTGTACATAATCTTAGGAAGTGTTAGCTAAACCTCTTCTCAACCCCTTCGTCGCATACTCATTGTAACTCTTGATTTCATCAATTTTGCGTTCAAACTCCATCGCATAGGAAAAATTCTTAATCAAAACACCATCTAACTCATTTGTTTTCACCACCGCAAGAGAATCAAAGCAACTCTCGCATATTTACTTAGTAGTCCCTGTGTTCGACCCTGGACTTATCAGGAAACCTAATAAGGCTTATACTTGGGTCTCATTAGGAAAACTTGCATGTTCATTTCATAACACACATCACCACAAACTCACACCATAATCGCATCATAATTCACACGCAGCATGTAGCAAATCTATCTATAAGAGACCTTTTGTCTAAGGCGGGTTCTTTCTAGGCTGGGGTATATAAGCTGAAGGAAACGGAACACCCCTACCTGGGAACCTACCTGGAAAGGTGAATTAGATATATTTGATGCATGCATGTAAATTTGAGGATAGTTCGTTAAAGAGTTTAATGTGATTAATTGAACTTGTTTAATTTCAAAGACAAGAGTTGTTTCTTAGCAAATTAAACTGACTTAGATAAAATCAGTAGCCGGATGGTCTAAGTTAATGAACACCTAGGTAAAACATTCAGTGGGAGGTACTTGGGGTATCTGATACATCATTTAAACCTCTTCGAGTTTCTCCCTTTATGTTCACACCGTGAGATCTATCCTCGACCTCGTGGCACCCTAGGAGTGTCCCCCTAAAGGATGGTGTTTGGGTTGGTCAATATCAAGGTAGACGAAGAAAATGTTCATAGTAAGTGGGAGCGGGATGTGCGACAGTATATCCCACGGTCTCTCTCGTTAGGTTGGATAAGGTTTCTGTGCATCGCCCCGAAGCACCCTGGGAATGTCCCCCTATAGGATGGTAGTTTTGTACAATTCTTTATCTGATCTCCTGTATAGGATAAGGTTGCTTTAGTCTCTTGTCCTAATCTGCTTTTTCCCTACAGTGGGTGCATTAAGGCGGGATATAGGGTCGAAAATGAGGGGTTCCACTTACGCGAAATTGTTAAGGTTAACTGTTCTGGACCGAATAAATGGTGACTGTTAGGTGCAGGTACAAGAGTTGTTTCTGCCTAATGGTTAAGAATGTCTCATCCCAGTGAAGGGGCATTTGATCACCCCACCGGTGACGTTTGTCCTGCTTCACTGGAGCATCATTGAGAAATAGACTTATTAAGTTTGTTCGTTTTTCAGCAATGTAATTATGGCTACAACCACTTTAACTCTACTTAGCGCCGATAAACTGATTGGCGAGAATTACACTAGTTTAAAACACACGATCACAACCATATTGATCATCGATGATCTCAGGTTCATCCTTATGGAGGAGTGTCCTCCTATTCAATCTCTTAACGTTGCTCAAAATGTTCGGAAGGCTTATGAGCGCTGGATACGGGCAAACGAGAAGGCCCGAGCCTATATCTTGGCCAGTCTTAACGACATTTTGGCCAAGAAGCATGAGCCTATGGTCTCAGCGCGTGAGATCATAGAGTCCCTGTATGGAATGTTCAGACAACCGTCTAGACAACTCAAGAACGAGGCTCTGAAATGCATCTTCAACTCCAAAATGTAGGAATACACCTCTGTTTGTGCACATATGCTTAGCATGATGTCCACTTCAATGTGACAGAGATGAATGGGTCTCGGATCGATGAGTGCAGCAAGGTTAGCATAATCCTGCATTCATTGCTAGATAGCTTCCTGCACTTTGTTAGTCATTCCATACTGAACAAAGTGGACTATACCCTTACAACTCTCCTCAACGAGTTGCAGACATTGCAATTCTTACTGAAAAGTAAAAAGAAGAAGGTTGGTGAGGAAAATGTTGCCTCATCATCAAAGAAGTTCCATCAAGGTTCGACCTCTAGGCTAAGTCTGCACCTTTCTAGTTCTAATACTACTAAGTGGAAGAAGAAGAAGGGTGGTAAGGGGAAGGGGAAGGCGCTTGTTAACCCACCGCCTGTCGCCCAGCGGGAAAGGCAACCAGCGCCCGGAGACAAAGGAAAGTTTTCCATTGTAACCAGGATGGGCACTAGAAGAGGAATTGTCCTCGCTGGATCCAGGAGAAGAACAAGGCTAAGGCCAAGGCCAAGGTAAAACAAGGTAACTATGATTTACTGGTGTTAGAAACTTATTTACTAGAGAATGATGATTCTGCCTGGATTATTGACTCTGGGGCCTATAATCATGTTTGTTCTTCTTTTCAAGGGATTAGATCCTGGTGGTAGTTGGAGGCTGGTGAGGTGATGATGCCAATAGGCATTGGGCACGTCGTCTTAGTTGTGGCAGTGGGAGGAGTCCAATTGACTTTACAGAAGAAATTTCTCATTTTAGATAATGTTTATGTAGTTTCAGAGTTGAAAAGGAACTTAATATCTGTAAAGTGCCTGACACAGTGTAAATATACTTTTAATTTTCAATTGAATAAAGTGTTTATTCATAAAGATGGAGTTCAAATCTGTTCAACATATCTGGAAAATAACTTGTATGTGCTAATGTTGTTAGCAACGAGTTCCCTCCATAACATAGAGATGTTTAAAACTGCCATAACTTAAAATAAATGACAAAAGATTTCTCCAAAAGAAAATGCCCAACTGTGGCACCTTAAATTAGGACACATAAATCTCAATAGGATTGAGAAGTTGGTGAAGAATGGACTAAGTGAGTTAGAGGAAAATTCTTTACCGGTGTGTGAATCTTGCCTTGAGGGTAAGATGACTAAAAGACATGTTCCTGGAAAAGGTTATCGAGCCAAAGAGCCTCTGGAGAGTGCATTCTGACCTCTGTGGTCCGATGAATGTGTGAGCCAGGGGAAGCTATGAGTATTTCATAACCTTTATCGATGATTACTTTAGGTATGGGTATCTTTATTTGATGCAACAAAAGTCTGAATCCTTTGAAAAGTTTAGAGAGTTCAAGGCTGAAGTTGAAAATGCATTGGATAGACGGATTAAGACACTTTGATCGAATTGAGGTGGAGAGTTTTTGGATTGGATTTCCAGAACTATTTGATAGAACATAGAATCATTTCCCAACTCTCAGCGTCGGGTACACCTCAGCGGAATGGTGTAGCGGAGAGGAGAAACAGAACCTTATTGGACATGGTTCGGTCGAGGATGAGTTACGCTTCCTTACTGAACTCGTTTTGGGATTTTTCAGTGGAGACTGCGGTGTATATACTCAAATGTGTTCCTTCCAAGAGTGTTCAAAGAACACCTTTAGAGTTGTGGAACGGGCGTAAAGCTAGTTTGCGTCACTTTCGTATATCGGGTTGCCTAGCACATGTGCTTGAGGCTAATCCAAAGAAATTGGAACCACGGTCGAGGTTGTGCCTCTTTGTAGGTTACCCCAAAGGGACACGAGGGTGTTACTTTTATGATCCTACGGAAAATAGAGTGTGTGTCTATGAACGCTACCTTCCTGGAGTAGAATCATATTAGGGAGCACAGTCCACGTAGTAAGATCATGCTACGTGGGATTTTCAACGAAACTACTAAAACTTTAACAAGAGTTGTTGAAGAGCCTACTTCATCAGAAAGATTTGTTGATGATAGTTCATCTGGTAGGTCGGTTCCACCTCAAGAGTTGAGGGAACCTCGATGTAGTGGGTGTAAGCCCTCTCTTCTTCTACTCTTTCTTGGAATACTAGGAAGCACATAGTTGAGATTAAACTCGGGGACTTGAGATAAAGTTTGATGTGGATCTCTTGTTGAGATTTATAATTAAAAATAAAAATATTTGGATTGACGTTTGTTTCAGTTAGGAAGAGGAAATAAGGATTGGAGGAATAATTCGAGGTAACGAACCTAGTTAAGCATGTAAAGTAAATTTGATGATGAATTTGGCATGCTCGAGACAGGTCAAAGTCAATTGTAAAAGTCAACGGTCAAATGGTCAAAGTCAAAGTAAAAAAGTCAACACCTTGAAATGTGGTGAAATTTTGGTAATTTATGAGTTCTAAAAGTAAATTTGGCTTGTTTAAGAATTATTGGGAAAAGCTAGCTGAAAATCAAAGGAAATTTAAGGGTTAATCATCTAGGCACGTGTTAAACCGAAAATTGAAGCTAGAAAACGAAGAGAGAAAGGGAATTGCGAATTTTTTGAGTTTGGCCGATCGAAGAAGAGGAAAAAGTTGTTTTCAAATTAGGGCGTTCTTGTGAGGGAAAATTGGGCAAAATGAAAGAAAATTAAATAGGAAGTAAAGAAGAAGCTCATAGGGGCTTGATTTGAAGAAATTGGCCGAAGAAGTAAGGAAAACGAAGAAAAAAAGTGGCGCTAGAGTTATCGCGAAAACAGAGGATGCTGGGGTTTTTATCAAATTCGTGGAGTTAGAGGCTAATTCGAAGCTCCGAATTTAAAGAGGCATCGTGGACAGATTGGTCGATTCTGGGAGTTCTAGGGCAATTTGGACGTCCAAACTTTGAGGATAAACGGGAGATGGAATTATGAGAGTATTCTAGACAGTAGCGAAAAGTTCCTGGTCCCTGATGAGCCGTCAAATGCCACTAGTGTTGTCAAACATATGTTGTATTGTTTGTGCATGTATTTGAGAGTATTCTAGAATAACTACAACTTGTGATTTACATGTCATGGGAGGCTTTGTTCAAAATAATCCTTTCTGTTGGTCTGTAAATCTCTCTAAACAGTATTGTGATTTAAACTGAATCAAATTCCTAAACTCTGTCAACGAACATAGATTATTTTTTAAAATTGGTTTGGAAGTCTGGGTTTGATCTTAAGTACAGGATATGTTAAGAGTTGGGACGTTAGATGTCATAGAGAGAAGTGATGTTTAACGTCTTCACGCTTCGTTATAGGTTAGAAGGGAAATCTGGAACGGGGTGTGACAGCTTGGTATCAGAGCATGATTTTGGGAAACCTAAGGGTTTTGGGTCAGAAAGTCAGTATGAGTTAGAGTTGCATTATTAAGTTGCATTGGTCTTTTCACTAAAGGTGTGTGATACACCATTGCATTATATGAAACATGTATCATTATGGCAAAGGCAAGCATTAAAAGGAACTGTAAGCGCTACTTGTAAACCTGGGTTGGAAAGAAGTGTTTGGTGGCGAAATTATGTACTTCCAGACTGAGATTGACCTAAAGGAAATCAATGGAGGTTCATTTAAATCAGGAAGGTTCTATAGGAAATAGTGATGGACAAGTTAGTCTAGAGAAAAGCTTTGAGATTGAATGCTTAAAAGCGTTTATAGCAATATTTTTCACTAGAGCAATTGATTCTATGGATCCAAGAATCTGGTTAGCCAAGTTAAGAGAATGCTTCAGAATAACGAACTATCCTACCCATAAAAGAGTAAAACTTGCTACATCCTTGTTTTAAGGTGAAGCTAAGAACTTATGACGCATGTTTGAAATTAGTTATGAAGAAATGGGAGAGATAAGTTTGGAAAAGTTTAAGGAAACTTTCCATGAAGAGCTTGATCCAAAGTCTTTGTAGTGAAAAACGGAAGTAAATTTTGAGGTTGGTACAGTGTTTTAAAATCGTATAGAGAAAAGTTTAAGGAATGATTTAAATGTACAATTGTTTAGTTTGAAAATGAAACTGATAAGTGTAAAAGGTCTGAGAATGAACTATTGGATGAAATTTGAAGCTATGTCATAGTAAATGCTAAGTGGAGAGATTTCTCAAAACTGGTAGAGGTAACTAAAAGAGTAAAGAAAAGTTTGTTAGGAAGAAGCGATAAAAGGAAAACAAAAAGGGATGTTCGTGTTGGAAATTCCTCGAATACACTGCGTGAATCATTAAATAGGAGACTTATACCTAGAGTCATGAGCAACAGAAGTTTCAAGTCAAGGTATGATTGAAGAATGAAAGTGGAAAGAGAAACCAAGGTTCAGAAGACTCTATCTATCTTATAGTTATATCTGAGAAGCCAGGTAAGACACAACCTAGAGAATCAGTAGCAAGTGTAGATGTGCAATCTTATTATTCATCTTGTGGCAAACATCATTAGGGTCAAAGATTGAAAGGGACCACTGTCTATTATAATTGTGGACAACGTGGTTGTTATAGGGAAAAATGTCCACAGTGGTTACATGGGGGTGTTATGCAAAAGAATAATTTGTTGTTTGGGAGTTCATTGTATAGGATATTTATGGGTGGGGTTCTTGTGCGTTGTTTTGTTTTCTTCACTATGTGGGTTTGTTAGCATTAACGGCATAGTGGTGTGGTTTAATATCTTGAGGTATTTGGAAGTGGATGTAACTATTGAAATAACTTAAAGAAGTGGCAGGAGAATCCTTTAAGCTAGTATGTACTTGCTAAAGAAAGAAAACAAGTTATACTATTAGGATAGCACAAATGTTGAGTTATGTACTGGAAGTGTTAGTTAATAAGATTGATTGGTGGAGTGAAAAATTCCTAGATATTTGGCCTAAGTGGTCTGGCATGGTACTTAAGACCGTAATGACCTTTTCAGCAACGTACAGGTTGGTTTTGGAAGAGTTCAAAAGAGAGTTGGGGATCCAACTATGGGAACCAGTGGATAAGAGTTACTTCTAACCGGTGTATTCCGTGTGATGCATCAATACAGATTGGGTTAGGAAAGAAAGTCAATTGGTCTTAAGCCAATACAGGTTACTCTAGGAATATTAAAATTATTAGAGAGAGACTAAAGGCAACTCAAGATCGACAAAGAGTTATACAGCCGGTTTGAGGAAGGATTGAGGAAAGAAATACATGCCCCTATAATAACCAGTGCTGAATAGAAAGAATTTTTTCTAACTAATGGAAGGTGCTATGTGAATAAAAAAGAGTGTGATGGAAGAAAACTAGGCAGGAGGAATAGTATATAGCGGTAATGGATTTAAATCTCCAAGTCCATATGTTGAATGAACAAGAAGTGAACGGGAATAAAAGTTTTTCACTTGGAGTACCTAATAAAGGAACTTTAAAATCCAAGCATGGAGGTACATCGGGTTTCGATTTGAATTCAAGTAAAGAAAATTGGGGAATAGAGGGAACTGTTTCTAGTGAGCAACTTAAAGAATACATTGCTAGTATTAGAAGGAGACCTTTGTGTTTAGTATGAACCAGGTATCATTAGGAACAATGTTAGAATGAAACTCATACTTGTTATAAATGTGGACAACCTGGTCACCTTAAAAGAGAATGTCCACGGTTGATGGAAGTTTGTTACCCATAACTATTCATCTGATGACCTTACCTGAATTTCGAGGACGAAATTCTCAAAAAGGAGGTAGTAACTTGTAAGTCTTTTCTTCTTCTACTCTTTCTTGGAATATTAGGAAGCACATAGTTGAGATTGAACTTGGGGACTTGAGATAAAGTTTGATGTGGATCTTTTGTTGAGATTTATAATTAAAAATAAAAATATTGGGATTGATGTTTGTTTCAGTTAGGAAGAGGAAATAAGTATTGGAGGAATAATTCGAGGTAACGAACCTAGTTAAGCATGTAAAGTAAATTCGATGATGAATTTGGCATGCTCGGGACAGGTCAAAGTCAATTGTAAAAGTCAACGGTCAAATGGTCAAAGTCAAAGTAAAAAAGTCAACACCTTGAAATGTGGTGAAATTTTGGTAATTTATGAGTTCTAAAAGTAAATTTGGCTTGTTTCAGACTTATTGTCAAAAACTAGCTGAAAATCAAAGGAAATTTAAGGGTTAATCATCTAGGCACGTGTTAAACTGGAAATTGAAGATAGAAAATGAAGAGAGAAAGTGAATTGCGAATTTTTTGAGTTTGGCCGACCGAAGAAGAGGAAAAAGTTGTTTTCGAATTAGGGCCGTTCTTGTGATGGAAAATTGGGCAAAATGAAAGAAAATTAAATAGAAAGTAAAGAAGAAGCTCGTAGGAGGCTTGATTTGAAGAAATTTGGCCGAAGATGTAAGGAAAACGAAGAAAAAAAAGTGGCGCTAGAGTTATCGCGAAAACAGAGGATGCTCGGGTGTTTAGCGAATTCGTGGAGTTAGAGGCTAATTCAAAGCTCTGAATTTAAAGGGGCACCGTGGACAGATTGGTCGATTCTAGGAGTTCTAGGTCAATTTGGACGTCCAAACTTTGAGGATAAATGGGAGATGGAGAAACCGAAATTATGAGGAGGAGCCGATTAATAGTAGCGACAAGTTCCTGGTGCCTGCTGAGCCGTTAAACACCACTAGTGTTATTAAACATATGTTGTATTGTTTGTGCATGTATTTGAGAGTATTCTAGAATAACTACAACTTGTGAGTTACATGTCATAGTGTTATTAAACTATGAACTCCTGTTTGTTCGGGATTATCCTTTGATCTGCAAACGATGAGAGTAGACTAATTTCCTTTACTTAATAAGCTTACCATTTTGGGGATAAGACCGGATGAATAGCTGGGAACATAGGGTGCAAGAGGGAATTCACTCCTACCCGATTAGGGTTAGTAGAGAGGTTGTTCCCTTTAAGTGTTGATTCTGGGTCTTGAACAAGAGGCCTCACCCTCTCATTAGCCTGAGAGGGATTCGATTTGTTGATTGGATCACAAATCAATTGTTCATTAGGGGATCAGTGGAACTTAAGGAACAATAGGTAATTACGAGGGTAAAACAGAGATTCGACCCAACCGTTACTACGAGCATCCTGTGAAGGGTTAACTTACTAATCATGGTTATATCGAGTGGACATAATATATCTACAGTGAGGGGAGTTCAGCTATGGGCTTTAGTGGAATCACCCATTAGTTAACGAATGGGGGTTAGATCGGTCTAATGAGTTTAGCCAATTAATCTCGGATCGTTGGAGCCCATGATCTGTAGGTCCGCGAGGTCTCCTTACTAGCTCGTAAATGGGTAAGCTTTAGGATAGCTTGAGAAATTAATTTGAAATGTTCAAATTAAATGGAACAAGAGAATAAATATTTAAAGATGATTTAAATAGATGAAGAGGATTATTGTGCAAAATTAATTTAATATTCGATTTTAAATTAATTAATTTTTTAATTAATTTATGAAATTAATTTAAGAAAATCAATTTTTGAATGAAAATGATTTAAAGTCATTTTATATTTTAAGAATAAAATGGAAAAATGTTTTGCATGGTTGCACAAAATGGAAAATGGATTTTCTCCATTACCATCATCTTTATGCTCACACACAAACCATTATCTTCTCTACTTTGATTCTCAAAGCATGAGTTGCAAGCCATGCACTCCATCACTTGCATGTTCATCTAAATATATAAAGAAGATTGAAGTTGTTGGAGAAAGAAAAAAAAAAAAAAAGAATACAAAATTCGGAGAGAAAAATCACGGTGAAGAAGAACTTGTCTTCTTTAACTTGCTGTTATGAGCTTCTCTTGTTTCTCTAAATCTTCAGGCTATTCTTGAGTCCCACAACTCTGCCTAAAGCTCCAAGAGTATAGTAGGGAAGGCTTTGAGGTGGTTCATGTTGATATCAAGTGAAGACAATAGCTGAACAGACGTTTTATTAGAGAGTTCATCAAAGGTATGTTCTGAAAACTCATTTTTATGAAGAGCATGCTTTAGTTTTTGCCAAAATTAGTGCATTAGAATGCTTATGGATCCTTGATACTTTCACTGCATTTTTTTTAACTCTTACACAGACGTCACGAAGGATCAGGCCAAACTCCTTTATTTCCTTGTCTGGGGGATGTCCATCAATATCGGTCAAGCCATTAGGGCATTGATCCGTCATTGTGGACGGTGTTCCACCACCGGTAGTTTAGGTCACTCGAACCTGATTACCGAGTTGTGTCGGAGGTCCGGGGTGGAGATCTCTGACGACGAGGATAAGATGAGGGGTCGTGTGCCCATCAGTAGGTCATCGGTCTCGGCCTTCTGAGGGAGAGGAGTGAACCAGCCTGATGATGATGATGACAAGGAGAACGAAGAGGATGAGCAGGCTTCAGTGGTAGAGACAGCCCTTTATGTTGGTCCCCAGGATCAGACCGACATTCCAGTGGGAGGGGAGTCCTATGTAGAGCAGGCATACAGGATGTCAGCTGAGGTACTCCAGGTAGCGACCAAGTCACTACGAGTGAGTTAGAAGAACGCTTGTCGAGCGAGGCATATGGAGAGAATGGTGATCTTCATTGCTAAAGAGAACCGTCTCTACTATGGCAGCATTGGTTTCTAGAGTGGCCTTTAGAGGAACCCATACTCTCCCCATTCAAATTGAGGCTTGCTTCTTTCTTCCTATTCTATTTTATTTCTTTTTGCGTGTCCTCAATTTTTTCTTTTCTTTTCTTTCCTTTTTCCTTTTATCATTTTAGTTTTGAAAATTTCTTTGTTTTATATGTTTTCTTTTGTATTTTTTTTTACCGTGTTCCTTTTCTAGAGGCCTCTCCAGAGCCTTATCTATTTTTGAAGAAAGAGGAAAGCCCTTGTTTTCTCCAGAGCCACTGCTATCCCACTCGCGGTATCAGGGGAGGTTTTTTGTTCCCTTGTTTTCATTCTTCTTGAGCTTTACTTAGAATACATTGGGGACAATGCATTTTTTTAAGTTGGGGGGTGGGGTACTCGTTGGGTAGTTTTTTTTATATATTAGGTTGGGGTCTTTGAGCGTTGTGCTCGGGCTATGCTTGTGTTCCTTTATTTCTTGGCTAGACTGTTTGCTCTGTGGTTATAATGATAGTCTACGATGCACTCTTTCTGTAATGAAATTTTCATGAAGGAACGTTAGGATTGCATGATCATGATTTTTAGCCCATTTTTAAAAATATTCTTCTCACATGCATCCTTAAGTCATTGTTTTGCGACATTAAGCCTTGCATGCTTAGAATTGGGTTATCTGGTTTGTATTTCTGTTGTCAGCCCAAAAGGTCCACCTTTGACTTAGGAGTAACTGTCCTTGTTTTAGATCAAAACTAGATGAAGTGGATATATAAAAAAAAAAAAAAAAAGTGGACTATGTGTGTAGGAAAAAAAAAAAGAGAGAGAAAAACAAAGAAAAGCAAATTAGTTGAAATTCTGAAAATATGTATTTATCTATCTATCTATCTATCTATCTATATATATATGTGTGTGTGTAAATGTGTGCCTAAAAAAAATATCGTGTGTCAAGGATAAAGCTGACCTGCTAGAAAAGGTGACCTAAAAAAATATCGTGTGTCAAGGATATACCTCCAATGTGTTCTGTTAGGGCTTGCGAGAAAAGAGTGATAAGTTCCTGGTGGTGGAGTGTGAAAGCCTGCCCTCTAAGTAAAAGAAATGCCCTTTATGTTTTGTGTGAATGAGTTTAGGCACCCTTGTTTTAGTGTTGCCCTTTTTTTGCAAGTATGGTATGTCCAAGGTCGATAACCGAACCAGATTAGGGGGAAAGCAGGATGAGGACCTTTTAAAACTTTTCCAGGCTGTGCAAGCTAAACTAGGAAAACTCTTGACTCACTTATGTTATTTAAATAGAGAACATTCTTAAACTTGTGCTTCATTGATTGATCATAATTCAATTTCGTTCTTGATTACAACTTTCATTCAATCTGACTGTTGAGACTCGAGTAACAACTTTGCGAATTAAGCTAGCATGTCTTTGAGTGTTTTATACAATGTTTGATTGTTTGTCTCTACCTAGCTCTGGACGAGCAAGAATTAAGTTAGGGGTGTTTGTTAGCTTTCAAAAAGAGCTATTATTCCTAGCCTAATTCAAACTCGTTAATGGATTTTATGTGTTTATTTCTCTGTTTTGTAGGTAACGAGCAACCAAGAGGTAGAATCAATTATTTGAAGCCGATCAGGGCTGATTTGAAGCGATTTGAAGTAGATTTGAAGTATCCAAGCTCCAAGGGACATGAAATGACCAAAATACCCCCAGCATCAGCATCAAAACGCTTTGCAACGCTCAAGCCCAATGCTATAAGCTAGTAGTGTAGCATTGCAACACTTCTTTAGAGCATCGTGACGCTACGACATTTGACAGATGGAGGAGAAGCGCGTGCGCGAGTGAGCGTTGCAACGCTCGACCATAGCATTGCAACACTGCCCTGAAATTTTCTATAAATGTCTCATTTTCCTAGATCAAAAAGAGGATGCTGAATTGTATTGAAAAAGGCCCTAAAAACGCCAAAACTCTTCATGGAGGCTGAGGAGAGACCTTGATTTCTCTTTTTCCTCTATGTTTTCAGTATCGTAGGTTAGATTTACTTTTCTGGATTATGGATTTGTATTGGATTGTATCCCATTGGTTTGTCTATGAATCAATGAAGTAGTTTTCGATTAGTTCTTAGACTAAGTGTTCTTTATAACTTAATGAGTTATATGTTCAATTTTGTGCTTCAATTAAGAATTATGTTTTTCTTTCATCTCGCATGATTTAGATTTGCTTTTGTATATTGGATTGACGACCCTATCACGATTGCATGTCTTTGCTAGTTAAATTCAGGCTCGCACGTATCCTTGTAATCGTCCATGCTTTGAATTTACCACTGTAGCACAGATTAGATGAGCATGCTTGGATGTATAGACTGACCTTGAATATTTGTATCATACATTTAATCTAGATTTAAAGAATACTTTGATTATTTGAACATGGCTTTCTTGACACTTAATCAACATAGTTGAATCCTTGATTTTCATCATGTGTTTCTGGTTCTTTATGGCCGCTAAGGACCAAATTGCATCTTTGCATGTAGGCTATTTAGGGTCCGGTCCTTCTAGTCGTAATCACGGATTAGGACGCTCGATTTGGTTACCATTAATTGATTTTCGGCCTTTGTAGAGATTGATTAATTCTTATCAAATTAAGTAGCTATGCATGCATAATTTGAATATTAGTTATTTGGCATATAAAAATGAATTAATTTACATCGAATGGGCACTTGATCTAAGAACTAAATGAGTCCCCAACCATTCCATATATCTCTTGCAATTTATTTTTCTTGCATCTTCCTAAATCGAAAACAAAACCCCATTTTTACCATTTTTACCGCAGTCAAATCTAACGCGAAGGGAAATTAATACTTCGCTTCCCTGTGGTTCAACCCCGCACATACCACTGGTGCTACGTTTTAGTAGTAATAAGAAGTAATTCGGTGATTATAAATTTTCTTTTGTTTCGGTTCGGAGTCAAATTAGCGAAATCGATCACCGATCCGATCAAGGACCCGAGATAGAGCATACAGGACAATAGAAAAATGCTTTCGCACAGTTCATGTTTGTTTCATTTGTTTTAGAAAGATGTCTTATTTATTTATTTTATATGAGTTTGGCATTATTCTTTTATTGGTTTTTGGATTGTTATTACTATTTTGATTTTCTTTATGAATGTTTTTTTTTATCACAACTAAATGTTTTGACTCTTGGGCTATTATTGATTTTTCATTTCAATTTGAAACAGTCTTTTATGTTTTCACTGAATTTACGACCGTAAAAAATTTGAATGAAAATGTGCACTATGTTGTAACGACCCTTTTCTGAGTACTCGAAAGGTCGAGTCATTACACAAAAAAATTTAACCCAAATTTTTTTTTATAAAATTCAAAAAGCAAGACTCAAATTTTCAATTGCTAATCACATATTAAGAAAAAAAAAACATACTACATTTTAGCTTTCCATAACTTATAAATTTTCAATCATTGTTTTCGAATCAGAAATCATAAACATCTATTTTTTTCATTAATAATCAATGTATTTTATCAATTCAAAATATTTTAATGGGAAAAATATCTTTTTAGTATGTGAGTTTTCAAGAATATTTGCATTTGGTCCATAAGGTTTTAATTTGGCTATTTTAGTTCCTCAATTTTACGAAATATGCTTAAAATGTCCTTATTCTTATTTTCTAAATTAATTGGATAACTTTTATATTCTTTTAAGTTTTTATATGAAATTTTTAAATAAAAATATATTTTCTCTTTCCTCTCTCTTCCCATTGAATCACCTTTCTCACTCTTCTCTCTCCTCCCCTCTCCATGATTCTTCGCTCTTTCTCTCCCCCTTCCCCTCCCTTAACCATTTTTCCCTTTTTACTGATCCATTTTCTTCAATAGCAAAGCGTTTATTCAAGAAGTCAATCCAGAAGGAAGGAATTTTAGAGATCCCGCGAACCACCACGATTGAATTCGACGACATCAATTTGGCGAGAACTTTTTTTTCATTCACTACAATTGGCATGGATAGAAAAGAAAGAAAATCACATGTTTTTACGTGAGCATTTCAAAGAGTTTTTACAATTTCATGATCTCCATTTGCATCAAACTCTGCTCATTTTTAAAATTATATAGTGCAAATTTGATAGTTGAAATGATTAGTGGTTTGTTGAAATAATTAATATGGGCACAAACGTTCTCATGAAACTTAAAACTTGTTAGAAGTTTAATATTTCTCTACTTGACAACATGGTCTATCTCATGAAAGTTTAGAAGGTTTGAACAATAAAAGAAAATTAGATGCCAAAGGGAATGTGTCCATTGCAGAAGGGAGAGAAGAGATGGAACTGAGAAGTTGGGAACAATGATAGAAAAAGAGGAGGGGAGGAGAGAAAAGAGTGGAGAGTGGATGGGAAGAGAGAGGAGATAGAAAAATATATTTTTATTTAAAAATGTCATATCGAAATTCCAAAGAATATAAAAAAATATCTAATTAGTTTAGAAAATGAGAATAAGGACCTTTTAAACCTATTTTGTAAAACTGAGGGATTAAAATGGCCGAATTGAAACCACAAAAACCAAATGCACATATTCTTGAAAACTCGGGGACGATAAAGATATTTTTCCCTATTTTAATTTATATACCTAAGATTATGCATGTATCTTATCTATGTGTAAGATCATTATTCCTATGCTATGCTTACATGTCTTATATATCTAAGAACATGCATGTATTTATGTGTAAAGAAATTATATTATTTTGATATCTTTTTTTAATCTTTTTTGCTTTAAATATATAAGAATAAGTTGGGTTTTATATCCTAAAGCTCATGGTTTGAAAACAATAAAACTTATTCTGAAAAATTCAATAAGTTGTTATTGAATATATGTATTGCTTATTAGAAATCCAATAAACATAAAAGACCCTTGACTATTACATGAGTACTTGAACATTATGTGGAGACATAAAAGTAGATCAAGTTCGAGTAAATAGTCAAAATGATCTATAGTATATGAATAAGGTTGGATGCCTTATTCTGGTAACACTATTGGATGCGGCCTATTCTGTAGTTGTTACAAAGAGTTGTAAAGTGCTACAAACGAAGTGATCCTAATTCGTACATGTTATGACATGAGAAGTGAGGGTGTCCTGTGAAAATGGGTTTGTACAAGATCGGACCACGAAATCAGTCAATCTTACTTTATAATGTCGTTTACTGTTTAAGACTGACTATTTCAAAGCAATGACCTAGGTAACTTGACCTTAATCATGAGCTAACTATGAACTCCTATTTATTTGAGATTATCCCTATATTTGCATAGGTGAGGGTTGGCTCAACAATGCCAACTCGATAAACCTCCATTTCAGGGGTAAGATTGGATAGATAGCTGGGGACATAGGGTGCAAGAAGGAATTCACTCCTACCCGCTTTTAGGGATAGTAGAGAGGTTGTTTCCTTAAGTGCTGACTCTGGGTCTTGAACTAAGAACCACACCCTCTCATTGGCTCGAGTGGGACTCGTTTTGTTGATTGGATCACAAATCAATTGTTCATTAGAGGATCAGTGGGACTTAAGGAACAAGAGGTAATCTTAGGGGTAAAACAGATATTTGACCCAGCTGCTAGTTGATATACTTTAACAACCTGTGAAGGGTTAACTTACTAATCATGGTTATATCCAGTGGACATAATAAATCTACGGTGAGGGAAGTTCAACTATGAGCTTTATTAGAGTGACCCATTAGTTAACAATGAGGGTTAATTCGATGTAATGAGTTTAGCCAATTAATCTCAGATCATTGGAGCCTATGATCTGTAGGTCTGCAAGGTCCCCCTCCTAGTAAATGGATTAGCTTTAGAGTAGTGTAATTAGTTAATTTGAAACATTCAAATTAGAATTAAAGAAATTAGTAATTATATGAGATATAATTACACGTTTAATTTTAAGAATTAAACAGAATAGGAAAATTAATATTTAAATATGATTTAAATATATGAAGGTGGATTTGTGTAAAATTAATTTAATATTTTATATTAAATTAATTAGAATTAATTAAATTGTTTAAATAATTATTTATTAATTTTATTAGAAAAATTAATTTATGAAATTAATTTTGTAAAATTAATAATATTTTCGATTTTTTGAAATCAAATTGATTTTTGAAATCATTCGAAAAAATGGATAAAGTTTGAAAAAAAAAAAAAGGAATTTTTTGGTTATTTCCATTAAGCCTTCAACTTGCCCACACAAAACCCACTTATTTTAGCTTCAATAACTCAAGCATAAGTTGCATCTCCTGCAGTCATCTTCTTTGCATGATAGCCTGCAATAAATAAAGAAGATTGGAGTAGAATTGACTTTTATGGATCTATAGAATTTTTGTAGAAAAATTCATGTTGAAGAAGTTGTTCTTCAAGTGGGCTATAACAGTGAGTTAATCTCTAAGTTCCCTTCATTCATGCTTATTTTGAGTCCCACGACTTAATCTAAAGCTCCAATAGAATAGTGGGGAAGATCTTGAGGTAGTCTACAATAAGACTTGGAGAAGTTTGCCGTTGAGAATCAAGATTTGAAGAAGTTCTACAAAGGTATGGCTTGAAACCCTCTTGTTTTAGTATGAGCATGTTTTAGTTACTACTAAAATTAATAAATCCTCTGATACCAATTCTTTGCATGTTTTAGTTATTGCTTATTATTCCTTGTTGCTTCCAGTGCTTGGTAATATAATCTAACAATTGGTATCAGAGCATCATTTAAGCATTCAATTTAGTTTAATTTTGGTGTGGTAGGTGTTTTTCATGAGTTATATGAAAATGGTGCACTGATATGATTTTTTTTTAGTTTTGGCATTTTATTTATCAATTTCTTTATTAAAATTGTAATTGGCCCTTGTTTGATGAGCTTATATGTGTTATCAAGAGTCTGTAAGTTATTTGAAGTCATTAGAATTGAAATTAAGATGTAATTGAAGAAACAAGTGAAGAAGGCCGAGCTGTAAATTCCAATTATTAAGCCTCTGCTCAAATATCGTCTTTGTTGGGTTTTGTGTCCTAAAACTTGTGGTATGTAAACAATGGAACTTATTTTTAAAGTTCAATGAGGTGTTATTGAATAGATGTTTTGCTTAATAGAAATCCAATAAACCTGAAAGTCCCTTGACTATTGGATGAGTACTTGCACTTTATGTGGAGACATAAAGGTGGATCAGGTTCGAGTAATTAGTCAAAATAATCTATAGTATATGAATAAGGTAACACTATTGAATGTGGCCTGCTCTGTAATTGTTACAAGGAGTTGTAAAATGCTACAAACGAAGTGGTCCTAATTCGTTCATGTTGGGACATGAGGAGTGGGGGTGTCCTTGTGCAAAAGTATTTGTACAAGATCGGACCACGAAATCAGTCACTCTTACATTATAACATTATTTACTATTTAAGACTGACTATTTCAAAGTGATGACCTAGGTAACTTGAGCTTAATCCTGAGCTAACTATGAACTCGTGTTTATTTAGAATTATCCTTAAATTTGCATATGTGAGGGTTGGCTCAACAGAGCTAGCTCAATAAACCTCCCATTTAAAGGGTAAGGGCGGATAGATAACTGGGGACATAGAGTGCAAGAGATAATCTCGGGGGTAAAACAGAGATTCAACCCAGCTGTTATTACAAACAACCTGTGAAGAGTTAACTTACTAATCATGGTTATATCGATTGGACATAATATATCTACAGTGAGGGGAGTTCAACTATGGGCTTTAGTGGAGTGACCGATTAGTTAACGAATGGGGGTTAGATCAGTCTAATGAGTTTAGCCGATTAATCTCGGATCGTTGGAGCTCACGATATATAGGTCCACGAGGTTCTTCTACTAGCTCAAAAATGGATTAGCTCTAGAGTAGCGTGATAAGTTAGTTTGAAACGTTCAAATTAGAATCAAATAGAATTGGAGAATATATATTTAAATATGATTTAAATATATGAAGATGGATTTGTGTAAAATTAATTTAATATTTGATATTAAATTAATTAGAATTATTTAAATTGTTTAATAATTATTTATTAATTTTATTAGAAAATTAATTTGTAAAATTAATAAATTTTGATTTTAGAAAACAAATATGATTTTAAAATAAAAATTAGATTTTGGAAATAGAAAAACACAAAAATGAAAAATTGGATTTTTCAACTTCATCTTCAAGTTGTTCACAAAGAACCCATTATCTTCAACCTTCAATTACTCCAAGCATGAGCTGCATCCTATGTAACAAATCTCTTTCCATGATAGTCTTCAATATATTGAAGAGATGGGAGTGATTTTGGTGGGTTGCAACCGAAATAATTTTAGTTGAAAATTCATGAGAAGAAGGTGTTCTTCATTTTGGGTTGTTGTAGTGAGCATTCTCCAAGTTCCCTTTGATTCCAGCTTATTTTAAATCCCACAACTCAATCTAGAGCACCAAGAGAATAGTAGAGAAGATCTTGTGGTGGTCTACACAAAGATTTGGAGGAATTAGCAACTGGAAATTATGATTTCAAAGGTTCTTCAAAGGTATGTCTTGAAACCCATTAAATTCTGTTTGAGCATGCTTTCATTTCTGCCAAAATTAATCAATTAGAGTGCTTATCGATCCTCGTCGCTTCTGCTGCGTGCTGGTACCTATCCAACAGTCTTTGAGATATAAATGCTAGACGATCGTGTAGCTACGGGCATTGAACGATGTGAAGAAATGCTAGACGATCGTGTAGCTATGGCCGTTGGGCGTTGAAGTGATGCGTGTTAGACGATCGTGTAACTTCGGGTACTGAACGATGTGTATAAACGCTAGACGATCGTGTAGCTAGTGGTGCTATGCGATAGCACTCCACAATCTTGTAGCTTTGCACGGGAGCTAAACGATGACAAGAGGTGCTATACAATAGCCTTCCACGATTGTGTAGCTTTGTATGGGTGCTAAACGATGTGAAGTGGCGCTATACAATAGCACTACACGATCTTGTAGCTTTGTCCGGTGCTAGACGATGGCACTACATGATAGTTGGAAGACGCAAGGCGATCGTGTAGCTTTGTCCAGCACTAGACGATGGCAATATATGATAGTTGGAACATGCAAGGTGATGGCGCTACACGATCAGGCAGACACTTGACGATCGCTTAGACGATAGCCATCAGAGCTACACAATGAGCCTCAGCGAGATTTCGAGCATGGAGCAAGAGTAGCTTGTTTGACCGGTTTTCTTGAGGTCTTGTTCGGTTCAACCTCAAAAGGTTTTTTTGCTGGTCCTGTTCAGGATATTCTGGTTCGGTTCAAGTTGTTTGGGTTTGGTTTGAAGCAGTTTGAGTAGTCCGGAAGCGGTTTTGAAGCTGTTTTATAATAATTAGGCTTTTGTTTGCTTGTTTATGGCAAAACTAAAACCATATCAGTTTGTGTTTAATTATTTATGCATTTGATGTATGTCATAATTAAATAAATCTTGTATGAGCATACAGTATGCCATGTAGATTTAAAATCCCACCATAGGAAGCATGTTACATGCATTAAAAGTATGTTATAAAATGTTATAATATATAATATTCATGTTAGGATTTCTTTTATTTAATATAACTGTTATATTAAATATTGAATGCCTTTGATGTATGTTGTATGATTAGTATGTCTAAAATTTTGTAAACTGTTATAAAATTGTGTTAGACATTTAAAATCCACAACAAAGAACAACTGCATGCTTACATAGGTTAACCACTCGTTTCAATAGTTAAAATTGATTGTTAAACTTGTAAAACTCGGGTTACAAACTCAATCGGTATATAATCCTGTCGAAAGCTAGAGGTATTTAAGTTGACAGTCTACGGAACACCTCCTACCTGGGGATTATGGTTGAATTATTGAGTGTTGTTAACTGGCTTTATGGGCAATACATGGGCTATATGAGGTAATAAAACGGTTTATCACCTAGGCATCGTAGGTTTAAATCCATTTATAAGTGTTATACTTGGATAAACCACATAGACTTAGGGTAGTTTGTTTAGCCGCAATGAACTTAAGTATAAATTTACCCAATGAATAGAACACTTCAGTAGGAGTTTAATAACTTCTATTTATGATAAAGTTATTAGAACACTTTAGTGGGAGATTAATAACATATACGATACGTTATTTTTAATTGTCACGTCCCTAATAGTTCATAATCCAGATTTAAGTGGTACTTCGTTTCACCCTGGGAGTGACCTCCATACAGAAAGTAACTTTTAGCATAAATCTAGATTTCGGTGAATAAGGAGATGTTGTTCAAACATAAATAAATTATATGATATATAGATTTCAACTGCCACATCTCCACATATGACGCTTCGTGTCACCTTGGGAGTGATCTCCATACGAAAAGTGTTTGTATGAGTCAATAACAAGGTAAACGAGGGAAGTTGTTTATAGTAAGTGGGTGAAGGATACGTGTCAACATATCTACGGTCTCTTCCATTAGTTTGGACCATGAGATTCCTATGTTGCACCTGCTGGTTTGCTTTAAGTAGCCTTTTACTAGTTGTTTAACGATGGCTATCCCAGAGGGTTGTAACATAGGATTTAGAACAACTCAAACTCTAGAAATGGGTAGGATTTCTTAGGTACATTCCCAACCTTCACTCTGCATTTCGGTAGCATAGTTGGGGCCGACCTCTCACGTCTGAAAATGGAGGGTTACACTTACAGAATTATCAAAGTGTTAATAATTTCTGACCAAAAGTGGTAGCTAAATGATTATTGGAATATGAGTTATTCGGGAGATAGTATTTAGTCAAGAATGTCTTGCTATAGTATCGTTGCAAAAGAATAAATCTTGGGTATATTATTACTTTGCTAAAACTGTATTGGATTTAAAAAGAAATTCACTTATAGAATTTGTTTATAATTTCATAATGATGAGTTCACTAGTACAATTGTTGGCGTCTAATAAACTGATAGGGGATACTTATGCAACCTAGAAATCAAATTTGAATACTATACTGGTGATAGACGATTTACGGTTCGTCTTAACAGAAAATTGTCCTTCTGTTCCGTGCTCTAACACAAACCGAACTGTTCGAGATGTGTATGATAGATGGATTAGGGCAAATGATAAAGCTCGTGCTTATATCCTCGCCAACATATATGATGTTTTGGCGAAGAAACATGAGGATATGGGTACTTAATGCGTTGTAAATGTGATGAAATAATGGTATGAGATTGTGGTGATGAATTATGCATTGCACATGCAAGTTTTCCTAGTAAAACCCAAGTATAAATCTCACTAGGTTTCCTGGTAAGTCCAGGGTCGAACACAGGGACTACTGAGTTACTATACGGCAGTAAATTTTGTTTCCTTTGCGGTGGCAAAACAAATAAGTTGGTTGGTTTTTAGTTCAAGTATATGTCCTCTGCGATGGATTCGAGTAAGGAGTTGATGAAATCGAGAATATAATGAGTATGCGATGAATGGGTTGGGAAGGGATTTTGCTAACACTTCCTAAGATTGCGTTCAAGTTATGCGATCATGCTACACACATAGAACAACATGTCATCTCTCAATGCAAATGCCATAGTTCCTATTTCTAGGACGCATGCGATGTATACGATAATGTCGATAGGACTTATGTCTAAGCCTCTATTCTTGTCTATGTATGATGAATGATACATACATACACAAGGTGACCGCATACAATCATATCCTATTTCTAGGGTGCATGCGATGCATAATAGCAAACAAAACTTATATCTAAGTTTCTATCTCTTGCTTATGCGGTTCTAATCTAACTTTCTCAAGCCTAGATTCTAATATGACTCTCTCAATCATAGATTCTTTCTTTAGAATACTCTCTCAAGTATCTCTAAAGGGTGAAGAATACATACATAAGAAAAGATGATCGCATAAAGTGAAGATCCTAGGTCATGCTAGCTAAGTACTTCTCAACCCATTTGGAAATTTAGCTACTCATGCGAAATGTGACAGATTGAACAGATGTTTAGATGAGAATTCTATTTTCTATAAATAAAGTCAGAATACAAAACAACAATGGAAAGTAGGGATAAGAAGCCCGGTAGCAATGTCTTGCTTCCTGTGGCTTTTACACTGTCTTTTTACTCTACTCTGCCTAGAAGAACTTCCTTGCTCTCGCAAGTATCGACCCTCTCTTCTTTTATAGCGCTTCCCTACAGTCTTTCGAGCTGTCCAGGAATGTTCTCTCGGCGTTTTCTTCTCTTCTCTCACCTCCTCCTTCTAAGTAGATGAATAACTACAGACTAACGGCTATCTATTTGTATATGATATATCTTCTATATGTGGCGAACTCCTTTTATGATGGTGGCCTTCGGTATTTATAGAGCTCAAGGTGAAGAGATTTTCTCTCTAATGATTGCAATGATGGGAGGTCGTTAAATCTTCTGTCTGATGCACCGACTAATGGTCACTGAAAAGTTGAATGTACTTGCTATAATGTGTCGTTAACGGCTTGTCAACTAAATTCAGATTCGACCGTCATTAGCTTTTCGTCCCATCACGATTTATTAAGCTTTCACTTTGATACATCGTCTTTATGTGGCCACCTTCTTGAGCACATTCTCGCGAGCGCATATGATCACATGCTTTGCGATCGCAATATTTCCACGCAAGCGGACACCGAATTCCTCGAATCGCAATTTTACTTGCGCCAATGCATTTTTCCTGCATAAAATAAGTAAATTAGCTGCTTTTATGCAATGGGTACATGCAATCGCAATATTTTTAGTTTACCGCTTTTGGATATGATTTGGTATATTTTTACCATCACATTCCCTCATTGTTTTACTTATTTGTGTTGTAATAACGTGTATTTCTACTCGTTATCAGTACTGTCAAAGAGATTATGGAATCTCTACAAGGGATGTTCGGACAACCATCATTCTCCCTGAGGCATGATGCTATAAAATACGTTTACAACTGCCGCCTGAAAGAGGAGGCCTCTGTTTGTGAACATGTCCTGGACATGATGGTCCACTTTAATGTGGCGGAAGTAAACGCCGTTGTTGTTGATGAGAGAAGTCAAGTCGGTTTTATTCTAGAATCTCTTCCGAAAAGTTTTCTACAGTTCTGCACAAATGCACACATGAATAAAATTGAATACAGTTTGATTACTTTGTTGAATGAGCTACAATCTTACTAGACTATGATGAGAACTAAAGGTCTAGAAATAGAAGTAAATGTTACTATAGCGTAGAAGAGAGGAATGTCCTAAAAAAAGCTTGATGTTGCTTCCCCTTCACAGTGTAAGAGTATTCCTGCTAAGAAGAGCAAAGAGAAAGGGAAGAAGAAACCCGCTGGAAAGAAAGGCAAGAACAACGCTGCAGACAAAGTAAAGTGTTTCCACTGTAATGAAGAATGGGCACCGAACGAGAAACTACCCTCAGTACCTTGTTGAGAAGAGAGCAGAGAAAGAAAAACAAGCACACTAGTTCCTGAGGACCGCTTGCTCAGCTTAATTAGTGGGAGATGTTGTTGTCTGATGATAATCTTACTTGCTTTTGTTATCTTGTAAAGAACAAAATGTATATATTTTTGTTGTAAATGAAATGTTCAGTTTCGAAAATAATGTTTGTTCTATATCATAGAAACATCTGTTAAGAATCAAACTAGTTAAAATCCATTTGCAAATATTCAAATATTTAAAACAGCTAGAAATCAATTAGATCAAAGTATAGAAAGTTTAAAGATTTCTAGATCTATTTAACAAAGAGTTATTGAATTAACACTGTTAACAAGAGTTGTTAAGAAAAGTTAGATGCGTCTTACTCAAAGAGTTTAGAGTACCTCAATGTAGTGGGAGGAAAGTAAGACTTCCAGGTCATTATTAAGAATAAGATGCCTTCCTCATATAGTTTATTATGAAGTCGATTGTACACTAACATGTTTACAATGATTCTCTTGGCTAAAGTGTTTGAGAATCACCTAGTAATACTAGGAATACCAGGTTACTAACCTAGGGAAAGTGGAAGAAATATCAGGTATGGGATACCGAATAGTAAACCATGGGTATGGGATGCCCTAGTTTATTGTATTTCTCTATAAAAATAAGAAACTCAGTCTTACATATAAGTTACCACTGAAGTTTTAGTCCAAGTGGGAGTTTGTTGGATTTTATGTCCTAACACTCGTGGTTTGTAAGCAATAAAACTTATTTTGAAAAATTCAATAAGTTGTTATTGAATATATGTCTTGCTTATTAGAAATCCAATAAACCTAAAAACTCTTGACTATTACATGAGTACTTGAACTTTATGTGGAGACATAAAAGTGGATCAGGTTCGAGTAAATAGTAAAAATGATCTATAGTATATGAATAATGTTGGGTGCCTTATTCTGGTAACACTATTGGATATGGCCTACTCTGTAGTTGTTACAAAGAGTTGTAAAGTGTTACAAACGAAGTGATCCTAATTCGTACATGTTATGACATGAGGAGTGAGGGCGTCCTGTGAAAATGGGTTTGTACAAGATCGGACCACGAAATCAGTCATTTTTACTTTATAATGTCGTTTACTGTTTAAGACTGACTATTTCAAAGTAATGACCTAGGTAACTTGACCTTAATCATGAGCTAACTATGAACTCCTATTTATTCGAGATTATCCCAATATTTGCATAGGTGAGGGTTGGCTCAACAGCACCAGCTCAATAAACCTCCATTTCAGAGGTAAGATTGGATAGATAGCTGGGGACATAGGGTGCAAGAAGGAATTCACTCCTACCAATTTTTAAGGATAGTAGAAAGGTTGTTTCCTTAAGTTCTAACTTCGACCCTCTCATTGGCCTGAGAGGGACTTGTATGTTGATTGGATCACAAATCAATTGTTCATTAGTGGATCAGTGGGACTTAACAAGCGGTAATCTCGGGGGTAAAACTGACATTTGACCCAGCATTTATTAGAACAACCTGTGAAGGGTTAACTTACTAATCATCGTTATATCGAGTGGACATAATTATCTACAGTGAGGGGAATTGAACTATGGGCTTTAGTGGCATGACCCATTAGTTAATGAATGGGGGTTAATTCGTTGTGATGAGTTTAGCCGTAAAGAGATTAGCTTTAGGGTAGGGTGATATGTTAATTTGAAACATTCAAATTAGAATTAAAGAAATTAGTAATTATATGAGATATAATTACACGTTTAATTTTAAAAATTAAACGGAATAGGAGAATTAATATTTAAATATGATTTAAATATATGAAGGTGAATTTGTGTAAAATTAATTTAATATTTGATATTAAATTAATTAAAATTAATTACATTGTTTAAATAATTATTTATTAATTTTATTAGCAAAATAATTTTTTGTAAAATTCATATTATTTTCAATATTTTGACATCAAATTGATTTTTGAAATCATTTGAAAAAAATTGAAAAAGTTTGAAAAATACAAAAATGGAATTTTTGTTTTTTTCCATTAAGCCTTCAACATGCTCACACAAAACCCACCTATTTTGGCTTCAATAACTCCAAGCATGAGCTGCTTCTCATACAACCATCTTCTTTGCATGATAGCCTGCAATAAATAAAGAAGATTGGAGTTGAATTGAATCATGGATCTATAGAATTTTTCCAGAAAAATTCGTGTTGAAGAAGTTGTTCTTCAAGTAGGCTGTAGCAGTGAGTTATTCTCCAAGTTCCCTTCATTCAAGCTTATTTTGAGTCCTACAACTCAATCTAAAGCTCCAAGAGAATAGTGGGGAAGATCTTGAGATGGTCTACAACAAGATTTGGAGAAGTTTGCAGCTGAGAATCAAGATTTGAAGAAGTTCTACAAAGGTATGGCTTGAAACCCTTTTGTTTTAGTATGAGCATGTTTTAGTTACTGCCAAAATTAATGAATTAGAGTGCTTATTGATCTTTGTTGCTTCTGCTACTTGCTGATACACTCTAACAATTGCATCGTCTAAATGATTGTCTAGCTTTACCTTGTATCGTCTATACGATCGTCTAGTTCCTCAACTATCGTTTATACGATCGTCAAGTTCCACTCAACTATCACCTACACGATCAACTAGTGCTTCTTAGTATCATCTACACTATTGAACTATCGTCTAGTTCTTCAAAGCATCATCCACACGATTGAGCTCGCTGATGACATGCAGAAATGCATGTCATCTTAGGCCTTTTACTCATAATTATGAAGGTTGTTAGGTAGAATACGTGTCAATCATGATAGGAATTCACGAGAAAGTGAGCTTGCGTCGATCGGCATGTCGAATCTCAGCTAACCCGTTATTTTACATTAATTATGCGTTCAATGTTCTATTTTTGTAGCCAATGCAGGAAATGAACACAAACGCGGAAACCAGACCACCGCATAGATGACCGCATACAGAGAAACTCTCCATCGCAAAGGGAAACGCATTGATCAACGCATGGATATTGCGGTAATCAGCCGTATGTGTCCATCGCATGGGAGTTGCGCTCGTCAAGCGATTGTGGTCATCATGTAGAGTTGCGATATTAAGCGAATGCGGTCATTAAATGATTGGTGGAATCAACGCAAGGTTGGTGGAATGGACGCATCAACGCATTTACCTCGAGAAAAACCAAAAGATGATGCTAACATTTCACCTACCACACCGTTAGTAGAAGAGGTTCAGAAAGGAATAACGCGCCGAATGTCAGACTCAGAGTAGTCCAATTAATGTTGTCGGCGACCCAAGCTCTATAAATAGAAGCTGATGAGTAGAAATTCAAGTTATCCAGGATTTTCGCCTGAGGTTCGCCTAGGGCGGATCCTTGCGATCCAGACAAAATGTGTGAGAAGACGCTTGAGAGTTCTTCACCTCCTTAATCCATTCCGAGTGACGACCAGAGCCTTCGACTGGAGTTCAATTCTGAGAGAGTCAGCTTCTCTGCCCATCCATGGCACCACCGATAACCTTGACGCACATCCGGTGGAAGCAAGTCTTTGCTTCCAGCCGATCATTCCATTTCTTTTTCTTTTCTTATATTGTATTGTTGGACAATTTATGATTAAGGAACTAATACAATTTGTTTTCAGTGCATTTCTCTGTCTCCTTCGACTCAATCTCCATCTTCTTTACTTAGCATCTTTACTTTCATTGCAACACTTAGTGGGATTTCTTGGGTATCGCATACTTAGTCATGTGGATTAGGGATATGAAGCATGTAGGAACCCACCAAGAGGTGAGCGTTGCGTGAATGTGTGAGTAATCTTATTTTCTTAGTGTGGAACTGCTGCAACGCCTGTCTATAGGCTAACGCATTGCTTGTCTATGAGTAAAGTTAGCAACAATCAACTACCCGGGAGGGTAAGTGGTTGGTCGCATTAAGAAATGTATGCATTGTTCACCAGGGATAGTAACAATCTTGCATCAACAAAGTTTATTCGATTGTCTTATATTACGTGTTCTTCATTCGTCCATTAGGGATACTCGAGAGGGTAGTCTAAGGACAGGTTCTAGGCTTGGGAAGGTCAGGTTAGAATCTAGGCTCGGGAGAGTCAGATTAGAACACATAATACAAGAGATAGGAGCATAGGAATAAACACTGTTTGCTATTAACCCATCGCATGCATCTTAGAGATAGGATACGATTGTGTGCGGTCACCGCAGCGTTGTGTGCATTTTGCATCATCGCATAGGAAAAGAGTAGAGACTTAGGAATAAGCTCTATGGACACTTTTGCATTCAACACATGCGTCCTAGACTTAGGAGCACTGCATTTGCATTGGAAAATGATTTGCCGTGCATGAGTGTAGCATGATCGCATTGGCTTACATTGACTAAGGTTGCCCTTGTGGTCACTCTTAAGGGTTGCAATGAAATCATCTCCACATTCTATCTATTTTCCCATACATTTATTTCATGTCAAGGTTTGTCGTATCTCTACCTTTCATTCATACTCTTATTGCGTTGTCTGTTAGATAGGAGTAGGAGTAGGATTAACTTAGTAACCTCCGTTCCATTCTTTTATTCAAACCGCCGCATGCACATTACCGCATACATATAGCTACAAGTCCCTGTGTTCGACCTCAGATTACCCAAGAAACTTGCATTAGCGTTATAACTTGGCGTGGGCGCAAGAAAACTTGTGCCAGGATGCACGGTAATCGCATACATTTGTTAATGCATTATCCTTCCAACGCATGACCATCGACGCATGACTATCAGCGCATATCTCAGGAACATACATCGCATACAGCATCCAAGGGATTTTTAGTTGTTGAGTAAAATTGACTTCTAAATTTATGTCACCACTCGCATACGAGTAAACGATTGAAGTTTTGAAGCCAAAAGGATATTATCTTCCCTGAGTCTTGAAGTGAATTAGACCACTTATGGTGAGTAGTTTAGGCCTGCAAACAAGAGAATTATAGTTAATCTAGGACCACAAGTGGTATCAGAGCTTAGAGTATTAATCAAGATTGATCCAAGATTTGAATTCTTGCATAAAAAGATTCAGACAAGTCAATCTTGGAGTTCTAGAATGGCTACAACTAGATTTGAAATTGAAAGGTTTGATGGAAAGATAGATTTTGAATTATGAAAAGCTAAGATCAAGGCAGTATTTGGACAGCAAAAGGCACCACTGGCATCATAGATCAAACGAAGTACCCTAAAACTCTAACAAATGTAGGAAAAGAGACAATAGAGGTAAATGCCTATGGAACTATTGTTTTGAATATTAGAGATAGTGTTTTAAGGCAGATAGTTGACCAGCAAACTGCTTATGATCTTTGGAACAAATTAAATGATATTTATCTCAACGAAGATCTTCCTAATAAAGCTTTCTTGAGGGAAATATTCTTCACATATAATATGGATGCTACAAAATCCCTCACTAAAAATTTGAAAGAATTCAAGAGACTGTCATCAAAATTCAGATCAATAGGAGACAACATTTGTCACACCCCCTCCCAAGCCTTAAACTCCAAGACCGGGAAGGGAGCGTGAGGGTAACTAATAGCATCCTAAGACAATACTTATATTCAATATTTCCCCCCATATTTATTACAGACTTTAATAAGTTTGCAGTATTCCCCCTATCCATTTATACATATAATTAAATTTTCTCTACTCTTTGTTACATGGTCTGAGCCGTGTCCTGAGAGTTTACCAAATCCTGAGATGGTGGTGGTGGGTGGTGGACTCCTCTTCGAATGCTCCGCTTTGCTACCTGGGGTGGAATATAAGAAAACATTTGGAAAACATGAGCTAATAAGCCCAGCGAGTGGTATTTTCTTTATAAACATAACATTGGCTATCGAAAATAAACTTTTGGGGGAAAACAACATGCAATCAACGATACATTAATACCATTTCATATTCCTTTCCTCAGCCCAAATCGCTGAATCGTTTCCTGTTGATAGTTAACTACTGTCAACCTAACAACACAACAAAAATTTTATGGAAACTTTCCCTATACCCCATTTTCCCGCCAACGTGCACATCGACCATTTCTTTCACACTAGTTATGCTTAGGTAACTTGGCCATTTTTTTCTCCCGTCGGTCGTCACCGACTGTCATTTCCCGCCGACCGAAGCCGACCATATTTCCCCGCCAAGTACCCTTTTCAAGCATACTAACCATATCCCGGGTATAATTCTAGTTTCCATCACAATATAACATGCAATATCACGACAATCACAATAGAAATCATGCATCCCTACTCATGCACATTTGACATTACCCTCTACATACAAGCCTCATATATACATATACATACATAAATCAAAACAACACATAGTAACCACTCACCGTCAGCAAATCCTCATAATGCAATTAACTTGTAAATATCTTCCTTACTCAAACAGAATATGAATCTGTGCAGCACCTCCTTCGAATTCCTTGCCTCCACCACCAACGGCAGCTTTCCCATTAAATGCTCACTCTCTACTTAGGATTTTTACTACTGAAATTGTTTGGAATGAGTTTAACCTTCATGCTGAGGCCTCCTATTTATAACCGTTCCTGGCCTCTTTCTTCACAATAACTCACCATACAAATGGCTCTTCCTTAGGTTGCCCACACTAACTCTGGCTAGTCGAGCTTTGAGTTGTCTAATTCTGGGTTTGCCAACCAAAATTATCTTAATTTGCATGTAATCTCAACCGTACACCACCTACTTAAGTTGATAAAAATCTTCCTGCATGTAATCTCCTTTTGCCACTTCATCTGCTTAATTTCTGATTTATTTATCCAAATTACTAATGAATGCATCCAATTCTCTTCAAATGTGTCCATCTGTCCCAATCTCGCTGGTTTCGCTCTTGTGGTTCTCGCTCTTTCCAACTTTCTCGCTGGTTTTGCTCTCGTGGCTCTCGCTCTCTCCCACTTTCTCGCTCAAACTCTCACTCTCTCCTCGCTCTCTCCCATTCTCTCGCTCAAACTGCTCTCTCCAATCTCGCTTGGCATCACGCATAGGACAGTGGTTTGGTCCAATTCCTCCTTCACCGCATGCAACACATGGACAATACTTACAGCTTCAATTTCTAGTTTAACATTTGCACAGATGATTAACCCTTAACTTCAAGGCCATCCAATGAGAACTTTCAAAAGAAAGCTCCTCAGCTTTTCCAAAATCTCTCAAATTCTCCCTTTTTCCTCTTCCTCTCGGTTTTCCTATTAACTCACCAATTTCCAGTCAAAATTAGCTATAACGTCCTTTACGAAAATGTTAATAAACCTCTTAACTTACCACCTCAAAATTTTAGTTTCAAATTCGATTTCTACAGCTCGAAAACTTCAAAACACTCAACCCTACTTGAACTGTCCGAAATTCAGTCTTTAACTCGACTTTTCCCTGAAATTTCCTTTGATTTTTAGCTAGCTTTTCCCGTAAACCATCACGTTATTTCGTACTTAATTCATTTTTCTTTGGTTTTTCCATGTCTAAATTCCTCTTAATTTCTTGTTTTTAATATCTTATTTCCTCATGCCTTCCAAATTATGGTTAGGGTATTACAACATTGGGGAAGAAAATGAGGACTTTATGCTGCTAAACTCCCTACTAGACTCGTTTAAAGATGTTAAAATAGCAATGAAGTATGGTAGAGAGAGGATAACTAGAAAAGCAATTATTTCAGTAATCAGAGTTAGAGAACTTGAATTACAAATGAGCAAAAAAGATAAAAAAAAAAAAAAAAAAAAGAAAAAAAAAAAGAGGAGAAGGTTTGTTTTCAAAAGGGAAAACAAAGAATAATGAGAAGGGCAAGCAAAATAGGGGAGACAAGTCTAAAATAAGATCATTTTTGCCATAAACATGGACACATGAAGAAAGACTGTTATGCCTTAAAGAGGAAACTTAACCAACTAAACAAAGGAGGAAAATAGAGAGAGGCAGTTGTAGGGGAGACTTCCCTTGTGTATTCAAATGCCTTAGCAGAAACTGAAGAGTGTGGAGAGCGGAATTATATGGAGACTCAAGATTGGGTTATAGATTATGGTTGTTCAGTACATATTACACCATTTAAAGGTGGTTTTGTACCTACAAGAAGTGGGATGGGGGATTGATTTACATGGGAAATAATAATACATGTAGGGCAGTTAGTATTGGCTCTGTTTCCTTAAAGTTGCAAGATGGTTCAGTGAAGCTAATCAGGAATGTGAGGCATGTTCCTACTTTGAAGAGAAATCTCCTATCATTGGGGATGTTTGACACCATTGGTTGTGAATATAGAGGAGTTGAAGGTACCTTTAAGATAATCAAAGACTTAAAGGTTATGTTCGTGGCTATTAAAGTAAATGGCTTATATGTCATTAAAGATGTGCAGATGGCACAGTCAGCCTTGATGGCTATAGATGAAGATTCTATAGAGGATGAGCTATGACACAAGAGGCTATCTCATATTAGTGTGAAAGGGCTACAAGTTCTTTCCAAACAGGGGATTCTTCCTAAAGGGGTTGGAAACAGCTTGAAGTTTTGTGAACATTACATTCTTGGTAAGGCAACTAGGCAAGGCTTCCCTAAAGGACAGCATACTACCAAGAAGATACTTGAATATGTGCATTCTGACCTATGGGGTCTAACACACTCTCCTTCACTAAGTGGAGCAAGGTAATTCCTTTCTTTTGTTGACGATTATTTAAGAAAGAGTAGGGTTTATTTTCTGAAAACCAAATATGAAGTGTTTGGGAGATTTAAAGAATGGAAACCTTGATTGAAAAACAAACCTCTCAATGCATTAAACACTTGAGAACTGACAATGGTTTAGAGTTTTGTGGAGAAGAGCTTAACTTGTTTTGTAGAGAAAATGGAATTGTAAGGCACAAAACAGTGAGGTATACACCTCAACAAAATGGAGTTGCTGAAAGACTCGATAGAACAGTGCTTGAAAGAGTAAGATGTTAGTTGTCTAATGCTCTTTTGGTTGAGAAATATTCAGCAGAGGCAGTGTCCTACACAGTCTACACTCTAAATAGATGTCCACATCAGTCTATTGAGCTAAAAGCACTAGAAGAAAGGTGGATAGGAAAACCTCCCAAGTTGGAACGGTAGAGGATGATATTTGGGAGTGTAAGGTATGTACATCAAAGCCAAGGTAAGCTAAAACCAAGGGTTGTCAAGTGCATGTTTCTAGGTATTACACTGGAGTGAAAGGATACAGATTATGGCATCCTATTGAGAAGAGATGTATCAGCAGTAGAGATGTTGTGTTCAGAGAAAATGAGATTTTCAAGCTATCCGAGCAACAACCTACACCTATGTCTAAAACCAATAGTGCAAGGCTTGAGGTGGAGCCTCAAAATGATTAGGGAGCTTCTACTTTTTTGAGAATCTAGAAATTGAAGGTGAAGACACTGCTAAGACAAGTGAAATTGTGTCAAGTGAACAAGATGAGATATAAGTAGACCTACAAAACTATTCGTTAGCTAGGGACAGGACAAGGAGGACCATTGTGCTCCCTGCAAGGAATTTAGAATCTGAATTTGCTAGTGTTGCTTTGAGTGTTGCCATTTTACTAAGCAATAATGAACCCACCAGTTTTGATGAAGCAACTAATAGCCCTGATGCTAGAAAATGGATAGAGACCATGAATGATGAAATGAGGTCTCTTAACTTTAATGATACTTGAATATTAGTGCCTTTACTTAAAGTGTACAAATCTATTTCATATAAGTGGATATACAAGTTTAAAGAAGAAATTCCAGGTGTACAAAAGTCTAGATTAAAGGCAAGACTTGTTGCAAGGGGGTTCACACAAAAGGAAAGGATTGCCTATATAAAGGTCTTTTCTCCTATTCTAGGACACACATCCATTAGGCTACTCCTCTCCCTAGTTATTCAAAAAGATTTAGAGTTATACCAATTGGATGTGAAGACAGCATTCTAACTTGGATTGTTGAATGAAACCATCTATATGAAACAACCTCAAGGGTATGTGAAGAAAGGTGAAGAAGACTTAGTATGTCTACTAAACAAATCAATTTATAGGCTCAAGTAGTCACCTAGGTTTTGGTATGCCAGATTTGATGAGGTAATCTCTAAAATGGGATTTAAGAGAAGCTCATATGACTGGTGTGTGTATACCAAACTAAAAGCTTCAACAAACCAGCGTATCTACTCCTATATGTAGATGATATGTTGTTGGCTGGAAGCTCCAAAGAAGTTTTAGGGCAAGTCGCGGCTCTTCTAAAGAAAGAGTTTGACATGAAAGACCTAGGGGAATCTAGAAGGATTCTTGGTATTCAAATCAACAGAGAAAGAAGACAACACAAACTTTATGTAAGTCAAGCCGATTACTGTGAGAAAATTCTACAAAGGTTCAAAATGGATGGTGCTAAGCCTGTTGGCACTCCTCTTGCATCTCATTTTAATCTCTCAGCTGCTAATAGTCCTAAGAGCACAAATGAGGACCACATTAACTGAAGGAAGTTTCCTACTCCCAGGTAGTGGGATCTTTAATGTATCTAATGACTTCAACAAAACCATATCTTTCTTATGCTACAAGTTAGGTCAGCAAATACATGTCCAATCCTGGTAAACATCATTGGGAAGCAGTTAAATGGATACTAAGGTATCTTTGTTCATCAAAGGAAGCTCAAATCTATATAAACAAAACGACCCCTCTAATGATTAAATGTATGGTTATGTGGATCAGATTATGAAAGGGATCTAGATAAGAGATGCTCACTATCTAGATATGTTTTCCTATGGGGAAACAATCTAATAATTTGGAAAGCAAGTTTGCAATCTATTGTGGCCCTATCAACAACGGAAGCTGAGTTTATAGCTCTATCCGAGGCCGTCAAAGAAGGTTTGTGGCTGAAGGGATTACTAAACAATTTCGGCATTACACAAACAAAAGTGAGAATATACTGTGACAATTAGCGTACTATCTATTTGTCTTAAAATCAACAATTTCATAGCAGAATTAAACAAATTTACATCAAGTACCACTTTATCAGATAGAATATTGAGAAAGCGGAAGTTGAGGTAGTAAAAATACATACCTCAGATAATGCGACGATATGTTGACCAAGACAGTTCCTCAAAGAAAGCTTGGTCGTTGCTTGGACCTCTTTGGGTTCGAGTTACCTGAAAAAGGTTAGCTGAAGATCAACTCTACAAGCAAAAAGGGAAAGGTTCTCTGGATGCTTACAAAGGTGGAGATTTTAACAGAAAGAACCGAAGACAAAAGATGTAGTAGGAAGTTTATCGTTGTCTTCTTTATTTTGTTTTGTTTGTTGTAACCACCAGAGCTTTTTCTATTGGAAATGAGAGCATGTATAAAAGACGAAAGAATGAGAGAGTGAGAGTGAGAGCATTCATTCTGTAAAGAAGTTTAAAAGAAGAAGCAATAAAAGATACCATCCCTTTTTTGCATAGTGGACATAGGCTTTTAGCCAAACCACTTAAATTCTTGTGTTCTTTCTTTCTCAACAATTATCTACTTTTTTCTTAAGTATCACCTACATGATCGTTTAGTTCCTCTTGCATCGTCTAAACAATCGTCTAGCTCCACCCTGTATCGTCTATACGATCGTCTAGTTCCTCAACTATCATCTAGACGATAGTCTAGTTCCACCCAAATATCATCTACACGATCGGATAATGCTTCTTAGTATCGTCTACGCTATTGAACTATCGTCTAGTTATTCTGAGTACCGTCCACACGATTGAGCTCGCATACAAGTAAACGATTGAAGTTTTGAAGCCAAAAGGATATTGTCTTCCTTGAGTCTTGAAGTGAATTAGACCGTTTATGTTGTGTAGTTTGGGCCTATAAACAAGAGAATTATAGTTAATCTGGGACCACACTCTCACTACAATGGTTGGGTTTTCCTTTGAGTTTACTCTCATAAGCCCTGCTTTCTTTTTTGCTCAATATATCGAAGTGAAGTACATAGACATATCCTAGACTGCACTATTTTTGTTGTACTCACTCGCATTACACATAAAAAAAATATAATTATCTATTTCAAATGAATAGTTTGCCACATAATAAACTTATTATCATATTTGAATGAAAATGTAACTTTCATTTGAAATTGATGTAGATGTGGAACTGAAGGTAGGACATTCTCAGCCATTAGTTTGTTATTAAACTTGCTTAGACACTAGTGCTTCTCAAAATGAACAATGCCAAAGTTTGGGTGCTTGGCGAAGACTTTGAAATGGAAATTGCATCCCTAGAAATGGACAATTGCTTTGTTGCTGTAAGTCTTAAAATTATTTGAAACCCCCATATTTTTCTTGGTAATGCTATTAATCATGCAAAAAGAGTTAAAATATAACCATTTTCTCTACACAACACATAATATTCATAAATCTTAAAAACAACAAATGCTTAAAATGATGATCATGTGCAATGATATTTTCTTTATTTTGCAATTCACAACTTTAAAATTTTATGGATGAAAATTTTATTTATTTTTTAGGCTAAATATACAAAATCTTCACTAATATTTCAATGAAACTTTCATTAATGTTCTAATTAATTTACCTTGAGATATATTTTAAGCTCTCAATTAAGTAATTCGTTTCAATTTTGGAAGATGAAACTCTACGTTAAAAAGAAAAGTGCATTAATATACTTATTTGGATATACAAAGCTTTAATTTAATGTTCTATGAAAAGTAGAAAACGTGAAATAAATTCCATCATTTATGGGAGATTTTATAATTTATAAATTTAAATTGATTTTTGTAGGTTAATTAAATTGTAAATTTGGTCCTTGTTATTCAAAGAAGGTTAGAATAATAACCTTTGATTTTAACTATTGATGGATAATTTAATATTTGACATTTAAGAATTAAATTAATAAACAAATCAATTACTAGGGTTTAAGGCACAAATACCAACATCTTTTTAGCTTTAACTTTTTCTATTTTTCATGGCCATTATAGGGCTTTTACTTGTAAGGTTTGTTCTTACAAAGTTTGTGAAATTAAATTTGTGTATCTATTGAAAAGAGTTCTTTTTTCATCTTGTTTTTTTCATCTTCAAACACTTGAAAGATTTGCTCTTCATCCAAGACGGGAAAAAAAAAATTTGTTCTCACGAGATTTCAAGAGGAATTTATTTCGTGGAACTTGAACTTTATATTTGTATTAATTTTGTGGAAAGTGAGTACAATCTCTAATATATAATATTTTGATACTTTCAAAATAAACTGTAGTCTTTAAGATGGGTGATCTTCTTTTGGATGATCGACTTTTGGGCTCGTTGATCTTTTTGGATGATCGTCCTTTGGACTTGTTGATCTTCTTGGATGATAGGCATTTGGGCTTAATGATCTTCTTGGACGATCGACCTTTGAGCTTGTTGACCTTCTTGGAAGATCGACGTTTGGGCTTGTTGATCTTCTTGGATGATCGACCTTTGAGCTTGATGATCTTCTTGGATGATCGGCCTTTGGGCTTGTTTATCTTCTTAGATGATTGGCCTTTGTGCTTGTTGATATTCTAGGATGATCGGCCTTTAGGCTTGATGATCTTCTTGGACGATCAGCCTTTGGGCTTGTTGACCTTCTTGGACGATCAGCTTTTGGGCTTGTTAATCTTCTTAGATGATCGGTCTTTGGGCTTGATGATCTTCTTGGATGATCGGCTTTTGTGCTTGTTGATCTTCTTGGAGGATTAGTGTTCGCAAGAGACATCCAGAGAAACTTGCTTCGTGGAGTTGAACTTGAGTTGGTGTTGATGTTGATGTTGATTTGATGAGATGTGGTTCGTTCTCTAGTACTTGATCCTCTGATTCTCTCTCAGTTGAATGTGTACGCTTGATTTGAGGAAGCGAAGCACATGATGATCTTGAAGTTGAAGTCTTATAAGAATGTTTGTATTTTCGAAGGATTTCAGTCTTTAGGTGTGGTTAGGTTTAGGAGTCAGGAAGTCCTCTGTTTGTTGGAAGAATTATCTTTAGGCTCTTTGGAATGTAGAATTCCTATCCCCTCCAAATGAGGAGAGCTTCTCTAAGTTTACAGGTGGGATTGGGTTTGACTCTTGAGTTTGAGGAGATTGAATCTTTAGCTTGTAGGTTGTGAAGATACGATAAGCTTGTTGAAATCTTCTAATCTGCAAAGCTTCCAATATTTTAGATCTTCAGTTCTTCAGAATTTGAGAACTTCAATCTTCGAAGCTTGAGAAGCTTCGGTCTTCAACACTTGAGAGCTTGAGTCTTGGATATTGGGAGCTTAAATCTTTAGAGCTTTAATATGTCTTTTGATCTTCAGAGCTTTAGTGTCTTTTGATCTTCAGAGCTTTGATATGTCTTCCGATCTTCAGAGTTTTAGTGTTTTCTAATCTTCAAAGGTTTGTAGAAGTTATGTTCTTCAGATCCTTGGAGTTTCAGACTTTAGATCTTCAGAGGGCTTTTGCCTTTAATTTCTCCCAATTCCCTGCCAAATAAAGAGATAAGACCTCTATTTATAGAGGTTCTCATGGGCCTTACATGGGCTTGGGCCTAATTACTTTATTGGGCCCAAATTGGGTTTGGGCTAAAGTTGGGTTTGGGCTCATTTGTTGTACGGCCGAAATACTACGCTTGAGTTTAATCTTTAATTTAACCTAAAATTTCACCATGGGTTTAAATTGGGTTGTGCCCGAGTGACTTTAATTATTTGGCCAATCCAACTTATAACTTTTTCAATAGGCTCGGGCTTTCATTAATGATATAGCAACTCGTGATTCGTCAAAATTTCTAATTCAACAAATGCCCCCTTTTCGAGATTTATGCACATCTATATGGTGGGTGAATCTCGAAAAATGTAATTTGAAATCAAAGTATGCTTTTGACTCTTTTAATTTGATGCATTATCATGATGAAAATATAAGAATTTAGCTCAGAATTTTTATTTAAAATTTTGTTTGCTGGATACACTTTTTACCAAATAAACAAAAAAATGAATTTTAGTCCTTGCCTTTCTTGTTCTAGAGTAAACTCAAATTTGAACTAAAGAAAAATTTATTCTCCACTTTAATTGCAAATTGAATTTTGAGTAGTATCCTAAACCTATCATTTGGTTAGATTTTGGAATATACTCAATTCTTGATGAAAATGTTTTAGTAGAATTTTGACTTCATCTTTCTCTTTCCTCCAACTTTGTTTTGGTGAAGCTTGGAGTGTGCCCATGTTTTGATTTAGGGCAATACTTAAATTATGCTGAAGCTTTAACATTGGAGTAAAATTTGGCTAGTACCTCGAACCTTGGCTTGAATTTGAAATATGATTTTAATTTTATTCCAATAAAATTTGGAGTATACCAAATTTAACTTGAGAATGATTTTATTTTGAATATAATATGTATTCAATTCCAAAAGTTTGTTGGGATTTGAATTAAACTCTAAAAAAAAAAAAGATCAATGTCGTAATACACTATCATTTTTCTTTAAGCTAAGATGAAGAGTCCAACCAAAAACTCAGTTTATATTTAATTTAAATTTTACTCCAAAATAACAGGAATTTATGGACAATCAAAATTGGGTTGGCATATTTTGAACTTCCCGTTCTTACCTTGACAATTATGTTGATCAATTGACTTTTTGTAGAATGACAACAATTATAAATTCTAATAACCACCCAAAATTTGAAATGGTTGAGAAGGATTTGATATTTGGTTTAAATTTGAATCCTTGTCGGTTGGGATTTGATTCCTTTCTCCTATATAAATAATGAAGAAATGCTTGAGAATTTCATAACTTTCAATTGTAAGCATTGTTCTATTTTTTTTTATCTACGTCAAACCTGTTCTTTTTCTACATTTTTTTCATTTTTATTTTTTTTATTCTTTTTTTCTATCTTCCCTCCTCTTCCATCTCTCTTCTTTTCTTTTCTCTCTCTTTTTTTTTCTGTCTTTTCTTGCATCTTCCTTCCTGTCTTTTTCTTTTTCAAAATTTGTTGCAGAGACCACATATGGACTATGAATTGAGTACATAGTATCAATTTGTAATTAGGATCGAATATGAATTGATTACATAGTATCTCTCCTGATGAACGCCTTATAATCCGTGACTATATTTGCCTGTAGTCGATTCTCATACTTACAGCAACCTTTTGAACTTGAGGCTTTTTTATTGTTTATTTGGAAAAACCTATTTGTTGCAATCACATAGAGAGGATAGAGAGTCCAATTTTTCCTTCTTCGTCTTCGGGTTTTTTTTTAAAAAAATTGAAATCTCTATTTTGTTCACTTTCCTTTATGCAAAATCCATTTTTTATCTGCTCGTGCACACCATTAGAAACTTCGTCGATTGCCGCCCACATCGGTGTGTGTTACCAGATGTACTTGTAGCTATGCTTGTCGAAGAAGAAGATGAGAAATGAAAGGGGAAGTGTGATTTTTCCATTGCAAGATAGAGAGAGAAAGTAGGAGAGAGGGGTAGAAAGAGATGGGTGAAGGAATCTTGGAAAAGAATGTGCTCCCCCTTTTTTCTACAATTACCTCTTTTCTTTTTTTTTTTCTTTTTTTTTTTTTTATCAACTTCACCCTTTTCCTCTCCGATTGTGCTTATTTTCTTCTTTTTTGTTATTTTCTTTTTTTCCCTTTTCTTTTCTTCATATTTATTTCATTTCTTTTTTCTTGTTTCTTCACCTTTTTTTTTCTTTTTTTTTCTTCTCTCGTCTTTATTTTCTTTTATTTTTGTTTTTTTTCATTTTTTTCTTTCATTTTTTTGTTGTTTGTTTTTTTGTTTTTTCCTTTTTCTATATTTACATTTTTTTCTACTTTTAACTTCTTCTAGTTTAGAAATAAGTAAAATTTAATCAAATTTAGACAATGAATTGAATTATTTTTTTTTTGAAATTCTACCCTCTCCTTTTTTATGCTTAATTTTTTTAATTCATCATTTCTTTAACAGCTGCCGTCACTTTTTTTTTTTTTTTTTTTTTTTTACAAGAGTTAAGCTATTAGGGTGGTGAAGTAAATGAGGTGGCAACATCGAACAAAGCTCGAAGATGAGTTATTGTGAGGATGAACCAAAACCAACTACACCAGACTTTAGAGGTGGAGTGCACCGAACTTGAGCAAAGTCGCACTTGAATTTTGGAGATGAAGTGAAGTCACGCCACAATTTTTGAGATGAAGCGAAGTCACGTCACCAATTTTGAGATGAAGCGAAGTCACGCCACCATTTTGGAGATAAAGCGAAGTCGCACCACCATTTTGGGGAAGCAAAGTCGCGCCACCATTTTGGAGATGAAGCAAAGTCGCACCACCATTTTGGAGATGAAGCGAAGCCGCGTCACCATTTTGGAGATGAAGCGAGTTACACCAGACTTTGGAGATGAAACGAAGCCGCACCATCAGTTGGGAGATGAAGCGAAGTCGCACCATCAGTTTGGAGATGGAGACATTGAAGATGGAGTCGAGCCATGCACACCGCCCTTGAACTTGAAGATGGAGCAGAGCCATGCACACCGACCTTGAACATGAAGATGGAGTAGAGTCGCACACATCGACCTTGAACTTGAAGATGGAATGGAGCCATACACATCGTTGAACTTAAAGATGCACACCAATCTTGAACTTGAAGATGGAAGTAGAGCCATGCACACTGATCTTGAACTTGAAGATGAAAGCAGGCCATGTACACCGATCTTGAACTTGAAGATGGAGAGGCATCGACAGAGCCTCTGAACTTGAAGATGGATGAGTATCAATGGAGCCTCTAAACTTGAAGATGGAGAAGCATTGACGAGACCTTCGCGCTTGAGTTTGACAAAGCATTGGCAAATTCTCCGCATTTGAGTTTGACGAAACATCGGCTAATGCACCTCATTTTAAGTTTGATGAAGCATCAATGAATCATCAGCATCTAAGCTTGACAAAGCATTGGCCAATCATTTGGATTTTAACTTGAAGTATTGGCGAATCCTTCGCAATTGAGTTTGACAAAGCATCGGTGAATCCTCTGCACTTAAAAGTATCAACGAATCCTTTGCAATTAAGTTTGACGAAGCATCGGAGAATTCTTTGCATTTGAGTTTGACAAAAGCATTGATGAATCATCGTCATCTGAGCTTGACAAAGCATCAGCCAATCCTCTGCACTTGAGCTTAAAGAACTGACGAATCCTCCGCATTTGAGCTTGACGAAGCATCGACGAATCTTCTATACTTGAGCTTGGAGTATCAACAAACCTTTCACAATTAAGTTTGACGAAGCATTAGTGAATGATCCGCATTTGAGTTTGATGAAGCACCAATGAATCTTTGGCAATAGGCTTGACTTTGTGACTTTGAGCATGAAGATGGCATTGCAAAGCCTCCAAACTTGAGCATGAAGATGGAGCATCGATGAAAACTCTGAACTTCAAAATGAAGAAGCATCGTTGGAGCCTCTTCACTTGAAGATGGAGAAGCATCAACGAAGCATTTGAATTTGTAGATGGGCATCGAACAAGCCTCTAAAATTGAAGGTGGAGGGAAATCGACGAAGCTTCTAAACTTGAAGATGGAGGAACATTGACGAAGCCTCCGAACTTGAAGATGGAAGAAAATTGATGAAGATTCTAAACTTGAAGCTGGAGGAACATCAACGAAGCCTCTGAACTTGAAAATAGAGGGGCATGCAATTCAACCCTTGAACTTGAAGACAGAGAAGCAACAGTGCAACCATCGAATTTGGAGATAGAGGGGCATCAATGTAACCATCGAAGTTAGAGTTGTAGAAGAAATAGTGCAACCCTCAAACTTGGAGATAGGGAAGCAACAGTGTGACCATCAAATTAAGAGATGGAGAAACAGTGGTCCAACCATCAAAGTAGCAGTCTGATCCTCGAACTTGGAGATGAAAAAAAAAAACAGCAGTGCCAATATGTTTGTGGAGGAGGCATAACTACAACAACTTTTAGAGGAGAAGCAAAGCTGCAGGGATAATATTGTTTAGGGCAAGTAGGTAAGTCGCACCAAACTTGAACTTCAAAGAGGAAGAAATGAAACATCCAAATTTGTCTTCAAAGAGGAAGTGATGAAGCCTCCGAACTTGACTTCGAAGAAGAAGCGATTCACCATTCCAAGTATGTGCTTTTAATTTAATGTGTTAGCTCTTCAAAGGGATGAATATCTTTAATTTGTTTTGTTGCCCCCAACAGGGATGAACATCTTCAATCTGTCATGTAGCGCCATACATGGGGTAATTGTGGTACCCTTTTTTATGGATCGAACTTAAATTTCTTTAAGTTGCCTACGTACCCTTGAAGAAAGGGATCAAGTCATGATGTCGTTCAAATTTTTTTGATGGACTGAACTTGAAGTATCTTTCAAACTGCCTACATACCCTTTACAATGACTGGGATTAGGTCATAACTTAGTTCAATGAAGAGATTTTTTTTTCCATCGTTCACCTTTTAAGCTCATGCGGGCCAGGAGCACCATGTAGTTTAGGCTATTGCGATGAGGAGCTTCTACGTTTAAACTTCAAAAGCTCTTATTTCATCATGACTTTGATAATCCTCTTTATTTGAAGGATTCATCAATACGATGAGTCCTGGCTTCACTATCAAGGAACCTTCTGTATTTATATCAACAGACAATTTCCTCTTCATGCGTGAAGAAACAAGACTGTGAATCTTTTCCTCATTTTTTTCTTCATGAAATAATGTTGCCTTCAAAATTTTTATCCTTCCTTTATGTTGATCGCTTGTTGTCTTGAGACGATCAAAAGAAGATGTTGAAGGTTGATCTTTCTTTGATGTGAAGATACTCAACCTCTTGAATGATGAAGTTCGAGTTGCAGTAGACATTAGACATTGGTTTCCTTCTTCTATCGTGACCATACTCAATCTTTGGAAGACTGAAGATGAACTATTTGAAGGCTTGATACAATCAAAGACAGAAACTCTTTGCTCCATTTCTTTTGAGTTGTCAACTTCTTTAGCAGTTATATGACTGTTGTCGGCTTCTACTATGCTGACAACATGACATGCAATAACTTATGATACTTCCACTGAATGATTATTGAGAAATTCTTTTTGGGAGAAATTATGCCAAAGCTAGTGTTGCGTGATTTGTTTAATCTATTTCATCAAGCTCCAACTCATTTCACGAGCCAATTTTAGAATCAGCCCCTTCAGTACGAAGCACTTTTGAACAGAGTGACTAACGATGATACTTACAGTAGTTAGGATCATCTACTTTTCCTACTTGTTCCGATCGCTTGCATTCCGATAGTTGAATAAGTTGTTTCTCTAATAATTGCTCCAACATGTCAGCAATATCAGAGTTAGAGAATGGATAAACCTTCTCTTGTCTTTCTTTGAGAGTTGGGTGATGCTTCTGGCTGCCATCATGCTTTCTTTCAAACTTTGTTTCTTTTCCTTTGGAGGAAAGTTTCAACGGGGTCATCTGAACGACCATGGATTCTTTTGTTGTACTATCCACGATCTTTTCAATGCCTTTGGGTTCATTCTTGTATTTTCTCCCTTCAGGGACTAGGAAATCTTTAGTTCCCCTATTGATGATCTTAGCTTCATATCATGAGCCTGTGTTCTCAACTCCTCAAATATACGAGGCTTTGTCCCTTGCAGAATGTTGACAAGTTCCCAGTGCATACCTTGAGTGCACATCTCCACTGCAAATAATTCAGTGAGTCTATCTTTGCAATCAAGACTCAGAGCTCTCCATTGGTTAATGTAGTCGATGACCAGCTCTTCTTTTTGCTGTTTTGTGTTCGTCAACTCCATTATACTAATGGTGCGCCTTGTGCTGTACAAGCAGTTGAGGAACTCCCTTTCTAGCTGTTCCCAACTGTCAATCACTTCTGGCTCCAAATCAGTGTACCAGTCAAAGGCATTCATTTTAAAGGTTCTGGAAAATTGCTTGACTAATAGGTCTTCTTTAGTTCCTGCGTTTTTGCAAGTTTCAATGAAATGAGCAACATGTTGTTTTAGATTGCTCTTTCCGTCGAACTGCTAGAACTTTGGAGTTTGAAACCTAGCTGGCATTCTTAAGTTGTCAATTCTCTTGGTGTACGACTTGGAGTACATAAAGGAAGATTGTGATGGTCCTCCATACTGAGCCCTTATGGAGATTGTAATCATATCTTGTAGCTGTTGAATTGACATGGCGGCGACAGAGGTAGATTGTTGTGGCTGGTCTTTCTGCAAGACAGCTTTTCCTTTGTCATTAACTTTTGTAGCTGGAGATTGACTCGACTCAGCAGTATCTTGAGCCTGTATCTGATCTCTTAAAGAAGTGATTTCATGATCTCGCTCTTCTACAGCCTTCATTAGGAAATTTATCTTCCTTTCCATCTTAACCATGGCTGCCTCAGTCGTTAAAATTGCCATCATGTCAGACACTATGTCAAGGTATGATTCTTCCTTTGATTGGACAGAAGCAGAGACAGAGTTTTCAAACAAGGGATTTTCTCTTATGATGATCTCGCCTTTAGAAGATTCTATTAGCTGCTCCCATACGTTCTCTGCGAAGATAAAACCTTGTTCTTATTCCTGCATACTCTCCCTTGAATGGTTGTAGGTGACAAGTCTTGCGTAGGTGTTGCTTGTAGCAATTGCTTTCGATGCAACTTTCTTTGGTGCCATTAGTTTACTTGAATGTTGAGAGAGAGATGAGAGGTAGGGAGGTCCCACTAGGCATGCCAATTTTTTCGCATGAGATTTCAAGAGAAACTTATTTTGTGGAACTTGAACTTTGTATTTGTATTAATTTTGTGGAAAGTGAATACAGTCTCTAATACATAATATTTTGATGCTTTCAAAATAAACTATAGTCTTCAAGCTGGTTGATCTTCTTTTGGATGATCGGCCTTGTCAATCTTCTTGGATGACCGTCCTTTGGACTTGTTGATCTTATTGGATGATTGGCCTTTAGGCTTGATGATCTTCTAGGATGATCGGCCTTTGAGCTTGATGATCTTCATGGATGATCGGCCTTAGGGCTTGTTGATCTTCTTGGATGATCGACCTTAGGGCTTGTTGATCTTCTTGGATGATCGACCTTAGGGCTTGTTGATTAATGACATGCAAAAATTCATGTCATCTTAGGCCTTTTATTTAGAATTATAAGGGTTGTTAAGTAGAATATGCGGCAATTATGTTAGGAATTCATGAGAAAATGACTTGCGGCGTTCAACATTAAGAATCTCGGCTAACCCATTATTATGCGATATTATGCGTTGAATTGCCTATTTTTGTAGCTAACGCAGAAATTGGACGCAAACGCGGAAGCCGAACTACCGCATAGACGATCGCATGCGAAGAAAGTCTCCATCGTAAAGGCGAATGCATTCGATCAATGCATGGGTGTTGCGGTAATCAGCCATATGCGTCCATCGCATAGAAGTTGCGATTGTCAAGCGATTGCGATCATCGTGTAGAAGTTGCAGTATTAAGCGAATGCGGTCACTACATGATTGCGGCTACACGATAACACATAATAGAGGGATCAACACAAGGTTGGTGGAATGAACACATCAGCGCATATCTCGAGGAAATCAAAAGATGATGTTGACATTTCACCTACCACGCCGTTAGCAACAGAGATTCAAAAAAGGAATAACGCACCGTGAATGTCAGAAGCAGAGCAATCCATTAATGTTGTCGGCAATCCAAGCTCTATATAAAGAAGCAGATGAGTAGAATTTCATCTTATCCAGGGTTTTCGCCCAAGGTTTGAATCCAAGGTTCTCGCCTGAGGTTCACCTTAGGGCGGATCCTTGTGATCCAGACACATGTGTGAGAAGAAAGCTTGAGAATTCTTCATCTCCTTCCTCCATTCCGAGTGACGATCGAAGCCTTCAATCGAAGCTAGATCTAGAGAGAGTCAGTTCCATCGCCCATCCATGGCACCACTGGCAGTCTTGACGCACATCCGTTGGAAGCAAGTCATTGCTTCCAGCTGGTCCTTTCATTTTCTCTTCTTTTCTATTAATGTATCGTATTACATTTTGGGATTAAGGAATTAATACATTATGTGTTCACTGCATTTCTGCGTTTCCTCGGATTCCATCTCCATCTTCTTTACTTAGCATCTTTAACTTTCATTGCACCACTTAGTCAGATTGCTAAAGTATCGCATACTTAGTCATGTGGATTAGAGATATGAAGCATGTAGCAAACCACCGAGAGATGTGCGTTGCGTGAGTGTGTGAGTAAACCTTATTTGCTTAGTGTGAAGTTGTAGCTACACTTGTCTATAGACGGATGCAACGCTTGTCTATGAGTAAAGTCAGCAACGACTAACTACCCGGGAGGGTGATAACAGGCAGAAATGCACGTTATCATAGTGTTAAGTATTAAACAATGATGGATTGCATCGATGAAATATGTTAAATTGCATCCATTAAGCATAAATTCTATAATATTGCGATCGCATGCGTCTAACACATTAGAACAGTTGATCTTTATATTTTTGTGCATAATATGCATTAACGCAATGCAGAGATTGCGATCATAGGAATACATTGGTCGAGCACAACTTCACCGCAAGACCTTGCATTGATATTGCTCGCAAACATTCGCCCAAGAAGAATCGCCCAAACTTGGTTAGCACAACATGGTGGGCGCATCCGAGTGAAAGGATAATTAAGAGCGATGGAACAAAAAGCTGATGACAGTCGAATCCAAATTAAGTTAACAGCCGATAACGGTCACAAAGTACATTCAGCTTTATCGGTGACAATTATCCGGCGCATCAATCAGGAATTAAAGCTGTCCCATCTATACAACCAGGAGAGAGAAGCCGCCTTTCACCATGGATGTTCTATAAATACCAAGTGCATTCTTCAGAAAAGAGGCTAAGCAGTCGATTAATTCACCACTTTACAAGTTCACGCCTCTGCCCATAGTTTTCTTTTCCATTTTAAGGCGGACGCGAGGAAGAAAGTTGTGCCAGTAGATCGTTCCAATAGGCTTGGGAAAGTGCCGGAAGCTCCCCGACAAAGAGAGGGTCGACGCCTGCAAAAGCGGGAACATTTGTAGATCAGAATAGAGATTCAGTGTAAAAAGCCTCAGTCAGCAAGGAATTGCTACCAGGCTCTCTACCTTTACTTTCCATTGTCATTTTGTACTCAACTCATTTATAAGAATGGAATTTCTTTCTCTATATCTGTTCACTCTTTGTTATTCATGTATGAGTAGCTAAATTAGTTGAATGGTGTAACGACCCGACCCCCTAGGACTTAGGTTAGGCCGTTACTAAAATAAATACATGCATAGGATTTGAAACAACGCTCAGTAATGTTGAAATAAATGCTAAATAGACAAGAGAAGTTCAAAAGCAATTTATTAAATCCAATTTTTAAAACAATAATAGGGTACCCATAATTTGTAAAGACTATTAAAATATAAAAGTAACAATCCTTCATAATAAGTTTCAAACAGTAAAACTAGAAATTAAGGGTAAAATAAGGATTCTAAATTTCATGATACGAAAGCGTAAAAACTAGTTACAGTGGCTCGATCATTAACTGCGCCATCGCCGATGCATCTCTACCCTTATCTGAAACATCAACATAAAAAAGAATGAGTATGAAATACTCAGTAAGTAACCCCACCACATATGGCACATAAACATATGGAACAACCAAGAGACTGAGTCCTATTCTATTATAGTTATGCCCACAAAACTGGTGAATCCCGAAGGAAACACAAAACTGGTGAATCCCAAAGGAAACACAAACTGGTGAATCCCGAAGGAAACACAAACATGGTGAATCTCGAAGGAAACACAAAACCGGTGAATCTTGAAGGAAACACAAAACTGGTGAATCCCGAAGGAAACACAAACTAGTGAATCCCAAAGGAAACACAAAAACTGGTGAATCCCAAAGGAAACACAAACTGGTGAGCATCTAACTAATCAATGAGGATATTCACACAGTCTTAACGTGCTAAGATTCAACATTGTACAGTTCTAAAACATACATAAAAATCCTTGATACCATGGCTTCATCACATACACATATTTCTTAATAACATATTATACATCATCCATGTATAACTTACATCATAAATCCACAACATTCAAGTATGCCTCAACACCAGTAGATCAGACATCGACATATGAAAACATATACTATCACATACTAACGATCAAGTACTTAGGTGTGTATGTAAACAAATCAGAATTCGTGCCAGAACATACTTTGATTCAGGTCATACTGTCAATCAACATGCTAACATTTACCATAACATACACTTATCATGCTAGCATACAACTAAAGCCTGGCCTGTGGGCAGTTCCAGTGGTAAGATTACTTACCTCGAAGTCAAAAATTATGTCTAAGCGACAAGCAAATTAATCTTCCTCATAGCTTAGATGGATCTTGAATTAGGCCTAAACATAATCCAAATTTACAATTGGTAAAAAGAGCTTAGTTCCAGCAACCAAATTAACCAAATAATTCCCAATAATCTTACCCAAAAGCTTGTCAAAACCACAACCAAAATCCTCTTGACAACACCCTTTTAACTTCAAAGCTTCTCCAAAACTTGATTTTTAAAACCCAAACAAATATGTGTCAATAGGTTGAAGCAGAACACCATTAGCCAATAAATCCAATTAAAATAGCACAATCTTACTCCAAATCCACAAGTTTCAACAACCCTTACTGTTGGCTGTACAAATGACAAGAAATGACTGATCCGAAGCACCATTGCGTGACTGTCGAACTCAAGATTCTGGGCGTCGACCTGCAACCCACGGAGAGCAGTGCGGGTTGGCGAGCGATACCGTCGGGATTCGACGATCAGAGGCATGGCTGAGCGTGAATCAAGTGGCGGCGACTGCTTCGTAGTCCAGACGTGTGAGGGGTGGTGCAGCGGCGTTCAGATCTGGGCAGTAAAGGGAGGCGGCGGTCAGCGGAGTTTATAGGGGAGGGTTGCGCGGCGAGATTGGCCACGAGCGATGATTGAACGACCGATGAATATTGGATGAATGAGGAGAAGATCGACTGGGTCGGGAGGAAGAAGAGGAGAAAGAAATCGGGGAGGGGTGTGTCGTACGAGGAAGAAAGAGGGAAAGGGTTTATTTAATATAATAATAATAATAAATAGTAATAAATATAATAACTAAAAAGGAAAACAAAATTATAATTAATTTCTTTCCATTTCAAAAAGGAAATTAATTCCTGTCAATAATTTTCACATTGAAATTCAAAATTGAATAATTTTCCGCCAACTTAAATTCCCGCATTTATACTTGAGATCCAAAATTCCAAAAAGTCCCTCCGACTAAGCAATTATTGAATTACCAAAATATAACGTTACTGAAATTACATTATTATATAAAAATGTGCGGGGTGTTACAAATGGGTTGAGAAGCAGTTAGCTAGCATAACGAGAGAATCTTCATTCTTTGCGATTATCTTGTTTATGTATGCTTCATCTGTCTATTAGAGATACTCGGGAGGGTAGTCTAAGGACAGGATATAGACTTGGAAAGGTCAAGTCAGAATCTAGGTTTGGAAGAACCAGATTAGAACGCATAAATGGGAGATAGGCACTTTGGAATGAGCACTATTTGTTATTAACGCATCGCATGCTTCTTAGCAATAAGATATGATTGTATGTGGTCACCTTGCTTTCATGCATTTGCATCAACGCATATGACAAGAGTAGAAACTTAGGGATAAGCTCTATGGACATTTTGCATTCAACACATGCATCCTAGACTTAGGAGCATCGCATTTACATTGGAAAATGGCTTGCTATGCATGGTTCTAACATGATCACATAGTCTGACGCATTCCCGAGTAACGCTAGTTAAAGATCTTCTCAACTCGTTCATTGCATACTCATTGCATCTATCAACGCAACTGTCTTTCTCATATCCGTCGCCTTTATTTATGTCTTTTTTATCAACGCAACAACACACCTAAAACTTTATTTATTTACTTGGTTTCCACAAAGTTTTCATAAATATTACCAACGCAACTATTTTCACAAGTCCCTGTGTTCGACCCTGGACTTTCCAGGAAACTCAGAGGAATTTACATTTGGATTCCGCTGGGGAAACTTGAGTGCACAATGCAAATTCATCAATGTGTATCATCCATATTTCCACCACATAATTACGAGCATCAAGTTTTTGGCGCCGTTGCCAGGGACTTCGACAAAATAGTTTGTTACTCGTAATTTTTGTGATTTCTTTGCAGAACTCTCAATCTCTGGCGAACTACGACCCCGAGATTGAGAAAATATTTCGAAGGAGACTAAGAGACCGCCAACAGCAACCACAATCTGATAGAGAAGAGATGGCGGAGCAGCCTGGAAAATGAGCACCAAACAACAATAATATCATGACAAATCCGATTCTGTTGGCAAACGATCGCAATAGGCCCATTAGGGACTATGCATCACCAAACCTCTATGATTTCTCTCCGGGAATCATAAGACCTACCCTCGACGGAAGTCGATTTTAAATGAAATTGTTGATGCTGTAAATGATCGAGGCTGCAGGTTAATTCAGAGGAAGGCGTTGCGAGGACCTGCACGCCCACCTCTGAAGCTTTATTGAAATCTGCAATACTTTATTGTCTCCGAACATCTCTACTGAAGAAGTTCGACTAACGTTGTTCCCATTTTCTCTCTGTAATTAGGCTAAGAAATGGGCATATTCGCTCGAACCAGGAGAGATCACTTCTTGGGAGCAGGTGGTGGAGAAGTTTATGAAGAAGTATTTTCCACCTACCGAGAACGCAAGACGAAGGAAGCTTATTACTAATTTTGAACAAGACATGGACGAATCACTCAGCGATGCTTGGGTGAGGTTTAAAAGGTTGGTCCGAGATTGTCCACATAATGGGTTACCAGATTGCCTTCAAATTGAAATTTTCTATCACTGTCTGAATCCTACTTCGCAGACCACTGCCAATGCGGCAGCCGCTGGTGGTCTGCTTGAAAAAACTTACGATGAGGCGAAGAATATCCTGGACCGCATCTCCAAGAACCATGAAGACTGAAGGAAGAGTGACCAGAGATTGAGACTTAAAGATTCTAACGCAAACAACGGTGCCATTGTTTCATTACAAAACCAAATGACCGCAATGATGAATTTGATCCAAGGAATGGCGATTAGAAATCCAACACTACAAGGTGGGTAGATCAATGCAAATGGGCCAAATTGCGAATGAGCTGAGAGTCGACCGTAAGGGGCATTGCCAAGTTCAACCGAGCTTCCACACAACCCAGGGGGATCAAGAAAGGAGTAATGTCAGGTTGTGACATTGCGCAGTGGAAAGATTGTGGAAGGAGAAAAGAAAGAGCAGAATAGATCGACTTCCATCGCAACTGAGCCTGTGATTGCTGTAACGCAAGAGGACGAAAGAGAAAATGAAGTAGTAGAACCTGAGGTTGCGTCGACCTCAAAGTCAAATGAAATGGGAACCGTGAAAGTTCAATACCATCTTTCCCTCAGAGGCTAAGGAAGAAGAAAAACGAAGAGGTATAGTACCAATGCTTCCTGTCTATATTAAAATAATTACATGTTAATATTCCTTTCAGTGAAGCGATTGAGAAAATGGCTGCCCATGCATGGTTTTTGAAGGACATGGTAACTAAGAAAATAGGCACTGGAAAATTTTCCACAGTGGCATTAACGCAAAGTTCCAAATCCATAATCCCACCGAAGATGAGCGATCTTGGGAGCTTCACTATTCCTTGCTCCATAGGAGGACTCTATATTGGGCAAGCCCTATGTGACTTGGGGGCCAGCATAAATTTGATGCCGCTATCAATTTTTCGACAATTAAATGTGGGGGAACTCGTGCCCACTTCAATGACTCTCCAATTGGCTGACAGATCTCTAGTTCATCCAGAAGGTAAGGTGAAGGATGTGCTAATCACAATTGATAAATTTATTTTGCCAGCTGACTTCATCATCCTAGATTATGAGGCCGACAAAGATGTACCCATAATTTTGGGGCGACCTTTCTTATCAACGGATCGTGCTCAAATTGATGTGCACAAGGGAGAAATCACTTTGAGCATAAACGGACAGAAGCTCAAATTTAATATAATTCGTCCCATGAAATTCTCGGATGAGGAAGACCTACAAGATTTTGACGATGACCAGAATTTGATTGAAGAAGAAAAGTTTGATGAAGAGTGTGAAGAAGAGGATGCCAATGCATCCATAGCTGCCTGCAATGCGATCGTAGCAAAAACAAACAAAGAAGAAGGAATGATCGTAACGCAAGAAGAAGAGCCAAAAGAAGAAAGAAAAACAATGCAACCTTCCTTCGTGGAACCATCAACACTTGAACTGAAGACCCTATGAAGACATTTCAAGTACGCATTTCTGGGCCAGAATGAGAAGCTGCCAGTGATAATTTCCTTTGCGCTCAACGAAGATCAAGAGAATGCGTTGATGAGCTTTCTCAAGAAACATGTGCGAGCAATATGCTAGACGCTCACTGACATCAGAGGAATTAGCCCCGCGTACTGCATGCACCACATTCGTCTTGAGGACGACAACAAAGAAACTATTAAAACTCAACACATACTTAACCCTGCGATGAAGGAGGTCGTCAAGAAGGAGATTATCAAGTGGCTGGATGCGGGCATTATCTATCCCATTGCAGATCGCACGTAGGTTAGCCTCATGCAATGTGTGCCGAAGAAGGCTGGAATGACGGTAGTCCCAAATGAGAATAATGAATTAATACCACAAAGGACCATCACTGGATGGCGCATATGCATGGATTACTGCAAATTGAATGCGGCCACAAAGAAAGATCACTTCCCTTTGCCATTCATCGATCAAATGCGAGACAGATTAGTAAGGAACAATCTTTATTGCTTCTTGGATGGATATGCCAGGTATAATCAAATCATGATAGTTCCTGAAGACCAAGAAAAGACCACATTCACCTGCCCATATGGGACATTTGATTTTCGCTGCATGCCGTTTGGCCTCTGCAATGCGCCGAGCACGTTCCAAAGGTGCATGATGGCGATCTATTTAGATTATCTCGAGGACTCAGTGGAAATATTCATGGATGACTTCTCCGTTTATGGAAACGTATGAAGTCTGCCTGGCCAATTTGAAGAAAATTCTAAAGAGATGTGAAGAGACGAACTTGGTGCTCAACTGGGAAAAATGTCACTTCATGGTAAAAGTGGGTATAGTGTTGGGACACAAAGTCTCCAGGGACGGGTTGGAGATGGACAAAGCAAAGATTGACACAATTGAAAAACTTCCACCTCCATCCAGTGTGAAGGCTGTGCGAAGCTTCTTGAGGCATGCTGGATTCTATAAACGATTTGTCAAGGACTTTTCTAAGATTGCACGACCACTAAGTGCGTTGTTAGAGGTGGACAGAAAGTTTGAGTTTGACAACAATTGCCTCAACACATTCAGAACTTTAAAAGATGTGCTGATTACCATGCCCGTACTAATTGTGCCGGATTGGACAATGCCATTCAAAATCATGTGCAACACAAGCGGGTATGCGATGGGGTCTGCATTAGCGCAAAAAAAGAAAACTATTTTGCACCCCATCGCATATGCGAGTAATACTCTGAACCCTGCTCAAATAAATTATGCCACCACTGAGAAAGAACTCCTAGCTGTGATTTTTGCATTGGAGAAATTTAGGGCATATCTGTTGGGAACCAAGGTACTCATTCACACTGATCACTCGGCAATCAAATATTTAATGACAAAGAAGGATGCAAAGCCGAGGTTGATTAGATGGGTTCTCCTCCTTCAAGAATTTGATATCGAGATAATTGATCGGAAGGGGACAGAGAATCAAGTTGCAAATCACTTGTCCAAACTAGAAAATCTCGAGGTTGACTGTAATGAATCTGAAGTAAGTGTCGTGTTTCTGGACGAGCAACTGTTCCACATAGAAGAATTGCCCCAGTATGCGGACATCGTTAATTATTTGGTTTGTGAGCAATTTCCTGAAGATTACACATACCATCAACAGAAGAAGCTCAAACATGAATGCAAACACTATTATTGGGATGAGCCAAATCTGTATAATAGAGGTGCAGACCAAATCATTCGATTATGCGTACCAAACGCTACTCAACAATGCATATTGTCACAGTGCCACGATTCGCCATATGGAGGGCACTTTGGAGGGCAACGTACTGCAGCCAAAGTTTTGCAAAGTGGATTCTTTTGGCCTTCATTATTTAAGGATGCTACTGACTACACGATGAAATGTGATCAGTGTCAATGCATCGGCAACATTTCATGGAAGAATGCAATGCCAATGAACACTATCTTGGAGTTGGAATTATTCGACGTCTGGGGGATTGATTTCATAGGGCCTCTATCCACTTGGAGACGTAATCGACGACCAATAAGATATAGTACTTTCCAATAAGATATAGTGCTTACCATAAGATATAGTGCTTGCCATCCTCGAGAGAAATATTTTCACTCATTTTGGCACTCCCCGTGCCATCATAAGTGATGAAGGATCACACTTTGTCAACCACAATATAAAGGAGCTGCTACACAAATACAATATCCTCCACAAGGTGGCCACCGCATACCATCCGCAAACGAATGGTCAGACTGAAGTGTCCAATAGAGAAATTAAATTGATACTCGAGAAGGTAGTAAAGCCTTCATGAAAAGATTGGGCAATGAAGCTTGATGATGCATTGTGGGCATACCGGACCGTATTTAAAACACCAATAGGTATGTCCCCCTATGCGTTGGTATTTGACAAGGCGTGTCATTTGCCTTTGGAGCTGAAGTATAAAGCATTATGGGCGGTCAAGAAACTAAATTTTGATTTGAAGAAAGCAGGGGAAGCGTGAAAACTGCAGATGGTCGAGCTAGAAGAATGGAGGGTCAACGCATATGAGAATGCGAAGATTTATAAAGAGTGCACCAAGCGCTGGCATGATAAACGCATATGCGCTAGAAACCTCCAAGTCGGGCAGAAGGTCTTACTCGTCAATTCAATATTGCGGCACTTCCGAGGAAAATTAAAATCACGCTGGTCCGGTCACTTCATCATCAAAGAAATATTTCCACATGGTGCGCTGGAACTGATCACCGAGGATGGCAGTCGAACATTTAAATTTAATGGACAACGAATCAAGGCATATTGCGGAGGAGATTTCCAGCCAAAAACAGCCTCCACAAAGTTGAAAAACCCGGACTATCCCTTACTCCACAAAATATTTCTAGTAGTTAGGGGTTTTCTAGCTTTCTTTCAAACTCTCTTTACTACGCATTTTATGACGATCACATGACTTATTTTAATCTTTTGGCAATGAGGACATTGCCGCATTTTAATTCGGGGGTGGGGTATTTGTTTCCGACCTTGCTTCTCAAAAAAAAAAAAAAATTGAGACCACTATCAATGCAATGGGAAACCCATGTTGATAAGAGTTAAGTTGTGAAAGGCACTTACCCGTAGTTGGATGTTCGCATGACACACGTGGAGGCAAGCCAAAATGAAAGTGAGTCACTAGGATCAATGCATAAATCAATGACCGCAACTCCACTACCAAATCGGTATGAGTTCAGTCTGAGAAAGAGTGCATTGCTCATATGGGATGTCCGCATGTGTCACACCCCTATCCTAGCCTTAGCCCCCAAGACTTGGAAGGGAGTATGAGGATACACCAGTAGCATTCTAAGACAACATTTTAATTTAACATTCCCCCCCCCCCTATCTATTAAAGACTTTAACATGTTTACAATAATCTATCTAACTTTCATACATATAGTTCAATTTCCTATATTCTTTTATCACATGATCCGAGTCGTGCCCTAAGAATTTACCAAGTCCTAGTGTTATGGTGGTTTGTAGACTCCTTCCTGAATGCTCCGCTTTGCTACCTGGGGGGGGGGATATAAGAAAACATTTGGAAGAGTGTGAGCTACTAAGCCCAGTGAGTGGTGCTTTTAAAATAATAATCACTTTGTAAAACATATTTTTGGGAAGTCAATCACATAATCGCAATTCCAGTATAATTTATGCATGATCATGTGTATATTCATTCAATCATCATCCTCCAATTCCATGCTATACTTTGCATGTTCATATCATGGACATATTATCAATCATAACAACTTTTTATGGAAACTTTCCTATAACCCACTTTCCTGCCAATGTGTACATCGACAATTCTTTTCCCGCTAGTCATGTATAGGTAACTTGACTATATTTCCCGCCGGTTGTCACCGACTATTATTTCCCGTCGACCGAGGCCGACTATATTTTCCCGCCAAGTACCCTTTTTAAGCATGCTAACTTATGTTGTCCGATTATAATCTCAGTTTCCATAGAAATTTCACAAACAATATCATGGTAGACAACATAACATCATAAGCATGCATCTTGCACTTACATACGCATTTATTTACATATCAACGCATAAAACTAAGTAAACACTCACCGCAAGCAAGTTTTTCTACTAAAATCACCTTGAGAATATCTTCCTGAGAATTCCTCCATATAATTGGAAATTCCTCAATTAATACTTGTTATATCAATAAATAATGTCAAAATAGCCAAAATACCAGCTTACCCTACTCCAATTTAGCCAAAATCCTAAAATTAGCCCCTTTAGAGGTTATTTGGACTGTGGTAGGTAGCTGGGCGTTTGGCAGTAGGCAGGGTGGGTGTGTTGTGCCGCACAGGGGGCTGACGCATTGGGCATGCGTTGCACGGTGGGGATGCTACGCTGGGCGTGATGTGTCGCACGGTGGGGCTGCTACGTGGGATATGTTGGCTGGTTGTGCGTTCGGGCTGGCTCAATTCTTCACCAACGCAACCTTTGTATCTTTTGAAATCCGCATAACTTAGCAGCCTAATAACTCAAACGTAATACTCTAAATATGCTCTCAACACAAGATTTTGGTGATGGTATGAATAAATCCCTTTCGCCCAACCCCTCTATTTATAGCCATTCCAAACTCACCCCCTTGTGACAACTCAACTCCCATTTGTCTCACTTTGGAGCTGCCAACACTTAGACTACCTAGCCTAGCCTTGAGTTGTTCTCACCTCAACTTGCCAGCCAAAATTTCCTTTTTTGCATGAAATCTCCTTCACCTACCTCCTGCTAAGGGTGATAAGACCTCCATTGTATGAAATCTCCTTTGTCCACCTTCTGCTACAACTTTGTGTGAACCTCCTTTTGCCACCTAAATCACTTAAATACTTAAACATATTCCTCGACTTAAATTGTTTAAGACTTATGATCATATAACTCTTGACATCTTCCCTTGGAGTTTTCCATCAATTAGCCTTTCCTTTTGTCCTCTATGTATAGTAATTCAACCTTCCTTCATCAAAGTCCCACTTAGCCATCGCATGAGTCGGCCATCACCAACGCATAGGGTGGCCGCTCACCCTCGACGCATGGCTTGCTAGATATGCTTGCTTAGCCTGCTAAGCATGGATGCACGACGCTGACCATCGATGCATGGGTGTGTTGCCTAGGCGCTTGCACGCTTGGCCGCATAGGCGCGTCTCACCGTATGGGCATGCGCTTAGTATAAGGCATCAACGCATGGCTGCTCGATAGACTCGGCAGCGCTTGACGCATAGGCTACGCGCTTAGCCTCGGCCCATGGCCTGTGTGCTTGGCCTCGACGCATGACCTGTGCGCTTGGCCTTGACGCATGGCCTGCGTGCCTAGCATGCTCACTCGACACATGCCTCCAACGCATGCCCTGCTTATGTCCGCATGCCCTTGCATTTGTTGTATGCAAGCCCTTGGCCATTTTTCAAGTCTTCTTGCTTCCATCCTCCATGCACTCTTGCATTGAACATATTTAAGCCTTCCATATGCGTTTGGTCTTTCGTCACCTTTTTGGATAATTTAGCATTAATGTTTTCCACTCTTTGCTCCAATATCCTTACTTAGGATTTTTGTTCTCTATTTAACCTCCCACTTTAGATTTAGTGTTAGGGTCTTACAGCATGACACCCGTGGGGGCAAGCCAAAACGAAGGCAAGGCACTTGGATCAACGTAAGGTCAGAAAAAAAATAACACTGAAGAAAATTTTTGTGCAAGGATAAATCATTTGACACCCCAGTGGAAATTTTCTTTTTGAAATAAATCATGCGATGGTCCGGAATTTAGTAAAGTCCTTTTGAAAGTTAAGCTTACAATCCCTAAGTCTTAGAAATATTTTAGGAAGAGACTTGAATAAGACTTAAGGAAATTTTGGCATATAGGATTTGAACGAATTATTCTTGAGAAATCTAGGAAAAGAAATTTGCGATTGACTTGCTAAAGGAATCTTTAACTTATGCTTGAGGACAAGCATTGTTTAAATTTGGGGGTCTGATAACGGGCAGAAATGCACGTTATCATAGTGCTAAGTTATTAAACAATGATGGATTGCATTGATGAAATATGTTAAATTGTGTCTATTAAGCATAAATTCTATAATATTGTGATCGCATGTGTCCAACGCATTAGAACAATTGATCTTTATATTTTTGTGCAGAATATGCATTAATGCAATGCAGAGATTGCGATCATAGGAATACATTGGTCAAGCGCAACTTCACCATAAGGCCTTGCATTGATATTGCTCACAAACATTTGCCCAAGAAGAATCGCTACAACTTGGTCAGCGCAACATGGTGGGCGCATTCGGGTGAAAGGATAATTAAGAGCGATGGGACAAAAAGCTGATGATAGTCGGATCCAAATTAAGTTGACAGCCGATAACGGTCACGAAGTACATTCAACTTTATCGGTGACAATTATCCGGCGCATCAATCAAGAATTAAAGTTGTCCCATCTGTACAACCAGGAGAGAGAAGCCGCCTTTCACCATGGATGTTCTATAAATACCAAATGCATTCTTCAGAAAAGGGGTTAAGTAGTCGATTAATTCACCACTTTACAAGTTCACGCCTCTGCCCATAGTTTTCTTTTCCATTTTAAGGCGGACGCGGGGAAGAAAGTTGTGCCGGTAGATCGTTCCAGTAAGCTTGGGAAAGTGCCGGAAGCTCCCAGACAGAGAGAGGGTCGACACCTACGAAAGCAGGAACATTTGTAGATCAGAATAGAGATTCAGTGTAAAAAGCCTCAGTCAACAAGGAATTGCTACCAGACTCTCTACCTTTACTTTCCATTGTCATTTTGTACTCAACTCATTTATAAGAATGGAATTTCTTTCTCTATTTCTGTTCACTCTCTGTTATTCATGCATGAGTAGCTAAATTAGTTGAATGGGTTGAGAAGCAGTTAGCTAGCATAATGAGAGAATCTTCATTCTTTGCGATTATCTTGTTTATGTATGCTTCATCCATCTATTAGAGATACTCAGGAGGGTAGTCTAAGGATAGGATCTAGACTTGGAAAGGTCAGGTCAGAATCTAGGTTTGGAAGAACCAGATTAGAACGCATAAACGGAAGATAGGCGCTTAGGAATGAGCACTTTTGTTATTAACGCATCGCATGCTTCTTAGCAATAAGATATGATTGTATGCGGCCACCTTGCTTTCATGCATTTTCATCAACGCATAGGACAAGAGTAGAGACTTAAGGATAAGCTCTATGGACATTTTGCATTAAACACATGCGTCCTAGACTTAGGAGCATCGCATTTACATTAGAAAATGACTTTCTGTGCATGGTTCTAACATGATCGCATAGTCTGATACATTCCCGAGTAACGCTAGTTAAAGATCTTCTCAACCCGTTCATCGCATACACATTGCATCTATCAACGCAACTGTCTTTCTCAAATCCGCCACCTTTATTTATGTTTTTTTTATCAATGCAACAACACACCCAAAACTTTATTTATTTACTTGGTTACCACAAAGTTTTCATAAATATTACCAATGCAACTATTTTCATAAGTTCCTGTGTTCGACCCTGGACTTACCAAGAAACTCAGAGGAATTTACACTTGGATTCCACTGTCACTCTAAAAATAAGTCTTTATTTTCTTTATGCGATACTACTTCTAGATATGCGTTTATAATGAATATTCTTGTAGTATGTTGTGTGTTGTCACAAGCTTCCTTGCATTGGAACCAAGTATAATTCCACCGCAAGTTTCTCGGTGTGATCCGAGGTCAAACACAGGGACTGTTTGAGGTTATTGCGTTATATTTGTGATATATGCGACCAGGGGTTTTTCAATTTTATGAAGATTGTGTGTACAGGTAATTGAAAATGCAATGAAGTAAAGGTAAGCGATAAAAATGCAATAATAAAGTAAATTGCGATAAAGTAAACCTAAGCTATGATGATACAAGATACAGGTTACATGATACAAGATATCGAGGTTGAGACCGACTGTGAAGATTATACAAAGATTGTGTAATGCGGTGGCAAGTCTTATGTGTGAAGCAGAAAGAGAAAAGATAACTAATATAAACATCGCAAGTTCCTTAATTGCGTTAAAGACATTAGTGCGGTTCCGCTTTTCCCTTGGCATACACCTCTCATTGATCGACCACGTTTCCCACATCTCTGTGGTAAAACAGGGATGAACGTAGTGAACACAATGTTGCTTCCATCTCTGGAATTACTTCTTGCTTTAGTTAACGCATTCTTCTAACCTTCTCTCGACAGATCAGAATGGCATCTTCACTTCTGCTCTCACAGGTGAAGATCCCGTCTAGCATGCCTTAGCCAAACACATTTATCTCTTTAGCACAGATTAAATTACTTGTTTAATTCATACTAATCACGAAAGGATTAAGAAAACATCATGGAGAAAAGGATTAATGGAGGAACGGAAGTAGACAGAAAAGTGGGGATGAAAATGGTCAAGACATTCAATAATACTACTTAGTGTCTGATACATAATTGTGAATGAAGAGATTAAGAGAATGAAATACAATTGACTAAATAGAGTTAGAAACAAATACAAATAAGCGCCAACGTCTTGGCACCGATCTGGATGGAGATTTTGCTTGTTGGCATCGATGGAGTGAATAAAAGTTCGAGCTTCCCTCTCAGGCTTTCTCAACCGGTAGAAGGGATCTAAATACAGAGCTTCACGGCGATGATTTGGCAGAATTGCGCTGAGACTCACCTCTCGACCTTGTCTCTTTTTCTTCCCGGATTCACTTCGACCAGCAATCAGATTAGCTCTCTCTCAATAGCCTCGTATCACTTACCCCGTATCAAGTATATCTTTCACTGAATTCTATGAGGGTATTTATAGGTGAAAAGCTTTGACTCTTTGACTTGTGGTCCCCACTTTATTGTTATGGAAAGTCCGAAAATGGTAGAATAATCATTCCTTCTGTTATGCAATCAGATCGTCAAATATGTACAATGGTTAGTTGTACACGTGTCACAATCCTTCACGTTTGCGTTGCTCAATTGCATCTTTCGATCGTGTGCTCGCATGTGGTGTTGTTTTTATTACTGCATGCGGTTGAAGTTCAGCTCTGGATCGACTGTCGCTTTGCATCGTCATTGCGTTGATCGTCTATTCATTGTTGGTTGACGGACGCAATGTGACGGAGATACGTTGTTCAGTTTCTCTCTGAGCCTCGATCGCAAGCGGTGACTTGGTTTCCTGCAAAATAGACTTGAAATATCTTTTTCTACCATCTTGATGGTGTTAGTGGGTGTATTTGCGATAATTTATATTTATTGTATTTCTTAGCTAATTTTCATACAATCGGCGCATATTTCTTCTCTTTTGGCCACAATATCTGAATAAGGTAGCATAAATAACTTGTATTTCTACAAGTTATCATCCATTGGGGAAACTTGAGTGCACAATGCAAATCCATCAACGCCTATCATCCATATTTCCACCACATAATTACGAGCATCAGAGGGTAAGTGGTTGGTCGCATTGAGCAATGTAAGCTATTGTTCACTAGTGATAGGAATAATCTTATGTCAGCCAAGTTTATGTGGTTACCTTGACTTATGAGCGCATCAATCATCATTTAGGCATACTTGAGAGAGTAGTCTAAAATCCAAATCTAAGACTCGAGAGAGCGGATTGGAAAGCATAAGCAAGAATGGGGACCTTAGAAATAAGCTTCGTTTGCTATAACACAACGTATGCACCCTATGGATAGGATATTGCATGCGTCCAGGAAGTAGGATATGATGGTATGCGATTATCACGCTCATGCTGCGAGAGCACGTGAGCGGGTTATGGAGGTTTAGGTAGGCATAGGCTTCCCGACACTATCGCATATACATCGCATACGTCCTAGAATTAAGCTCAAGTGTGTGTAGCATGATCGCATAGCTTGTGTTGACTAGGGTTGCCCTTGCGGTAACTCTTAAGGGTTGCAATGAAGACATCTCCACATTTTATCTATTTTTCCATCCATTTACTTCACGTCAAGAGTTGTTGTGTCTCTACCTCTCATTCATATTCTCATTGGTTGTTAAGGAGTAGTGTTAGCATAGAAACCCCTCATTCATTATTTTATTCAACCGTCGCACGCACATTATCGCATACGTCTAGCTACAAGTCCCTGAGTTTGACCTCGAATCACTCAAGAAACTTGCGTTCGCGTTATACTTTGCGTGAGTGTAAGAAAACTTGTGACAGGAACGCACAGTCATCGCATACGTTCGTTAATGCATAGTTCATTCCAGCGCATGACCACTGACGCATGATAATCAACGTATACCTTAAGACATGCATCACATATTGCATCCACGAAACTTTAGTTGTCGAGTAATTGACATCTAAGTTCCCGTCATCATTGATCTTCTTTGAGGATCGACCTTTGGGCTTGATGATCTTCTTGGATGATCGGCCTTTGGGCTTGATGATCTTCTTAGATGATCGGCCTTTGGGCTTGATGACCTTCTTGGACGATCGACCATTGATCTTCTTGGATGATCGACCTTTGGTTTTGTTGATCTTCTTGGATGATCAGCCTTTGGTCTTGATGATCTTCTTGGATAATCGGCCGTCGGGCTTGTTGATCTTCTTGGAGGATTAGTGTTCGCACGAGGCTTCCAGAGAAACTTGTTTCATGGGGTTGAACTTGAGTTGAGGTTGATTTTGATGTTGATTTGATGTGATGTGGTTTGATCTCTAGTACTTGATCCTCTAATTCTCTATCAATCGAATGTGTACGCTTGATTTGAGGAAGCGAAGTGCGTTATGATCTTGGAGTTAAAGTCTTGGAAGAATGCTTGTATCTCTAAAGGACATCAGTCTTCAAGTGTGCTAAATTTTCAGAGTCAGGGAGTCCTTTGGTTGTTGGAAGAATTATCTCTAGGTTTTCTGGAATGTAGAATTCTTGACCCCTCTAAATGAGGAGAGCTTCTCTATTTATAGAGTTCATAGGTGGGCTTGGGCTTGACCCTTGAGTTTGAGGAGATTGAATTTTCAACTTGTAGGTTGTGAGGATACGATCAGTTTGTTGAAATATTCTAATTTGCAAAGCTTCAAATAGTTCAAATCTTCAGTTCTTCAGAATTTTAGAACTTTAGTCTTTGAAGCTTGAGAAACTTCGATCTTTAGCACTTGACAGCTTGAGTCTTAGATCTTTGGAGCTTAAATATTCAGAGCTTTAATATGTCTTCTGATCTTCAGAGCCTTAGTGTCTTCTTGTGAACCCCGAATCCTAATTTCTCTACTTGAGTATGTTCCCTATTGAGATTAGTGTGATGAGTATGTTGATGTGCAAACTAGAGTGAAATGGTAGAGAAAAGAGTGGAAATTAGAAGAAAAGAGGAAATTTAGAAGGTTAACTTTTGGGGAAAATTTTGGAAATTTGGCTAAGTATAGAATTTCGTGTGTTAGAGTGGTGTTGATACGTTGGAAGAGTTGTTGGTGAAGGCATACGACTGAATAAGGAACAAGGAGATGATGCATTGGAAGGCACATGGGTGGGCGAGGCATGCATGGAAATACAACCATGCGTCGAGCAGCCTCAGCCAGCGCCCAGGCCATGCGTCGAGCAGTACCGGTCGGACGCATGCGTCGAGTGGATACGCCCGTACGTTGAGCGCATTATCGAACGGCCATGCCCATGCAGTGAGCACCCTGCCGAGTAGCCATGCTGTGCGTCGAGATGCCCTACCATGAAGCCAAGCGCGTAGCCCATGCCATGCGCCCATGCGAGTGAGCGAACGATGGCTAGCACACGCCGCACGCCCATGCATCGAAGCAGCACACACATGCGCCTAAGCACCGAGCCAAGTGTCAAGGCGCCGCGCGCAGCCTATGCGACCAAGCACGCCCATGTGTCGAGCAACCAGCACGCCCATGCGTCGAGCGGCCAGCCTCTGCAGCGCGCCTATGTGTTATTGGCCAGCACCATACGCCCATGCCAAGCAAGTCGTGCGAGTGAGCCATGTGTTAAGAATGGATGGTCACCCTATGCGTTGGTGATGGTTAACTCCTTGCGATGGCTATGTTGAATTGTCATTATAGTGAATTGGCTTGCTATGCATTGAGTAGAGGCTATGCATTGCTTATGGACTAGGCGTTGAGCAACCAAGAGGTGGACGCATACAAGGATGAAATCATCAGGATAACATCATCAAAACCATGTGTCTTCTTGGGAGGAAAGCCTTAAGCCTTAAGAATTTGAGGTGGTGGCATCAGATTGGAAGCCCATGCGTTGGCAACGTGGGAAGAAGACACTTAGCTTGCGATGACCACATCATTGCGTTGATGGCATGAGAAGGAGACACTTGGCCATGCAGCCAAGTACGAGGAGTTCTGAGCTCATATTTTAGGTGAAGCTTCCTGAGACATTGTAGAATATGTTTGTAGAAGGACGTATCTCAAAATAAGATTTATAACTATGAGTAATTTGAGCTGTAAGTTGAATCTGGATTCTAGGGGTGAAAAGGGAGCCCGAGGTAGAAAAGGGAGCTACTAGAGTGAAAAGCTTCTAAGAAATCAAGGTGAGTGGCTAAAACGTTTTGACTAAAACATTTGCTTAAAATGGTTGATTACAACGTGTTATAGAAAGCATGTTTTAAAGAAGATTATTCTCATGCCAGCTTGTTTTACAAAGTGATTCCAAGCAAACCATGAGTTATGTTTTAAACGCATGCATATGTGAGAAATTGTTGAAAAGCAATTTATATGTGTTAAATATACTCAGCATGCGTTAGTACCTTTAATGCCATGTTCTTATATGTGTTATACTTTACATGCTTTAAAGAGAATGTCATTTATGACCAGTTTTACTTAAAACGCGATACCGGATGACATTTGAGAAGGTATCCACCTAACTAGATACTGAAGGACGTTTGAGAAGGTATCTATTGGTACTAAAGGACGTTTAAGAATGTACCAAACCAACCAGATACTGAAGGACGTTTGAGAAGGTATCTGAGCAGAAGTACCTAAGGTATGACAATACATAGTATGGCCACGTTCAGTAGGTAGAGTCAAAGATTGAGCAAAAGGGTTCTCTTTTGACTAGTAGTTGGTGTTGGGATTGTTTTATCCACAGTAAGGGTTATTCTCAACTGAGAAATAGTTTTACTGTTTTATGATTAAAATAGGTTTGCATGTTTTATGCTTGGAAAATGTTTATACTGCAGTACAAGTACTGTAGAAGCTTATATTTCAGTTAAACTCTTTATTGAGATTTTGCATGAGAATCAATTATCTTTCTTTAGTCACTCACTGGGCATAAGCTCACCCCGTTTTCAAATGTTCCCCCCCCCCCCCACAGGTAGCGGTTAAATCCTCTAAAGATAGCTCTGGATCTGCTCTGCCACTAAAGGAATAAGAGATTTGTAACCCGTCGGTTTAGGTGGTTACTGTTAATATTGTACACATGTTACTATTGTTCATATAGGGACTAGGGTTTTTGGGTTTTGGGACTTGTGAATCTAGTGTTGTATTGACTTTAAATATGTTATGTTTCTGAACTAATAAATTTTGGCCTAAAGATATTCCGCTATATCTAAGTTTTATATTGGTATCAGAGTTATTTCACAACAGTTAGTAGGCAGTAAGTGTCAACCATAGTGTTGATAACTACTGCAATCACGCCCTTTCCTAGGCTAAGAGGGTGGTATGGGGCAGGGTGTGACAATTTGGTATCAGAGCAAAGGTTTATGTAAAACCTGGGAGAAGGTTGAGTATAAAGTTTGGGTTGATACCAGCTTGGTATCAGAGCATAAGTTTCTAGGAAAGTTAAAGAGTTAGCTGATACCAGCTTGGTATCAAAGTAAAGGTATACGTAAACTTGTGAAAGGTTTGAGCTAGCTTAGTACTAAAGCGTAAGCTGTTCGGTGAAAGAGAGAGTTCATGCATTAGATTAAGTCCCACAGAAAAGTCCCTAACATGTGTACCTAATAATTAGGCAAAGATACTGAGGAGAAGTGGCAAGCGAATCAAGCAGACTGAGGAGAGGAATGTTGACCCTACCAGCAGAGGTCCTGAAGTTAGACCGGACCCATATCCAAACGGGAAAAGAGTTAGAGACTCAGTAGAGCAAGAAACAACTTCTGCAAATGAGTCAAGTACACCAAGCGTTGGTGTAGAACCCCAGATGGAGGATCAAGTATTTGATAGAATCACTCAAAGATTGGCGGCGAGTGTAGGATCGATTCAGAACGATCCAGAAAAGAAATTCGACGTCGAGAGGCTGAAAGCTTTAGGAGCCACGACGTTCAATGGAGCCACAGATCCAGTAAACGCTGAGATCTTGTTGGACTTGATTGAGAAATGTTTTAAGGTTATGAGATGCCTTGAGGACCGTAAGGTCGAGTTAACGGCTTTCTTGCTGCAGAAAGGGGCTGAAAAGTGGTGGAAAGTGATAGAGGCTAGAAGGAGTAGTTCAGAAACTATGACTTAGTTTGAGTTCAGACAAGTATTCGAAGATAAATACTACCCTAATTCTTTTAAAGAAGCGAAGAGGGAAGAATTCCTTAGGCTAACTCAGGGAGTAATGATGGTTGCTGAGTATGAGCAAAGATTTACTGAGTTATCTTAGTATGCCCATCCGATCATCGCGGAAGAAAATGAGAGGTGTAGAAGATTTGAGAATGGGCTAAAAAGAAAAATACGTACACCCGTTACCTCTACATCCAATTGGGTGAATTTCATTCAGTTAGTTGAGACCGCTATCCGAGTAGAACAGAGTGTAGTGAGGGAAGATGTACTCTAGCCAGGTGAAGGATAGTTTAGAATGCCTGGAGAAACGAGAAGTAAGCGATTTAGACCCCCTTTCTCTGGACAGTCGGGTATAAGGAGCTTTGGAGGCACGAGCCAACAAAGTTCAAGTCGAAAGAGGTTAAAACCTGTAGTTGGACCGAGTGGTAAATCGGTATCAAGTCGCGCTAGCAAGTCAAAGGCTAGTACAGGGAGGAAACCACTTTGTGTAAACTGTGGTAGACCTCATACAGGAGTATGTCATGGTAATAGGAATGTGTGTTTCGAGTGCGGACAAGCGAGGCATTTCAAGAGAGATTTTCCTCAGCTAAGTCATGGAGCACAGAGTGAGCAAATAGGAGTTACACAGACTGTAAACCAACCCAGAGCGACCGAAACTAGAGGTGAGGGATCCAGTGTAGCTAAGCAGAAAGGGGTAGCTGGACGACAACAACAGCAATAGCAACAGTAGCAGCAGCAGGGCAAAGTATACGCTATGACACATTAGGAAGCGGAAGAGGCTCCAAATGTCGTAACTGGAATGATAACTTTATGTATTCAATCCGCTTATGCATTATTTGATCCTGGTGCTATGCACTCATTCGTATCTAGCACGTGTGCATTACATATAGATAGAGTGCCTGAGCGTATGAATGAGGATTTGTTTATCTCTATGCTTATAGGAGATACTCTAGTTGCACATGAGTATTACAGTAATTGTGAAGTAATTCTTGGAAATCAGAGTTTTTGGGTTAACTTGATTCTATTAGAATTACTAGAGTTTGATGTTATCCTAGGTATGGATTTCCTAAGTAAACACTATGCCACTATGTATTGTTTTAAGAGAGAAATAGTGGTTAGGAAACCAGGTGAAAAAGAAATAACCCTTGTGAGAAGTAAAAGAATACTTCCAGGAAGTTTATATCATCAGTAAAGGCTAGGAAATTGTTGAGTAAAGGATGTGAAGCATATTTAGCCTATGTAGCAGTTTCACAAGATAAGAAACTGAAACCTGAGGATGTACCTGTAGTACAAGAATTCTTAGATGTGTTCCCTGGAGAATTACCAGGTTTACCACCTGACAGGGAAATAAAGTTTACTATTAAGTTAATTCCGGGTACAACACCTATATCCCAGGCACCATATAGGATGGCACAAACGGAACTGAATGAGTTAAAAGTTCAGTTACAGGAACTTGTAGATAAGATGTACATTAGACCCAGTGTGTCGTCTTGGGGAGTGCCAGTCTTGTTTGTTAAGAAAAAAGACGGTACTCTTAGATTATGCATAGACTATAGACAGTTGAATAAGGTGACCATTAAGAATAAGTACCCATTAGCTCGTACAGATGATCTCTTCGATCAGTTAAAGGGAGCCACGATATTCTCTAAGATAGATTTGAGATCAGGTTATCACTAGTTGAAGGTCAAAGACACTGATGTTCCAAAGACTGCATTCAGAACTAGATATGGACATTTTGAGTTCCTAGTAATGCCGTTTGGATTGACAAATGCTCCTGTGGTATTTATGGACTTGATGAATAGGATATTTCATCATTATCTGGATCAGTTTATGATAGTTTTCATAGATGATATACTAGTGTATTCTAGTAGTGTGGAGAAACACAAAGAACATCTGAGGATGGTGTTATAGATTCTAAGGGAAAATGAGTTATATGCCAAATTTAGTAAGTGTGATTTTTGGTTAAATCAAGTCGTATTCCTTGGGCATATAGTTTCAGCTGACGGAGTTAACATTGATTCCCAAAAGATAGAAGCAGTAGTTAATTAGGAACGACACCTGAATGTAACTGAAGTAAGCAGTTTTCTGGGTTTAGTAGGTTATTACAGGAGATTCGTGGAGGGCTTTTCGAAGATAGCTCTTCCATTTACAAACCTAACAAAAAAAAATACGAAGTTTGAGTGGTCGCCAGAATGCGAGCACAGTTTTCAGGTATTGAAACAGAAGTTAGTGTCAGCACCAGTATTAACTCTACCTACACCAGGTAAGGAGGTTGAGGTTTATTGTGATGCATCCCGACAAGGGTTAGGATGTGTGTTGATGCAGGAGGGGAAGGTAGTAGCTTATGCTTCTCGGCAGTTAAAGAAGTATGAATGTAACTACCCTACACATGATTTGGAGTTAGCAGCAATTATGTTAGCTCTAAAGTTGTGGAGACATTACTTGTTTGGTGAGTGATGTCTTATATTCACGGATCATAAAAGTCTAAATCATATCTTTGATCAGAAGGAACTAAACTTGGGACAGAGAAGATGGCTCGAATTGATCAATGACTATGACTGTACCATTGACTATCACCCAGGTAAAGCAAATGTAGTAGTTGATGCTTTAAGTCGAAAAACTAGATCAGCTAGAGCTAGTATCAATTCAGTGAAGGGTACACTGATAAATGAGTTGTATAATCCTAGGGCAGCATTATCAATCGGTCAAAAAGGAGGGTTACTAGCTTCATTTCAAGTGCATCCTACGCTCGTAGAAGATATTCTACATGAACAATTAAAGGATTTCGATCTTCAAAACTTAGCTGATGAAGTAGATAAAGGATTGAGGATGGACTACCAATTAAGAGCGGACAGAGTGCTATTGAAAGAAGGTAGGATATGCGTACCTAAGGATTTAGCACTTAAATAAGCTATTCTAAAGAAGCACATAGTTCGGCCTATGCTATGCATCCGGGCAGTACGAAGATGTACAGAACATTAAAGAGATCGTACTGGTGGCCTGGTATAAAAAGAGAAATAGCGGAGTATGTTGATAGGTGCCTAATATGTCAACAAATTAAACCGGACAGACAGAAGCTAGTAAGATTACTTAATCCACTCTCAGTACTAGAATGGAAATGGGAGCATATTACGATGGATTTCCTATTTGGATTACCTAAGACACCAGTAAGCTATGATGGTATATGGGTAATTGTGGATAGATTGACAAAAGTAGCTTAGTTTTTACCTATTAAAGTTACTTATACCCTAGACCAATTAACGAAGTTGTATGTTGATCGAGTCGTAAGTCAGTTTGGAGCTCCAGTTTCTATCGTATCAGATCGAGACTCTAGATTTACATCAAAGTTTTGGCCTAGTTTGCAGAAAGCTATGGGAACCAAGTTATTTTTTAGTACCTCTTTTCATCCACAGACGGATGGTCAGTCTGAGCGGACAATCCAGACATTAGAGAACATGCTGAGAGCATGTATATTGCAATTCAAAGGCAGTTGGGATACGCATCTGTCGTTAATCGAATTTGCGTATAACAATAGTTACCATTCGAGTATCGGGATGGCACCGTATGAGGCGGAAGGCCATGTAGAACTCCGATATGTTGGAATGAAGTCGGTGAAAGGAAATTACTAGGTCAAGAACTTGTGCAACAGACATCAGATAGCATTAATATTATAAGAGATAATCTTAAGACGGCTCGAGATAGGCAGAAGAGTTACGTTGATAAGCAGATAAGAGAATTATAGTTTTAAGTTAGTGATAAAGTATTTTTGAAATTATCTCCATGGAAAGGAATACTCAGGTTCGGTAGGAAAGGAAAATTAAGCCTAAGATATATTGGACCCTATGAGATAATAGAAAGAGTTGGCCCAATGGCATATCGATTGGATTTACCTTCAGAATTATCTCGTATTCATGATGTGTTCCTTGTGGCAATGCTTAGAAAGTATGTGCAAGATCCTACCAATGTATTGCCTGAGTAACCGGTACAGTTGAAAGAGAATTTGTCTTATGAAGAGGAACCAGTAGAAATCCTTGACAGAAAGGAACAGGTCTTAAGGAATAAGACAATCCCATTGGTAAAGGTACTATGGAAAAACCATAGCACGAAAGAAGCAACATGGGAAGCCGAAGAGCAAATCAGAAACAAGTACCCACAGTTGTGTAGTTGACAGACTTGTAGCGAAATTTTGAGGACGAAATTTTTATAAGGGGGAGGTAAATGAGAACCCCGAATCCTAATTTCTCTACTTGAGTATGTTCCCTATTGAGATTAGTGTGATGAGTAGATTGATGTGGAAACTAGGATGAAATGGTAGAGAAAAGAGTAGAAATTAGAAGAAAAGAGGAAATTTGGAAGGTTAACTTTTGGGGAAAATTTTGGAAATTTGGCTAAGTATAGAATTTTGTGTGTTAGAGTGGTGTTGATGCATTGGAAGAGTTGTTGGTGAAGGCATGCGGTTGAAGAAGGAAAAAGGAGATGATGCGTTGGAAGGCACACAGGTGGGCGAGGCATGCATTGAAAGACAGCCATGTTTCGAGCAGCCTCGGCCAGCGTCTAGGCCATGCGTCGAGCAGCCCCAGTCAGACGCATGCATCGAGTAGATACGCCCGTGCGTTGAGCACACTACCGAGCAGCCATGCCCATGCGGTGAGCACCCAGTCGAGCAGCCATGCTGTGCGTCGAAGTGCCCTGCCATGTAGCCAAGCGCGCAGCCCATGCAAGCGAGCGAGCGATGACCAGCACACGCCGCACGCCCATGCGCCTAAGCACCCGGCCAATCGTCAAGACGCCGTGTGCAGCCCATGCGGCCAATCACGCCAATGCATCGAGCAGCTAGCACACCCATGCGTCGAGCGGCCAACCTATGCAGCGCACCTATGCGTTGGTGGCCAGCACCATGCGCCCATGCCAAGTAAGCCGTGCAAGCGAGCCATGCGTCAAGAATGGACGGTCACCCTATGCGTTGGTGATGGTTAGCTCCTTGCAATGGCTAAGTTGAATTTTCATGATAGTGAATTGGCTTTCTATGCATTGAGTAAAGGCTATGCGTTGAGCAACCAAGAGTTGGACGCATACAAGGATGAAATCATCAGGATAACATCATCAAAACCATGTGTCTTCTTGGGAGAAAAGCCTTAAGACATAAGAATTTGAGGTGGTGGCATCAGATTGGAGGCGCATGTGTTGGCAACGTGGGAAGAAGACACTTAGCTTGCAATGACCACATCATTGCGTTGATGGGATGAGAATGAGACACTTGGCCATACAGCCAAGTAGGTGGTGTCAACTCCAGAGAAGGTTTGGATGCCTATAAATAGAGCCATGAGACTTCATTTTTAGATCACAATTCAGAAATACCGTAAAAAAAGTGAGACAGTGGAGCAAACCTTGCGTTGGAGCCAAATCCATGCATTAGTCATAGAGGACGCATTGGACAGTGAGGTCTAAAGAGGACGAATCAACTTGGGATGAGAAGTTCTCTCAATTTACTTGTGTGTTTGGAGTGATTTCAAAGCCACCTGAAAGCTCTGAAAGTATAGTTTTTAGGGTAGGGCTGCCAGAAGAAAATCTTGAAGGGATCGGGCTGGAAACTGAGAAGAAGACAAAAGGGTCAGGCTGTCGGATCAGTTTGGGTCAGTCTTAAAGATTCTTTGATTCCGGCCAAACCATGAGAAGTTCTAAGCTCAAATTTTAGGGTAAGCTTCCTGAGACATTGTAGAATATATTTGTAGAAGGACATATATCAAAATAAGATTTATAACTATGATTAATTTGAGCTATAAGTTGAATTTGGATTCTAGGAGTGAAAAAGGACCCGAGGTAGAAAAGGGAGCTACTAGAGTGAAAAGCTCCTAAGCAATCAAGGTAAGTGGCTAAAACGTTTTGACTAAAAAATTTTCTTAAAATGGTTGATTACAACGTGTTGTAGAAAGCATGTTTTAAAGAAGATTATTCTCATGCCAACTAGTTTTACAAAGTGATTCCAAGCAAACCATGAGTTATGTTTTAAACGCATGCATATGTGAGAAATTGTTGAAAAGCGATTTATATGTGGTAAATATACTCAGCATGCGTTAGTACCTTTAAAGCCATGTTTTTATATGTGTTATACTTTACATGCTTTAAAGAGAAAGTCATTTATGACTAGTTTTACTTAAAACGCGATACTGAAGGACATTTGAGAAGGTATCCGCCCAACTAGATACTGAAGGACATTTGAGAAGGTATCTATTGGTACTTAAGGATGTTTGAGAAGGTACCAAACCAACTAGATACTGAAGGATTTTGAGAAGGTATCTGAGCAGAAGTACCTAAGGTATGACGATACTTAGTATGGCCACATGCACGTAGGTAGAGTCAAAGATTGAGCAAAAGGGTTCTCTCTTGACTAGTAGTTGGTGTTGGGATTGTTTTATCCACAGTAAGGGTTATTCTCAACTGAGAAATAGTTTTACTGTTTTATGATTAAAACAGGTTTGCATGTTTTATGCTTGGAAAATGTTTATACTGTAGTACAAGTACTGTAGAAGCTTATATTTCAGTTAAACTCTTTATTGAGATTTTGCATGAGAATCAATTATCTTTCTTAAGTAACTCACTGGGCGTAAGCTCACCCCGTTTTCAAATGTCTTCTTCCTCACCCCCCCCCCCACCCCACAGGTAGCGGTCAAATCCTCTATGAATAGCTCTGCATCTACTCTGCCACTAAAGGAATAAGAGATTTGTAACCCGTCGGTTTAGGTGGTTAATATTGTACACATGTTACTGTTGTTCATATAAGGACGAGGGTTTTTGGGTTCTAGGACTTTTGAATCTAGTGTTGTAATGACTCTAAATATGTTATTTTTCTGAATTAATAAATTTTTGCCTAAAGATATTCCGATGTATCTGACCCTTGCTGTAGTCATGCCCTTTCCTAGGCTAAGAGGGTGATCTGGAGCGGGGTGTGACACTTCTGGTCTTAAAAGCTTTGGAGGAGTTATGTTCTTCATATCCTTGGAGCTTCAAACTTCAGATCTTCAGAGGGCTTTTGCCTTCAATTTCTCCCACCTCCCTGCCAAATGAAGAGATAAGACCTCTATTTATAGAGGTTTCTCATGGGCCTTACATGGGCTTGAGTCTAATTATTTTATTGAGCCCAAATTGGGTTTGGGCTAAAGTTGGGCTTGGGCCCATTTGTTGTTGGGCCGAAATACTAGACTTGAGCTTAATCCTTAATTTGATCCAAAATTTCACCATGGGTTTGAATTGGGTTGGGCGTGAGCAACTGTAATTATTTGACCCAATCCAACTTATAATTTTTCCAATAGGCTCAGCTTACATTGATGATGTGGTAACTCGTGATTCGTTGAAATTTCTCATTCAACAATAATAAAAAAAAGAGAGAGAGAAAAAAAAAATTAAAAATTAAAAAAGAAAACACAAAAGGAATTTTTTTTTGGTTTGAGATCGATTTTCGAATAAAACAAAAATTATTGAGTGTGAGGAATGATTATTTAGATGTCTATGATTGATTTCCATAATATTTTATTAAATTTCTAATATATTTGTAAGTATTATTGCTTATTTGCTTATTGTTTTACTTATTAAGTTGTATATTTTGTCAAAGTAAACATACCTATTACATCGTTTTTCTTTCGTTTTAATAATATTTCTCTAATATATTCAACATTTTCAACTTTATTTCAAATCTTTAAAATGTATTCCATGTGAGTGTTGTTTACGAAAAGTTGTAATCCTTTTTCTTAAAAGTTTGTTTTCATGCAAATTTTCCTTAAAATTTCCTAGAGAGGAATCTATAAATATTTCACTCCTATTTTATAGCATTATTAAAGTGAGAGATCAAAATTTTTGGAGTTCAAGATTCAATCTCAAGAAAAAATGTGTTTAATTTTTTTCTTTACAAAAACTTTCTTTATTAAAAGTCTATCCATGACATATGTGATAAATTGTAATATTCTCTTCTATTTAGGTGAAGAATTTTTTCTAAATTCTAGTATAGTCAAATTAATGGATGATCTTCACTTATTTAATTGATGGATGATTCTAATGTTGTCAAATTCTTGTATAAGTTATTTCTCAATCAACACGTAAAAATATATCAATTGGAGTATAAATCTTTTGAAGTTTGAAAGACGGTGTTGTAGTGACTTCAAATGATTGTGATAGTGAT